>NC_056732.1:1099400632-1100040632 GCF_019279795.1 Protopterus annectens
CAGACTTCACTTAAACTATAAATGTCCTAATTATGTCTAATAATTTATGATACATGTTTTACAATAAAAATGCATCAGAAAGTAGAAGTAAAGATAATTTGCCTTTACATAACATGATATATAACATGATTAGCATCTGTACCGAGCTTTAAGTGATGGGACAAGTATGTCTCATAATCTAGGTTACATACTTTCTAACAACCTTAGCCATAGTGGATTACTCAATAAGAAAAATGCTGGATCGCCAAAAAGTCAGAACTGCTTGTAACATGTATCTAAATACCATGTATCATGATTAACCAGTGCTTGCTGTTAAATTTAGTATTGTTATACTTTCTTCTGAAGTAGGTTTAAACCAAAAAGACATGTAATAACAGAAAAAAATAAATGATGTACTTACCATAATATTCCATCTGTGTGCTCCATTTTCATTCTTCAACTATTGGGTTCAGTTCCAATCCTCGTATTAGACTTGGCTGATACTATAGGTCTTGACCACCAAAGAAACTCTTGAGGTCCTCCCTACCCATAATGCACCAACCCCTAACATACCTCAGATCTTGTTTGCTGGTTGACAAAGTAAGAAATATTAATATAATATTCCTGACAGAAGCAACCATTATCTGGGGCTCAACATGAGATACTGTGGTGTCCTAATAAATTCTCATTCTTCCAGAAGCTCATAACGAAAAAGGGTGAGGAAGAATGAAAATGGACAACACAGATGGAACATTATGTTAAGTACATAACTTTTTTATCTGATGTCAATTTTCATTCGTTCCACAACTACTTACCAGATAACTGAAATCCCCAGTGGACTCTAACAAAGGATAATACTGAGCACAGGTGAACTAAAGGCTGCTCTTCTCCATGAGACCAGATCTAGGTTGCAATGAGTAATAAAGTTATGAGGATTAACCCAAGTTGCAGCTGCACATAGGTAGTCATTGGAATGCCTACATAAAAATACTGATGAAGTTGCCATGGATCAAAATTGTGTGGGCTCTTACAGGTTTTGGTAATGATATACCCAATTTATTGTAGACAAGGTATACAGTCAGTAAGCCATCTTGCCAAAGTTACCTTTGTAAATGATTTAACTATTCTGGAATCAGCAAAAGATATAAATCGTTCTTTCATTCTCTAACAAATGCAACACATAATTCTCCTTTGTTTTCAAATTTTGGAAAGACAGGCAGATTATTGGACTGGTTAATGCTGGACTCTGACACCACCTTAGGAATGGAAGGAGGAGTAATGTTACTCTATCCCTATGAAACTGAAGTAGGAAGGTTTAGAGGACAATGCTTGAAGTTCTGAAATTTTTTTGGCTGAGGTAATGGCCACTAGAAAGATTGTTTTCCAGGTCAGGAATTTAAGATCACATTTTGCTACTGGCTCAAAGGGTAAATGAACCAAAGCCTGCAGTACTACATTCAAGTCCTATGGTGGAGTAAGGTCTTTATATGGTGGTCTCAACAGAAGAGTACCTCTCAAGAAGGCTTTACAAAGTTTAGATGAAGCAAAGGAAGAATTCTCAAACCGAATATGGAAGTTGGTGATTGCTACCAACTGAACTTTAGTAGTCAAGGAGCTAGCTCCTTCAGTGAAACTTGTTGCCAAAAACTCAAGGACACTTTGTACAAGGGCTGGAAAAGGTCAATATGATTCTCATCAGCCCAAAATCAAACCTCTTCCATTTACTTCTGTAAAGTTTCTTCACAGAAGCTTTATGGGAAGACAAAATTATGTGACGGACAGAGAAAGAGACCATAGTTTGTCTGGCTATCAACAGAAGTGGAGAAACCACACTGTTAGCTATATTTTCGAGATATCGAGGTGAACCATGCCTGTCAGGTGAGACCAAAATTAGGGTAGCCAGACTTGTCCAGGCCAGTAATGTGTAACAAGGGTGTCTTTGCTCTTCAACCTGGCAGCTTTCTGTAGAAATTTGGGTATCAGAGGAGTTGGAGGATAAGTATACAGGAAACCAGTGGGCCAATCATGGAGCAGAGCATCCCTCTGTGATCCCCTGAAGGGGTGGATTAGGGCAAAGAAGCTGCTGCAGTTACTGTTTACGTGAGAACCAAAAAGGCTGCAGCGGGACTGGCCCCATTGATGTAAAAGCATTTCTGTCACTTTCATGTTGAGAGACCACTTGTGAGGTAGTAAAATGGACCTGCTCAATTTGTCTGCTATCACTCTGGACATCCCCAGAATGTGCACTGCTATCAGACAGTAGTTGGATGAGATCACCCATTGCCACAGACAGATTTCTTGACACAAGGGGTAAGATTAGGTTCTTCCTTGTTTGTTGATGTACCAAACTACTGTCGGTTTGAAATGCAATTGTCCTAAAAGGGAGAAAGTCTTGGAAGGCCTGCAACACCAAGAGCACTGCTGTCATTTGCAGGACACTGATGTGCATGTTGGCCTCTTCAGGGGACAAAGTTCCTTGGCACTGTTTTTCCCAGGAATCCCCCCCCCCAATCTGGGATGGGTACGTGGTCACTATGGCCTTGGGCTGAGGGAGAATGAAAGGACAGCCTTGTAGAACCTGATCTGAATGAATCCACCACCAAAGGTATTTCTTGCATGCCTGAGTAATTCTTATTTGGGCTGACATTTATTGATAAAGAATCGACCATTGTATTGCTAGCATCCACTGAAGAACTCTCTTATGAAATCTTGCTAGCAGAACTAAAATTATGGCAACTGACACTGACCTCAAGGCTTGAACACTCAACTGGGCTGAAATTCTGGTATTGTGAACTACTTTCCTGACCTGTAATCTGATAGTCTGCACTCTTGCTAGAGGAAGATAAGCTGTTATTGATACTGTGTTGAAAACCTTTCCTATAAACTCCATAAGCTGAGAAGGTTCCAACTGAGATCTGTTGTAATTTATGGTAATTCCTAGAAGGGAGCTAAGTATGCAGTACCTGATATCTCACTCTTAGGAGTAGATATCTGGCTGGGGCAGTGATGAGCCAGTCATCAAGATACAGAAACACCTGGAATCCCTGCACTCTCAAGTGAGCTGCCACCACTGCCATGCATTTGGTGAAGATCCTGGGGGGTGTGCTGAGACGAAAGGGCAGGGGTCTGAACTGGTAATAACTGGCTCCCAGCTAAAAGCATAAGTACCTTCTGGACAGTCTGCTCCATTTTTGTGTGTCAAAATGATTTGTTCAAGTTGCTGAGATCCAAACTAGTCTCCAGTCATGTTTTTTTTTTTTTTGGCACTAAAAGAATCTTGAGTAAATTCCGGATTCCATCAAATCTGGGGGGACCGCAAGGATGACAGTTTTCTAGCAGCTTTTGTACTTCTAGTGCTGCCATTTCCCTCTGATTGGGTGGAACATCGGGAAACCTGTGTGAGGATGGGGTTTGGAAGGAAAAAGGGAATTATATAACCACTGGAAATGATCATCTGCATCCAGGTATCTTTTGTGATGTCTAGCCAGGCTCTCTAGTGCAGGGATAAATGACCTATAAACTGCCTCCAGAGGTGGACAATTGGGCCTCCTTTCAGGAGCACTGATAGGGTCTGTCAGAAAAGTAATCTCTAGACCCTTTGTTTTGCGGGCCACCTCTGCCACATGGGCAGCATCTTCCGTTTGAGTTCTCCCTCTGCTTCTGGTGGAACTATCTCCAAATGGATCTTGGAAAAAGCTGAGATTTTTTGAAATACATTTTTCATCTCCTCATTGGTTCCTAACGAAGGTCCTTTGAGGGGCCGAAAAACACACTCCCAAATCAGACCGAGCCTTTCCATCTTTTTTTGCACCTGGAGAGTGTGTCCTTCACTTTGGGGCCAAATAAGGAAGTTCTGTCAAAGGGGGGAATTGATGAAAGAAGACTTGAAGGGCTCCGGAAAGTCACACAAGTGCATCCAGGCATGTCAACTAATGAAAATGACTGAACCAACTGCCCTTGAGGTACCCTCAGCTGCATTAGACACAAGCCTCATGGATGAGTTTAAAATAGACTACAGGATCGTCAACTGTGAGGCCATAGAAGCTTGAGTCTCAGCAGTAGTGGTACCTGAAAAAGACTGACAGTTCTTTAATCAAATCTCGTTGTAACCTAGTGAAATGTGCCAGGTAGTTCAGTGACCTAACAGCAAAGATCACTGAAGCATATACACTCTTCCCAAACCTGTCCAAAGCCCTAGTCTTAGGGGGATGGACAATGGAACTTTGTTCCACAAGTTTCTTCTTAGTGGCTGCCAACATGACCACAGGAACGCCCCTTACTCCAAAACTCCCTTCCTGCTGGTGGTGCCAGAAGCCAATCCAGTCTCTCAGGGATAGGTTCAACCGAGTCAGGCTTCTTCCATGCCCGCTTACAGATGAAATCAATGAGCTCATCACTGTGTGGAGTTACCGAGGAGGTAGGTGGGCCAGATCTAAATACTTGCATGAATACAGATTCCTCTAGAGAAGGATTGTGGGAGAACCAACCACCACTTTGTTTACGAATCTGTAGGATGTCTCCAAATGAGACAACTTCAGGTGGTGATCTTGGGGATCCTTCCCCTTCATTGAAATAAATATCTTTAGTCATAAATTTCTGTGGGGAATCTTAGTGCCCCCTTCTGCACTTTCACTTCTGAGGTACTTCTGTGGGATGCTGCAGAAAAGTAGCAGAAGAGATTGTGATACCTTGTTGGGCAATCTGGACAGTTTGTGCTGGCTGTCCCTGAGGAGTTGAATGCTGAGGCTCACGGTGCAGAAACACATGAAAGAGAGATTGTCCGGCCTGTCAAGACAGAGAAAATTCTTTCCATCTGTGCAAAAGCAGAATGGCCTCACGAGAAGGAAGCCAATGAAGCCGAGAAGCCAACCATTCCACCCCAGGCAGAAGACAGAGTCCAGCTGTCCAATGCTGAGGCTCAGAGGGGCAGAGATGGCTCTGACAACTTCAGATTAGACTCCAGCACCTCAGATCTGGCAGGGTCACTATGACTCCGAGAGTCATCTGGCTTTGAACTCATCAGAGCTGGAGCATTCAGAGAAAATTTCAGATCCAAGGATAAAAATATCTTTAGATCTAACCCAGATGGTCTCAGAAAGCTTGGATCCAAGGGCTCTGAAACAGACTGCTGGATCAGAGTAGGAACCAGCAGTGGAGGGGTAGAGCAAACCAAGGCTTCCTGACCCGAAAGAGTAGGAGCTGGGAGAACCCCCATCTATATCTGCACCAAGAGAAATCTCCACTTCATCCTATCCATGTCAGCTTCAGTGAGACTCCTGGAAGAATGAGAGGAGGCTACAGAAGAAAATTTGGAATGCAGTCTTTCCAAAAATGGCAATGCAACTCTAGATGGCACCTGGTCAATGGCTGAGTACAGAATTCTTGGAAGGAGCTTTCCATCTGACAAACTCATATTCAAAGATGATTTTGGAGATCGAAGAGCCAGGTTCAATACGGAAGCCTTCGGATCTGTCCTATGTTTCTTTTTAAGAGATTCTGTCGATGACAGAATGGAAGAACCAGATTGCTATGGGAACTTTTTTAAAGTTTCCTTGGAAGTAGTTTTAGGGGTTGAGCCCCAGTAACTGCTTCCAAAAAAGCAAAAGGTAACAAACCTGAGCTTATTCTTAAGATCCACGTTAAGTAGTGGGTTAAATTATTGCAAACAGAATACTCTATGTCCAGGTGGTCTGGCCCAGACAATATACATAACTCATGTGTGTCTGAGAGCAGAAGCTTATGACCACATTTTTTTTACACTTCTTAAACCCTGAAGCTGTTTAAATAATGTAGTAGACAATCTGCCACTTATCAGAAGTGACATCAGTAATGCTTGGTTCTGTGTCACAGAAAGATGGAGCCCTGACTATGACCCAGGTTTGATTACTGGCCACTGCACTGGAGAAGCCAGGCAGGGATGGAGGAGGAAGAGTGATGATACATATTCCACTTACCTCTGCCAGACAGTGGGAAGGGTTAGAATACAGTTGGTAGTAGACAGAGTAGTGTAATCTTCCTGGTGGAGACTGGAGAGATCACTGCTCTTGCTGTGGGTTGGAAGTGGACTACGCTGGTTGGAGGCAATGTCCATTGTAAAAGTGACAGACATCTTGCTAAGAACACACACACACACACACACACACACACACACACACACACACACACACACACACACACACACAGAGTAGAGTAGAACCGAAAACAGAACATGAACCATTCACGATGACTGCCTGGATAACGGCCACTTTTCTTCAGCTTAAATCCAGTTGGGAATGAACGGGCTGATTGACGGAGGGTCTGTGGGTCAAGCAGGTAATGTATTTGTTTAAAGTGCTGCCGCTTGTATGGCACTAGTGACCAGAGAATCAATTTCACTGGAGTCTGCACCCAAAAATTAAAAATGGAGATGAATGGAACGGGTTGAGTAACTAGCTTACCTAGCTTAGACAAGTTCATGGAAATGAAGGTTAGACCCAAGGAACAGCCAAGTACTTGTGGACTATTAGATATGGTCTCTTATGAAACAGAAAACCTGAAAACTCAGCAATCTCTGAGGAATAATTAACAGAAAGCAGAAATGTCTTCTAAGACGTGAACTGTGAGGTCACCAAAGTAGTCAGCTCCAAACTGAAAACATGATCATATTAGATATGAATTTGAAGTCCTTAGGGAAGAGGATTCCATCATATGAGAACTAAGATGGCAAACATCTGCTCAAAAAATTGCCAAAGCCCCACCACCCCTTCAAAAAAGTGTCAATTAGCGTATGGCTACTCTAAGTCCTTATATGTTAGGATGGTTAAAGCTTGCACTTCGACCTTGGAATACCCAAGTCCCAGATCAAACAGATGACTCAGCAAAGTGGAGGGAAATACATGTTTAACCTAGCATTCATCATACTATAAACTAAGATGTGTGAAAATATGTCCATCTATCCACAGTCCCTTTTCCCATTTTTCCACATGGGGTTGGGATGTCCTTACAATAGTGACAATAATCTAGAGCCAAGATTCACACCGCCAGGAGCCTATACCTGCCACAGCTGTCCACACATATATGCACACTCGCACCTATTACCAATTTAATGTGTCCAAGCCACCTACCACATGACATGTCTTTGGAATGTGGGATGAAACCGAAGCACCCAGAGGAAACACATGCAGGACATGCAGACTCCACACATAAGGCACCCCAGCCAAGAATCAAACTGGAGAACTTCTTGCTGTGAGGTGAAAATGCTATCCACTGAACCACTAACCTGTAGTTATTTAAAAAAATAACCTTAATCATTTTAACCTAGTCAATGAGTGTCTAATCTCAGACTGGCATGACACTGTCATAAGCTTCTTATAAATTCCTATCACGTTTGCAGCTATGTTTTGTAAACTGCAGTTACCAAGTTTTTTTTTTTTTTTTTTGCGGGGTGGAGCAGGTTACAATGTCTGCCTTATTGGTTTTTGAGACTGTTTTGGTTTATTGCTACCATGATATTATGACTCTGTATGTCCAAGTTACTGCACTCATTGAGACGCCTGTTTAGCATATTACTTGCATGAGGTTGTGATTTTTATTTTTTCAGCTTATGTTTTTTCAGGTACAGATGAGCCTTTTGAGGATGGAATCATTCCCACCATTATCTCCCAAAATTTATACTAACACACACACATGCATGCAATCTCAGACGTTTCTCGCAAACATCCTCACAAACTAGGCTACACTGCACCAACCATTCTTTCTCCATCACTGCTCCTAAAATATGGGAATTCCAACACATACACTCACACACACACACACACACACACACACACACACACACACACACACACACACACACACACACACACACACACACACACACATCTAAAGGATCTACAATCCCCCCTTTCCCACCTCCAAAGCTAAACTTAAACATTCTACATCAAATCATGTGTGTTCATGCCACACAGCAGGGCCATATCAGCTAAGGACATCTTCTGTCTCACTCAACTACTAACACATTTTAACTCCACCTTCCCTGTCCTGAATCATTACCCCACAGCATTTCCACCATGATGTAACCTGAAATACAAGCACTGTAAAATGTACATTTCTTTCATAACTGTTGCTACACCTGTTAATTGCTACTGTACAGAAAAGATATCCATTAATATCAGAAGTATTCTTGCCTCGTGCTTTCTGGATAAGGCTATCTGCATCAGAGTGAATGGCTGTTTTCAAGTACTGAATGTCAAACTCCTGCTCTTCAGGCCAACAGCAAAGTACTGCAATCATGCTAGAATTCCTTTCACGGAGTAAAAAAAAAATAAATGACAACAAAGAATAGCAACTTGTTATTTCTTAGCAGGCACTGACAAAGCTACAGATATGTAGGAAACTTTGTTATATTTCAGACTATAAAGAAATATATTCCTTCTCTCTCTCTGTGAATAATTACACTCAGCTGACATTCTGGAACAAGAAAGTGAAATGCCTTGTCAATGCCATAGTGTTAGACAGCACCATATTTGACCACAGGGTGAAATTTTATTGCTAGCCAGTGATCAAAGTAAGAGAGTACGGCACTGAAGTGACAGATATATATTGTGTTTGACAGGAAGGCAACTGTAAGATGTTTTATCCTGTAAATGTACACCTAAATTCTTATACAGTGGCTGATCACATGACACAGTATTACTGCCATGCTCAACAGAAAACCATGGTAATCATTTATACCAAGAAATGGTTAAGCATGGACCACTAAGATGTGAAGCGCTGATGCCAGTGCATGTTTTTAATCTTAAGCAATTTATTCTTCTTACTTTCATGAATAAAAAATATTTTTGAAGTATATCACATTTCTACTGTCATTCAAGTATTTCAGTATATAAGTTTTCAGGATGTTCCCACTTTGTCTTTTCAGTAATTACGTCATCATGCAAACAGCACCAGCATCCTAAAATGACCTGAAATAGCTAACAGTGCATTAGTCTCTTAATACCAAAAATCCAAGATGATGGAAACAATACTTCCTAATTTGTAAATGGCTGAAAGGTACTAAATGTGTTTTAGCTGTCTGCAATAAATAAAGGTTTCATGTATTACAGGCAACTAAAAACAACGTTTCTTTTCAACCACTTATGTATTGGGAAGTATTTAAAACCCACCCTTCTCAAGAAATATTACTTTTGGTATTGTCTAAGAGGCTAATACTCAGCTAGCTAAAACTGGTCATTTTAGGGTGGTAGTGTTTTCTGCAAACAGACTATTTTCCAACATCATGAGCTCCAATATGATGCTCAATGAAAGCAAGTAGAGAGCCCCCGCTAAAATGCTTTTATACTCCTTGGTATACTTAGGACAGAGACCTGGTGCTGCAAGTGATCTGATCTATTCCCAACTAATTTCATACTGTGTTAGTCCATCCAGAGAAAAATTAAAATATAATGCAAGACGTACAACTTGGTGTGGAAAAAACAAAGGACAAAGAATAAATGATATATGGGTGTTTTATTCCAGAGTGATAAGAGAAATAAGATGGCAAATAACATTGCAGATGCTTTAATAATGAAAACCGATGGTCACTGCAAGTTCTTTAGCAAAATGATTTTAGTGAAGTCCATTCAGTTTGTCTGCTTTCATTTCACTTTAGTTTCAAATCGAGACTGACACTGTTTCATCAGCTCAATTTGTTTTTGCTATTTAAACCAGTCAGGTTTCAGAATATAAAAAGGCTATTTTCTAAAGTAATGCAGATCTTTACATATACTATCATATGGTAATTACTCTCACTTAAAAGCATGCATATTCCAAGTATGATTTGCAAAAAACAACAAAAAAGAAATGTAGTCTTGGCAAGACGATTTTCATGTACAGTGTGTCAAGGAGACCCTTGCATGTCTTCTTGATACTGGGTCATATTTTACAACTTTTTAAAGTAGGTGGTTGTGTACGAGTTTATATTCTTCGTGTTTCACTGTTGCAGTCATTACACTTGGGTAATCTGCTGGCAGGTTGCCCTCAGTCGGCCTGATTAACAAAGTCTTGGGTCCTGCATCAGTTGCTGTCCCTTCTTCCATGACATCAGGTTGTCAGGGGTATAAAACATGCAGCCGACGCCATTACATCAGTCTTTCTTGCCGTGCGGTACGCAAAGCAGAAGCAGTTTGCAAGTGCCGGTCGGCTGATTCCTGAAACTTTTCGTTTTCGAGTTTCAGAACCGAAGTCTTCAACTTAAAGCTAAGTACCCAGTTGGGGAAACTTTTTCCTGTTCCTTACCGATGTCAGTAAAAGTTAATAATTGCAATACTTGTGGAAAGCAAATACCTCACAAAGATTTTCATCCGTATTGTATTCTTTGCCTAGGCCCTGACCACGACGTACCTTGCTGCCGGTTTTGTGCTTTATTTAATCAGTGCACTATCCTTCGTCGGTACATTTTTGCCTCTAAATATTTCGGTTCTCGGTTTAATTATCCAGAAATGTCATCGGTTAGCCATCCAACTACCGGGATTCTGAAAAAACGCAAAGATAAAGACAGAGACAGGCTGTCAAGGTCCAAAACTGCCGATAACGCTTCTCCTAAGCCAGTCACCAGTTCACCGGTACTCAGTGAGGCGCTTTCGCAGCCCCTGATACCTGCTACTTCTGATTCGCAGGCCTCTACTGAGACCCATTCAGAGTCTGGTATGTTGCGAGAGGCTTCACCTATGGAACCCGCGGATGTCTCTACCTTGGATGGGTCTGGAGCCGCTGTGCAGGCACCGGCTTCTGAGGGTGTATTCAGGCCTACAAACTTGCATATTAATTCGACTCCACCTTCATTACTAATGCCTAAATCTCGATCTATGTCTAAAAAACTGACGCCCAGGCCACATGTTCAGGCTCCTATGCCTAAAAAACAAATGATCAAAATGGCTGAAGATCTAATTACTCTAATCAGGGGTAGTCAACCCCCCCCCCCCAAGAGGCCTAAGGCTGAGCTTGATTATGATTCCTCTGATCAGGTTTCTGTTTCTTCTGATTCTTCTAATGACCTGGATTTGTCCATACCTACTTATGAGGATTCCGATGCAGAGGATTCCATTCCCTCTGCTTCTCCTCCTGAGGATTTTTCTTTTGGGGAAACTTTACATACCTTAAGGGAGCATTTCCACTGGGAAAGTCAGGAATTTTCTGATTCAAAAAAGAGGCTTAGGGATTTCCTTCTTCTACCTCAGCATAAGTCCTTGGCTATACCTTCTGTACTAGACATTGTTGATGATGTGTTTTTGGAATCCAGTATGGCCCCTGATTCCCTGCCTCTGGCTCCTAGTAAACCGGACAGATACTACAGGGTCCCTGAGTCCTACAAGTTCCTTTTCAAAAATCCTGTTGCAGATCCAGAAACCATTTCTCAGGGGCCCAAGGGCATTAAGGCTTCTAATGCTAAAAATTTTACCCCTTCTGATAGAGACTCCAGGGTCCTGGATAGATGGGGTAAGAAGGTTTATACTTCTGCAACCTTGGCAATCAGGGCTTTAAACTGCCAATTTCATATGTTAAAATACCAATAGCATATTATTGGACTGCTTAAACAGAAAATGATGTTGATTCCTGATTGTGTGGAAAATAAAGATTTACAGGATTTATTGCATTCTGCTGAACAAGTTGGAAAACATACTTTGCAATGTGGTTTTGATTCTTTAGAGGTTTCCTGCAGGGGTGCTGTTACTGGGTCTGTGCTTAGAAGGCATGCTTGGCTTAAGGAGCAATCTTTGCCTGATCATGTTAAAGCGAAATTGTTGGATGCGCCTTTAAATCAGGACCGTCTGTTTGGCAATAAGGCTGAAGAAGTTCTAAAAAAGATGGAAGATGAAACTAAATCTATAGAAACTGTTAAAGATTTCTTACAAGTGCAACCTCCAAGATTTAGTACGCACTGGCTTTCTAAAAACTGGTCTTTTCCAGCTCCTTCCAGATCCTCTCAAGCCAAACCCAGACACACCAAAAGCACCAGGTTTCAGTCCCAGGGGACTCTCAGAACTAAGCAATGGGGGGCCTCCACTTTCAAATCTGGAAATAACAAGACACCCCCCTATGGTAAACAGTCTCAATGACTTCCTTTTAAAATTGCCAAGCACTTACCTTTTAGCCGCCCCTTTGGGGGGAAAGATTGCTCTTCATGCAAAGAACTGGCAACTCATAACTCAGGACAAATGGGTTTTAAATATAGTGTCCCAGGGATACAGATTTCATTTCCACACATTGCCAACACCAAACGGGTGGCCAGACCTGCCCCCAAATCAGCGGGCAGAGGCTCAAAAACAAGTACATTCCCTCTTATACATGGGGGCTATTCAACCAGTACCAGAAGAGGAAAGGGACAGGACAAGGTTTCTATTCCAGGCACCTTCTGGTTCCCAGAAAATACAAATCATGGTGTCCAATTCTGGACCTGTCTACTCTAAACACCTTTCTGGACATTCCAAAATTCAAGATGCTGACTCTTCACCAGTTACTTCCTATGCTAGGCAAAGATACCTGGTTGGCAACTCTAGATTTAAAAGAAGCATACCTGCAATATCCCAATCAGGGAATCTTGCAGAAGATACCTACACTTCAAAGCAGGCTACTTGCATTATCAGTTCTCTGCACTGCCCTTTTGGCTTGTCTATTGCGCCCAGGGTATTCACAAAGTGCCTGGCTCCAGTTATTGCATTTTGCAGGCAAATAAATATTCAAATATATTCATACCGGGACAATTGTCTAATTCAGGCAAAAAAAACAGGACATACTTCTAAATCATCTGGCATTTGTAAAAAGGGTTCTAACTTGTCTGGGGTACACCATAAATGAAAAGAAATCACAACTGCTACCCTCTCAACTGATAACATTCCTGGGTGCAAGCTTGAATACAACTTCCCAGATGGCTTTCCTCATGCCAGAGAAGCAAATTCATTTGGCAACTTACTTCAAACAAGTGGCCACAAAAACCCTATCTGCAAGACAAATACTGCAAGCCTTGGAGTTCATGGCCTCCTGCATTCTTCTAATTCCATGTGCAAGACTGCATATGAGGAAACTACAGTGGTACTTAAAAAGTCTATGGAGTCAACATTGTCACAGCCTGGAAACAATGATTCCTATCATACCTTGCCTACGCCTGGAATTCCTATGGTGGGCAGAGGCCTGCCACCAAAACAAGGGACTGCCATTCACACTAACCCCTGCCACCCAAACCCTAACTTGGGGGCTCACCTGGCAGGAAAGTGCATTCAGGGCAAATGAAAGCCAAATCAAATCCACCTACATATCAATCAAAAAGAAATGTTAGCTGTACAGAATGCTCTGATAGCCTTCAAGGACTACATTCATCCAGGACAACTAATGGTAAAGGCAGACAACACCACAGTTATGTGGTACATAAACAAGCAAGGGGTACACATTCTTACCCCCTATGCAGACTAGCCATGGCATTGTGGAACACAGCCTTGAGCTACCAAGTGCACCTACAAGCTCAATTCCTGCCAGGAAAATTGAATACACTGGCAGACGGACTAAGCAGAAATCTCATGGACCCACACGAGTGGAAACTGGAATCATGGATTTTCAACATGGTGACAAGCAAATGGGGGAGCCCAGACATAGATCTATTTGCCTCCCCCCAGAACTACCAGTTGGACAAGTTTTGCACAAGGACTCCCCACAAAGAAGCCTTAAAAGTGGATGCTCTGTCCTTCAGCTAGAAAAACCTATCAGTCTACGCCTTTCCCCCTCTGCCTCTGCTCTCCAAAGTTCTGCTAAAGGTCAAACAGGACAAACCAAGAATGATTTTGATTGCTCCAGACTGGCCACGCCATCACTGGTACCCATTCCTGCGCACTGTGTCACAAATATCTCCATGGCACCTGCCTCACACACCTTCCTTGCTGTCTCAGCAGGAGAACCAAATTCTGCACCCTCAGCTTCCAACACTGAACCTTGCAGCCTGGCTAATCACCTAAACTCACCCTTATCATCCCTCAGCAAACCTGTGATGGATGTCATCCTGGAGACGAGAAGACCTAGTACTACAAAATCTTATGATGACAAATGTAAAAGATTCTGTGCCTGGAACCAATCTTTAGGGAGGAGCACAGCAGCGCCCAATTTACCTCAGATTTTGCAATACTTAACTGAGATGCTTCACAAGGGGCTGTCTTTTTCCTCTATTAAAATGAGAAGTTATGTACCTACCATAACGTTCCATGTTAGTTGTTTTCTTCTCGCCTTCTTTCTTGCTGGATGGGTTCGGAGCCGATCCTCAGCTCTCACTCGGCCTATACTAAAGCTCGAGAGCTAATTTTACCAGCTCGAGGCAACCCTATATCCCATGATGCTAGGCGCTAACTACCCAGATCTCGTTTGGTAGCTGAGAACATAGCAATTTTAGCCTCCCAACCCAAGGGAGAGAAGGAAAGGGGGAAAAACTCCCATGTGCCACTACCTGAAGCTATAGTTACCCAAGGATAACCAGTTTAGGCTTCATATTGTGAAGGGTGAAGACCCTGATAAAAAAGGGAAATCCTTTCGGTCTATCCAGGCTAGGGGGATGGCAGGTGGGACACAAGAAAGAAGGCGAGAAGAAGACAACTAACATGGAACGTTATGGTAGGTACATAACTTCTCAATGTTAAGTTGTCACTCTCGCCTTCATTCTTGCTTGATGGGACCACGTCCCTAGCACCTTCATCCCGGGTGGCTCATTGGAACAGGCTCTTGAGAACGGCGGAACCAAAATTTGCCCTGTTTCTGGAGGCCATGTCTAATTTGTAGTGTGTAATAAAGGTATGAGGAGAGGCCCATGTGGCTGCTGCACAAAAAGTATCCATTGGCAATCTAGCTTGAAAGGCTGTTGATGTAGCTAAAGCTCTGGTTGAATGGGCTCTTGGCTAAGAAGGTAATTCTTCACCTCTGAGTTGATAGATACAGGTAATCACAGAGGACAGCCATCTAGACAAGGTTACTTTGGATACCTTCCGCATAGGACAGAAAAAGCTGATCAGATTTCCTAGTTTGTTTAGTTCTGTCCAGATAGTAACGGAGCTGACTATGAACGTCCAGATAATGCAGTTTTTGCTCTGCCCTGTTAGAATAATTAGGGAAGAAAACTGGAAGATCGATAGATTGATTTAAATTTGCCTGGGAAGCCACCTTGGGCAAAAAGACGGGTTAGTTCTGAGAGAAACCCTGTCTTTGTGGAAAACTGGATAAGGAGGATGAATGCAAAGGGCATGGAGTTCTGATACTCTCCTAGCAGAAGTTATGGCAACTAGGAAGAGAGTTTTCCAAGAGAGCAACTTTAAAGAACAGGAAGCCACAGGTTCAAATGGAGGAAGAATCAAGGATGTTAAAATCAAATTTAAATCCCACTGTGGTGGGGGGTCTTTGATTGGGGGTTTGAGTAAAAAGATACCCTTAAGGAAGGCTTTACAAAGCTTGTGGGACATAATGCTGGAATCCAATAGGCCTATGTGAAAATTTGAAATGGCCGCTAACTGAACCTTTACAGTGGAGGATGAAGAGCCTGAATGAAATATTTCCGTTAGGAAATCTAGAACTGACTGTATAGGAGCAGTGAAGGGATCTATATTCCTAGCCCTTGCCCAGAAGGAAAAACACTTCCATTTACTAGTATAAATCCTTCTGGTAGAGGACTTAAGGGAAGCTACAATAATATTACGGACAGAATTGGAAATCAGGGGAAGCCTGGCTAAGGATGGAAGTGGAGCAACCAAGCTGTGAGGTTGAGAGATTGGAGGGATTGGTGCAGCCGCCCTGACTGGTGGGCTAAAAGATCTGGCACTGGGTCCAGATGCCAAGGCTGTTCCAAAAGGTAACGATGCAGGAACGAGAACCATATCTGTCGAGGCCAATAAGTGGCAATGAGGATCATCCTGGCTCTCAAGGCGGTAGCTTTCTGAATCAACTGAGTGATTAATGGAAAGGGGGGAAAGCCTATAGAAGTCCCCGAGGCCAATCGTGGACTAGGGCGTCTCTGGGGGGATAGCCTGGAAGGGGAAAGAGGGTGAAAAAGATGAGGCACTTGCTGTTCTGAGGTGTTGCAAAAAGATCGCAGCAAGGAAGACCCCACTTCTGAAAAATCTCCTCCGTTATTGATTGCTTGAGAGACCACTCATGTGGCATGAGAATAGCTCTGCTCAACCTGTCCGGTATGATGTTTGACTTCCCGGGGATATGCGTTGCTATCAGAAACCGCTGAGAAGAGATCGTCCATTGCCAAAGTCTGAGTGCCTCTCGACACAGGGGATAGGACTTGGTTCCGCCCTGCTTGTTGATATACCACACTACGGACATATTGTCCATCTGAATTGCAATAGTCCCTAAAGGAAGAGAGTCTCGGAGGGCTTGTAACGCCAAAAGCACTGCTCTCATCTCCAGGACATTTATGTGCAGGTGGCATTCGAAAGGTTGCCATGTGCCCTTGACTGTCCTGCCCTGCAAATGCCCCCCCACCCGATCAGGGAGGCATCCGTTGTGACCAATGCGACCGGAGGGGAAGGAACAAATGGTCTGCCCTGAAGGACTTGAGGGGAGACCATCCACCAAGACAGATGTTTCTTGCAAGATAGAGTTATTATGATTTTGTGTGTCAAAGGAAGCTGTTGGAATGACCACTGGGAGAAGAGCATCCACTGAAGGAGCCGCATGTGAAAGCGAGCAAGGGGAAGTAGCATGATGGCTGCCGGCATGAGACCTAACACTTTTAGAACAAACCTGGCCTGGATTCTTTTGCTCTGAAGGAGGATATGAACATGATTTAGAATATCACGGCAAGAAAAACCAATACCGCCAGATAAAGCACTCTCATCAAAAGTCCAATAAATTAAAAAGAAAACGATGAGTGCACCATGGACTGCAAAATTAAGTTCCAATAAAATTTCAACGAAGGCTTCCTAGTAGAACCGATAATTCACATTTATTGTTGAAAACAAACAAACAAACACAAGAACTGCAGTAAAATGAGCGCTTTCGCGTTGCACATCAACGCTTCATCAGACATAAATGCAGTAAAAACCACCCCACCCTAAATACTAAAAACTTCATGACATCACAGCATTCATTAAGACAATCAGCCAAACAGTGCAAGGCATTAAAACACAACATAAATTAAAATTAAAAATGAAAGTCAATGCTTGAGAGATCTAGATGTTAAAAAAGGCTTAATGGAGAACCTATCATTAAGCCCAAACCTGTGGGCTTGTAATTTCATTATCCATTTGCCCTCTCTTTCCTCTGTTCTGTTTCTAAAATTACCCAGCCTATTGTCTTTAATAACCAACTCTAAGACTTGAAATTTAAAATTATGTGTGCTGCCTAACTCCACTATATGTTTCGCCAGGGCATTCATGGTGTTACCTTTTGTGATAGCATAAATATGCTCTCTAACACGCTCTCGTAGCGACCTAGTCGTCATGCCCACATAAAATGTCTGGCACAATTGACACTCAGCTACATATATTAAATTCACAGATCTACAAGTGGCATAATGTTTAAACAAATATCTCTTATTAGTAACCGGATGTGTAAAACTGTCGGAATTGGAAATGTATTTGCACTGATTACAGGTGTGACAGGCAAAGGTGCATGTTTTGTGAGTCAATTGTGTATTGGGATGGCTCCTGTCATAACATAATAACCTATTGAGTGAGGACATATTCCTATAAGCCACTCTAGGTCTTACATCAACCAACGATCTAATTCTGTCATCAATCATTAAGATGCCCCAATGTTTATTAAGGACATCCAAGATGTAGTTATTTCTGTTAGTATATGGAATAACAATCCTATTAACATTGTCACTGTTTCTGCATTTGAATTGTTGTGGATAACCACTTGATCTATTGATCAAAGGAGCTCCCTCTTGTGATCTACGACGATCACCCATAGAAATAGCATTGTATACATGCTTTTTCTCATAGCCCCTAGATAAAAAATTCTTAGCTAAGTTCTCTTTATGTTTGTGATAAGCTGCTGGTTGTGATGTTAACTTAGAGACTCTGACCGTTTGATTAGTAACAATGTTCCTATGTATATGCTTAGGATGCATACTTTCCCGATGTAGTAAATTGTTTCTCCAACAGGCCTTCCTGTAGAGTTCAGTATCAAAGCCATAAGGACCCTTAATGACCTTGACATCAAGAAAATCAATATTATCAAGGGAGTATGTACATTCAAAGCTAAGAAAGTCAGTAGTATTATTGAGATATGACACAAAGGCCAAAAGCTGTTCAACAGTTCCTCTCCACAGGAGAAACACATCATCTACAAACCTGTTGTAACATTTTAAATAATCAATGTATTCAGAGTCTTTGTTCAGGACAAATAAACTCTCCCAGTGTGCCAACACCAAGTTGGCATATGCGTTGGCACACGGGGTTCCCATTGCCACACCTTTGGTTTGTAAAAAATATTTATCTTTGTAACAAAGGACATTGTTATCTAGGACGATCTCCAGAAGTGACATGTATCTATGAATCATACGATCAGTTAATTTATTGTTTACTAACATAACTCTGACAAAATCCATACCCGTTATATTGGGAATAGATGTGAAAAGAGACTTCACGTCTAAAGTGACTAATAAGTCATCCCTATTAAAGGAAGATGAACGGCTAAATGTTGCCAAATTGTCAAGAAAGTTAGTGGTATCTCTTAGAACATGTTGTACCTCAGCAAGAACAGGTTTTAATACCTTATCAAGATAGATAGATGATGGTTCAGTCAACCAGCCACGACTAGATACTATGGGTCGCATGGGTGGATCCAATTCATTTTTATGAATTTTGGGTAAACCCCTGAATGAGGGAACCAGGGGGTTGTCAATCACAAAATAGGTATATAAATCCCTGTCAATGATGTCTGTCAACATCAAATCATATAGGCTAGCATGCACACCTTTAATCAAGTCATTGAGATTATAATTAGATATTGGTAAGTATGTTTCATCATCAGAAAGCATAGTCTCCATTTTGCTGGAATAATGGGAGCTGTCCATGACGACAACAGCGCCGCCTTTGTCGGCTTGTCTAATGACAACAGCTTCATTATTTCTTAAATTGTCAAGGGCTTTTCTCTCATTAATTCTTAAGTTAAAAAAATGACATTTAGCATTCTTGTTGTTATATAACTCAAATAAATCCCTTTCAACTGCCTGCTCAAAAGCATCTAACAATGGATGCTGCTGAGGAATAAATGCAGATGGTTTCTTAAATAATGTGAAGTTATTGTTAACAGAGCCCTCATTTTGCCCATAGAGCATCTTCAAGGCTATTTTTCTAGTAAACAATTTGACATCGACAATGATGTCAGTAACATCGTTACAGCTGGAAGGGATGAAACCCAGCCCTTTGTTCAGAACAGACAACTCATTAACATCTAAAATATAATTTGATATATTGACCACTAAACTATCAGTTGTTTCAAAATCATTAAACAAATCAATCAAGTCTTTGGTCTCGATACCTTCTTGGTGAACATGGAATTGTCCTCTGTGCTCTTCCTCTTGGTTGCTCTGCCCTGTGGTGACCAAGTTCTTTTTTCGAATGGTCTGTAGGGTAGGGGAAAAGAAGGCGAACCATCCCCTAAAGCAAACAACTCATCTTCGGTCTGAATGACAAAGGAATCTATGGGAAGCTGTTTCTTTCGCACATCATGGCTCTTAGTGTTCAAAGTATCTATAGCTGCAGTTGTGGCAGTATCAGTGTTGCGACCGACGTGGACCTGTGCTTCCACAACTAACAGGTTTGAACTGGGAGCCGCTGAGGAGTTTTGCACATCAGAAACTGAAATATCATCACGACCGGCTCCAACGGCGCCTTGAAGCGACGTCATCACAGGGGGAGCTTCTGTACCAGCTTCACGATGTTTATCCAAAGTCTTAGATGACTTTATAGAATGATCAGTTCGAGGATAAGTATTTTCCTTTGGCCATGAGAAAACCTCAGATTTGCTAAAGTCAAGAAAGTCTCTTTCGAGCTTTCTTTTCTTGTCTTGAAGACATTTAATATCCAACGAAGATGCCATATGCTTTAAGTCATTGAATAACGTATCCAAGTGATCGGCATGTAGCAACTTGGATAAATCATCTTGCAGAACCTTAATGTCTTTTTTTAGGTCACCAACAATTTTATCATAATGCTCAATCAAGATATGAATATAAGAGAAGCTGGTTTCTAAATTGAGCTTCTGCCATCGGGCTAAGAGTTCTGGATTAGAGTCGCCAAACGTCGGCATCTTGAGAACTCTTAAGCCCCTCGGCACTAACCTGAATTTAATACAGGCTTCCATGTGCAGTTTCTGCCACTGCACATTACGAAGTTTATGAAGCTTGTTCTCTAATTTCCTGGTTGTTAATGTAACTTCCATGTTGTTTTTAAAAACTTGCGCCGCATTACCGGCTTTGTTGAAGTCCGAGGAAGTTAACTTAAGTAATGGGTTGACTTCGATGTCAACAATACCATCAAGATTGAAAGATTTCTCTTTTCCAGGAGTTAGCATGTGTTCAGTGGGTGTAGCAGCCATGTCCTGGCGGAAAAGTAGTCACAAAAATAACAGCAAGAAAAACCAATACCGCCAGATAAAGCACTCTCATCAAAAGTCCAATAAATTAAAAAGAAAACGATGAGTGCACCATGGACTGCAAAATTAAGTTCCAATAAAATTTCAAATAAGGCTTCCTAGTAGAACCGATAGTTCACATTTATTGTTGAAAACAAACAAACACAAGAACTGCAGTAAAATGAGCGCTTTCGCGTTGCACATCAACGCTTCATCAGACATAAATGCAGTAAAAACCACCCCACACCTAAATACTAAAAACTTCATGACATCACAGCATTCATTAAGACAATCAGCCAAACAGTGCAAGACATTAAAACACAACATAAATTAAAATTAAAAATGAAAGTCAATGCTTGAGAGATCTAGATGTTAAAAAATCACAATTGACTCACAAAACAGGCACCTTTGCCTGTCACACCTGTAATCAGTGCAAATACATTTCCAATTCCGACAGTTTTACACATCCGGTTACTAATAAGAGATATTTGTTTAAACATTATGCCACTTGTAGATCTGTGAATTTAATATATGTAGCTGAGTGTCAATTGTGCCAGACATTTTATGTGGGCATGACGACTAGGTCGCTACGAGAGCGTGTTAGAGAGCATATTTATGCTATCACAAAAGGTAACACCATGAATGCCCTGGCGAAACATATAGTGGAGTTAGGCAGCACACATAATTTTAAATTTCAAGTCTTAGAGTTGGTTATTAAAGACAATAGGCTGGGTAATTTTAGAAACAGAACAGAGGAAGGAGAGGGCAAATGGATAATGAAATTACAAGCCCACAGATTTGGGCTTAATGATAGGTTCTCCATTAAGCCTTTTTTAACATCTAGATCTCTCAAGCATTGACTTTCATTTTTAATTTTAATTTATGTTGTGTTTTAATGCCTTGCACTGTTTGGCTGATTGTCTTAATGAATGCTGTGATGTCATGAAGTTTTTAGTATTTAGGGTGGGGTGGTTTTTACTGCATTTATGTCTGATGAGGCGTTGATGTGCAACGCGAAAGCGCTCATTTTACTGCAGTTCTTGTGTTTGTTTGTTTGTTTTCAACAATAAATGTGAACTATCGGTTCTACTAGGAAGCCTTCGTTGAAATTTTATTGGAACTTAATTTTGCAGTCCATGGTGCACTCATCGTTTTCTTTTTAATTTAAATGATTTAGAATATCTAAAACTCTTTCCTCGGTTAATTTTGCTGAGAGCTGTATGATGTCCAAGGTGGCGCCTATGAAGGTAATAGACTGACAAGGCGACAAGGCAGACTTTTCGAAATTCATGGAAATACCTAGCCCTTTGCAAGTTTGAATGGTGTAATCTCTGGCAAGAAGAAGCTGATGCCTGGTGGTGGCAGTAAGGAGCCAGTCGTCTAAATACGGAAACACCTGGAAACCTTGACGTCTCAGATGATCCGTAACCACTGCCATGCATTTGGTGAACACTCGGGGGGGGCTGTAGTGAGACCAAAGGGCAGGGCCCTGAACTGGTAGTGACTGTCCCCCAGCCAGAAGCAGAGAAACCTCCTGGAGCGCCTGTGCATCTTGATGTGATAGTACGCATCCTGAAGGTCCACTGAGCACATCCAATTGTCCTGACCCAGAAAGGGTAGAATGGACTGTAGCGTGACCATCCGGAACTTCGTTCTTTTTACAGACTTGTTTAGTCTGCTGAGATCCAATATTGGCCTCCAGTCCCTGTCTTTTGGTACCAAAAAGAACTTGGAGTAGATTCCGGATCCTAGTTGGTCTGCTGGGACTGGCTGGATGGCTCTTTTTGTTAGCAGTTTTGATACATCTAGTACTGCTTGTTCCCTTATACTGGGTGGAACGTCTGGGAGGGGCCCTTTTGGCCGAGTTGGGGTGTGGATAAAGGGAATTTTGTAACCCTCGGATATAATCGACCGTACACATTTGTCTTGTGTGAGTGAAAGCCAGGCTTCTGGGTACAGCGATAACCTTCCCCCGACTGCCTCCGAAGGTGGACAGTCGGGCAGCTTCTCAGGGATGCTGGAAGGGTTTGTCAGAGAGAGACTCTCTGTTACCCTGATTCTGCGGACCTCCTCTGCCTCTAGGGCGGCATCTGTTGTTGCCCCCCCCCCGCCTCTCGGGGAGAACTGACCTCTTGCGTCAGGCGTGACTCCCTGAGATTTGCGGAATCACATTTTTCCACCCTTTTGAACCTTAAGATACGGTCTGGACAGGGTTAAAAAATGGACTCCTACGGCAAAGAGAGTCTTGCCATCTTGTTCGCATCTGGTGAATGTAACCTTCACTTGAGGTCCAAACAACGCCGAACCATTAAAGGGGGTGTTAGTGAAGGACGCCTTGAAGGGGTCTGCAAAGTTGCAAAGCCACATCCAGGCATGACGCCTTAAAGCCACGCCTGTGCCTGTGGCTCTACTCGCTCCATCAGCTGCATAGGAAATAAGTCGCATGGAGGAGTTGACAATGGAATTTAGGGTTCCTAGCTGGGAGTTGATTTTGTCCTGAGACCCCGCAGCTGTTGGATCCTGTAGGGTATCACCCATTTCTTTGAGAATGTCTCTTTGAAGGTGGGTGAAATGGCACAAGTAATTCAGCAAACGCATGGCGAAGGTCGCTGAAGAGAACATCCGCTTGCCGTACCTATCCATAGTCCTAGATTCCTTATTAGGAGGATGGATAGGCACTGAAGGATAGAACAGTTGTGTACACCTACCATAAATGTAGATGTTAGAGTGTCTTCACTGTTGCAGTCATGACTGTAGGGTTCTCCCCTGCCGGCAGGCAGTCCTCGGTCGGCCAGAATCCCAAAGTCTGGGTCCGGCGTCGACTGTTCAACCATGCTCCCTGACGTCAGAGCACCAGGAGTACAAAGCTGACAGCCGATGCCATGTTCTCCAGTTTTTCTTGCCCCAGATGTCAGGAGTCCCAAAACGAGAAAGGTCCCATATCCTTTGCAAATACACCTCAGAAGAATGGTGAAAAAAGGAACCACACAAAAGTAAAAATAAGAGGGGACAGGAGGGAGGGAAACCCAGACTGCAACAGTGAAGACACTCGAACATCTATATTTATGGTAGGTGTACACAACTGTACTATGTTCATCGTGTATCACTGTTGCAGTCATGACTGTAGGGTAGAATTCCAAAGCAGAATGAAAGGGAGGTGGGTCAAAGTAGAAGGGGTGGCTAAAAGGCTCTGCAAGACTGCAGAGGCAAAGCCTGCCCTAGACTTAGAGTAGAGAGGTAGATTGTAGTGCTTTGAAAAAGTATGCACTGAACTCCAGGTTGCAGCTTCCAAAATGTCTTTGGTAGGAACTCCCCTGAGGAAGGCAGCAGAAGTGGCAGCAGCTCTGGTGGAATGAGTCCGTATACTCTCTGGGATTTGCTTTCCATCGTGTGAATAACAAAATCTGATTCCATGAGCAATCCATTTAGAAATGGTCTGTTTTGAAATGGCTTTACCTTGGGAACTTGAAGCATAAGAAACAAACAATTGCTCTGATTTTCTGATGTCCTTGGTTCTGTCCAGGTAAAACGTAGTTGTCTGTGTACATCCAAGGAATGTAAGATCCTTTCCCCTTTATTTTGAGGAGTGTGGAAAAAAGATGGCAAGTGGATAGTTTGATTTAAAGCCACTTTGGAAACCACCTTAGGCATGAAGGTAGGATTAGTCCTCAAAGACACCCTGTCTTGATGAAAAATAATATAAGGTTCCACAGCCATAAGAGCTTGTAACTCTGAAACTCTCCTGGCAGAGGTCAGGGCTAACAGGATGGCTGTTTTCCAAGATAAAAACTTGATGTCAGAAGAGGCAGCAGGCTCAAAAGGAGGCAAGGTGAGCTTTTCCAAAACATAGTTGAGATCCCAAGCAGGAATGGGAGGAGATCTAGGAGGTCTTAAGTTCTTAGCTCCTCTGAGAAACTGTCTAATGAACTGGTGGGAAAAGATTGGAGGGTCTGTATTATAATGAGCGGAAATAGCAGAGGCATGTATCTTAATGGAAGAGAAAGAGAGACCCTTATGTAAGAGATCTGTCAAGTAAAGTAAAATTAAAGGAATGTTCGGAAGAAGAGGATCAGAATCCTGAGGCTGCATCCAGGAACAAAATCTTTTCCATTTTCCTGCATAAGATTTTCTAGTGCTAGGACGTCTGGCTTCTAAAATGACATCCATAACCTGCTTGGGTAGGAGAGAAGAAATCAAAGGCTCTGGATTAACCAGGCCGCCAGGCTGAGAGTGCTGACATGGGAGTCTAGAACCTGACCCTGATGTTGGGACAGAAGGTTTGGAGTCTGTGGTAAGACCCAAGGGGGCTCCAGACATAGGTTTTTCAGAGTGGGGTACCAAAACCGTCGAGGCCAATTTGGGGCCAACAAGATTATCATCCTGGGCTTGTCCTGTTTGATCTTTAATAATACCCATGGAAGAAGAGGAAGAGGCGGAAAGGCATATCCCGAGAGGTTTCTCCAACTGAATGATAGTGCATCCACTTTCCAAGCTTGTTCGTGGAAAGTCCTGGTGCAAAAATTCTGTAGTTGATTGAGATGGGATGCAAAGAGGTCTATGTGAGGACATCCCCAGGCTGCTGTTATCATCCTGAATATTTCGGTGTCCAGCATCCATTCGTGTGGATCCGAAAGGTTTCTGCTCAGACTGTCTGCCAGGAATTTTTGCTTCCCTGGTAGAAACTGAGCTTGAAGGTCCAGATTGCAAGCTAGAGCTGTGTTCCATAGATCCATGGCTAGTCTGCAAAGGGGGTAGGAATGAGATCCTCCTTGCTTGTTTATGTACCACATAACTGTGGTGTTGTCTGTCCGTATCAGTAGTTGTCCTGGTTGTAGAAGATTCCTGAAGGCCATTAGAGATTTCTGAACGGCTAACATTTCCTTTAAATTGATATGCAGGTGCTTCTGATCCTTTGTCCAAAGGCACTGCAGACAGTTGCCCTGAAAATGGGCTCCCCAAGCATAATCCGAGGCGTCCGTGGTTACAATCTGAGTGGCAGGAGGCAGACAGAAGGGTTTCCCTTTGTTTAGAGTACATGCCTTGGACCACCAAAGGAATTCCTTTTGAAGACAAGGCAGGACGGAGATCAGTATGTCTAAACTGTGGCAATGCTGAGACCATACACTTTTTAGGTACCACTGTATTTTCCTCATCTGTAGTCTTGCATATGGTACGAGAAGGATGCAGGAGGCCATGTCATGTAACCCAAAGCCTGCAGGAATCTCTTTGCAGATAGCTGAGTTAAAGTTGCCAAGGTTTTGAAAGTTGAAGCCAGCAGAAACTGTTTTTCGTATGTCAAAAAAGCCATCTGGGTTGTTGTGTTTAAAGAAGCGCCCAGAAAAATTATCTGTTGTGAGGGTGTCAAATTTGACTTTTTTATGTTTACAGTGAATCCCAGGAACTTGAGGAGATCCTGAACAAACCGTAGATGCTGGAGTAAAACCTCCTTGCTGTCTGCCTGAATAAGACAGTCGTCCAGATAAGGATAAATTTGAATTCCCTTGAGTCTGCAGTAAGCTACTACTGGAGTCAGGCATCTGGTGAAGACCCTGGGTGCAGTAGACAATCCAAAGGGCAGCGCAGAGAATTGAAAGTGCCTCGATCCGGCCTTGAACCCGATGTATTTTCTGCGTTCCTGCCTGATGGGAATGTGTAAATATGCCTCCTTTAAATCCAAAGTTACCATCCATGCATTTTTGGACAGCACTGGAAGTAGCTGCTGTAGAGTAAGCATCTTGAATTTTGGAATCTCTAGAAAGGTGTTCAAGACTGACAGATCCAGAATGGGTCTCCATGAGTTTTGCTTCCTGGGGACTAGAAAGAGCCTTGAGTAAAAACCTTGTCCCATCTCTGAAAGTGGAACTAGTTCTATGGCTTTCATAGCCAAAAGAGCTTCCACCTGGTTTAAGGCCTCTGTCCATTGATGTTTTGGAAGGTCTGGCCATCCGCTTGGCCTTGGCAGGGTATGAAAATGGAATTTGTAACCTCTTGAAACCACATCCAGAACCCACTTGTCTTGGGTTATATGAGTCCAATTTCAATGATAAAGAGAGTTTTCCTCCGAGAGGGGCTTCCAGGCAAGAAGTTCCTGCAGCCCAACAGAGGGAGTCATTGAGTCTGTTTCCTATGAGTCTGTGACCTGTCCTCTCCTCCCCTACGGGTGGAAGCAGTCCACTGTCTTGGTCTAGAAGAAGCTTGTGTTTGAGGCCTTCCTCGGGAGCATCTATATCTACCCCTCTGAGGCCTGTCTGAATTGGGAAAGGACCAATTTTTTGTAGGCCAATTCCTGCTAAATCTGGGTGGCTATACTTGTAAGAAATCTTTAACTGTTTGCATGGATTTCGCATTGTCCTCCATCTTTTTAATCACCTCTTCAGCTTTTGATCCAAACAAAACATTATGCTGAACAGGAGCATCCAATAATTTAGATTTTACTTGATCTGGCAAATTTTGTTCCTTTAACCATGCATGCCTTCTAATAACTGTGCCGGAGGCAGCAGCCCTACAAGAAGCCTCCAAGGCATCAAATCCACAGTGTAAACCATGCTTCCCAACTTGTTCAGTGGCATGCATTAAGTCATGTAATTCCTTATCATCTGCACAGGCAGAAATGGAAGTAAGCTTTTGTTTTAAAACAGACAAGAGAAATTGCTGGTATTTCAGCATATGAAACTGACAGTTTAAAGCCCTAATGGATAAAGTAGAAGAAGTGTACACTTTTTTGCCCCATCTTTCTAAAGATCTAGAATCCTTCTCAGTGGGAATGGGGTTTTTGGCAGAAGCGGCCTTAACTCCCTTAGGACCCTGAGAAATGGTTTCAGGGTCAGCAGTAGGGTTCTTGTATAAAAACTGGTGGGAATCAGGAACCCTGTAATATCTATCAGGCTTAACAGGAGCAGGAGGAAGAGAGTCAGGGGTTAGGTTAGCCTCCGAAAAAGCATCATCCACAATATCCAAAACAGGAGGAATAGCCAGGGGTCTATGTTGGGGGAAAAGAAGAAAATCCCTTAGCCTTTTCTTAGATTCCGAATAGTCCTGTCCTTCCCAGTGGAAATGTTCCTTCATTTCATGCAAAGTTTCCCCAAAAGAGAAATCCTCAGGGGGAGAAGCTGAAGGAATGGATTCCTCAGCATCAGAATCCTCATAAGGAGGGAAAGAATATTCCTGGTCAGAAGAAGAAACTGAAGAAACAGAAGCCTGATCAGAGGAATCATAATAAACTTCCTGCCTTGGCCTTTTACCTGGAGGGGGATGTGAACCCCTAATCATAGTAAGTAAATCCTCCGCCATCTTAAGTAACTGTTTCTGTGACTTGGGAGCCGGTTCAGAAGAGGCCTGTGTTGCAGTTTTTGATTTGGAAGGAGTCTTTGCCTTTGTCTTTGGCTTTGCCTTTATTAGAAGCTGAGTAGGCCTGAAAACCCCTTCGGAAGCCAGTACCTGCACAGCGGCACCGGACCCATCCGAAGGAGCATTGTCCGAAGGTCCTGCAATAGAAATATTCAAAGGCCTAGTTGGCTCCTCGTGGGAGTCCGTTTCGGCCATCGATTCCGAAATGGCCGACGATAGGTGCTGCAAAAGCGCCTCACTGACGACGGCCGAACCTGAAGCTGGCTCCGCTTGTGCGATATCGTCAGATTTGGACCTCGGAGGCCTGTCTTTATCCTTGCGTCGTTTGTGAACTCCGGTAGCCGGAACCGTATCTGCATAGCCGGCCTTAGGCATAGGCCAACTAGGCAGCCGCCTAGGGCGCCATTGTAGTAGGGGCACCTTTCCAGTATTTATTTAGTGTAGATAGACCAGGATGGGGGCACCGGATGGTATGGCGGGGGGTGCCATGGAGCCCTTTTGCCTAGGGCACCAGTTGACCTAAGGCCGCTCCTGCGTATCTGACGACATTTTGTAGTTAAAACGCCTACCGAAGTAATGAAATGCAAAATCGTACCTTCGTTTAATTGTACGTTGATTGAATCTAGCACAAAACCAACAACTAGCTACGTCATGGTCAGGGCCTAAGCAAGGAATATGGTAAGAATGAAAATCCTTATTTGGTATTTGCTTCCCACATGAAATACAATTATTAACTTTTTCTGACATCGGACTGGAGCAAGAAAAAGTTTCCCCAACGGGGTACTTAGCTTTGAGTGGTGAAGAAAGTCTTCGGACTGAAGTTTTTCAGAAAAAATTGTCATGAGTCAGCCGACCGGCACTTGTGAACTGCTATCACCGCACGGCAAGAAAGACTGGAGAACATGGCATCGGCTGTCAGCTTTGTACTCCTGGTGCTCTGACGTCAGGAAGCATGGCTGAACAGCCGACGCCGGACCCAGACTTTGGGATTCCTGCCGACCGAGGACTGCCTGTCGGCAGGGGAGAACCCTACAGTCATGACTGCAACAGTGAAACACGATGAACATCGGCCAGTTCCGTCTTCGTGGCTGCAGCCACCACCATGGCATCAACTAGGACACCCTTAGTTAAAAATTGTTTATCTGACGGGGCTGTGATAAATTTGGAAGGCCTCCGTGGGGTGGGTTCCATCGTATCAGGGGCCATCCATGCCTTCCGCGCCACCACTTCCATGCGGGGGTCAAAAGGCGGAGACACCCAGGAGGTGGAAGGGCGAGAACCAAACGCCTCCAGGTAAACCGACTCGTCCTCGGAAGGATTGAGGGTAGACCAGTTCCCCCTCTGCTTGAGGATTTCAAGGATGTCAGAAAAGGAGACATCCTCAGAGGGGAGCCGTGGGGACCCTTCTGACTCATCCAAGTCGGTATCAGATGTGATGGACTCAGGGGAGTCCACATGCTTCCTCTTACATGTCCTCTTTCGAGGGGGTTCACCTGACGGATCAGGGGAAGCCTCGGAAGAGGAGGATATTCCCAATGGGGAAACCTGAGGCGTTGGATCTCTACGGTCGGGAATGAGAGAGTGGGTAGAGACCGCAGCAGGCATTACAGTGGGAGGAGCTGATGGAGCTGACCGTGGAGCAGACACGGGCCAGTACGCTCCTCATGACCTCGAAGGCGACCCTATCAGGCAGGACAGAGGGTTCCCGTTCCGAAGAAATAGGAACCCCAGCCGGCACCGAGAGGGATGGCTCTGAAGCTGATGTCGGGGCCGAACTCACCAGCGCCGAAGCTCCGAGAGGGAGAAGGGGTCGGACAAGGGTCCGATGCCACTCACCCCGAGCCGACGAGGGAGTCCAAGCACCCGGATCCCCCCATGGATGGGACCATGGAAAAGATCAGAGCAGACGACAGAGCTGAAGGGGGAAGTATCGGCTCCGATGTCACGACGGTCACGGCTCCGAGGAGCTCCGGCTCCGAACTCAGGGGCAGAGTCGGAGGAGAAATCGAAGATGGTATGGGTAAAACCACCGTCTGTTGAGACGGGCTGTGAAGCATTTGGGCCAGTGCCTGAGACTTTAGGAGTCTGTTAACCACCCTCTCGAGGTCATGGTCAGAAAGCCTGGAAGACAGAGAGGAATGGCTCCGATGGCTCCGCTCTGAGAGCAAAGGTGATCTCGGAGTTGAGTGAATGGACTCCAGGGACAGAGACCTATATCTTTTGCAGGTGGAAGATGGCACCGAGACTAGTGGTGCCGATGGAGCCAAAGACAGAGTCTTTGAGGCATCGGCTCTGGCCGGAGCCGATGCAGAAGACTGCAACATAGCCCTATCGGCTCCAGCCGGAGCCGATCCTGACGCAGTAGGTGAGCCACCAGCCGAAGGCTTGGAGCACGGAGCCGACGGTTTGGATGGCTTCGAAGGTTTACCCGGCAAGGACTTAGCCGGGGAACTTTCGGGCTTTAATAAGCCCCTCAAAATTAACTTATTCCTGCACTCCTGCAGGACTCTTGGACTGAACGCATGACAAACAGAACAAGAGTCCTGCAGGTGCAGTGGTCCCAGGCAATAAATGCAAGAAGTGTGACCGTCTGTCAGCGACATTTTCTGACAGCATGAGTCACACTTCCTGAAGCCTGAGACTTTAATTTCTTTAGACATTAAGCTGTCAAAGAAAGAAAAATATCTTCCTTAGAAGTTAAAACACACACACACACACACACACACACACACACACACACACACACACACACACACACACACACACACACACACAATAAAAATAAAGGTTAACAACTAACACACACCTAACTGTCCCAAAACAAGGGAACGGGAAAAAAACGGAAAGGGCCTAACAAAAATGGGACCCAACGGAGTGGTATTCAGGTACTAGACTATATTTTTTTTTAAATAAAGGGGAAAAATCCTAAGAAAGGAGAAGAAAAATTTTAAATTTTTCACTGACCTGTGGAACCGGTAAAAAAAGCACCTCGCTAGCGAAAGTGGCAAACGAGATCTGGGTAGTTAGCGCCTAGCATCATGGGATATAGGGTTGCCTCGAGCCGGTAAAATTAGCTCTCGAGCTTTAGTATAGGCAGAGTCAGAGCCGAGGATCGGCTCCGAACCCATCCAGCAAGAATGAAGGCGAGATTGACAACTTAACATTCCATGTTTCAGCTTACTATGACACAGAATCACCCCTCTTCTCTCATCCCCTGATCAAGCAGCATCTCAGTGGGGCAAAGAACTTGAGACTACCCAGGAGAGCTCCTACCCCTGATTGAGACCTTAACATTGTTTTGGAGAAGCTCACTCTACCTCCTTTCGAGCCAGCTGCTACTGCAGACTTAACATTTCTTTCTTGGAAAACAGCCTTCCTTTTAGCAATCACTTCAGCTAGAAGGATATCTGAATTACAGGCCCTTATGGCAGTGGAGCCTTTCATCATCTCTCATGCAGACAGGGTATCTCTGAGGACCAATCCATCCTTCATAGGTTCATAGGTTCATACTAGGCTATCTGCCCTAGGGCATTTATAAGCCTAGCCAGAGTGTGTGTGGCTTTCACCACCCCTTAGGATGAGAATACTATACCCATTAGTTTGCTGTGCCTCTGTCCAGCAGTGATACAGAGATGATTCCCGGGGTAAACCTACGATCTCCCATCCACTCGTCAAGATTTCTCTTGAACAGAGTCAGTGAGGGGCTCTGCCTCACATGGACTGAGATTCTGTTCCATAGTGTAGGGAGTCTCTGGGAGATGAATCTGTCCCTCCAGCAAGTCCTATTTATATCCGTGTTGAGGTTTAAGTTTCTTGCTCGTGGCTCTGGTGGATTTGGATTTTTGAGGTGGAGCATGTCCATTAATTCGGGTTGGACATGGCCTTGTATGTCAGGCACAGATCACCTCTGAGCAGACGGTATGCGACTGAATAGAGCTGGAGTTTCTTCAGTCGGGCATCGTATGACATATGTTTGAGCCCCTTTATCCTTTTGGTGAGGAACTTTTGGGGTCTTTCCAACTGCTGCAGGTGTCGGGTAAGGTACATTCTGGGGCGTTGTACTCAATCATTGGTCTGATAAGTGAAGAGTACAGGGGTACAATGACCTCTCCTGATCTGGATGTGAATCCCTTCATGATCAGGTGGGCAATGTAGAAGGTCTTCCTAACCACTTTGGCAATGTGAGTGTCAAAAGAGAGGTTACTGTCTACTTGGGTCCCCAGGTCCCTGATAACTTCTTCCGTGTTTAATGGATTACCACCTATGTGGTAATTAGGGGTTACCTTGTTTTTCCCAAAGGGTATGACTATACATTTTTTGGCATTTAGCTTAAGGCCATGGCTCTGGCACCAGTTATCCATTTCTATGGGACCTCTCTGGAGGATGTCTGTGTCTGATGGAGTGTGAATTATGGTGCCCAGTTTGCAGTCATCTGCAAATTTTGTCAGCCACAATCCCCCTGTGTTTGTCTGCACTTCAGAAAAATAAATGCCGAACAAGAGGGGGCCCAGGACTGAGCCCTGTGGGACACCGCTAGTGACCGGCTTAGAGTCTGACATGGCACCAGCAACTCTAACCCTGTGTGTTCTGTCCTTGAGCCAGTTTGCAATCCATCTTGTGACATATGGGTTTACATCTAAGCTGGTGAGCTTTTCTATGATGCCCGAGTGGGGTATTGTGTCGAACGCTTTTGGTAGGTCAAGGTAGGCTGTGTGAACTGCCTTACCCTCATCAATGGCCTTAGTGACTGTTTCGAAAAAGTCGACCAAGTTCAAGAGGCAGGATCTGCCCTTGACAAAGCCAAATTGGGTAGGATCCAGTGTCTGTAGGTCCCCAATGTCTTTATTTATGAGTTCCATTATGATCCTCTCCATAGCTTTGCAGACAAGGCTCGTCAAGCTTATGGGCGGTAATTTCCAGGGTCCGTGAGAAGCACCGCCTTTGTGGAGTGGGACCACAGTTGCCGTACGCCATTCTTTGGGTACGTATCCTGTAGTAAGGCTAAGATTAAACAGCAGCCTTATGTGTGGGTTTAGTTCCTCATTGAGTTTGTGTAGCACACAGCCGGGGACACCGTCCGGTCCCATTGATGCTGTGTTTTTTGCTTTGGAGAGAGCAGCTCTCACCTGGGCATCTGAGATGTTTGGGAGGCTGGACTCTGGTGGGATAGATATTTCTCCTTTTTTGGGGGGGGGGGGGAGAGAGAAATTTGCACTGAACCTGTCTGCCAGTATGTTGGCAATGTCTGTGGGTTCAGTGATTTTTTTTATCATTTTGGACTAATTCTGAGCATATCTGGGAGTTTCCACCCAGGTTTCTAACATAGCTAAAGAAGGCTTTATGATTGTCTTTCGTGTCATTAGCGATTTTTCTCTCAAAGTTAGCCTTGGATGATTTTATGAGTGATCGCAGTTTTTTGCTAGTATTGATCAGAGATGCCTTCCCTTTTAGGGATTTTGCTCTGTCATGTAGTAGCTTTCTCCTCTTATTGTAGAGTTTGTTTATGGCTGGGGTCCTCCAGACCGGGCGCCTGCCTTTGGTGGAAAGGGTCTTGATTTTATTAGGGATTGCTTGATCCATACATTCCTGGAGGTGCTCGTAGAAGGCATTTGTAAGGGTTTCAGCAGTGTGGGTTGTGGTTTCCACTGGCTCAGGGGCCTTGAAGGATACCACTCCAGTCTTAAGAAGTGTGAAGTTTGCTTTTGAGAAGTTCTTCACTGTGGTCTTTTTGCTGGGGTGGGGGCGGGATGTGGATCTCCAGTGAGATTAATTTATGGTCTGATCTCACCAATGAGGGATATACTTCCGGTGTGGAGCATTTTGTCCCCATGTTTGTGATGATCAGGTCTAGTATATTTTCTCCTCTTGTGGGAATGGTGACTAGTTGTTCCATAGCATTTGAGTTTATGAACTCAAGGAACCTTTGGGCTAGGGTGTTGGGGCTTGAGTAATGTTCCCAGTCTATGTTTGGGTACTTGAAGTCACCCAATATGATGGTGTTTGGAGAGACATTCATACTCTCCAGTGTCTTCAGGAAGGCTCCTGAGTTTGAGAAGGTGGTCTGTAGCATGTTACAAACTGTAGGGCAGTTTTACCTATGGTTAATTGCACCTGGATGGTCTCCGATGCTTCGTGCGTTGCCACTAACCTGGAGGTGTGGGTATCCTTTATGAATATGGATACTCCCCCTCCTTTTGTGGTTCGGTCCGGATTTTGGGGCGGAGCATGATATGAGGTATAACCTGATAGTGCTGGGGTGCTCTCAGGAGCCTTGAACCAGGTTTCAGTCACAGCACAGACATCGATGTTCTCCATACGGAGGAGGGCTTAGAGGGCGTGCATCTTGAGGTTTAGACTTCTGGCATTGAGCAGTATTACCCTTAGTTTTTCTCCATTTTTGTTTTCTAGGGCGGTAGGTTTATCATTTGAGCCTTGCCTAAAAAAAGGCACTATGGGGGTGGCAAGAGCCTTTGCCAATATCCGGAAGCCCAGGGGTGACAGGTGCAAGCCGTCCCTTGCAAAGCAGCGTGGCTTGTCAAGCATGTCATCCCAGGCAGACAGACATTGGATCCCCTTAGAATGACACTAGTAATTAAGCCAATTATTAAAGCTGATTATTTTGTCTCTGTATTGTGGCATCATTCTTGGTGAGGGTAGGATACTGCTCAGGGTCAGGGTCATACCGGCCTGGGCTACATAATCTGAGAGCTCCTCTATGTCTCTTTTCATGTAGTCCAGGGAGGTACGTCTCAGGTCGTTCACACCGGCATGGACAATGACTGAGTCATACTTGTACTTGCTGTGGTGGTTTCCGGTGTGGCTCTTAATCAGTCCATTCATTTGTCAACCTTCTTTCCCAATCCACAGAAAAAAGGGGCACATTTTCTGCAATCCTTGGATATGCACAGACAACTTAGATTCTACTTGGACAGGACTAAATCTCAAAGAAAATCTGAACAACTGCTGGTAGCATTTGCAGCTGGGGCAGAGGGGAAATCTATTTCAAAACAAACCATTTCTAAATGGATAAGCCATTGCATTCATTTCTGCTATAAGCATCCTGGGAAACCTATCCCCCAGGGGATCACATCTCACTCCACAATGGCTGCATCTACTTCTGCAGCTTTTCTCAGAGGTGTTCCTACCAGGGATATTCTAGAAGCTGCTACCTGGAGTTCTGTACATACTTTCACCAAGCATTATCATTTATCAATTTTCTCCAAAGCCAGAGCTGGTTTTGCCACTCTGTCTTGCAGGGCCTTATAGCTGGCCCTAATGCTGTATAAACTCCTCCTCCCAACCATAGCTTTGGGAATCTACCCAAATGTAATGACTGCAACAGTGAAAAATGAAGAATATAGTACAGTTGTGTACACTTACCATAAATGTAGATGTTTGAGTGTATTCACTGTTGCAGTCCTGGTTACCCCTCCCTCCAGCTCCCTACTTTTCTCTGGTTATGCCTCTACTTTCTTTTACTATGCTTAAAAGCCCTTTTGGTGTATTTGCTTTTGGTTGGAGGTATATTTTTGTGTTTTTAATTTTATTTGCTCCCCATTAGGGGGGCACCTGATATTTGGGGCAAGAAAAACTGATGGAATGGTGTCGGATGCATGTTTTATACCCCTGACGACCAGACGTCACGGAAGAAGGGACAGCAACCGAAGCAGGACCCAAGACTTTGTTAATCAGGCTGACTGAGGGCAACCTGCCAGCAGATTACCCAAATGTAAAGACTGCAAGAGTGAATACACTCGAACATCTACAATTATGGTAAGTGTACACAACTGTACTTTCTGCATTTCACCTGAGACATGAATCAGTAGATTAATCTAAAGTATGCAAATATTTGAGCGCTGGGATTTTATGGATGCAGGCAATGTGCGAGTGTCTCCAGCCATAAAACTATATCTGTGGTTAATGTCAGGTTGAAGATTGGGGACATTTAAGATGGGTGCACACTAACAGCCTAAATTTCAGCTCTCACAGTTTGAAAACAAAAATTTAGAAAAGTAATAAAGAGAGCTGGTGAATTTGTCTTTTGGGGTAGATTTCAATTACTGGCAAGTAAGTGTGCTTCCTGGTTGCCAGCAAAGAAATCATTTAGAGAACCTGAAAGAAAATCAACCACAAAAGATGAGGAAAAAACACTGCCTGGAAAGAATCCTGCAGCTGATCAGCAAAAAGTAATTCAATCTTACGTTTTGGTGCAAAATATGACTTCCAGTAATCTACAGGAAAAATAAATCAAATGTGCTCAGAGCTGATTAAAATAAACAAAACATTGAAGGAGTATATCAACTCAAATAACAAAAGACTGGAAAAAATGGGAGAAGCTTTAAACAGAAATTCAGATTAACTGATAAAAATGCAAAAATCAGAGGTCAAAATGTTGAAAAGGCTGGCTAAGTATGAGACTGCTCAAGAAAAAAATGAAAGAGCATGTACAGAAAACCAGAGATTTACTGCTACCAGTAAAACTGGAAGGAACAGGCTATTAATTTTATGAAAGCACAGATAAGCAACTGGACTGGTATTCTACAGCAGTTGTTAAGAGAAAGGGCACACCATAGGTATGCTCCAAACCTGACCATAAGAAAGCAGCCAAGACCTCTAATACTAAAGATGCAATCCTACAAACAGAAAGAGCGGATTCTGACAATTATTTCTCACTGTTCACCATGCAGAAGATGGGTAAATTTATTCCAGAAATCAGGCAATGCTGACAGGCAAAAGAGATTCAAGCTGCTGTATCCAGCTATCTTAAGGGCATTTTTTACTGGAGGATCAAAGTCATTTTTGATGTAGAACATGCTGGAGTAGGAAATGCACAAGTGCGTCCAACAAAAAGTTACCTATCAAACAGAAGGGGACTCTGCTTCTTATTCTTCTGATAATAAAGCTCAGAGGGACTTTAACAGTGAAACTTTTACCAATATTCCAAAGGAAAATGCTTGAAAGACAGCAAAAATCACAGGAGTTGACAAGAAGAACCAGGAGTTCATTGAAAATGAACCAGAGACTGGAGATGAAGATCAGCAGGAAGAAAACCAGCAATTCAAAAATTAATGTGGGGTTACAAAGCAACAATCACATTTGTGAAATAAGGGGTCTCAAAAGCATATGCCCTACTTCATACCATTAAAGTTTGGAAGAACGTTAAGGAGAGGGGAAGAAGGAAACAAGATAACTGCAAGTAAAACAATTTTATTTAACAGTGTTTTTATAAAACATGACATACACTGCATGTCATATAGCAAAACATTTTCAGCTATTTTTGTGTGTTAGAGGGATACTAAAGCAAACTGGTGTACTTTTTCCTTTTATTTCCTTCTTGTTTAGTTTTAAGAAATGTTAGCACTACAGTGTAAAAAGGGAAGAAAGCATGGACAAAAGCATGTTTAAAATAAAAAACTGTAATATTGGGTTGTTGAGGTGAGGAATGGGTTGTAAAGTATACAGATCATGATATAAGTAAAAGTGGTGCACTTTGTCTTACTTTTGTATAAGGTAATGTCTGGATTAAGGCCCTTGGTTTGATTGAACAACCAGTTTTAAGTAGTAACAAGTAAATAAGAGAACAGTGAATGTAATGAAAAGTTTTCCTTTATCAAATACGTATTTACAGTACAAGATGAGGAGCTTGTAGCTGAAGGCAACTGTGTTATCTGGTTCTTATGCTTCTAAGGAAACAAGCTGATAAGAGGGCAATACAAACAAAATACCTTTTTCTTTCAATGGCTAAAAGATGATGTTTGCTGAAATTATTCAAGTTGTTTTCTACATCTGGTAGAGGAATGATAATTGATAAGCCAAAAACAGATGGAACTTAGTCCAAGTAGAGGGCTGTGCCATGAGTTTTATCATGGATAACCTTAATTACAGGTTAAAGCCTATGAGTGTCTGTTAATCTGGGAAAATTGTTCCTATCAGGAGAGTTAAAATTCATTACTTGAAGATGTACACAGTTTTGCATTATTGTATTCATTTAAGAAGTTATAGGAGTGTTCTGGGTGTGTGTTTTTGAGGGTTTTCATTAAAACAAAAAGCCTTGTAAGATGTGACTTAGGTTCAAATGGATATGATAAGAAACAAATTTATAAAATATTAACCTGCCAAACATCACTGTATGCATGCAACAGAAAAGTTGAAACTAGACACTTTAAAAAAGCTGTTAAATGTAACAGGTAGGGATAAACAACTTATCATAATGGCAAGACTTTCCTTGTTATCTTTGAATGTGAATTGTCTTCCAGGTATATACCAAAAAGAGAGAGTAGTAAATTATATTAAGAAATGCAGAGTACAAATAATTATGTTACAGGAGACACATTCAAAAAGAAGTGAGCATGAGAATTTGATAAAAGGATTTCAGGATGGTTATTCTGTGGAATATCTGGGACAAAGGAAAAGTGGGAACACTTCTATTAATTACTAGAGGAGCTCCAATAGTGATGGAAGAGGAAAAAAGCTAAGAACGGTAGATTTGTTGCAGTAAGGAGCTAATGGAAAGGCAGGAGGAGTACCTAGGAACGTTATTTATATTCCACCTAAAACTGTTACAATGGAGCCTATTAAATTTCTGGGAGAAACAATCAGTTTTTAGCAGGAAATATTACTTACAGGTGGGAAAGTACAGTTGTGTACACTTACCATAAAAGTAGATGTCCAAGTGTATTCACTGTCGCAGTCATCACCTATGGGGTTATCCCTGCTGTGGTAAGTCCTTAGTCAGCCCAAATACCAGAGTCAATGTTTTTGTATGCCGGCTGTCGTTGCCTGTAGTCTGACGTCAGGTTGCCAGTGCTATAAAAAAAGGCAGCTGACGTCATTACATCAGTTTTTCTTGCCCTAACCCATCAGAAGCACAAAGGAAAAGAGAGAAGCGGTCCTGGTGGCTAAAAGCCACCTTGGGAAGCTTGTGTCCCCCTAGGGGAAGATGTTAAATGGGGGATGGAGGGAGGGAAACCAAGACTGCAACAGTGAATACACTCTAACATCTACATTTATGGTAAGTGTACATAACTGTACTATGTTCTTCATGTTTCACTGTTGCAGTCATCACCTGTGGGAGGATTCCCAAAGCTGAGGCAAAGGGTTGAAGGATAGGTTGAGTCCTAGGTATGGGTCACGAGGCCCTGCAGAATTGCAGAGGCAAACCCTGCCCTAGACTTAGAAAAGAGAGATAGGTGGTAATGCTTTGTAAAGGTATGGACAGAGGCCCAGGTGGCCGCTTCCATGATGTCCCTGGTATGTACTCCTCTGTGAAAGGCAGCGGAAGTGGAGGTTGCCCTAGTGGAGTGGGTACGGATAGACTTAGGGATGGGTTTCCCATGTAGTCTGCTCCATTTGGAAAGGGTTTGTTTGGAGATGGGCTTCCCCTCTTCCCCTGGGGTAAAGCTTGCAAGAAGCTGGTATGTTTTCCTGAATGGTTAGTACGGTCCAGATAGTATCTGAGTTGTCTGTGAACATTCAGTGAATGTAGAATTCTTCCTCCCTTGTTTTGAGGGTTGGGAAAGAAGGTGGGAAGGTGTATGGCCTGGTTAAGGGTCACATCAGATACCACCTTGGGCATAAAGGAGGGGTTAGTCCTCAGGGAGAGACTGTCTGCATTGAAAATTATGAAGGGCTTGACAGCTATGAGAGCTTGAAGTTCTGCGACCCTTCTGGCTGAGGTGATAGCTAGTAGGAAGGCAGTCTTCCAAGAGAGATATTTCAATTATGTTAAAGTGGCAGGTTCGAAAGGAGGTAAGGTTAGTTTCTCTAACACATAAATGCAGGTCCCAGGGTGGCATCGGAGGCCTTCTGGGAGCCTTGACATTAGGAGCCTCTCTGAGGAATTGCTTAATCAAAGGATGAGAGAAGAGGGGTGGGTCTGAATCATAATGGCCAAAGATGGCCGAGGCATGGATTTTAATAGAGGAGAAAGAGGGGCCACTATTGAGCAACTCTGCTAGGTAATCCAGGATGAGAGGGATGGAAGTTTGGGAGGCACTTCCTCCTTTTGATTGTTTCCAGAAGCAGAATCTTTTCCATCTTCCTGCATATGATTTTCTTGTGCTGGGCCTTCTGGCCTCTGTGATGATGTCCAGGACCTGTTTGCTTAACAGGGACTCCTTGTTAGTTTTTAGTGTATAAGTCATGCTGAAAGTTTGAGAGTTTGTAGATCTAGGTGCAGTACCTTCCTCCTCTCCTGGGTCAAGAGGTCTGACATCAGGGGAAGCAGCTTTGGGGGCCGTAAGGTCTGACTACATAATAAGAGGTACCAAATGCTGTCTGAGCCAATCTGGAACAATGAGGATGGCCTTTGGTCTCTCCTCTCATTTTGATCAGTACTTTGGGAATAAGGGGCAGAGGAGGGTATGCGTACAGAAAGGAGGAGCTCCACAGGAAGGTCAAAGCATCCACCTTCCATACTAGGAGGTGATACTCCCTGGCACAGAACTTGTGCAGCTGGTGGTTGATGTGCGAGGCAAAGAGGTCCACTTCTGGGGTCCCCCACTCCTGGATGATTTGCAGAAAGATTTCACTGTAGAGCTTCCATTCATGGGGGTCCAGTAAGTTTCTGCTTAAGTGGTCCGCCAGTGTGTTGTTGATCCCTAGTAAGTATTGGGCAATTAGGTGTAGCCCCATGGAGGTGGCTGTAAGCCAGAGACTCATGGCTAACCTGCACATGGGGTAAGATTGGGTGCCCCCCTGCTTGTTGATGTACCACATTATGGTGGTGTTGTCTGTTTTTATAAGGAGGACCCCTGGCCTGAGATGGGGTTGGAAGTAAGTCAGAGCCTTTTGCACTGCCATCATTTCTTTCTCGTTGATGTGCAAGTGAAGTTGCTGGGCATTCCAAAGGCCTTGGGTACACCTGCCTGCTAGGTAAGTGCTCCAAGCAATGTCTGAGGTGTCGATGATGATGGTCTGGCCAGACGGGCGGATGATGAAGAGAAGACCCTTTTGCATGGCGCAGGTCTCTGCCCACCAGAGAAATGTGGCCCTTATACAAGGGCTCAGAGAGAGAGTGGTCTCTAGGGACTGACAGCGTTGACACCAAAGGTTCTTGAAGTACCACTGAAGTTTTCTCATGTGAAGCCTGGCGAGAGAGATGAGAACGATGCAATATGCCATGTATCCCAGGGCTTGCAGGAACTTCCTCACAGTGAGGTGACTTCTGGAAGCCAGCTGGGTGAAGTAGAGAGGCAGGAAAATCTGCTTTTCTGGGGATAGGAAGGCCATTTGGGATGCTGTGTCTAGCACAGCTTCCAGGAAAACAATTTTTCTGTTGGAGTTTTGCTTTGATTTTTTCTTGTTGATGGTAACCCTATGGGAGTTAGGAGTGATTTGACAAAGAGAAGGTCCTAGAGCAAATTTTCTTTGCAGTCTGCCTGAATGAGGTAGTTGTCCAGGTAAGGGCAAATCTGTATATTTCTCTGTCTGCAGAATGGTACAGCCGAGGTCAAGCAATTGGTGAATATTACGGGTGCAGTAGATAAGCCAAAAGGCAATACAGAGAACTGAAAGTGTTGATAGCTTGCCCAGAAGCGTAGGAATTTTCTGCATTATTCCCTGATGAGGAAATGGAGAGTAGGCATCTTTTAGGTCTAATGTCACAAGCCTGGCATTTTGTGTGAGCATAGGGAGGAACTGCTGTAAGGTTAGCATTTTGAATCTGGGGACCACCAAGGAGGTCCTCAGTTTGGATCGATCCAGGATGGGGCTTCAAGTGCCCTCTTTTCTGGGAACAAGGAATAGTCTGGAGTAAAAACCGTTTCCCGTTTGATCTGGAGAGACAGGTTCTACTGCCCCCTGGGATATTAGAGTTTGGACCCGTTTTAATGCCTCTGTCCACTGGTTTGGGGGAGGTTTGGGTACTACCTTGGAATAGGGAGTTCACTGAAGGAGAATCTGTATCCCCGAGAAATGATTTTTAAGACCCATTGGTCCTTGGATATAGAGACCCAATTGTCTTTGAAGAGGGTGAGCCTTCCTCCTAGTTTTTGATGAGTGAAAGGAGGGCAGAGGGGGGAGGGAGAGTCATTGTGAGTGCTTGCCATAGAAGCTTGGCTTAGAACTCCCTGGCTTAGAGATGGAAGTGGTGCCACTGTTTGCCTCTTTGCTGGCCCTGGGATAGGAGCCTGGATGGCCTGTCCCTGCGGGGCTTACCTTGGCCCTGTCTGCTAGGTGCAGGGAAGGCCCGGTGCTTAGAGGGAAAAGTTCCTGCTGAATCTGGGAGGTTGAACTTGAAAGAAATCTTTTACGGTTTGCATAGATTTTGGTTTATCTTCCATCTTTTTAAGCACCTCTTCTGCTTTTTCCCCCAAGCAGGCGTTCCTTATCTAGGGGTGCAGCAATAAGTTTAGACTTGACATGATCAGGGGGAGGTTTTTCCTTCAGCCATGCATGTCTTCTAATAACAGATCCTGTCACTGCTGCCCTGCTAGAGGCTTCTAGGGCATCATATCCACATTGTCATGAGTGTTTGGCAACTTGACAGAGTGTAGTAATTCTGCCAGCTCTTTCTTCGTTGGCACCGTCAGGAGAGGTAGCAATTGTCTGTTTTAATTGTTCCAAAGTGTGTTGTTGATATTTTAACATATGGAACTGACAATTGAGTGCTCTGATAGCCAAGGTTGCAGAGGTGCATACTTTCTTACCCCACCTGTCCAGAGCTCTGGAGTCTTTGTCAGAAGGAAGAGGATTCTTGGCAGTACTAGTCTTAGCTCCTTTGGGTCCCTGCGTAATAATCTCAGGGTCTGCAGCAAGATTCCTGTACAGGTATTTGTGAGAATCCAGTACTCTGTAGTACCTGTCAGGTTTAGTTGGAGCAGGGGGCAGGGCATCAGGGGCTAAGTTGGATTCATGGAAAACATCATCCACCACTTCCAAAATAGGTGGGATGGCCAGGGGTCTGTGCTGGGGCAGGCCCAGAAACTCTGTAATTCATTTCTTTGACTGTGGAAGTCTTGAGATTCTCACTAAAAATGTTCCCTGAAGGAGTGAAGGGTTTCCCCAAAGGAGAGGTCCTCTGCAGAGGAGGCAGAAGGGATGGATTCCTCTGCATCTGAATCCTCAAACAGTTAAGGGATGTTGTTCCTCTTCAAAAGCAGACTAATCAGATTTTTCAGACTCTTGGTCCGTCATAATTTCTGGAGAAGGATGTCTTTTCCTTTTTGGAGTGCAGGCCTGAGTACCTCGGATAAGGGAGATGAGATCCTCTACCATTATTTGAGCTTGGGGTGGGGGAGTAATAGCACGATGGTGGCTAGAAGCAGATTTCCTAGGAGTGACCTGGCTTCTAGGCCTGAATGAATCTGTCGGTCTCTGAGAAGCAGTAGTCAGATGTGAAGACGTAGTTTTTTGTCTAGAATCGATAGTGCAAAAGGCCTCCTTGGAAGCTGGTGCCTGCGTAGCGGCTCCGGACCCAACCAAGGCAGAGACAGCCAAAGGCTTGGAAAATAAAGTGGATTTCTGCGGCATACCAGACTCCAGAAAGGGTCTCGGCAGAGGCCTGCGTAAAAAGTGAATTGGGCATCGGGGGCTGTGAAAGCACCTCACTGAATTCTGGAGAACTGACGACTTGCTTAGCAGTAGTGCCATCATAAGGCTTAGCCTTGTGTGGCCTGTCTCTATATTTAACTCTACTTTTTTTTGGAACGTCAACAGATTGTTGGCTGACGGATGCCATAAAGGAATTCGAAGACAGAACACAAAAATAAGTGTCTACAAAAAAGAGCTCTACTGCGAATGGTTCTCGCATTAAAGAGGGCATAGAACCGGCAATGAGCGACGTCGTGGCCTGGGCCTAAACAAGTGATGCAGTAAGAATGAAAGTCTCAGTGTGGGATCTGCTTTCCACAGCTGAGACGATTGTTAACCTTTTCAGACATCGGATAGAGCAAGAAAATGGGTCCCCAATGGGGTACTTAGCTTTAGACATTTTCTGCTGAAATTCAACTTCTGGTAGTGACCGACCGGTACTTATGTAAACTGCTTCTGCTAAAGGCTCCACTGAATGAAAGACTGATGTAATGACATTGGCTGCCTTGCTTTATACCACTGATGACTTGACGTCAGACTACAGGCGAAGGCAGCCGGCGCACAAAAACATGGACTCTGTTATTCGGGCTGACCGAGGGCTACCACCGCAGGAATAACCCCACAGGTGATGATTGCAACAGTTAAACATGAAGAACATCTGGAATTTGATTTGCAACAATAAGGATGTATCTGGGGGGTCTTGAAAGGAAAATATAACTCTAGAGGGTAGATTTTAGAAGACATATATCAAAATATTTGGTATAGAAGACGTGACTTCAGCAGTACGAGCTCAGAGAGAGAATTTACATATGCCCAGAGTACAAAACTGGGCTAGGCTAGACAGAAATTATATTTTGCAGGAAATGTGCATTTAATTGAAAGTTGTGATATACATCAAATAACTATTTCAGATCATGCACGAATAATGACTAAAATAAAAAAGGAAAGAAATTAAAATGAAACACTGGTACTTCCCCACCTATCTGTTAAACAGAGAATTTAAGGAATGGGTAGTGGAAATTATTCAGGAGTTATTAAGGAAGACAGAAATTTCTACAGAAAATATATTTAGGGGGTGGAATAAAATGAAACTGTAGTTTAAAAATAGGGTAAAAATAAAGAGAGAGAGATATATTTAAGAAGTAACAAGAATTATTCAAACAGCCTGACAAAGAAAGTATTGCAGAATAAGTGGAATCGCACAGAAGAGGAGGTTCATTTGCAGAGCGCTGAAGAGAAAATAACGGACTACCTGGATAATATGCACGAGTTTATAAAGACTGCTGTTAAGCAACTATTTTTTGATGATAACAAGAGAGCACAAAAGTTTTTAACAGAATGACAAGAATCAGAAAGTAGAAAGGGTTGTTGCCAAGCTTAGGGAGCCTATAACAAGGAAAATAACCAGAGATCCTATGGAGGTATTAGAATATTTTAGGCATTTTATGAAAATCAGTAAAAAGTAAAGAAATGTGGAAATGAAGAAGTACAAATGGAAATATTTATGGAAGAATTAAATATGCCAAGCTTAGAAACAGACAAGACTCAAGTAATAACACTTAGGATAGGAGGAGATGAGAAACAAATTGTAATGTATAACTAGCCTCTCCAGGAATATATGGCATTCCTGTAAAAGTATGTAAGTTAGAAGGGAAGAAAGTGATAAAGATCTGGAAGGCTTTGTTTAACAATATTTGAAAGGAAAATCAACAACATCCTGGAAGAAAGTTGTGGTGGCTGTAATACCTAAAGATGATAAAGACCCACCAGATCCAGTTTTGTACAGACCAATTTCAATTCTAAACCATGATTTTAAAGGGTTTATGTGTATAATGGCTAAACAAATGGAAAAGGTTTTGCCAAAATGGATAGACATGGATCAGTGTTGTTTTGTGGAGCAGAGGCAAACGTTTGACAACATTAATATAATGACAATCCAGAGGAAGCAGCATTTAAGAAAATACCACTGTTGGTGGGTCTTGATGCAGAGAAATAATTCTAGAGTACTCTGGGACTTTATGAGTAGGCCAATGGAAGCATTTGCATACCCTGACACAATAATAAGTTTAAATACGAGGGATCGGAGGTGAAAATTAAAGTGATGGGATTCCTTTCTGATATGTTCTGGTTGAAAAGAGGAAGCAGGCAGGGGAGGAATGCCCTCTTTCACCTTTGATATTTGCATTATATTTAGAACCACTGTGAAAGAAAAAAGAAGTTATGTTCTTACCATAACGTTCCATGTGAGTTGTTCATCTCGCCTTTGTATTTACATGTGGGTACGGAGCCGATCCATCGGCTCTGAGCCAGCTGCTTTCTAAGCTCAAGATCTCTGAGTAGCTCGAGGCACAGTCCCTATCCCATGATGCTCTCTGACTAACCTCAGATCTAGTTTGCTAAACCCAGCAAGAGAATTATGACTAAACATACTAATATACCAAACATATACACATGTATACAAATATTTAGAATTTGCCAAGAAATACTCTGGCTGGAGAAAATGAAACTAGTTAGACCAACCAGACCACCAGTCATACTCGTTCTTCAAAAACCTGGAGAGGAAAGATGGGAGGGAGTGTAAGAACAAAGGCGAGATGAACAACTCATATGGAATGTTATGGTAAGAATATAACTTCTTTATGTGAAGTAGTTCAATCTTGCCGTTTGATCTTACACATGGGTAGTGGCCCAAGCACCCTAATCCTGGATGGCTCAAGGGAGTACATTCCTGAGAACAGTGGAACCAAAGGAAGCCCTGTCCCTGCAAGCCCTGTCCACTTTGTAATGAGTGATAAACGTATGAGGTTTGGACCAAGTAGCAGCTGCACAAATAGTATCCAAAGGCAAATGGGCTGCATGAGCCAGAGATGTAGACACAGCCCTGGTGGAATATGCTTTCACACTATGCTCTAAAGGTTGGTTGGTTGATGAATATATATATTTTATGCAAGTAGATAACCACTTAGACAACATAACTTTAGCGCCAGGCAGCCCCTTTTTATTGTCCGCATGAGAAACAGAGTTGTTCCGATTTCCGAAACTACTTTGTTCTGTCCAAATAAAACCTCAGTTGTCTGTGAACATTAAGTTGCCAAAGGCAAATGGGCTGCATGAGCCAGAGATGTAGACACAGCCCTGGTGGAATATGCTTTCACACTATGCTCTAAAGGTTGGTTGGTTGATGAATATATATATTTTATGCAAGTAGATAACCACTTAGACAACATAACTTTAGCGCCAGGCAGCCCCTTTTTATTGTCCGCATGAGAAACAGAGTTGTTCCGATTTCCGAAACTACTTTGTTCTGTCCAAATAAAACCTCAGTTGTCTGTGAACATTAAGTTTATGCAACATATATTCTAATTTATTCGAATGGTGTCTGAAAAAGGTGGGCAGCTCAATAGACTGGTTCAAATTGACTTTGGAGCAGACCTTAGGAAGAAAGGTGGGATTCATCCTGAGAGACACTCTGTCGGGATGAAAAAACAGGTACGGAGGCCTGATAGAAAGAGCTTGTAGTTCTGAAACTCTACGAGCTGAGGTAATAGCCAGCAAGAATATTGACAAGAAGCTGTGGGTTCAAAGGGGGGGAAGCATAAGCTGAGATAGTATTAAATTCAAATTCCAGGGGGCAACTGGTTGTCTGACAGGTGGCCTAAGGTGACGAGTCCCTTTCAGAAAGGCTTTACATAAATCTGTGCAAGATGAGATTAGACCCTTCATATCCCAGGTGAAAATTGGATATTACAGCCAACTGAACTCTTACAGTGGCTGCTGCTGCACCTTTGTGAAAAAGCATGGTCAGAAACACCAGAACACTATCAAAAGGAGCGATATAGGGATCAATATCATGTTGAGAGGCCCAATAAACAAAACGTTTCCATTTGCTGTTATACAGTTTTCTGGTGTTGACTTTATGAAAGGAGACCAGAATATGTTGCACCGTGGAAGACAAATTATAAGACCTGGCTAGGTTGGGAAGTGGAACGTACAAGCTGTCAGTTTGAGGGACTGAAGGGAGGGGTGAAGAACTCTTGACGAGTGAGAAAGGAGTCTGGCACTGGGTCCAGAAACCAAGGTTCTTCCAATTGATATTGATAAAGGAAGGGGAACCATATCTGCCGAGGCCAAAAGGGAGCTATCAAAATAACAGTCCTTCCCGAGCTTTTTGCTTTCTGTAAAAATCTGGGGATTGGAGGAAAGGCATAAAGGAGACCGGAGGGCCAGTCGTGTATGTGTGAATCCCTTGGGCTTTTCCCCCGGAGGATTCAGGGCAAAGTAGCTTCTGCATTTGGCAAAAAGGTTGCAGCAAGGCTGGCTCCATCTGCTGAAAATCATTTCCGCCACTTCTTTGAGGGACCACTGTGGGGAAACAGAATTGCTCTGCTCAGTTTGTCCACTATCACGCTGGATTTCCCCGGGATGTGCATTGCTATCAGAAAGCACCCGGTGGATATAGCCCACTGCCAAATTCTCAAGGCTTCTCGGCATAAGGGATAAGACTTGGTTCCCCCCTGTTTGTTGATGTACCAGACCACCGACATGTTGTCCATCTGGATCGCAATCGTGTCCTGAGGCAGAGAGTCGTGAAAGAGCTGCAACGCTAAAAGCACCACTCTCAACTCCAAGACACTGATGTGCAAATGAGATTCCATCTCTGACCAGGTACCTTGGCAGTTCTTCCCTGAAAAAGCCCCCCCACCCTATCAAAGAAGCGTCCGTGGTCACCGTGGCTACGGGAGGGGGAAGTACAAATGGTCGACTTATCATCACCTGGTCATTGTTCAGCCACCAGAGAAGGTCCTTCTTGCAAGCATCTGTCGTAGGATCTTGAAAGACATTGGGACCTGTTGATAAGACCACTGGGTGAAAAGCAACCACTGGAGTATCCACATGTGCATCCATCCCAGAGGAACCGCTATGAGGGTAGCTGCCATGGTACCTAAAAGTTTTAAAACCTGAAAGGCAGGTACTCTCTTTTCTTTTAGCAAGCGGGACACCTGATTTCATAGAGAGATCACTCTTTCTTGAGGTAATCTGACCAGTGCGGAGGTGGTGTCTATATCTGCTCCGATAAAGAAGACATGCTGCGATGGTAATAAGGCAGATTTTTCGAAATTTATGGTTATTCCTAACCGAGAACAGAGATTGACCGTATGATCCCGGGAGAGAATGAGTTGAAGCCTGGTGGTGGCGGACAGGAGCCAGTCGTCCAGATATGGAAACACCCGGAATCCTAGACGCCTCAGGTGAGCCGTAACCACTACCAAGCATTTGGTGAACACTCTCAGGGTTGTGAGACCAAAGAACAGTGTTTGAAATTGATAGTGACTGGCCCCCAGCCGGAAACGCAAGTGATCTGTGGAAGGTCTGGCCATTTTGATGTGGTAGTATGCATCCTTGAGATCTAAAGAGCACATCCAATCGCCCGTTCTCAGAAACAGGAGTATCGACTGAAGCGTGACCATCCGGAATTTTTCCTTCTTTACAAAAGCGTTTAGCTTACTGAGGTCTAAAATGGGCCTCCAGTCCCCTATTTTCTTTGGTCCGCCGGGACTGGCTGGATAACTCTTTTTTCTAGCAGCTTTTGGATTTCTATAGCTGCTTGATCCCTCAGACTGGGTGGAATATCTGGGATTCTTGTTCTGACCGGCGGGGACTCTGAAAAGGGGATGATGTAACCTCTGGTAACTATGCTTTGTACCCAAGAATCTGATGTAATTCCTAGCCAGGCGTCTGGATACAAAGCCAAGCAACCTCCGACTGCCTCCAGAGTAGGACAGTCGGGTCTCCTCTCAGGAGTGCTGTTAAGGCTTGCCAGAGAACTGCTCCCTGTCACCCTGGTTTTGCGGACCCCTTCTGCCGCCAAACTGGCATCTTCCATTATTGCCCCCTCCTCTGCCCCTGAAGGGGGGGGTTCACTACGTGTGTTCTGGAAAGCTCCTTGGGACTTCCGGAACCACATTATTCCACCTTTCTGCCCTTTGGGGTATGGTCTGGTAGAGGTGGAGGTGGAAAAATGGACTACTATGGCAGATAGAGTCTTTCCTTCCTGCTCACACCTAGTGAGAGTTTCCTTGACTTGGGACCCAAACAAAGTACAGCCATCAAATGGGGTGTTGACAAAGGAAGACTTGAAGGCTTCCACAAAGGAGCAGAAGTGCATCCAGGACAATCTCCGCAGAGCTATCGCTGAACCTGCTGCTCGACTTGACCCATCGGCTGCATAGGAAATGAGCCGCATGGACAAGTTGACAATGGAATAAAGGGTAGAAAGCTGAGCTGTCACCTTCTCAGAAACAGCTTCATCTGTGTTACCCTTTAGAGTATCTCCAAGTTCCTGGAGGAGATCTTGTTGAAGACAGGTAAAATGGGTTAGGAAGTTAAGCGATCTCATGGCAAATGTCGCAGAACTAAAAATGTGTTTCCCATATCTGTCCATAGTCCTAGAATCTCTATTAGGAGGATGGACAGTAGCAAAGGTCTCTGACATCTCTTTCTTGGTGGCCGCCGTCACCACCATGGCATCAACAGGAACTCCTTTAGTGAAGTACAATTTGTCTTGTGGGGAAGTGATGAACTTATTTTGGTTCCATGGAATCAGGGGACTTCCACGCCCTTCGAGCAACCAGATCCACGAGTTTGAAGGGTGGAGTAACCCAGGAGATGGAAGGTTGAGACTCAAAGGCCTTCAGGAGCACCGACTCATCCTCAGAAGGGGTAATGGACTGCCAGTCACCCCTCTGTTTCAGTATATCCAGGATGTCTGCAAAGGAGACATCCTCCGAGGGTGACTGTGGGGACCCCTCTGATTCCTCTAAGTCGGTGTCTGATGCCAAGGATTCCTGAGGGGAATCCAAATGCCTCCTCTTGCAAAGTCTCTTTCTGGGGGCCTCATCAGTGGGAGCATCTGGTGAGGTCTCAGTAGAGCAGGGTTCACCCAAAGGGGTTACCTGAGGCACTGGGTCTCGACGCTTAGTAGGAACCTGTGATGTAGAGGCAGAACACGGTATTTTAGGGGAGGAAGAGGAAAGACCTGAGGAAGAGAGAGTCTTGGCAGACATTACCCTCCTCATGGCATCGAAGACATCGGAGTCTCGACTCAAGGACCCCGCCTGTTCCGAAGAAGAAGGCGGCTTCCCCGGTGCCGAGACCAAGGGCTCCGAAGCAGAGGACGGAGCCGAGATCATCTACACCGAGGCCCCGAGAGGAAGGGTCGGAACCCCGTGCATCGATTCGACTGTCCCCTCCCCCAGAACCGACGAGAGAGCGTTGGCTCCGAGACTTTTCAAACAGCACTGAATAGATCAGGGTCGACGGAGCCGAAGTCACTGGGACAGGACTCTGCTCCGCGGGTTCCACAACCATCAGATCTTCCGCCTCCAGCTCCGAAGGCCTAGGTAAGGTTGGAAGAGGAGTAGTTACAGGCAAAGGGACGGTAGTAGGAATCAAACCCAGTTGGGATGAAACCAAAAGTAATTTGGCCAAGTTCTCTAAAAGCCTCTGCACCACACGATCCACATCAACATCTGAAGGGGTCCTAGAAGAAGGGACCGAAGAAGCCACAGATCTAAGAATTGGAGACTTCAACACCTCTGACACCGGCTCCAGCTCAGAGGATTGGCTCCGAAACATCGATTTGGTGCACAGCTCCGATGACTTTGGAACCGGAGACTGCACCTTAACAGAGATGCTCGGAACAGAGGGCCTGGGTTCCGAGGACACCCTTGAAGACTTCGACCTTTTCAAAGACTTGGAAGTCTGGTCAGTCTTATCCAAGGCTTCCTGAAATTCAGGTTTCAACAGTCCTCTATCCATTAGCTTTCTCCTTTCAAGCAATACGCTGCCACTAAAAGAGTGGCAGATAGAACAATCCTCCTGTAAGTGTAGAGGTCCTAGGCAATATACACAGGACACATGATTGTCCGTAATGGACATTTTCTGCCCCCAGTCACACCTCTTGAAACCTGACTTCTGTCTCTCTTTTTGGTCAGACATATCAAACACAATTATCAGATCCCTGATAATACTACACAAAACCTGTACTATAAGAAGTTCTAAGTATAGCAAAAAGCACACTATCCCAGGTTAAATAAAAGGGATACAGTTATCTAATTATTTATATCAAAAAGCACACTATCTAAAACTAAGTATAAGGGATAGGGAAATCAAGTTGACAGAGCCCTGTTCATCTATATGAGGGAAGCACAGAAGTGTCTTAATGAAAAAAAGGCACGCCCCAAGAGCAACAGCTCCAACAACATAAACTAATTCACACAACAAGAGAGACACAGCCCTAAAAAAAGTAAAATTCTATCAATTAGAATATAAACTCTATGAAATACAGTAGTACAACTTGCTCAAAAGACAGAAAAAAGAACTATACTGGCCCGAGCTCTCTGGAGAACTTGCGATCCATTGCAGCGGCAAACTAGATCTGAGGTTAGTCATAGAGCATCATGGGATAGGGACTGTGCCTCGAGCTACTCCGAGATCTTGAGCTTGGAAAGCAGCCGGCTCGGAGCCGATGGATCGGCTCCATACCCACGTGTAAGAACAAACGGCAAGATTGAACAACTTCACATTAAGAGATTCAGAAATTCAAGAATATGATTGGTATGGTAATCAAGAAAAGTTGGCTTTATATGCAGATATTATTCTGCACCTGATAAAACCAGAAAAGGACATTTCAGTGTTGTGGAGCATTCTGACAGTTTCAAGTCTTTTTGGGATACAAAATTAATGAAGCTAAAACAAAGGCAATATAAACTATGTACTCACACACAAATTGGTTCAGCAATACCCATATTTATGAGAACACGATAAAATCAAGTACTTAGACGTATTAGTTAAAAAAAAAAAAGGATTCTGTTATGGCAGCTAACGATACGCGAGAAGAGACTAAGCAAAAGATAATGCAAAAACTGAGAAAATGGAAGCTCTGTTTTATGGATTTGGATACCAAGATACAAGCAGTTAAACATCAGGCATATTTTTTTTATCAGTCAGAGGAGAAGTTGTGGATAGCAATTAATAAAGAAGTGAAGGATTTTATCTGGGAGGGAAAGAGGGCAAGAGTCAAGGTGGAGAAGTTCATCCTTCCAAAAGGACAAGGTGTTTTGGGATCACTTGATTTGAAGGGATATTTTAGAGCTACACAGTTGAGGCTCCTATACATAGCCTAGTAAACACCTATGAACCTATGTACTAACGACCACAAGTGTCTTTTTAAGCTTAGCCATGCATCCCAAATCTCTGATGAGTTCTGATACCTTTGATAAGTGTAAGCATGGGCCTGGGAGATTAACCATTTACAGGTTACCTGTTTGCATCAAAGACATAGGTGCCAAACCAGGGATGAATTTCCAGTTTTCCATCCGACTGCCCAAGTTGCACTTGAACTGGATTATGGAGGAACTCTGCTTCACATGGATGGGAAGCCTGTTCCATAGATGGGATAGTCTCTGGGATACATGGCAATCTCTCCAGCAAGTCCTATTTATATCACAGGCAAGGTTTAAGTCTTTAGAATGGGTAATTCTGGTACTGTTTATTTTGTGGATATGCAGGAGGTCCCATCAGTGTGGGGTCTAACAATGCTCTGTATGCCAAGCATAGATCTCCCCTCAAAAGCCTGTAGGAGAACGTCCATCAGAGTGGGGGTCTAACAATGCCCTGTATGCCACACATACATCTCCCTCAAAAGCATGTAGGAGACAGAATACAGGGGATAGGGCCTTGAGGCGGTCTGCATAGGACATATTACTTGTGCCTTGTACTGTTTTAGTGAGGAACCTCTGAACATTCCAGTTGTTGGATATGGCTGGTTATTACATACCAAAGGGGGTACTGTACTCAGTGATAGGTGTGATGAATGCTGAATACAGTGGAACAATGACTTCCTTGGACTTACATGCCATACCTTTGTTTATAAGTTGCGTAACATAGAATGATTTCCTCACCACTGTAGACACATGATGATCAAAGGCTAGATTGCTATCTGTGCGTCTCCCTAAGTCCCTGACTACTGGGTCAATTCTAAGGGGTGTTTTGTCAATATGATAGTTACTGGGGATGGATGAATTCACAAAGGACTCTATTATGCATTTCTTGGTATTTAGTTTTAGTCCATGACTTTGACACCAGTTGTTTGTCTGTGTCATCCCTCCTGGAGAATATTTGTTTCAGTGTGAGATTCAATGACAGCTAATAATTTGCAGTCATCTGCAGATTTAGTCAGCCAGAGACCACTGACATTGGCCTTGACTTCTGAGAAGTAAATGCCAAAAAGAAGCGGTCCAAGGACTGCTCCCTGACAGACTCCACTTGTGACTGGCCTCTCTGTAAAGGTGGACATATGGGTTTGTACCTAACCTCTTGAGACTGTCAACTATGCCCGAGTGGGGTACTGTGTTAAATGCCTTGGCCAGGTCAAGGTAGGCAGTATGAATAATTCTGCCCTCATCCATTGCTTTGGTGACCTTCTCAAAGAAGTCCACCAGGTTAAGTAGGCATGATCTGCCCTTTATGAAACCAAACTGGGTTGGGTCCAGTGTCTGGAAGTTTACTATATCTCTATTGATAACCTCCATAATAATTCTTTCCATGGCTTTACAATACAACTAATGAGACTTATGGGTTTGTAGTTTCCAGGGTCTGTAGATGGCCCACCACTGTGCAGAGGGATGACTGTTGCCTTTCTCCATTCATGAGGCAAAAAGCATGTTTAGAGGCTACAGTTAAATTGCAACTCCAGAGGCCCTGATAGGTCATGTTTCATGCTATTTAGAAGGCATCCTAGGATATTGTCTGGGTCCATTGATGCAGTGATCGTGGTCTTAGAGAGAGCATTAAGGACCTGTTGTCTAGTGATAGTAGGGGGAGTTATATTTGATATTTCCTGAGGGAAGGTTGAGGAGGAGACAGGAGTAAAGCTGGTGCTGAATTCATCGGCCAGGAGGTTTGCTGTATCTTCTGGCTCAGTACAGGTGGCTCCATTTACAATGAGCTCTGCACACAGTTGTGGACTGCCTTTGAGGTTGCAGACATATCAAAATAATGCTTTGTGGTTGTCCTTGGCCTGGGACACCAAACTTACCTCAAATTTGGCTTTGGTAGACTATTTGTCCTCTGAGATGTTTAGTTTGATGATAGTGCTTTTATCCTGCTGGGTGCTGCACCTCGTAATTTTTGCCATGATTTTCTTTCTCCTATTATACATCCGATTGATTTTGTGATTCCACCAGGGTGGCTTTTTTTTGAGTTAGTTCTGTCCTTCTTCCTGGTGGGTGCAGCTGCCTCAATGCAGCTATTAACATGCTTATACAGGGTTTCTATGAACAGTTCTGCATAGGCAGAAGTGTTCTCAGGGTTTATGGGGGCTTTAAATTTTGCCAGGGTCTCACTTAATAACAGGAGGTTAGCCTTAGACTAGTTCCTGAATATTCCAGGTTTAGGTGGGGGTCCTGGTTTTATTTTTACTTCAAAGGAGACCATTTTGTGGTCTGACCTTACCAGGGGAAGGCATTAGTGTGTGTGTGTGGGTGGGGGGGGGGGATGGGCAGCACTCTCCCATATTAGTGAGGACCAGATTCAGTATGGTTGCACCCCTTGTTGATCTACTGACTATCTGGTAAAGGGAGTTGTGTTTACAAAATCCAGGAATCTCTGTGCATGTACATTTGATGTCGTATAGGATTCCCAATTAACAGTGGGGTAGTTAAAGTCACCCACAAATATGGTATTGGGTTGGATGGTTAGTGTTTCAAATAAATTTAAATACACGGAATGGGTTTCCTGGGTCATACAGGGGGCCTATAGCTTGCAGGGAAGTGGCATTGGATTTTGGCTATGGTGAATTGAACATGGAGCAGGTCAAGTGCATTGTCCTCTTTGACCAGCCTTGAAGTATATTTATTTTTGATGTAAATAGAGACACCTCCACCTTTAGTACCTGCCTGTGAAGTAGCTGGTCTAAATGTGTGGAAGGCATTATAACCCTACACTGTTGGTATGATGTCCGCCACTTAAAACCACGTCTCTGAGACTGCAGACATCAGCATTCTCTAGGGTAAAGAGAGCTTCCAGGGAGTGGAACTTTTTGTTTAGGCTTCCTAGCATCGAACAGCAACACCTTTAGATTTTCTTGATTTTGATTTGCTATGTCAGAAGTACTTTCAGTTTGGCATTGCCTAAAAAAGGCACTATGGGGAAGACAATGTTTTAGCTAATATTCAAAAGCCTAGAGGGGAGAGTTGCAGACCATTCCCTGGCAAAGGAGCATGGTCTGTTGACAACCTCCTTCCATGCTGACAAATATTGCACCCCCTTAGAATGACACCAGAAACTAAGCCAATTATTATTAAAGTCAGTCATCTTTTGCTCATACTGTGGCATCATCCTTGGAGAAGGTAAAATGCTGCTCAATGCTAGGCTCATACCAGCCTGAGACACATATTCTGAAAGCTCTATGATGTCTCTTACTATAGTCTAGAGAGGTACGTCTCAGGTCATTTACTCCCACATGGACTATGACCGAGTCATATTGGTAATTGTGATCCAATGACCTGAGTGCATGCGTAATGTGGCAGATCCTAGCTCCTGATAAGCAACTGACCATAGCTTTCTCTTTGCTCAGCCTGGTGAGAGGGACATCAGTGTGTCTCACAATGGAGTCTCCAATGACTAGAATGTTGGATTGTGTAGTGACTTGCCTTATGGGCTTAAAGGTACAGGCTCCATGACATGTAACTCTGTTGATGTGGGTGTTGTTTTGAAAGAGTGCGTTTGGGACTGCTGAGGGTATTTCTTATGTGTACTTTGTCTAGGAGGTCTTTGTGGTTTAGGAAGGTTACATGCAAGTGCCTCAGTATATGTGGGTCTAGATGTCTGCTTTGAATTGTGCGTGATGGGTGCAGCATGTGTACTACTGACAACCATATTGGCATTAGTTATACTTTTATGTGAGAGCTATGCCTCCAGTGACTTTTTGTAAATACATCTCTCTCATACCGTATCATTTTGTTTGAGAATTAACTGACTGACAGTAAACATGAGGCAATTTCTACATTGCCTCAGGATGCCTGTATCCACCCAGCCAGTAACAGCGATAGTAGGAAAGTTCATATCCATGGCAACAGACCCCTTTTTATTAATTAGATTGTTGGAGTGAGAATATTAGTCACTGTCAGGATTATCCAGTTTGCAACTATGTGGACAGTGATTGTCACTGCAAACTAATTGTCCTGTGTGCAACTAGATATTGGAGAAATTTCAATTGTGCTTTTACAGGAAAAATGTCACTCAAGGTGTTCTAGTCTGTACAGAGCACTGCCAAGTGGAATGCTACAAATCAAAGTGGAAAGGGATGATGATGAAACCAGAGGAAGCTCAATTAATAAGGAAATACTGGTGTTTTGGATTTAGATCCTTAAGGAGAATAACAATAGTCACACAGATATTACATTCATAAAGCTGAAGAAATCATTCTAAGAACTAAGCCAATAGAAGGAGAAAAAAAAAGATTCTGTTAATAGGTATGACTGCAATTAGGAGTACAGAGAATTGGCAAGAGGGGGCTGGAATTTACTGGTGAAAACTGGCAAAGAAACCAAGGTATTGGGAACAAACAATAAGAAAGGGAAAGATAACTGAATGGGAAGAAGCCAAGAATACATTTGGACTGCAGGCTAGAGATTACCTTCCCTATCAAGCACTGATAGAATATAGGCAGAGAGAAAGGAATAGGTGGATTCTAAGTGAAAGACCGGCTCTGATAAAGGTTTTATTTGAATGTCATAAGTAATTCAATAAAGATGTTTTTCGTTTGAAAAAAAATATCAGGTTGAAGTTGTACGAAAAAAAAAAGATTATGAGGCAGACATCCATAAGAGCACAGGATCTAGGGTTGATGGGGCTCAGCACTTTGATAATTTGATTTTTTCCTAGGAGTCTGAGGACCTGACTTAATCCTACGTACTCATGAGCAGTTTGTATACAGTATCTGTGAAAGTACTAGTACTACTGCTTGGGATAGTTCCAAATGCTGCTTTTCTGCCATTTACTACATCCTGGGCTGTCATTCTTGAGTAATGTTTGCTGGAACAAACACAACTTTAATCATTTTCTATTTTTCCAAAACGACTTTGGTTGCCCATTTGAATTACGTAAAGCTTTATGATCTAAGCTGATTTGGTTGAATTTGAGACTGTTCAGCATTGTGATTTGAGGATTTTAAGACTTTGGAATCTCAGGGCATCTGTTGGACCAACTTTCCAGGTAATCCATGCAATTTCTCCTAGTTTCATCTCTGCTTGGATGTCACTGGCCTGTTTTTGACGCTCAGTACACTCACCTCTTACACTCCCTATTCAATGCAACCTGCTCTGTATGGACACTAGGATCTTGTAAAATGTGGAGAAAGCTCTTAACAGGATGTCTGCCCTTCAATACTCGGGACTAATCTGTACCTTATAGGTTCATAACTGTGTACTAGGCCAATGGCCCTAGAGCCTTTACAAGCCTAGCCCATAGAAGTGTTCTGGCATCATGCCACCGTTAGTTCCCGGTGCCTCTGTCAAGTAAAGCCACTGGAGTGATCCCCGGGGTGAACTTTCTATTTCCCATCCACTTATCAAGATTTCTCTTGAAAAGCCAGTGAGGTGCTCTGCTTGACATGTATGGGAAGTCTATTCCAGAGCATGGGCAATCTCTGGGTTATGAACCTGTCCCTCCAGCATGTTCTGTTGATTGTGGCAATGAGGTTGAGTTCCCTGGAGCGTGTGGTGCGGCGGGATTGGGATTTCTTTACGTGCAACATTTCTAACAGGTCTGGGTCAGACATGGCTTTGTAAGTAAAGCAGAGATCACCTCTTAATAGACAACATGAGACAGAGAAAACCTTGAGTTGGAGCCTGTCCATGTAGGGCATGTGTTTAACTCCTAGGCTCCTCTTCGTGAAGTACTTTTGTGGCCTTTCCGGCTGTTGCTGGTGTTTAGTGAGGTACATGCCAAATGCGGCATTATACTCGATGATTGATCTAATGAGGGAAGAGTAAAGAGAGATGATGACCTCTTTCTTCCTGGATGCAAAACCCTCGGTAATGAGATGTGCCACATAAAAGGATTTTCTGACCACAGTGGCAATGTGGTGGTCAAAGGAGAGGTTGCTATCAACCTGTGTTCCCAGATCTCTTATAACGCCTTCAGTGTTCCGTAGGCTATCATCAATGTGGTAATTAGTAGGAAGGGAGTTGTTCAAAAAGGGAATGACGACACTTTTTTTGTCATTAAGATTAAGGCCATGGTTTCGACACCAGTCGTTGGTCTCAGTGAGGCCTTTCTATAGGATGTCTACATCAGTTGGGTAGTTAATAATGGCTCCCAGCTTGCAATCGTCGGCAAATTTGGTCAGCCAGAGTTCCTCCGTGTTGGCCTGGACTTCTGAGAAGTAGATGGCAAACAGGAGAGGACCCAGGACTGATCCCTGTGGGACTCCACTTGTGACTGGTCGGCAGTCTGACTTAGAGTCTGCTACTTTCACACTGTGGGTTCTATCTGTGAATCAATTTGCAACCCACCTAGTGATATAGGGGTTGATACCTAGTTTGGTGAGTCTATCAATAATTCCTGAGTGGGGAATGGTATCAAAGACCTTGGCCAGATCGAGTTAGGCTGTATGAACTGCCTTGTCCTCATCCACAGCTCTGGTGACTGACTCAAAGAAGTCAAGCAGGTTGAGCAGGCATGATCGACCCTTCACAAAACCAAACTGCGTGGGATCCAGAGTTTGGAGATTCCCTATATCCTTGTTAATTAGGTCCATGATGATGCGCTCTGTAGCCTTACATATCAGACTCGTCAGGCTAATGGGGCGATAATTCCCAGGGTCTGTAGTCACTCCCCCTTTATGGAGAAGGATGAGTGTAGCAGTGCTCCATTCTGTAGGGACAAAGCCTGAGGTGAGTCTGTGATTGAACAATGCACACAGGTGTGGTGCCAGTTCACTTTGTAGTTCATGTAGAAGACAGCCAGGGATATTGTCGGGTCCCATGGAAGCTGTATTCTTGGCCATGGACAATGCAGCTTTAACCTGTGCTGCAGTAATGTTCGGTGCCTGGCATTGTTTTGGTATTGTGATTGGTCCTTTGGGGGGGTAAAGTTGGCAGTGAATCTGTCGGCCAGTATGTTGCCAATATCTGTTGGATCAGTATAGGAGGTACAATTGTGCGGTAACTCAGAGCAAATATGGATATTGCTGTGGAGATTCTTGATATAACTGTAGAAGGCATTGTGGTTTTTTTAGTGTTTGCCGCAATTCTGCCTTCATAGCTAGCTTTAGAGGTTTTGATGAGGGATCTCAACTTTTTGTTGAGGCTAATAAGGGAGTTTTACCAGTCTTGGGACTTCACCTTTTTCTGCAACAGGTTCTTCCTTCTGTTGTAGAGTTTGTTAATGGCAGGGGACCACCAGATTGGCTTCCTTTTTTTGGAGGAGACCATCTTGGTTCTGTTGAGTATGGCTAGTTCCATGCATTTATGTACATGTTCATATATGCATTGGTTGATGACTCGGCGGTCATGCACCTATTTTCCATTTGCATGGGTGCTATGAAGTTACCCACCTCTGTTTTTAGGAGCCCAAAGTCAGCTTTGTAGAATTTTTCATGGTGGTTATCTTTGCTAGTGGTGTGGGTGAGATGTGGATTTCCATGGTAATTAGTTTGTGGTCAGATCTAACCAGGGAGGAATTGAGTATTGGTGTTGAGCAACACTTGCCCATGTTAGTAATAATCAGGTCAAGGATGTTGCTTCCTCTAATGGGGGTAAGAATGAGCTGGTCCAGCGCACTGGAATTCATGAATTCCAGGAAGCATTGGCCAAGTGTACTGGTACACGAGTAGCTTTCCCAGTTGATGGAGAGGTAGTTGAAGTCACCCAGTATGAGAGTGTTGGGTTGGACCCTAATAGTTTCCAGGGTGCTTAGGAACATGGAATGAGAGTCTTGGGACATGGTTGGGGACCTATAGCAGGCTACAACCTGAATCGCCATCTTACCCCACTGTTAGTTGTACCTGAGGTATCTCCGATGCATTATGCTGGGCTACTAGTCTGGAGATGTGCATATCTTTTATGAATATGGAGACACCACCCCCTATGGAGCTTCGGTCCACTTTCTTGGGCCAAAAGGTGTGGAATGAGTTATAGCCTGGTAGCACAGGGGTGCTTTCTGCTGCTTTAACCCAGGTCTCCACTACAGCACAAATGTCGATGTTCTCCATTTTGAGGAGTGCTTCGAGTGAATGCATCATGAGATTTAGACATCTAGCATTGAGCAGCATGACCTTCAGATTGCATTTACTTATAGCTGCTACGGTGGTAATTTGGTCTTTGGAACACTGCCTAAAAAAGACACTATAGGGGTGGCAAGAGCCTTAGCCAGTATCTGGAAACCTAGGGGTGACAGATGCAGGCCATCTCTGGCAAAATATTGAGATCTGTCAATCACGTCATCCCAAGCAGACAGATACTGGATCCCCTTAGAAAGACACCAAAACTTAGCCAATTGTTGAAGTCAATCATTTTCTGCTTGTACTGCGGTACCATTCTGGGCGACGATAAGATGCTGCTCAGGGCTAGGGTCATACCTGCCTGGGCCACAATCTGAGAGCTCCTCCATGTCTCTTTTCATGTAGAACAGGGAGGTACGTCTCAGGTCATTCACACCCACATTGACAATGAGAGTCATATTTGTACATGTTGTAGAGTGACCTGAGTGTGTGTGTTAAGTGTTGGATCCTGGCACCTGACAGACAGCTGACTGTTACCTTCCCCTTATTCAACCTAGTGAGTGGGACATCAGTGTGCCTTACTAGCAAGCAACCTATGATTAGTGTAATGGGCAAGCTGGTTTGCCTTAGGAGCTTAGGTTGATGGGCACACTGAGTAGGTGAGCTACGTGTCTTGTGATTTGTGCTGTGTTGTGGTGTTCAAGTGCATTTCTGATCTGATCTGCTGTTTGGGTAGATTTCTATTGAGAGCCTCCACAAATGTGGGTGCGTGGTTTGTGTTTTTATGTGAGAGCTGTGATGGTGGGTGTTCTGGAGGGCTATGTGCTCCATGTGGTGTGGTGCAGGTGTTGACCTTCTCCTCTTGACCAACTATTCCGGTCTTGGCTGGAGAGTCCATTAGGAGGGCAGAGTCTAACAATTCTGGAAATTTACATACCAACTTGAGTTAGTGTAGAACACTACAAGTTTTACATGACCGTAAAGTCATTATGCAACAGTGATTACTTAATATGTGCAGAAAAACACGTACTTAATTTTTGTAGGAAATATGTTGCTCTGAAGTGTAGCATGGTTTAAGTATTGTTTATCATAGGACATTTACTTACATTTTTCCACTAAATTTGTCATTATCAAGTCTAATAAGCCAGGTATTGATTACTGGGTTTGGCCTGGTTGGATTCCAGAATAATTAGTTTTTCCTCTTACTAAAATGTACCATGTTCTTTATATGGTCTTTGGTTAATGCTGGTGAGGAGGGAGGTGAAACAGAGATTAGGGCTATGGAAACTTTAGTTTTGCTATCAACAGTGATTAATTAACCAGCTGTGGGCAGTGTTATTAGGACGGCTGCTTTTGGCAAAAAAGGGTGGCTTGGATATGGGAAGCTTTAAGCAGAGGCCCAGGGAGGAAAACTCCAAAATATTACAATAATTTTACTATCTCTGAAAAATAATATAAAAACATCCACAATTTAAATTATATGAAAACATTAATTAAAACAGATATAACTTCTATGACAATCATTTAATAATTAGAGAAATTTTAGCCACTTTGGTGAAATTAAAGATAAGTATAATACAAACAGGAACTGCAATATGAAGTGAGAGAAAAAACAGGGTTATTGCATATTTAGATAGAGCCTCGAGGAGAGAAATTGAATGAAGTAAGGAAGTGAGTGAAGAAGGGGAATAATGAGGCCTAAGGTATGAACAGGTACTTGTTCATACTTCATAAATTTCTTCAGAAGTCTGTTGTCAGAATGCATTATTTAGTGGTTATGTAAATAAGGTGAAGAATACCTTGTTTGCTGTAGCATAGACTAGATCCAGGCCTGCTGAATCTAGCTTTGTTTGTATGCTTGCTATTTCCCTGAAACGCTAATTTCACCTAAAACATGGCTTTTCAGCGCTTCTGTGGATCCCTAGTGATATCTGCATTGCTTACTGTACTTATTTCCTTGTTTCACTTGAAAGAAAGTTACTGTTTGTCGTTTTTGCATTTAAGTTACCTGTAACACATTGCATTTAAGTTACCTGGCACTTGCTCACTAAGTCAGCACTAAAAAATTAAAAGCCCTACACCCTCACAAACTCCCCTTGAGTACCTTGTTCCCCATTGGCCCTTTTTTTCAATTATAAAGGAATTCCCAATACTATTCTAGCATGTCCAAAGGTCAGTTGTCAATCTCCTCTCCGGTCCAGCTGGTGAATCTGGGAATCTTGAGGCAATGTCACAACTGCCTCATGTACACAGACAACCCTCTCCTCCTCCCAACAAATTCCAACACATGTGAGAGATGCAACCATATAGCCAAACTGGAGGCTAAGCTCTCTCAACTCAGTACTGGCATAACCAGTTAGGAGGAGAAGGAAACCACACTCACTACAATTCCAGTCTCACATAGACCTACCACGACAGCAAACCAAACATAAACACACAAAAACATACTTGGAGGCTCTAAATAAAAATCTGCCTAAGCAGCAGAGACCTCCAAAGCAGACACCCAAGCAACCGCTACCCCAAAACAAAACACGTGCAACACATAGCTCACAAAGCCAGTGTGCCGAACAGTCACAGCCCTTAAGGCTAAACAACATACCTGATACACTTGTAATAGGTGACTCTATAGTCAGGCACACTGACGTCCCACTCACCAGGCTGAACAAGGAGAAGGTCACGGTGAGCTGCCTGTCGGGCACTAGGATCCGCCACATAACACAAGCACTCAGGTCACTCCAAGGCAAGTACAAATATGACTCAGTCATTGTCCATGCTGGTGTGAATGACCTGAGACATACCTCCCTGGACTACATGAAGAGAGACATAGAGGAGCTCTCTGAGCATGTAGCCCAGGCCGGTATGACCCTGACCTTGAGTAGCATCTTACTCTCACCAAGAATGATGCCACAATATGAAGACAAGATGATCAATTTCAACAATTGGCTTAAGTATTGGTGTCATTCAAAGGGGATCCAATGCCTGTCAGCCTGGGATGACATGGTCGACAAGCCACGAAGCTTCGCTAGGGACGGCTTGCACCTGTCACCCCTGGGCTTTCGGATATTGGCAAAGGCTCTTGCTACCCCCATAGTGCCTTTTTTAGGCAAGGCTCAAAAGACAATCCCACCTCCATAGGTATCACAAGGTATAAGAAACTAAGAGTAATGCTACTCAACGCCAGAAGTCTAAACCTCAAGAAGCATGCACTCAAAACTCTCCTTAGCATGGAGAACATAGATATCTGTGCAGTAACAGAAACCTGGCTCAAGGCTCCCGAGAGCACCCAGCACTACCAGGTTATACCTCATACCATGCTTTTCGGCCCCAAAACTTGGACTGAACCACAAAAGGAGGGGGAGTATCAATATTCGTCAAAGATACCTACACCTCCAGGTTGGTGGCACAGCACGAAGCATCAGAGACTATCCATGTGCAACTAACAGTGGGTAAAACTGCCTTCCAGTTTACAGCCTGCTACAGACCACCCTCCCAAACCCAGGAACCCCACTCGGCCTTCCTGAGAACACTGGAAAATATGAAGGTCTCTCCAAACACCATTACATTGGGCGACTTCAACTACCCAAACATAGACTGGGAGCATTACTCTAGCTCCAACACCCTAGCCCAAAGGTGCCTAGAATTTATAAACTCAAATGCTATGGAACAACTTGTTACCACTCCCACAAGAGGGGAAAACATACTGGACCTGATCATCACCAACATGGGGACTCTATGCTCCAGACCAGCTCACTGGTAAGATCAGACCATAAACTAATCTCACTGGATATTCACATCCCGTCCCCACCCCCTGCCCAGAAAACCACAGTGAAAAACTTCTCTAAAGCAAATTTCCCACTCCTCAAACCGAGGTGGAAACCTTCAAAGCCCCCGGGCCTGTGGAAAATACGGCCCAGACCGCAGAATCCTTTATAAACGCATTCTATGATCACCTTCAGGAATGCGTGGATCATGCAATCCCAAATAAAACCAAAACCCAATCCTCCAAAGGCAGACGTCCTGTCTGGTGGACCCCAGCCGTAAACAAACTATACAATAGGAGGAGGAAGCTACTACATGATACAGCAAAATCCCAAAAAGGGAAGGCATCTCTGATCAGTATTAGCAAAAAACTACGGGCACTCATAAAATCGTCTAAGGCCAGCTTCGAGAGACAAACTGCACAGGACACTAAGGATAATCACAAGGCTTTCTTTAATTATGTTAGGAACCTGGGTGGGAATTCCCAGATATGCTCAAAATTAGTCCAAAATGACAAAAAATACACCAAACCCACAGACATTGCCAACATCCTAGCTGACAGGTTCAGCAAACCCCCCCTTCCCCACCAAAAGGGCAAATATCTATCCCAGCAGAGTGCTGCCCCCCTGACATCTCAGATGCTCAGGTAAGAGCCGCCCTCTCCAAAGCAAAAAACACAGCATCAATGGGACCAGATGGTGTCCCAGGCTGCGTCCTACATGAACTCCAAGAAGAGCTAAACCCAAACATAAAACTACCATTCAATCTCAGCCTTACTACAGGATATGTACCCAAAGAGTGGCGTACAGCAACAGTGGTCCCTCTCCACAAAGGTGGTGCCTCAACGGATCCTGGAAACTATTGCCCCATAAGCCTGACTAGCTTGGTCTGCAAAGCTATGGAAAGGATCATCATAGACCTCATAAATAAAAATACTGGGGACCTACAGATACTGGGATCCTACCCAGTTCGGCTTTGTTAAGAGCAGATCCTGCCTCTTAAACCTGGTCGATTTCTTTGAAACAGTCACCAAGGCCATTGAAGAGGGGAAGGTGGTCCACACAGCCTACCTGGACCTCGCAAAAGCCTTCGATACAATACCCCACTCGGGCATTATAGATAAGCTCACCAGCTTAAATATAAACCCCTATGTCACTAGATGGGTTGCAAACTGTCTCAAGGACAGAACCCACATGGTTAGAATTGCTGGAGCCATGTCAGACTCCAAACCAGTTACAAGTGGCGTCCCACAAGGCTCAGTCCTGGGACCTCTCTTGTTCAGTATATATTTCCTCGGAGGTACAGGCCAACAAGTAAGGACTGTGGCTGACCAAGTTCGCAGATGACTGCAAACTGGGCGCTATAATCGACTCTCCAGCTGACACAAGCATCTTCCAAAAGGGCCTCATAGAAACAGACAACTAGTGCCAGAGCCATGGCCTTAAGCTAAACGCCAAAAAGTGTATAGTCATCCCCTTTGGCAAAAACAAAGTGTCCACAAATTACCACATAGGTGGTAATCCATTAAGTACAGAAGAAGTAATTAGGGACCTGGGGACCCAAGTTGATAGCAATCTCTCATTTGACAACCACATGGCCAAAGTGGTTAGAAGAACATTTTATATAGCCCACCTAATCATGAAGGGATTTACATCTAGATCAGGGGAGGTCATCGTGCCTCTTTACTCATCCCTCATCACGTCCATAATTGAGTACAATGCCCCTTTTGGGATGTACCTTACCAGACACCTGCAGCAACTGGAAAGACCCCAAAAGTACCTCACCAAGAGGATCAAAGGGTTCAAACAGATGCCATATGCTGCCCGGTTAAAGAAACTCCAGCTCTACTCAGTGGCATACCGCCTGCTCAGAGGCGATCTGTGCCTGACGTATAAAGCCATGTCCAACCCGGAATAAATGGACATGCTGCACTTCAGAAAATCCAAATCCCATCGAGCTATGCGCTCGAGAGACTTGAACCTCAGCACTGAAATAAATAGGACATGCTGGAGGGACAGATTCATAACCCAGAGGCTCCCCTCACTCTGGAATAAAATCCCAGTCCAGGTTAGGCAGAGTCCCTCACTGACTCTCTTCAAGAGGAATCCTGATGAGTGGATGGGAGATCGTAGGTTTACCCCGGCTTTCACTTCTGTGTCACTGTTAGACAGAGGCACAGTATACTAACCTCGAAAAAGGGCATAGCAAAATTAATTTAAAATGGGTGGCAAAAGCCAAACACACTCTGGCTAGGCTTATAAATGCCCTAGGGCAGATAGCCTAGTATGAACCTATGAACCTATGAATATAATGTGCATCAAACTAATAGGCTTTAGCTTACATGTAGTTTTTAGAAACTATACACAAGATTACAGAAAGATAGACACCTCAAGTATGAGATGAGCAGTCTGGAGGACTGCCAGGTCTAATTTTGTAACATGTATGGACTTTTCACATCATTGTTGGGCTATGGTGCCAGGATGTAGTTGACACATAGTTGTTATTGGGAAATGTTTGTTCTGCAGAGGTAAAAGTATGTTAATCACATTTTTAAGAACTGTACTGCAGTCCATTTGAGCTAAAATGCAGTCTCAGTTAATGCTGGATAATTCCGTCATTAGAGAGGTGCCCTGATTTTATTTAAAGCATGTAAAGAAAGCAGTTTATGTCAGTGGTTCTGCAGGCTGCAGAACTGACTTTTGTTGCCTAGAAGATCATAAAAAGGTAGCAGGCTTTATTTTCATATAAGGTACATGTATTCATCATCCAGTAGTAACACTCCAGTAGAGCATTAGGGAGTATTTTGCACTTTTGTGATGTTCATTCTTCAGAAAAAATAAAAGGGAAGATCCATCCGCCTGAGCTGGTGGTACCTTAAGTGGATACAAAAGATTCCCATGACACTTATCAACAAGAGATAGCAGGGAATCTTCCCCTGTGTCCTGGCAAAAATTTCCCCCATTTATATAAACAGCACATCTGGTCTAGTATTACTAACCTGGTCAATAAAAGTAACTAAATAAATAATGTTTTCTGAACTTTAGCAGAAAAGACTGAGGTGAATGCAAAAGAATCACAGAAGAAAGGAGAAAAGGAGCACTTACTATTATTTAGGATCCAAGTAAACATGATGGATTTATAGGTATTATGGTTTGGTCTGGAAGCAGCAGCAGTGGCATTTTATAGATGACTCAAGTGTGCCTCTGAATTGTGCTTATGCATTAGTTAATTTCCAAGGAAATGTTACATTCGTTCTAGACGGGGACAAACAAAAGATCTCTGAAACTCTCAAGCAGCTGAGGGAAGAACATAAGGAGCAGCAATAATAAGCTTCAGATGCCTAATGATATGGTAAGAGCAAATAACATTGTTATGTTTGGAACCTGTCATATTAGGAGAATGTGAAATAAACACTGTTAGTCTATGCCTTATTAGCAGCAGGTCACTTCTACCAGTTCTTGAACCAAGTCTGGAATTATTAAAGGTAATGAAAAAGTTAAGTGACGTCTCCTGGAAGTTATCAAGTCATTTTACCTGTGTGTCAGAGAATGCAGTCATGTCTGGGTGTTCTTGTATCCAGTGCTTTAGCTAGATGTATTGGTTTTCAATACTGTCTACAAAGAAAGACACTGTTGCTACTTTATACTGGGTTAAATTCAGTGTACCCTGCCAGCATAAGGGTGAGGTAGGAGATAAGCATTACAGGAAATGCAGTAAATAAGTAGAAAAAAGCTTTGGTATAAAAGGATTTGATTAAATAATGTTTTCCAGGATAAAACCTTTGCAGTGATATGGCAGTGTGCTTAGGCTGACAAACAAAGATAAGCTGTAAACAGCGAGGCAGTGCAACAGTAAGTAATAGAATTTAAGTGATCCTGAAGACTAGCCATGTGAAAGAGAGTAAGACTAGGGGCCAGATTCAGGAAGCCTCCGTGTAAGAGTTATAACTCTTACACGGAGGCTGCAGTTAAACTGTGTGATGTCAGCATGTCATGCATATGCATGAGGTGCATGAGGCATGCTGAATCACACTAGTAACTCTTACACGGTCCGTGTAAGAGAGTAGAAGCGTGTCTGTAGGCTAAGCTCTGCAAGTGGACACGCCCGGAAGACTAGAATGGCTGAAAGTAAACAGCCACGAGAAAGGCCATGAAAATGTGAATAAACACACTATACAACACATGCCCCGACTGGCCATCAGTGTATAAAGTGAAGAGATGTCATAAAATTAAATTAAAACCTTTTTTTTTTTGTTAAACCCGTAAATGTTTGCTACTGTGTGCGGGTGTGCTACTAAGCGCAATCACAGTTAGCAGTCAGTGGAAAAGGATATAAGAACTAAATATGCAAAGTAAGCCAAGAAATAATAGCTTAGCGGTAGAGTAGCCGCCCTAAGAGTAGGCAGGCAGGGTTCGAGCCCCTACAACAACCTTTTTTTTTGTAAATAAGCACTAAAAGCCCCCTGACAGTATTGTACAAATGTAAATGTATTCCCTTTTGTAAAATGGAATGAAATAGAGCATATATTTTGAAGTAACATAAGAATAAAAATAGTCAGAAATGTACTGATAGCTAAGCTGCCGTGAGACAGAGTGCCCGTAGCTGAGTAGTGTTTAAAAGCTGCAAACTACGTGCCCGTTGCCAAGCAGCGGGTAAACAGGCTGAAACTGTGTGCAATTAGCTGAACATGTGTGTCACTAGCCAATTAAGATTTATCCCAGCGCACACCGTTTGCGCGCTCCCACAGGCTAACTGCCAGTGCGCATCGTTACCTCCGCATAAGCGGCGCAGAACAGGTTTAAAGTGCTTAAAAGTGCTTTTGGCATGTTTGATTGACAGGTCCTCAACTCATTTCTGTCAGGAAAAGCAAAAATCAGTTGCCAGATTCAAACCCAGGATACCATGCACTAGAGTCAAGGAACTAAACCACCAAGCCATGACAGCAATACCTAGAAATGCAGAAATAGCATATATATGGGATAAAACCCAGAATGGAGCATGAGAAAGCATTTTCAGTGAAGTAGATACAATTCCAAAACGGCCAATCAGAGAAATGTGCGAGAAAAGCGGCATATATAAGCCCCATAGGTGGGAATACACAGCATAACTGATTGTAGAACAGACTTGCAGTCAGCATGAGTGGAGTAGGTGAGGGGCGTTGCTTTCGAGCACAGCGTTGGGGCGTTGAGGAGTCCAGATACATGGTCTGGCTCCTTGTCCATAATCACGAGGCCCAACTCATGCAGGGCCAGGTCTCATGGGGAGCATATAGGGCAGAGGCGTGGGACCAGTTGGCTCGTGATCTGACCAGTGCTACTGGCATTCCACGCACTGGTGAGCAGGTCCGTCACCACCATGCGGACCTGAAGAGGCATAAGCAGGACCAATTGAACCGTTGGATCCAGGAGGCCCGGCAAATGCCCAACGCCCACTACTGAGTAAGTCACATTTTACCCATGTATGTAAGGATTTCAACCAGCTGATACCATGGAGATGTGTAGTCCAATATTATTCCCTTTGTATTACAGCTGCAGGTGTCCGCTCTGCGAATGTGAGATGCACGCCAGAAGGCTGGTGCTGCGCCACCATGCAGGTTAGTAACCCCACCCAGTACTTGTAAATAAATATTATTATGTACCATGTATCAGAACAGTGCAGTGTATTGATTAAAAGTAATATAATGTGCAAGCAGGAATTGAAAGTCTGCAGGTATGGCTGCAACAAGTTCATCAGTATGCAAGTGTAACTGGAAATATAATTGATAGAATTAAACAGTGCTGTAATACAGATGTCCCATCATTAATTAAATATACTGTAACCTGCAGTAGTCTCAAGAGTACAGCTTCAGAATCTGAGGTAGTCACATGTGAGATATATCCCTGTTGAAATGCTGAATCATGACAGAAGTGAGGCTGTTGGAAAGTGTTTGAATCACCACAGGTCTAATATGTGAACAAAGCCTAGAAGTACCAACCTGAACTGTGAAGTTGCAGAATGTGTGAGAGTGACAGAAAGGCTCATGTATGAATAAATAAAGTAGTAATAACCCCTGAATATATAAGCCTCAGTGTGTTTTACAGAACTAAATGCATGTGGGAAGTACAAATTAACATCCCAAACTGATTTCAGTGTGTCTGAATCTGAATGTCTAGCTCAAAATCTGTATATGGTGATAACAGTAAACAATTTGCAGATAGAATGAATGATTATCTGACAGACTAAACAGCCATAGTTGTCCCCTGTCCTGTCATCAAAGTGTAGCAGGATGATGTATCTGATCAAATTCAAAATAAGTAGGATAGTGATGTATGTGTAACAGGTGTAGCATGACAGTCAAATAAAGATTATTTTGAAACATCAGCCTCAACTTAATTGTGTACCTATGATAAATGTGAATCAATGTTTAACATATGAATGTGTCATCACTTTCTATCCCCACCCAACCCTATAATTCCATATAACAACATCCACTAAATAATGGTATGTGAACATTTCATTAATCATGGACATTTGTCCGTTCCAAACATATATGCATGTCTGTTCGTGCATGTGCCCTGTTCATACCTGCAAATCTGATGGCCTGTTGCCATTAATCAACCCTGCATGTCGTTTGACTGTGTTTTGCTGTTCAAATAATGCATGTGATATTGATATGCCCTTGTTCAATGGTGTTCATATCTGGGTGTTTGTTTGATGGGAATACCAATGCATGCTGTTACAACTAATCTGAATGGAATAAAATGCCACTAACCCAAACTAACATAACTACTCACAAACCTAGAGCGGCTTGGGAAGGCAGGTCCCAGCGGACCCACCTCTCCCACCTCAGCTGGCGACTGCACCTGGCACTAGTGCCCAGGCGGACCCCCTCCGGTGGCCCTGTGCCACCTTGGTGGAAGCGCTGCAGGGGATGGGGCCCGTCCCCTCTGCAAGTGTGGCGGAGGGTTCGTCCACTCACCCTCCAGCGGTGTCCGGTCTGTGGTGCGTGGGAGATCCAAGACACTGTTCTTGGACCCCTCGCCAGCTTGAGGCTCGTGTGGCACAGCTAACGGCCCGGCCGTTGCCCGCCTACACAGCCCCAGCACAGCCCGTCCTGGGCTGTGAAGGAACAGTGGCAACTGCCTATGGGTGGGGATATCAGTTCCACTGTTGCCATCTGTGGGCTCGTGCATCTCGGATATCCCAACCTCCGTCCCGTCAATTGTGTAACCCCCCGTGTGTCATACACCGTCCCTGTATCGTCTTGTCTGTCTTGTCTGTTAACCTACCCAACCTACCTCCCCAGCTTTACCGACTTCCTTCACCTGTCATACCACTCTCACCTGTAAATAAAAAAAAGGGCACTCTGTCCCACAAAAATTACGCCCCATACATAGCTGTCCATGTCGCAGACATGTCCGCTGGACATCTAAACTGTTAATTACAATTGGCTGTACAACAAATATTAATGTTGTCCTGACACCTCTCTCAGAGGTGGAAGGTTTCAAATGTCTCACCAAAATACATAGAAATATACAGCTGTTGCTGCAAAGACATGGGCATCTATGGGCCTTACCTACACCCTTCCTGCAAATCCCGCTTCTTTCCCTACTGTCTTACCCTCTTTGTGACCCCTTTTCACCACTTTCCTGTCACCCCTTTTTCTTTTCTTTCAAAGAAAATAAGCGGGTGTCGCTTGTGTTAGCGGAGCTCACCGCCAGTCTTGCATCGTGAGCTCAGCATAAGCAGCGCAGACCTGGTTTAAAGTGCTTAAAAGTGCCTTTATGGCACTTTGATTGACAGGTCCTGTACTCACTTTGAAAGTTTGCTAAGAAAAATAAATTCCCACTGTCAGTCTCGAACCCAGGACCTTGGTAACATTAGTCTGTATGACCTACCACTAAGCCATGCCTGCTTTACAAGAACACACTGCTAAAATAAATATAACATGTAATAGTAGGAATCAGTATAAAGGTAATATAGGAGATGTACTATCCAAAGCATGTTTGGTAGAGTTTTAATGGCCAAATTACTGGATTCCCATACTAGTTCAGTGTGAGCAGAAACAGCACTGCTACCTGTTAGCTTGTACATAATAATGTAAGGTAATGTACATATGTGAAGGTATGTATATCTACACATACATATATATAAATATATATTAATACATATGAAATATAATCGTAGGTCTCAGTAGCCATACACACTCACTACAGGAAAAAGTTAACATAATTGCTGCAACCTGAATCTGCAACACAGCCTGACCCCTGTGTGACCTACTTACCCTTCTAACTGCTTACAGGTGGCCTCAACACTTTGATTGACAGGTCCTGTACTCAGTTTGAAAGTTTGCAAAGTAAAAAATTCCCACTGTCAGTCTTGAAACCAGGACCTAGGTAACATTAGTCTGTTTGACCTACCACTAAGCCATGCCTGCTTTGGAAGAACACACTGCTAAAATAAATATAACATGTAATAGTAGGAATCAGTATAAAGGCAATATAGGAGATGTACTATCCAAAGCATGTTTGGTAGAGTTTTAATGGCCAAATTACTGGATTCCCATACTAGTTCAGTGTGAGCAGAAACAGCCCTGCTACCTGTTAGCTTGTACATAATAATGTAAGGTAATGTACATATGTGAAGGTATGTATATCAACACATACATATATATAAATATATATTAATACATATGAAATATAGTTGTAGGTCTCAGTAGCCATACACACTCACTACAGGAAACAGTGAAGATATATGCAGCAACCAGAATCTGCAACACAGCCTGGCTCCTGTGAGACCTACTAAGCCCTTTAACTGCTTAAAGGTGCCTCCAGCACTGTGATTGATAGGCCCTATACTCAACTCAAAAGCAGAATATGAGCATACTAGTAGGCCCTACCACAAGACCATTGTAACACTAGTCTGTATGACCTACCACTAAGCCATGACTCTCATACAGGAATATAGTGCTAAATAAGTGGAACATGTAATAGTAGGAATGAAGATAAAGGCAATATAGTATGTCTACTACCCAAAGCATGTCAGGCAGACTTTTATAGTCCCAATTACTGGATTCCCATACTAGAGTAGTGTTAATGGAAACAGCCCTGCTAATTGTTAGCTTGTACCCAATAATGTCAGCTAATGTACATATATGAAAGTATGTATATGTACACAGATATATATATATATATATATATTCATATAGCAATACATATGACATATAGTTGTAGGTGTCAGTATGCATACACACTCACTACAGGGAACAGGCAAGATAAATGCAGCAACCTGAATCTACAACACAGCATGAAGCATGGGAGATGTACTAACCTTCACACTCACAGAACACTGTCAACAGCATACCAGCATGGTCCACGCCCTACAATCTGAAAGGGCAGCGCCTATCTCACATACCCTTTTATAGCAGTGTCCTGAAATCACAGTGAGACATGCAATTAGTACACACCCAGCTGCTTGCAATTAGCAAATGCTGCCTTACAATTGGTGCAGAGGCCATCACATGGATCTATGCAGATACCTACAAAAGTATTCAGTACCCACACTCCACTCATGCAATACAGTCATTGCACTAACCGAATGAGAAAGAGAGAGACAGACAGAGAGAGAAAACAAAATATACTGACAGCCAGCAGCAAAACAGCAGCAGCAGCAGCAGCAACAGCAGCAAAATACAAGCAGCACGACTGACTCACCAAAAGCTGCCACAAACACAGGTAATGCAAAGTAGCAGGTTAATCCTGTGTATACTGTGACACCTCCAAATGTATCATAGTTCACTATCAATAGGTATGTCCATGAGATAGGTTGTGTGTAGATAGTCATGAAATATAAACATATGTAATATTGTTGTACATGTGGGCCATAACTAACACTTCCATAGCTTAGAACACAAGGCCAGTTGTGCATATGATGCAGTAGTTCCCAGGGTCAGTAGAGGTTCCTCCTCATTGGTGTGGGACCACTGTGTATGTATGGCACTGTTCAGGTACATATCCTGTAGTATGGCCATGGATTAATATCAGTCTGTCATGTGGTGCTATGTCCTCCAGGGGTGAATGTAGCACACATCCAGGGATACCATTCGTAACAGTGATGATATGTGTTCTGCAATGATGAGGGTGGCTCTCACCTGGACATGTGAGAGGATAGGGAGGTTACAGTCATCTGGGATAACTAATAACACGTGTGTAGGACAATGGGGGTACCTGCACCTAAACTGTCTGCAAAATTGTTGGCAATATCTGTGCATTTGGTGAATGTGAAGCATCTTAACACTGCAGACAACAGATGCCTTCCCGTCATGTGAATCTGCCCTGTGCTGCAGTAGCCTCCTACTATTGTTATACAATATGCCTGTATCTGTAGTCCACTGGACAGGATTAATAAGTGGTGTGCAGTTGTTCTGGGTTAGATAACTGTGTGCACAGTACATGCAGTATGTGGGATGTCTGTGGTAAGCATATGCAAATGTGCTGGCGGTGTGTGTTGTGGCTTCCACTGGCCCAGTGGGCTGCATGGATAGCATCACTGTCATAACTACTGAATAACTGTGTAATTACATGCATACATAGCAAGGTAGTGTATTGTGCTTGTGGTGTTGTTCAGATATGTATATCCAGGCTGAGTAATTTGTGTCCACATCACAGGGTTGGATGGCAGCACACATCCAGTATGTATGGATGAACACCCAGAATGTGTCACACGTGTCACCTGTGCAGGCGTATCTGGCCATTACCTGTGCATCCCCACAACACACACACATGCAACATATGGCAGAAGTACTATAGCAGTACACACATGTTCATAGGTTCATACTAGGTTATCTGCACGAGGGCATTTACAAGCCTAGCCCATGGTTTTGTGGCTTACGCCACCCCTTTAGTATGGGGAACCATACCCATTATTTTGCTGTGCCTCTGTCGAGCAGTGACACTGAGGTAATCCCTGGGGTATATCTGCGATCTCCCATCCATTGGTCAAGATTTCTCTTGAACAAGGCCATCGAGGTGCTCTGCCTCACATATACCGTGATTTTGTTCCACAGCATAGGGAGTCTTTGGTTGATGAATCTATCCCTCCAGCATGTCCTATTAATAGCCGTGTCGAGGTTTAAGTCTCCTGGCCTTGTGGCTCTGATGGATCTAGATTTTTAGGTGAAGCATATTCATCAAATCTGGGTCTGACATGGCCTTGTATGTTGGGCAAAGGTCACCTCTGAGCAAGCGGTGGCGACTGAATACAACATACATGGACATGCTGGAGGGCAAATTCTAACTGAGAGGCTCCCTTTACTCTGTAATGAGCTCGAACAGTTGAGAATGAACAGTTCATAGGTTCATACTAGGCTATTTGCCCTAGGGCATTGGTAAGCCTAGTAGAATGTGTTTGTCTTTTGCCACCCAATCACAAGTTATGCTGCTATGCCCTTGTCCGACTTTAGTATACTATGCCTCTGTCTAACAGTGACATAGAAGTGATACCTGGGGTACAACTATGATCTCCATCCACTCATCCAGATTCCTATGGAAGAGAGTCAATGAGGGACTCTGCCTAACCAGTAGTGTGAGCTCATTACAGAGTGAAGGGAGCCTCTCGGTTAGGAATATGCCCCTCCAGCATGTCCATGTATGTCAGTGCTGAGGTCCAGCTCTCCTGAGCATGTGGCTGTATGGGACTCTGATTGCCTGAGGTACATCACGTTCATTACTGCTAGGTAGGACATGGCTGTATATGGCATGCACAGATTGCCCCTGAACAGGCAGTATGCCACTGAGTCCAGCTGGATTCACTTTACCTGGGCAGCATATGACATCTGTGTGAGCCATTGCATCCCCTTGATGATGTACTGTTGTCCTGTACCAGTTGCTGTAGGTGTCTGGTTAGGTACATCCCAAAAGGTGCATTGTATGCAATTATAGGCCTGATGATGGATGAGTACAGAGGCACAATGACCTCCCCTGCCATACATGTGAATCAGTCATGATTAGCTGGGCTATATAACATGTCTGTCAATCCACGTTGCCCATGTGGTAGACAAATGACAGACTGCTACCATGTTTCTTCCCCAGGTCCCCAACTCGTCTACTGTACTCAATGGCCTAACACCTATGTTGTACTGTGCCACCAATGTGGGCGTGGGAATCTGCATTGAATACTGATACTCCCCTCCCTTGTTCAAGTGTTGTGGCCGACAAGAATGGTAACAGCTATAGCGTGGTAGTACTGGTGTGCTCCTGTGAAACCTGAAACAGGTTCATGTTACTGCACAGATATCGATGTCCAGAATGCTAGGTAGGGTTTTGGGTGCGTGCATCCTTGGGTCTAGGCGTCCAGTGTTGAGTAGCATCACTCTTACTTCCTCATCCTTTGTGATACAAATGGATGTGGGTTTGCCTTATGAGCCTTGCCTAATACAGGCACAATGGGTGTAACAGGAGGCTCCGCCAAATGTCAATAGGACTGTGGTGACAGGTGCAAGCTGTCCCTAGCAAAACATACCACCCCAAGATGGCAGGGATTGGCACACCTGTGAATGACACCAGTATGTCAGTCAATTGTTGGAAGGGATAATTGTGCCTTGATATTGTGGCATTGTTCTAGGTGAGGGTAGGATGCTACTCAAGGTCAGGGTCAAACTGTCCCGGACTCGTGCTCAGAGAGCTCTGTAATGTCTCATGTCATGTAGTCCAGGGAGGAATGTGTCAGGCCATTCACAGCAGCATGGACATTGACTGAGTCATACCTGTACCTGCCTTGGGGTTACCTGACTGTTTGTGTTATGTGGCAGGTCATAGTGCCTGACAGGCTGCACACCGTGACCCTCACCTCGTTAAGCCTGGTGAGCGTGATGTGAGTGTGCCTGATCATAGAGGCACCTAGTACAGGTGTATGAGGTGTGTTGTTAACTGTTAATGGCTGTGAGTGTTCAGCACATTGGCTTTGTGTGATATGTGTTGCACATGTTCGTTCATGTGGTAGTGGTTGCCTGGATGTCTGCATAGGAGGTCTCTGCTGCATAGGCAGAGCTGTGGTCTGAGCCTACAAGTATGATCATGTGTGATCATGTGTTAGGTCCGCTGTTGTGTTAGGTCTCGTGAGACTGGAAGTGTAGTGAGTGATCCCCTTTGCCACGTGACTGGTTATGGCGGTATTGAGTAGACAGAGCCTAGCCTCCAGTCTGGTATATGGTTGCATCACTCACATGAGTTTGAATTTGTCGTTAGGAGGAGGGTTGTCTGTGTACATGCATCTGTTCTAACATTGTCTCTGGAGTACCACACTCACCAGCTGGACTGAGGAGGGAACTGACAACTGACCTCTGGACATGCTAGAATACTATTGTGAACTCTGTAATCACTAATGATTGAAAACAAGGTCCAGTGGGGAGTGAGGGTGTACTGACATTACCTACAACTGCTGACTGATATAAAAGCGTCAGTGAGCAAATGCCAGGTAACCTAAGTGCAATGTGTCACAATGAAGTAAATGCAACAATGACAAGCAGTCACTTGCTGTCATGTGTAACATGGAAGTACGTACAGTAAGCAATGCAGATAACAGTAGTGAGTCACAGATGTGTTTCAAAGATGTGTACTATGTGGAAGTAGCATACCAGTGAAATAACAAGCTAACAGATAACAAGCATATAAACAAAGGTAGATGCAGGAGGCCTGGATGTAGTGTTTGCTACAACAAACAAGGTGTAGCAATGTCAGTAAGATACAGCTCAGATATGCATGCACTATAAACCTGATACCAGATGTCCCCAGCTATGAATGGCAGAGTACAGCCTATTGTCACACATGAGTGCAGACCACAAACCTCGTTAATGTTAAATAACTGGCCTAAGGACAACTGCCCATACCAAGTAATACACTTGTACACTGGGCCCACAATCAGCAGTTCCCAACTTCAATGGATGAAAGATATGTGTCCTGCCACCACAGTGCTTGCCACCAACCTCCCTAATGTAAAACAACTGGTCTGAAGGCCAAGTACTTAGTACAAATGACATAGAATGATAGCTACACTGTAATCAGGTTTTAACCAATCAGTAATAAGTAGAAGTTAACACTCCCTGTATAGAATGTGTACCATGTATTGTTGAGATACTATGCTGATAACCTGTTTGTGTACCTTTCCAGATAGACATGGCACCTAAAAGAAATCCTCGTATTCTGCTGCAGAGGATGGCGTGATCCACCAGAGCCTGGTGCGTGACTATGCCATCCTGTTCTCACGCACCACCCAGAACCAGCAGGAGAGGTCTGCACTGTGGCAAAGCCTTGTTAGCAGGATAAATGATGTTGGCATGCATGATAGGACATATGAGCAGGTGAGACATCACTGCAGTGATTTGATAAGAAAGCGTGCTGCAGATATCCGCAGGCAACAGGCTGCCACAGGTGGGGGTGGCCACATCCCCCCCTCACCAGACAGGAGGGGCTACTGCTAAGTGTTGTGGATCCAGCCCCAGAACAACATCAACCATCATGCATCATGATGGAGGTTGGATCCACACATCAGCAAGACAGCGGCGTGCAGGTAAGATGCCATATTCATTTATTGTTATTACTTTTACATTTGTTGACCCATATAGTCTAGCTGGATATGAGTTCATTTTCAGTAGAGGCATGTGGAGAAAAGCTCCACACATATCGTAATAAAGGCAGACAGACAAGTTGTCAATACAGACAGCCAACATAATAGAATTGTACACCAGCCTGTTAATTAAATAAACATACATGTAAGGAAGTCAAACAGTTTATAGTCATACACAATGTACCGTTGGTTTCAAAGCAATCCTACCTAAAGCATAATGGTTATGCAATAAGGCAAAAGCCATATACATAATAGTTAGGGCTCAGAAGGGTAGAAGTAGAAGGAGTATGACAGATACAATGATATGGAAGAGGCAGGAGTCAAGAAGGGAAGTGAGGAAAAGAAGGAAGACAGTCAAGAGGAGGTGGGAGGGATGGGAGAAGTAGGTCAGAGCATAGAAGGACATCAAGGTGAAAGAAACAGGGTAGAAGCTAGTTTCTATGCACAATGAGGGGTTAAAGGTGAAGAGAGCATAGGGAGAGGGACATTAGCCTGGACTCCAAGAAGAACAAAGCCAGTGGTTTTGGAAGTACAATTTGAGTTGGCGTTTGAAGAGAGGTAAGGGTGAGATTAGAGTTAACTCCTGGTATGTACATATGACTGTTCTGTGCGCTGTTACTTCATGCAGCATAAGGTGTGCATGTGGTATGTATCTGTCATCATGATATATATACAGACATGATGTGCAGCTGATGTGTATAAGGGAACTAGTGTACTACTGTACTGTATCATGTGCAAAACAAATGGCACACATGTGCCCACTGACATTACTCTCTTCACACTTCCAGGTCCCTCCCATGTATCACGGAGGCAGGCCATACATGCTGGTGAGTCTTTTTAACAGTATCTGTAAAACAATTTATAAAACTAGGAAGAGTAGTGTAACTCTGTAGTAGACATGCTGGTGACTGTGTCCACAATAACTGTAATTGACAGGTAGTAAATTGAGTAGTGTAACACGGTATTGATGTGTGTGTTTACTGTGGGGTGTGCATGTGTGCAAGTGTGCCTGTGCCCAAGTGTGCATGTGTGTTAGTGTCCATGAGTGCATGTGTCCATTTCTGAATGTGTGCATTAGTATTGAAGTTCATCTCTTTCAAATATGTATTGAGACTGTAATCTGTGTTCCATGTTTTCCTCCCGTAGGTTCTGGTGCTGCTCTGGTGACCTGCAGCAGGGAACCTGAATCTTGTGCCCCAGGTACTGATGATGATGAAATGTCTGTAATGGTGCAGGAAGGTGTGTCTGGGTCCGCCATTGGTCAGCCAATTGACAGTACACAGCTTTCAACCCGTCAATGCGCACAGTCATCCTGCCGTTACATCCTTTATCACCATTGTCCCTAGGTGATGGACAGTCAGCAGTGGGCATAGATCAGGGTAATGTGGTACCTGTGGCACATGCATCCTCACAAGGCAGCCATGTGCAGAGGCCTCGAATGGTACCACGCAGACAGTCGCCCATGGGTTCTCGGGGGGGCATCCGTGGCCGTACTGCCTCTGGCCGGCGTGCCCAGGAGGTATGTCAACCTCCACTATGTTTAGAACTGTCATGCAGGCACAGGCACGTATGGAAAGGTACACCAGACAGGGTCTGAGGGAGCTGAGAGCATGTCGCATAGCCATGACAGGCGGCATGCATGATGTTGCGAATGCTATCCGTAACTTCACAGATGTCGTTGACAGGCGTTGTGGGGGCATACAACAGCTGCTCCACAACCAGATGTCCATGGGCCAGGCGATGGTGTGCGTTTGCGGCGTCGGCGTGGCGTATGCCAGCAAGAGCACCAGCTGGCAGTGGCGCGGGCGACAGCGGGCCCACTCAGCGCCTCAAGTGCCAGCACCAGCCCCAGCAATGCTGGGTCTGTGCTGTCATCCAAACGCCCCAGGAGACCACGTGCGTGGCTCTGGACAGTCCCAACAGGGAACTGTGTCCAGTCAACACACCCCTGCTTCCGATGACAGTACCCAGTCTGGGTTAGTACGGATCTGACCCGTAGCACCCTGCCAGGCACAGGTACCGTGTCCGTGCCCACAGACACTGATTTGGATGACCTGACAGGTGCAGTCTGTGGCTGTCCACAAAACCCTGTACATGGCAGCCATTATGTGGGACTGTGTGCGTGCTTACACACATGCAGAAACCTAACACCTAGGGCAAACACATACACACACACACTGCACCAACAGCGGTCCACCCTGTACTGCTGCCCCTCACAAACACACATACACACACATGTCAATTGGTGTTACCAGTGGCGGCTTGGGCATATCTAACCCACACCCTGTGCATATGATGACACTGTGCCACCTCCTGCATACTACAACATCGGTGCAGGTAAAGGTAAACACGTTGCTGATGCACAGGGTGACTATAGATGTGTATAAGTAGTAACATGTTGGTAACTGTTGTGTGTTGCAGTATAAATGTGTGTATATCCCATCAGTCCTGCTGCAGTAACTGTATGAATGTCCTCAATTGTTATCTGCACCCATACTACTTAACAAAGTGTACCTGCTGCACACCATCACATGCTAACATTGACTATGGCAATGTGCATCTTGTGCTGTTATGTAGATTCAGCTACATGTATCTGTTCTGTCACACATGCATTTATACACACCCTGCTACCCACACACATGCACACGCTCACCTGCCATTCCCATTATTTATCACCCTACATGAGTAGCTGTTGATACATGACAGGTACACATTTCAGAAGTGCACTATGTTGTTTACTACTGGCATCCCCTTCTCTACCTGTACTCACAGGGTGCAGGCAACCTCATCAGTTGGAAGATGTAATGTGCATCAGGTACTGTAGTACCCTGATTGCCACAGCAAACATGCTTCCCATACGAAAATGCACACACAGACACATCCCACATCCACACACTTGCCACATTCAGGCTTCAGAACACTATCTAGGTATATTCGGGTACATGTGCATGTTCAAGTAGCATGTAACACTATACTGAGTACTGGCAGTTAGTTGTCTGTTGTCATGTTGTCTGTATAGAATAAAAGAATTGTTTTATTATCCTACTCCGTTTTGTGGACATTACTTGAACAAGTGTTACCTTACATGTGTTATCAGTACCAACACCTTCTGTTTTGTAGTTTTGTTTGTATAGGGTGCTATCAACATCACTGCTTGTTAAGGGTAATGACCACCCTGCAGTGCATAGCCCCATGTGGCAAAAGCCACATCCCACCCCATCATTGTGCACACACACTAACCCCACCAACAGTAAAACACATACTTTCCATTTGCAAGATTCAAACCCACACCTAACTGTGCAATGACAGTAGAAACAGACACATTAGCAGAGTGTGCTATTTGCAGTAGTTGGAGAAACCTTTACTAATGCTGTACTTAGAGGGTGCTGACATCATCTGTGTGTAGGAGGAGGGATGTGCACCCTGTAGTGTGTTCTCCCAGTTGGCAAAGGCAGTTAACCCTCCCAGCATAGTGCACACACATAAACCACACTCATACATTCCCTTTGCAGGATTCAAACCCCCACCTAACTACGTTATGACACTGAAGAAAGACACATTAGCAGAGCGCTATGCAAATTACTGGAGGACTTTACTACAGGTGATATAGTTATACAGTCCTGACATCATCACTGTTTCAAAGGGATCTGCATCCTGTGCGATACTGTCACGGTTGCTAATAGGGACATTTCCACACACACACATCGATGTGTTGGAGGTTTGCATATGTGGGGATCCAGAACACCAGTGTGATTAGTATATGGTTTGATTGCAACAATGAGGGATATACTCCCAGTGGTGATTAGTTTTTACTCATGTTTGTAAAGATCAGCTCTAGTATATCTGCCCCTCTTGTGGGAAGGTTGGTTACCTGTTCCATAGCCAAAGAATGTCTGATCAATGGGAATCTTAGAGCTTGGGTATTGTGGCCTGTGTAATGTACACAGTCTATGTTTGGGTAGCTGGCATCACCCAGTATGATGGTGTTTGCAGAGTAATCTAAACTCTCCTGTGTCAGCATGAAGGCTGTGTGGGAGACCTGAGTTTGAGAGGGTGCTGTAAGAGCTCCTCTGTGTCTCTTTCCATGTGGTCCAGGGAGGTGCGTCCCAACAGGTAGCTGACTGTGACCCTCCCTTGCTCTGTCTGGAGGGCGGCACGTCTGTCAACAGCTCATGTCAAGCAAGTGCACACCCCTCATAAATGATGTGGAAACCTTCAAAGGCCCAAGGCCTGTTGAAAATATGGACCAGACTGCAGATACCTGTATAGAGGCATTCTGTGGACACATTCAGGAATGCATGGATCATGAAGCCACATATGAAAGCATGACCCAATTCTCCAAAGGCAGATGTCCTGGGCGCCGGACACCAGCCATAAACACACTATACAATAGAAGGATGGCGCCACTACATGATACAACAACCTCCCAAAATGTGAAGGCACCACTGATGAGTATTGGAAGACAACTACAGGCACCCATATGATTGTCTAAGGCCATCTTTGAGAGAGGATTCCACAAGCCACTGAGGATAATCACAAGGCTGCCTGTAGTTATGTTAGTAACCTGGGTGGTACTACCCAGATATGCTCAGAGGTAATACAATATGTCACACAAAATATAAAACACACAGACATTGCCATCATCCTAGTGGACAGGTTCAATGCTGCCTTCTCTCCCCACCACACCAAAGGGAACATATGTCTCGCATCACAGTGCTTCCCCTGACATCACAGATGCTCAGGTAAGAGATGCCCTTCCCAAAGCAGTAAACACTGCATCAATGGGACCAGACAGTGTCCCAGGCTGTGTCCTACATGAACCACAAGAAGAGCTACACCCAGACATAACACCACTGTTCAATCCCAGCCTTAATACATGATATGTGGCCAGAGAGTGGCATACAGCAACAGTGGTCCCTCAACATGCAGGTGGTGCCGTCACGGATCCTGGACACTACTGCCCCATATGTCTGACTAGCTTTGTCTGCAAAGCTATGGCAAGAATCATCAAGAACCTCACATATCTAGATATTGTGGACCTACAGACATGTCACCATACACAGTTTGGCTTTGTCAATGGCAAATCCTGCCTATCAAACCTGTTTGCTTTGTTTGAAACAGTCACCAAGGCCACTGTCAAGGGGTAGGAGGTCCACACAGCCTACCTGGACCTTGCATAAGCCTTGGATACAATACCCCACTTGTGCATTCTAGGAAGCTCACCAGTGTACATATTAACCCCTATGTCACTATGGGTATTGCACAGTGGCTCAAGGGCAGAACACACATGGTAGAATTGCTGGAGCCATGTCAGCCTCCAACCTGGTACAAGTGGTGTCCCACAAGGCAAAGCCCTAGGGGCTGTCATGTTCATTATATATTTGTCATAGGTACAGGCCAACATGGAAGTACTGTGGCTCAGCAAGTCACAGGTGACTGCAGACTGAACACCATAATCAACTCAACAGCTAACACACGCATCCTCCAAAAGGGACTCTTGCAAACACACGACTTGTGCCACAGCCATGGCCTCAACGTGAATGACAGAAAGAGTATAGTCATCCCCTTTGTCAAACACTAAATGACCACAATGTACCACATATGTGTTAATCCAGTAAGTGCAGACCAAGGAATTATGGACCTTGGGGTACACAGGTTGATAGCATTCTACCATTTGACAACAACATGGACAAAGTGGTTAGGTAAGCATGTGATATGGGCCACATCATCATGGGATCCACATGTAGGCCAGGGGAGGACATTGTGCCCTTTACTCATCCCTCATCATGCCCATAATTGACTATGATGAACCTGTCGGCATGCACCTTACCAGACACCTGCAGCAACTGGGGCTACCACATATCTACCTCGACAAGGGGATCAAAGTGCTCAAACAGATGCCACATACTGACTGGTTAAAGTAGCAGCAGCTGTACTCAGTGACATACTGACTCTTCATAGGCAATCTGTGCCTGACATAGAAGGCCAGGTCATACCCTCACGTAATGGCCATGCTGCATCTCAGAATATCCAGATCCCACCAGGATACACGCTGGAAATACTTGAACTTCAGGAGTGATATACATAGGACATGGTGGAGGGGCACATTCACAACTCAGAGGCACCCTTCATTCCTGATTATTATCCCAATAGAGGTTAGGTGGACTGACTCAGTGACTATCTTCAAGAGCGATATTAATGACTGGATGTGACATTGTAGGGTTACGCTGGGTATCACTTATGTGTCACTGTGAGAAAGAGGCACAGTATACTAACCTTGGAAAAGGGCATAGCAAGACAGATTCACAATGCATGTTGAAAGGCACGCACATTCTGGCTAGGTGGATACATGCCCTGGGCAGATATCCCTGTACGAACCTATGGACCTATGTCTCTTTTTCACCATTGGCCCTATGTGCTGTCAATCACCAATGTAATCTCAATACTCCGGTAGCATGTGCAAAGGTCAGTTGTCAGTCACCTCTATGGTACAGTTGTGGAATATGTGTGTCATGTAGTAATGTCACAGCTGCCACATGTACACAGTCAACCCTATCCCCTACCCATTGATGTACATCACATGTATGAGATGGAAACACATGGCCAAACTGTAACAGCAACATACAAGTCAGTCAGATGCATGGACTCATATGACTCAGTCATTGTCCATGCCACCACAGCTGATGTGGGATGTCGCTCACTGGGATACGTGATAGGGAACATGGAAGGGATCACTGAGCAAGTGACACAGGCTGGTAGAGGCCTGACCTTGGTTGGCATCAGACCCTCACCAGGGATTCCGACAAATTACTGAATGCTAATGAATAAGTGTATCTACAACACCATAGCTGAATGGTTCTTAGCATGCAGTCACTGCATTGCTATGGAATACTGTCTTACCACTCCCACAAAAGGTGAGAACATGCAGCTCCTGTACATTAACAACATGTAGACTTTATGCCCCAGACCAGGTGTGCATCCTCACTACTAGGCTGATAGCATCTACATCTCACACTGTATATACACATCCCACATGCAGCATCTGCACAGAAGACCACGGTCATAATGTTACCCTGTGCAAATACCATGTATTCACATGTGGCAGGCATCACACATGGTAACTATTGAAAGTCTCAGGTACATATGTGTATTTGGCACACACATACAGCATGTGTTCATTGCCATAACCGGTGTAATCAATGTCATGCATTATTGTGAGGGACAACCCACACACATGGGCATTCTGTGTGTGCACAACACACATGGCATGTCTGTAATCAAAAGCCATACATAATTGTGATATCGTTTAGAAATGGGTATGTGCATCCTGTAGTGTGTTTTCCCAGTTGCCAAGGGATGTTTCTTTCATACACACTTACCCCCCTTCACACACACTTGCCACCTGCTGGATTCAAACCCCTACCTAACTATGTTATGACACTAGAGACGGACGATTAGCACAGCGCTATTCGCATTACTGGGGAATGTCCTTTCCCTGATATACTTGTAGGGTGCTGACATCATCAGAGTTTAGAAAGTGGAATGATCATCCTGTGGTGTGTTTTCCCAGTTGCCAAAAGGATGTTTCTTTCATACACACTTACCGCCTTCACACACACTTGCCACCTGCTGGATTCAAACCCCTGCCTAACTATGTTATGATACTAGAGACGGACGATTAGCACAGCGCTATTCGCATTACTGGGGAATGTCCTTTCCCTGATATACTTGTAGGGTGCTGACATCATCAGAGTTTAGAAAGTGGAATGATCATCCTGTGGTGTGTTTTCCCAGTTGCCAAAGGGATGTTTCTTTCATACACCCTTACACACACACTTACCCCTTCACACACACTTGCCACCTGCTGGATTCAAACCCCTACCTAACTATGTTATGATACTAGAGATGGACGATTAGCACGGCGCTATTCAGATTACTGAGAGAATCCTTTTCTCCAATATACTTATAGGGTGCTGACATCATCAGAGTCTAGAAAGTGGAATGATCATCCTGTCGTGTGTTTTCCCAGTTGCCAAAGGGATGTTTCTTTCATACACACTTGCACACACACTACCCCTTCACACACACTTGCCACCTGCTGGATTCAAACCCCTACCTAACTATGTTATGACACTAGAGACGGACATTAGCACGGCGCTATTCGGATTACTGAGAGAATCCTTTTCTCCAATATACTTATAGGGTGCTTACATGATCAGTGTCTAGAAAGGGGGATTAGCATCCTCTGGTGTGTTTTCACATTTGCTAGGGGTAACATTTGGACCAAGTGTGTGAGCATGCCCAGTTCAGCCTTCCTGTGGCATGTTGTGTGAAAGATGTCTCATTTATCTAAGTGTGTGAGCATGCCCAGTGTGGGCTTTACATATGTTGAACTCTGCAGCCCATCACATTTGTGGATGAGTGTGACCTTCAACAAATACCTCCAGTTTATGGTTGTGTGTTCTGTGCCATGTTGTGTAGTTACTGTCCGAATGCTTTTTTTGTGAACAAAACTGGGAGTATACTGTGCCTGCAGGTTTTGCATGGGATACTTTGCACACAATTGTCAAAACTGCTCATACTGACCTAACACTGTAGCACTGTCTAGTGTAGTGTTTCAGTACTTTCACTGTGGTGGTCAGTATCCTGGGCTTCAGTCCTATCACTGATTTACATTTTCATAGTGTGCACAACAGGCTGGTTAGGGTCCAGTTGTGCACATCTGCACAAAGGCAGTGCCTCTACAGACCCTGTTAATTGCTGCCCCATAAGCTTAACAAGTGTAGTCTGCAAATCTATGGAGAGTATCATAATTGAGCTCATAAAAAAAGATATAGAGGACATGCAGACATTGTACCCATCCCATTTTGGCTTGGTCAGGGGCAGATCATGCCTTTTGTACTGGGTTGACATCTTCAAATCGGTCACTTAGGCCATTGTTGGGGAAAGGCAGTCCATACAGCCTACCTTGGCCTTGCTAACACTTTCAACACAATACCCCACTCAGGTATTGTGGAAAACCCTAACAACTGAAATGTAAACCCATATGTCACAAGATGGGTTGCAAACTGGCTTAAGGACGGGACCCACAGGGTTAGAGTTGCTGGCACTATGCTAGACTCCAGGCTGGTCACAGGTGGTGTCACACAGGGCTCAGTCCTTGGCCACCATTGTTTGTCATGTACTTCCCAGGAGTACAGGCCAACATGGGAGGGCTTTGGATGACAATGTTAGCAGATGACTGCACACTGGGCACCATAGTAGACAGTGCATCACACACAGATATCATTCAGAAGGGACTCACAGTAACTGATAGCTGGTGCCAGGGCCATGGCCTGAAGTCAGAGTGCACAACATGTGTAGACATACCCTTCAGGAAAAGCAAGGTGACCCCAAGCTACCATATAGGTGGCAATCCTCTAAGCACAGAGGAGGTTATCATGGACCTGGGGACCCAGGTTGACATTCGCCATTCTTCTGAGACTCATATTGCTAAAGTGGCTAGGAAGACCTTCTACACTGCCCACCTGATAAGGATGGGATTCACATCCAGCTCTAGTGGGTCAATGTTCCCCTGTACTCTTCAGTTATCAGACCGGTGATCGAGTCAAATGCCCTATTGTGGCTGTATCTCACCCAACATCTGCAGCAATTGGAGACACCCTGACTGTCCCCCACCTAAAGGATCAAGGAACCACAACAGCTGTCATATGCTGCCAGATTGAAGACACTCACACTCTATTCACTCACATACTGTCTGCTTAGAGGTGACATGTGCCTGACATGCGAGGCCATGTCCAAACAGGGATTAATGGACATGCTCCACCTCAGACTCAGAAGATCCACCTGAACCACTAGTGCAGGTGACTGACACCTTAGCAGGGATGTATGTTGGACATACAGGAGGGATGGAGTTATCACTGAGACTCCCTATGCTGTGGAATACAATCCTGGTCCATTTGAGGCAGAGCACCTTGCTGGCTGTGTTCAAGAGGTATCTTGACCTAATGCTAGTCGGAGAATGTGTTTGTCCATCAACACATTGTAAGCGTAGTTTGACATGTCATATGTCTTGTTTAGTATACTGTGCCTCTGTCTACCTGTGACATAACATTGATACCCAGGGTAAACCTCCCATCTCCCATCCACTCATTAGGATTCCTGTTGAGGGGACTCAACCAGTGTCTTTATGGACAACCTGTACTGGTAGTTTACTCATGTGTGGGGGTGGCTTCTGTGTTTTGGATAATGCAGTACAGCCTGTCCTATATATGTCAGTGCTGGGGTTCAGGTCCCTCATGTGCATAGCTCCCTGCCATTCAGATTGTACAAGGTGCAGCATGTGCATTGATTCCAGCAATGATTCCAGACATGGCTTTCTACATCAGGCACAGCTTGCATCTGGGTGGACAGCATGGCAGTGTGTGGAGCTGCACTCTGTTTAATCAGACTACACATTACATGTGTTCCAGCTCTGTCATACTCCTGGTGAGGTACTGTTGTGGACTTTACAGGTGCTGGATGTGTGTGCATGAGGTACACCCCACAGGGGCTGTTGTGGTCATTTCTAATGCTGATGAAAGATAACTGCAGAACCACAATGACCTCCCTTAGCTAGATGTCAGACAGCATGGACCATACAATCACAATGAAAACAGGACCCTCTCCACAAAGGGAAAGTGTCCTGTCTGGTGGACCCCAGCCATAAACAAACTGTATGAGAGATGAGGGTTACTAATGCAAGACAGAGCTACATCTCCAAAAGGGAAGACAGCTGTGATCAGCACTAGTAGAAAGCTACATTATCTCATAAAGACTTGCAAGGTCAACTTGGGACATAAATCACCAAAGACAATGAAGGTAACCACACTGCTTTCTTCAGTTATGTCAGACACCTGGTTGTGAACCCTCGGATATGCTCAGAGTTGGTACACAACAACATATATTCCAGTGACCTGACAGATATTGGCAACATTCCGCGGACAGCTTCAGTGCGATGTACCCCTCCCTCACCACCAAAACAAGATAGTTATCACTGCTGTATGTAACCTCACTGTCATCTTGGATGTCCATGTGAGAGCCACACTCAGCAAAGACAAGTACACAGCATCCATGGGACCTGCTGGTATCTCCGTTGCATGCTATGTGAACTCCAGAAGGGGCTGGACCCATATATACAACTGCTAGTTAACCTTAGTCTTGCTACAGGATATGTACCTGAACACTGGCATACGGCAACAGTGGTCCCACTCCACAAGGGAGATGCCTCCACAGACCATGGCAACTACCACCACACAGGCTTAACCAGCCTTGTCTGCAAAGATATGGGAGGAGTCATGGAGCTCTTACACAGACACATTACTGACCTACAGACCCTTGTTCCCACCTAGTTCAGCTTTGTACAGGGCAGATCCTGCCTTTGCACCTTTGCACCCGTAAAGTACCTACCATGAAGATCAGGGTTCTTCAACACATGTCATATGCTTCCCGGAATAGAGGAAGTCCAGCTTTGTTCAGTGTCATACCTCATACTTACAGGTGACCTATGCCTGACATACAAGACCATGTCCAATCAGGATTTGGTAGACATGCTCCACTGCAAGCAATCCAAATCCACCAGAGCCATGAAAGCTGAGTATTTGAACCTCAGCACATACATGTATAGGACATGCTGGAGGGACAGAGCCATAACTCAGAGGCATCTCACACTCTAGCAGAGTATCCCAGTTCATGTTTGACAGAGTCCCTCACTGACTCTCTTCAGGAGACATCTGGACAACTGCATATGAGACGGAGGCACAGACTAGACAGAGACACAGTCATGTTATTCAATGACGTAAGCGGGTCATAATGTGTCACTACTAAGTCAGAGGCACAATATTCAGAATCTATTCTGTACACTTATTACCACTATAAGGGGTGGCAATAGCCACATCACTATGGCTAGGCTTATACATGCACTAGGGCAGATAGCCTAGTAGTACACTATGACACTATGAAACACCAGTGTATGTGTAGCTATTGTCAATCAAACAGTATGATGTGGCTTGGCGGTCTTGATATCTCCCTGTATTCCAACATTGTTTTGTCTATTCCTTCTAGCATGTCTAGGGATCAGTTGCTAGTGTCCTCTCCTGCTCAGCTGGTGAACCTGGGAATATTGAGGCACTGTTACAGTTGCCTCATGTACACTGACAACCCTCTCCTTCTGCCATAAAACACACATACATGTGAGAGATGCAACTATATAGCCAAAGTGGAGGCTGAGCTCTCTCAGCATAGGACTAGCAAAACTGGAGAGAGGGTGAAGGTAACCACACACACATCTTTAATCCAGTCTCACATGGCACTGTCACAACTTAAGATCATACACATAGACACACAGAGACACTCTCGGAGGCTCTGATCAGAGGTCTACCAGAATGGCGGTGGCCACCACAGCAGACACTCACACAACTGCCTCCACAGGGCATAGCACATGCAACACATTGACCACAGAGTCGGTGCCAAACAGTCACAGCCCTTAAGGCCAAACACAATGCCAGACACACTTGTCATAGGTGACTCCATAGTCAGACACACTGATGTCCCACTCACCAGATCAGGTACAGAGGAGGTCACAGTAAGCTGCCTATCGGGTACTGGAATCCACCACATAATGCAAGCACTCAGGTCACTAAACTGCAAGTACAGGTCTGACCCAGTCATAATCCATGCTGGTGTGAACGACCTGAGATGTACCTCCCTGGACTACATGGAAAGAGACATAGAGGATCCCTCTGATTATGTAGGCCAGGCAGGTATGACCCTGACCTTCGGCAGTATCCTACCTTCACCAAGTATGATGCCACATAGACAGAGACAAGATGATCAGCTGCAGTATTTTGCTTAGACTATGGTGTCATTCTAAGGGGGTCCAATGTCTGTCTGCCTGGGATGAGATGCTGGACAGGCCATGGTGATTTGCAAGGGACGGCTTGCACCTGTCACCCCTGGGCTTCAGGATTTGAGATGATGCTCTTGCCACCCCCATTGTGCCTTTTTTATGCAAGATTCAGATTCTACACCTACCACCCTAGAACACAGTAAAGGAAAGACACTAAGGCTAATGCTGCTCAATGCCCAAGGTCTCTACCTCAAGCTGCACACACTCTATGCCCTTCTCAGTGTGTAGCACATTGATGTCTGTGCTGTGCCTGAAACCTGGTTCACAGTTTCTGACAGCACCGCACTATCGGGTGTTACCTCATCTCATGCATTCCGCACCAGCATCCCGACAACACCAAGAAGGATGGTGGGTGTCCATATTCATCAAGGACACCCTCACCTCATGGTTGGTGGCAACACACGATGCATCGGAGACCATCCAGGTGCCAGTGACCGTAGGCAAGACTGCTCTGCAGTTTGTAGCATGTTACATGCCACCCGCTCAAACTCAGGTACCTCACACAGCTATCCTGCAAACACTGAAGGGGATAAATGTATCTCCAAACACCATCCTACTGGGTGATTCCAACTATCCACATATAGACTGGGATCACTTATCATGCCACAACACTCTAACACAAAGGTTCCAAGAGTTCATACACTGAAATGCCATGGAACAACTGGTCCCAATCCCCTCAAGTGGAGGCAACTTACTAGAACACATCATCACAAACATGGGGTCACACTCTTCAACACCAGACGATACCCATCATTGGTGAGATCAGATCATGGACTACTCTCAGTGGGAGTCCACATCCCATCCACACCCCAGATGGGAAAAGAAACGGTGAAGACCTTGTCAAATGCCGACTTCACATTTCTGAGCACTGGTGTGGTCTCTTTCAAGGCCCCCAGGCCAGCGGACACCATTACCCAAGCCACTGTATCACTTAGATATGCCTTCTACCAGCACCTCCAGGACTGCATGGTTCAGGCAATCCCAAATAATAATGACTCTTTGTACCACAGGCAAGCATCCAGTCTGGTGGACCCTAGCCATAAACAAGCTGTACAACACAAGGAAGGAGCTACTACAAGATAGAGTGTAATCCGTAGGGGGGAAGACACCCCTGCTCATTGTGAGTAAAACACTGGGTTCCCCCATACAATCATCCGAGGCATGATTACAGAGTAAACCCACTCAGGACCCAGGGACAATCATGAGGCCTTTTTACCTATGTTTGAAACCTGGGAGGAAACTCCCAGATATGCTCAGACTTAGTTCAGAATGATGTTGATATCACTGCACCTACAGACATTGGCAACATACTGGCTGACAGGTTCAGTGCAGATTTCTCCCCCCCTCCCCCAACTGGGGGGGTATGTAGACCAGAGGATTGTAGCCAAACAAACATCTCCACTGCTGGGGTGGGAACTGCTCAATCCAAGGCAGAAAACACTTTATCCATGGGACCAGATGGTGTCCCCAGTTGTGTGCTCCATGAACTCAATGAGTAATTACACCCGCAGTTAGGGCAGCTGTTTAATCTTAGCCTCACCTCAGGATATGTTCCCAAGGAGTGGCATACAGCAATGGTGGACCAACTTCACAAAGGGGTTGCCTCCACCAACCCCAGAAACTACCATCCCATCACCTTGACAAGCCTGTTCTGCTAGGCTATGGAGAGGATCATAATGGGAATTCTAAATGAAGACATAGGGGACTTGCAGACATTGGGTCCAATCCAGTTTGGCTTTGTCAAGGGCAGATCATGCCTTTTAAACTTGGTTGACTTTTTAAAAACACTCACCCAGGCCATTGACGTGGGCAAGGCAGTCCACACAGCCTACCTTGACCTGGCAAAGGCTTTCACACAATACCCCACTCAGGTATCATTGAAAACATCACCAGCTTAATTGTGAACCCATACATCACAGCATGGGTTGCAAACTGGCTAAGTGACGGAACACACAGGGTCAAAGTTGCTGGTGCCAGTTCACACTCCAGAGCTGTCACAAGTGGTGTCCCACAGGGCTCAGTCCTGGGCCCACATTTGTTCAGTATCTACTTTTCAGAAGTACGAGCAAGCACAGGAGGATTATGGCTGACAAAGTTTGAAGATGACTGCAAACTGGGAAGCATAGTTGGAAACCCATCTGACACAGACATCCTTCAGAAGGGTCTCATAGAGACAGCTAACTGGTGCCACAGCCATGGCCTTGCATTACACACTAAACAATGCATAGCCATACCCTTCAGGAAGAACAAGGTTACCACTACTTCCCATCTAGGTGGCAATCCTCTAAGCACAATGTACGCTATCAGGGACCTGGGCACCCAGATTGACAGTGACCTTTTGTTTGACACTCACATTGCCAGGGTAGTTTGGAAGGCCTTCTACATTGGCCACCTCATCATGCAGTGATTCACATCTAGATCAAGGGAGGTCATTGTTCCCCTGTACTCATCACTCATCAGACCAATGATTGCATACAATGCCCCATTCAGATTGGATGGGCCCACATATTCCTCGACAGGAGGTGAAAGGGTCTCAAACATATTTCTTATGCTGCCCGACTGAAGGAATTCCAGCTGTATTCAGTCGCTTACTGTCTGCTCAGAGGTGACCTGTGCCTGACATACAAGGCTATGTCCAACCCAGGATTAATGAACATGCTTCACCTCAAGACCTCTACATCCATCAGAACTACAAGGGCAGGAGACCTAAACCTCAACACAGATATTAATAGGATGTGCTGAAGGGACAGATTCCTCACCCAGAGAGTCCATATGCTGTGGAACAACATCCTGGTACATGTGAGGCTGAGCACCTCACTGGCTTTGTTCAAGTGAGATCGTGACCAATGGATGGGAGATTGCAGGTATACCCCAGGGATAACCTCAGTATCACTGCTTGACAGAGGCACAGCAAAATAATGGGCATATTATCCATCAACTTGCAGGGGTGGCAGAAGCCACAAAACTCTCTGGGCTAGGCTTATTAATGCCCTAGGGCAGATAGCCTAGTATGAACCTATGGACCTATGGACATAGGCCTGGGGCAGTTCCTGCTATTAGGACAGTGGTCTGCAGCAAGCTATATAGTAGTAGTCGGTTTTAGCCATTGGTTTTTGACCATGGCTATTCCATGTTGCTTCTTGTTGTGGTACAAACATGGGTGTGTGGTTATCCATGCTATTTATTGCTAGTCACCCTCATTTTGTATCTTGTTCCATGTTTTTGCACATGTACATCACTGTATGACGTGCAGCTGTTTCCGCAGGGTCATATGCGTGGATATGGATGTTAGTTGGGGTCCTCAGGTGTGCATATTGTACATGTTATTACATTACTTAACACATGGCATTCATGCCTCAGGTGGTGCTGCAGGGCCACCTCTGTCGGATACACATACTACACTCCTTGTACGTTTGGAAGCAGGTTGTGTCATGTTAGGCATCCCTGTTACTGTATGAGTGAGTCAGAGCAGGTATCAGTCCCAGTGTTCCTACTGACCAAGCATATGTGCTATGCGTTGCCTCTTTGCCAAGGCCAGGTCATACTGGACACGCCTCCTTCTGCTAACGAGTGCAGACCTGGTTTAAAGTGCTTAAAAGTGCCTTTATGGCACTTTGATTGACAGGTCTTGTACTCATTTTGAAAGTCTGGAGACAAAAATAAATTCCCACTGCCAGTCTCGAACCCAGGACCTTGGTAACATTAGTCTGTATGACCTACCACTAAGCCATGACAGCCATACAAAATCACTCTGCTAAAATACATATAACAGTCAATAGTAGGAATTAGTATAAAGGCAATATAGGAGATGTACCATCCAAAGCATGTGAGGTAAAGTTTTAATGGCCAAATCACTGGATTCCCATACTAACCTTCACACTCACAGAACACTGTCAACAGCATACCAGCATGGTCCACGCCCTACAATCTGAAAGGGCAACGCCTATCTCACATACCTTTATAGCAGTGTCCTGAAATCACAGTGAGACATGCAATCAACACACACCTGGCTGCATGCAATTAGCAAATGCTGCCTTACAATTGGTGCAGGGGCCATCACATGGACCTATGCAGATACCTACAAAAGTATTCAGTACCCACACTCCACTCATGCAATACAGTCATTGCACAAACCTAATGAGAAAGAGAGAGAGAGAGAGACAGAGAGAAGAGAAAATATACAGACAGCCAGCAGCAAAACCATGAGTAGCAAACAGCAAGCAGCAAGCAAGCACCACTGACACAGCAACAGCTGCCACAAACACAGGTAATGCAAAGTAGCAGGTTAATACTGTGTTTACTGTGACACCTCAAATGTATCATAGTTCACTATCTATAGCTCTGTCCATGAGATAGGTTTTGTGTGCATAGTCCTGAAATATATACATATGTAATATTGCTGTACATGTTGCCCATACGTGAAACTTCCGTAGCTTAGAACAGAAGGCCAGTTGTGCATATGATGCAGTAGATACCAGGGTCAGTAGAGGTTACTCCTCATTGGTGTGGGACCACTGTGTCTGTATGGCACTTCAGGTACACATCCTGTAGTATGGCCAGAGAGTAGTATTAGTCTGTAATGTGGTGCCATGTCCTCCAGGGGTGAATGTAGCACACATCCAGGGATACCATTCTGTAACAGTGATGCTATGTGTCCTGCAATGTTGAGGGTGGCCCTCACCTGGACATGTGAGAGGATAGGGAGGTTACAGTCATCTGTGATAACTAATTCCACTTGTGTAGGAGAATGGGGGGGGGGGATATCTGCACCTAAGCTGTCTGCAACAATATTGCCAATATCTCAAACATGTTTTCCATACGGAAATGCACACACAGTAACATCCCACATCCACACACTTACCACATTCAGGCTTCAAAACACTATCTAGGTATATTCTGGTACATCTGCATGTTACAGTAGCATGTAGCACTATACTGAGTAGTGGCAGTTGTCTGTTGCCATGTTGTTTGGATAGAGTAAAAGGAGCATTTGTTTATCCTACTTTGTTTTGTGGACATTAGTTGAAGTGTAACCTTACATGCATCATTGGTACCAACACCTTCTGTGTTGTTGTTCTGTTTGTACAGGGTGCTGTCAACATCACTGTTTGTTAAGGGAAATGTGCACCCTGCAGTGCATAGCCCCATTTGGCAAAAGAGACATCCCACCCCACCATTGTGCACACACACCAACCCCACCCACAGTAAAACGCATACTTTCCATTTGCAAGATCCAAACCCCTACCTAGATGTGTTATGACTCTAAAGGCAGACACATTAGCAGAGTGTGCTATTTGCATTAGTAGGAGCAATCTTTTCCAATGCTGTACTTAGAGGGTGCTGACATCATCTGTGTTACTTAAGAGGGATGTGCACCCTGTAGTGTGTTCTCCCAGTTGGCAAAAGGCACTTTCCCTCCACAGCGTTATGCACACACACAAACCCCACTCATACTAACACACATACATTCCCTTTGCAGGATTCAAACCCCTACCTAACTATGTTATGACACTAGAGACGGACGATTAGCAGAGCCGCTATTCGCATTACTGGGAGATTTCATTTCAGTTGATCTACTTATAGGGTGCTGACATCATCAGTGTTTAGAAAGTGGAATGAGCTACCTGTGGTGTGTTTCCACAGTTGCCAAAAGGGATGTTCTTCTCATACACACTTATACACAAACTTACCCCCATTCACACACACACATGCCACTTGCTGGATTCAAACCCCTACCTAACTATGTTATGACACTAGAGACGGACGTATTAGCAGAGCGCGCTATTCGCATTACTGGGAGATTTCATTTCAGTTGATCTACTTATAGGGTGCTGACATCATCAGTGTTTAGAAAGTGGAATGAGCTCCCTGTGGTGTGTTTCCACAGTTGCCAAAAGGGATGTTCTTCTCATACACACTTATACACACACTTACCCCCATTCACACACACACATGCCACTTGCTGGATTCAAACCCCTACCTATGTTATGACACTAGAGACGGACGTATTAGCAGAGCGCGCTATTCGCATTACTGGGAGATTTCACTTCAGTTGATCTACTTATAGGGTGCTGACATCATCAGTGTTTAGAAAGTGGAATGAGCTCCCTGTGGTGTGTTTCCACAGTTGCCAAAAGGGATGTTCCTCTCATACACACTTATACACACACTTACCACCATTCACACACACACATGCCACTTGCTGGATTCAAACCCCTACCTAACTATGTTATGACACTAGAGACAGACGCATTAGCAGAGCGTGCTATTCGGATTACTGGGAGGTAGCATTTCTACTGATCTACTTATAGGGTGCTGACATCTTCATTGTTTGGAATGGGGAATGTGCATCCTGTGGTGTGTTTTCACAGTTGTTATGAGGATCATTTGAACTAAGTGTGAGCATGCCCAGTTCAGCCTTCCCATGGCATGTTGTGTGAATGATGTCTCATTTATCAAAGTGTGTGAGCATGCCCAGTGTGAGCTTTCCATATGTTGAACTATGCAGCCCATCACAGTTGTGGATGAGTGTGAACTCCAACAAATAACTCCTGTTTAAGGTTGTGTGTTCAGTGACATGTTGTGTAGTTACTGTCCAGATGCTTCCTGTGAACACAACAGGGTTTATACTGTGCCTGCAGGTTTTGCATGGGATACTTTGCATACAATTGTTAACATCCATTCCTACTGACCTAGCACTGTAGTACTGTATAGTGTAGTGGTTCAGTACTTTCACTGTGGTGGACAGTATCCCGGGCTTTAGTCCTATCACTGATTTACATTTCCATACTGTGCACAACAGCCTCTTTAGGGTCCAGTTGTGCACGTCTGCACAAAGGCAGTGCCTCTATGGACTCTGGTAATTACTGCCCCATAAGCTTAACAAGTGTAGTCTGCAAAGCTATGGAGAGGATCATAATGGAGCTCATAAAGAAAGATATGGGGGACATGCAGACATTGTACCTGTCCCAGTTTGTGTTGATCAAGGGCAAGTCATGCCTTTTGTACTTGGTTGACATTATCAAAACAGTAACTAAGGCCATTGATGAGGGAAAGGCAGTCCATAGAGCCTACCTTGCCCTTGAAAACACTTTCAACGCAATACCCCACTCAGGTATTGTAGGAAACCCTACCAGCAGAAATGTACACCCATATGTCACAAGATCAGGTTGCAAACTGTCTGACGGACAGGACCCACAGGGTTAGAGTTGCTGGCACTATGTCAGACACCAGGCCAGTCACATGTGGTCTCACACAGGCTCAGTCCTTGGCCCCCTATTGTTTGTTATCTACTTCTCAGAAGTACAGGCCAACATGGGAGGACTTTGGCTGACAAAGTTTGCAGATGACTGCACACTGGATGCCATAGTGGACAGTGCATCAGACACGGATATCCTTCAGAAGGGACTCACGGACACTGATAGCTGGTGCCAGAGCCATGGCCTGAAGTCAACTTGCAAAACATGTGTAGTCATACCCTTCAGGGAAAGCAAGGTAACCCCAAGCTACCATATAGGTGGCAATCCTCTAAGCACAGAGGAGGTTATCATGGACCTGGGGACCCAGGTTGACAGTCACTGTTCTGATGACACTCACATTGCTAAAGTGGCTAGTAGGACCTTCTACATTGTCCACATGATCAGGAAGGATCCACATCCAGATCTAGTGGGTCATTGTTCCCCTGTACTCTTCACTTATCGGACCGGTGATCTGGTACACTGCCTTATCTGGATGTATCTCACCTGACATCTGCAGCAAGTGGAGAGACCCTGAATGTCCCCAACAAAGGATAAAGGGTCTCCAACATCTGTCATATGCTGCCAGATTGAAGACACTACAGCTCTATTCAGTCACATACTGTCTGCTTACAGGTGACATGTGCATGACATGCAAGCATGTCCAACCAGGGATTAATGGACATGCTCCACCTCAAAATCGGCAGATCCACCTGGACCACTAGTGCAAGTGACTTACACCATAGCAGGGATGTACATTGGACATGTTGGAGGGGTGGATTTATCACCGGAGACTCCCTATGCTGTGGAATACAATCACGGTCCATGTGAGTCACAGCACCTTGCTGGCTCTGTTCAAGAGGTATCCTGACCTGTGGATGGGAAATCATAGGTTTACCCCGGGATCGCCACTGTGTCACTGCTGGAGACAGGCACGCCAAACTAATGGGCACAGTACTGTTTCCATATAAGGGGTGGCGACGCAACCAGACTCTGGGCTAGGCTTAGAACTGCCTTGGGGCAGATAGCCTAGTATGAACCTATGAACCTATCTGACCATGTTGCATTATGTTCATATGTGAACTACTTACAACGGCCTCATCCAACATCAGTAGTGTATTCCACAACATGGGTGTACATTGGCAAACACTACCGATGTGCCCAAGGCCATTTCTAATGCTTATTGGATAGTGTGTTTGTCCATCAACACATCGTAAGTGCAGTTTGACATGACATATGTCTTGTTTTGTATACTGTGCCTCTGTCTACCTGTGACAACATTGATACCCAGGGTATACCTACCATCTCCCATCCACCGTTAGGATCCCTGTTGAGTAGAATCAATGAGTGACTCTATGGATAACCTGTACTGGTAGTTTACTCATGCGTGGGGGTGGCTTCTGTGTTATGGATAATGCAGTACAGCTTGTCCTATGTATGTCAGTGCTGGGGTTCAGGTCCCTCATGTGCATATCTCCCTGCCATTCACATTGTACAAGGTACGGCATGTGCATTGCTGCCAGCTTGGACATGGCTTTCTACATCAGGCACAGCTTGTGTCTGGGTGGCCAGCATGGCAGTGTGTGGAGCTGAATTCTGTTTAATCAGGCGACACATTACATGTGTTCCAGCTCTTTGATACTCCTGGTGAGGTACTGTTGTGGACTTTACAGTTGCTGAATGTATCTGCTGAGGTACACCCCACAGGCGCTGTTGTGGTCATTTGTAATGCTGCTGAAAGATAACTGCAAAACCACAATGACCTCCGTTAGCTAGATGTCATAACCCTCATGATTAGGTTGGTATAATGGATTGTTTCTGTTAACCCTACAGCCACATTTTGTCCAATCCAGGATATCTATCACCTTGTGTCCCCATTCTGGCATTACATGTTAGGTATGTCATGGGTCGACACCTATGTGGGAATTGGTGGTCACTTACTGGATATCCACAGAGGCTGACTATACTGTTTTCACCATTTAACATGCTGACATGGCTATGGCACCAGTTGTCTGTTTCTATGTGGCCCTTTATTGGATGCTTGTGTCAGCTGGTGTATCGGATATGTCAGGCGGCTTGTTGTCCTCTACAAACATGTTCCAGCACAGTCCTTACTTGTTGGCCTGTACCTATGGGGCATATATACCAGATGGTGAAGGTCCCAGGACCAAGCTTTGTGGGATGCCTGTTATATGTGGTTTGTAGTCTGCCATGGCTGCTGCATGTCTGACCATGTCAGTTCTGTCGTTGGTCTGGTTTGCAACCCCTCTCATGACATTGGGGTGTATATATCAGCTGGTGAGCAAATCTATACGGAACACATAGGGTATTGTACAGAAGGCTTTGCAAGGTCCAGCTACACTGTGTGGACCACATTGCCCTCATCACTGACTTCAAGTACTGTTTCAACTGAGTCACACATGTTTAGGGGTGGGTCTGCACTTTGTAAACCCACACTGGGTAGGGTCGGGTGTCAATAGATCCACAATATCATTATGTCTGTGGTACATGCTGGTCCTTTCCATAGCTGTGCAGACCAAACCTCTCATGATTCTGTGGTGGTTGTTTTTACTATCCATTCAGAGACACCTTTGTTGAGAACACCCACTGTTGTTGTACACTGCTCTTTGGGTACGCACTTGTGGTAAGGGTGACATAATGTCAGGGAGGCGGCAGTCTGCTGGGGAAGGTATTTGGCATTATGGGGTTCGGTTTGCACTGCACATGTCAGGATGTATGTTGGCCATACCTGTGTGTGTCCGGTATGTTGTTTGTAATATCTGTGTGATCCGAGCATATCCAGGAATCAACAACATGCTTACTACCATCATTTGCAACAGCCTTGGGGTTATCTGTAGTGTCCTGTACAATCTGTATCATAATGGGTTCATACTAGGCTACCCCCCTAGGGCATCTGTAAGCCTGCATGTCCATTTTGTTTGATGGATTCTGGGGAATTGTCTACACCTGTGTCAGTGCTAGTATGATACCAGGGTATAGTGACAAACAGCTCAGAAGCTGACTTCACACTTCTTCGACTGAGATGGTATCCATTAAGCCCACTGGGCCAGTGGAAACCACAACACACAATGGTGACTCCTGCACAGACACTTTCTACGGACATCTCCGAGTAAGCATGGACCATGCAATCACAAATGAGAATGAGACCCTCACCACCAAGGGAAAGTGGCCTGTCTGGTGGACCCCAGCCATAAACGAACTGTATAACAGATGAAGGATACTAATGCAAGACAGAACTACATCTCCAGAATGTAAGGCAGCTGTGATCAGCAGTAGAAAGCTACATTCTCACATAAAGACACCCAAGTTCAACTTGGGGACATAAATCACCACAGACGATGAAGGTAACCACACTGCTTTCTTCAGTTATGTCTGACGCCTGGGTGGGAACCCTCATATATGCTCAGATTTGGTACACAACAACTTATATTCCAGGGACCTGACAGATATTAGTGACACCCTGGCAGACCAGTTCAGTGCAATGTACTGTACTCACCCCCAAAACATGATAGTTATCACAGCTGTATGTAACCTCACTGTCATCCTGGATGTCCATGTGAGAGCCGCAGTCAGCAAAGACGCAGTACACAGCATCAATGGGACCTGATGGTATCCCCAGTTGCATGCTATGTGAACTACAGATGGAGCTAAACCTGTATATGCAGATGCTATTTAACCTTAGCCTTGCTACAGGATCTGTACCTGAACACTGGCGTACGGCAACAGTGGTCCCACTCCACAAAGGAGATGCCTCCACAGACCCTGGCAGCTACCACCACACAAGCTTAAACAGCCTTGTCTGCAAAGCTTTGTGAAGGGTCATTATGGAGCTTCCACACAGAGACATTGGTGTCCTACAGACCCTTGATCCCACCCAATTCAGCTTTGTACAGGGCAGATCCTGCATTTTGCACCAAGTTGACTACTTTGAAACTGTCAGTAGAGCCGCTGATGGGCGCTACACAGTAGACACAACGTACCTGCGCTGGCTAAGGCCTTTGACACAATACCCCACTCAGGCATCATAGACAAGCTCAACAGCTGAAATATAACACCATATGTCACAGCATAGGTTGCAAAATGGCTCAGAAACAGAACCCATAATGTCAACATTGCAGGTGCCTTGTCAGGTTCAAAGCCAGTCACAAGTGGTGTCCCACAAGGTTGTGTCCTGGGACCTCTTATTTGGTATTTACTTTTCAGATGTGAAAGCAAACATAGGAGGGTTGTGGCCGACAAAGTTTACAGATGACTGCAACCTGGGCACCATAGTGAATACATCAGCCAGCACACACATCCTACAGACTGCCGTCACACAGACAGATAGCTGGTGCTGGACTCATGGCCTGAAACTGACTGCAACTGATGTGTAGCCATCCCCTTTGGGAGGAACACAGTACCCACAGATCTGTACATAGACAGCAACCCAATGAGTACAGGAAACAAATCAGACAGCTGGGGACACATGTAGATAGTGACATCTCATTTGACACCCATGTTGCCAAAGTTGTTTGACAGACTTTCTATCTTGGCCACCTTATCATGGAGGGTATTCCATCCAGACCATAGGAGGTCATTGTACCACTATACTTCTCCCTTTATCAGGCCCATGCTTGAATACAACGCCCATTTGGTATGTACCTCAACCAGCACTTGCAGCAGCTGGAGACCCCACAAGTACCTTACCATGAAGATCAGGGATCTACAACACATGTCATATACTTCAAGAATAACTAAAACAAGCTTTTTCAGTGTCATACCACATACGCAGGTGACCTATGCCTGACATACAAGACCATGTCCAATCAGGATTTTGTAGACATGCTCCACTGCAAGCAATCCACATCCACCAGAAACATGGGAGCTAAAGATTTGAACCTCAGCACATACATGTATAGGACATGCTGAAGGGCAGAGTCATAACTCAGAGGCATCTCAAACTCTAGCAGAGTATCCCAGTTCATGTTAGACAGAGTACCTCACTGACTCTCTTCAAGAGACATCTGGACAGCTGCATGTGGACAGGGGCACAGACTAGACAGAGGCATAGTCACATTATTCAATTATGTAAGGTGGTCATAATGTGTCACTACTAAGTCAGAGGCACAATATTTCAAATCTATGCAGTACACATATTACCACTATGAGGGGTGGCAATAGCAATATTCATCAAGGACACACTCACCTCATGGTTGGTGGCAACACACGATGCATTGGACACCATCCGGGTGCAATTAACCATAGGCAAGACTGCTCTGCAGTTTGTAGCATGTTACAGGCCATCCTCTGAAACTCAGGTACCTCACAGAGCTTTCATGAAAACAGTGGCGGGGTACATGTACCTGCAAACACCATCACACTGGGTGATCCCAACTATCCAAATATAGACTGGGATCAGTACTACAGCCCCAACACTCTAGCCCACAGGTTCCTAGAGTTCATACACTCACATGCCATGGAAGAACTAGTCACCATCCCCACAAGAGGAGACAACATAGTAGATCTCATCATCACAAACATGGGCTCACAATGTTCAACACCAGAGGTATACCCATCATTGGTGAGATCAGATCATAACCTACTCTCAGTGGAAGTCCACATCCCACCCCCACCCCAGATAGAAAAGACCACAGTGCAGAACTTCTCAGAAGCCGACTACACACTTCTAATGACTGGTGTGGTCTCTTTCAAAGCCCCCAAGCCAGCAGACACCATTACCCAAGCCACTGTATCACTTACAACTGCCTTCTACCAGCACCTTCAGGACTGCATGGATGAGGCAATCCCAAACAAAACACAGACTCGTTGTACCAGAGGCAAGCATCCAGTGTGGTGGACCTCAGCCATAAACAAGCACTACAACACAAGGAAGGAGGTACTACAAGATAGAGCGATATCCGTGGAAGGGTAGACACCCCTGCTCAATATAGGTGAAACACTGAGTTCCCCATGAAATCATCCAAGGAATATTGGGAGTAAACCCACTAAGGACTCACGGGACAACCATGAGGCCTTTTATACATACGTTACACACCTGGGAGGAAACTCCCAGATATGCTCAGAATAGGCTCAGAATGCTGTAAATATCACTGAACCTACAGGCATTGCCAACATACTGGCTGACAGGTTCAGTGCAGATTTCTCCCCCCACCCCTCCACCACAACTGGAGAGGTATGTATGAAAGAGGATTGTAGCCCCCTAAACATCTCAAATGCTCAGGTGGGAACTGCTCTATCCAAGGGAAAGAACGCAGCATCCATGGGACCAGATGGTGTCCCTGGTTTTGTGCTCCATGAACTCACTCAAGAATTAAACCCGCAGTCAGGGCAGCTGTTTGATCTTAGCCTCAACTCAGGATATGTTCCCAAGGAGTGGCATATGTCAATGGTGGACCCACTTCACATGGGGGTGCCTCCACCAAACACGGAAACTACCATCCCATCAGCTTGACAAGCAGGGCCTGCTAAGCTATGGAGAAGATCAGAATGGAAGTCATAGATGAGGACATAGGGGACTTGCAGACGTTAGATCCAACCCAGTTAGGCTTTGTCGAGGGCAGATCATGCCTTTTAAACTTGGTTGACTGTTTCATAACAGACACCAAGGCCATTGACAAGGGCAAGGCACTCCACACAGCCTACCTTGACCTGGCAAAGGCTTTCAACACAATACCCCACTCGGGTATCATTGAAAACATCACCAGCTTAAATGTGAACCCATACATCACAAGATGGGTTGCAAACTGGCTACGTGACAGAACAGACAGGTTCAGACTTGCTGGTGCCATGTCACACTCCACAACTGTCACAAGTGGTGTCCCACAGGCTCAGTCCTGGGCCCACTATTGCTCAGCATCTACTTTTCAGAAGTACAAGCAAACACAGCAGGATTATGGCTGACAAAGTTTGAAGATGACTGCAAACTGGGAACCATAGCTGGACACCCATCTGACACAGACATCCTTCAGAAGGGTGTCATAGACACGGATAACTGGTGCCAGAGCCATGGCCTTACATTAAACACTAAACAATGCATAGCCATACCCTTTGGGAAGAACAAGGTTACCACTAGTTCCCATGTAAGTGGCAATCCTCTAAGCACACAGGAGGTTATCAGGGACCTGGGCACCCAGGTTGACAGTAACCTTTTGTTTGACACTCACGTTGCCAGGGTAGTTAGGTAGAACTTCTACATTGCCCACCTCATCATGCAGGGATTCACATCTAGATCCAGGGAGGTCATTGTTCCCCTGTACTCTTCACTCATCGGACCATTGATTGAGTGCAATGCCCCATTCAGCATGTATATGACCCGACACCTATGGCAATTAGATGGGCCCACAAATTCCTCGACAGGAGGAGAAAGGGTCTCAAACATATTTCTTATGCTGCCCGACTGAAGGAATTCCAGCTTGATTCCCGTGATTCACCGTCTGCTCAGAGGTGACCTGTGCCTGACATCCAAGGCCATGTCCAAACCTGAGTTAATGTACACACTTCACCTCAAGACCTCTACATCCATCAGAACTACAGTGGCAGGAGATTTAAACCTCAACACAGATATTAATAGGATGTGCTGGAGGGACAGATTCTTCAACCAGAGAGTCCCTATGCTGTGGAACAACATCCTGGTACATGTGAGGCTGAGTACCTCACTGGCTTTGTTCAAGTGAGATCTTAATCAATGGATGGGAGATTGCAGGTATGCCCCAGGGATAACCTCAGTATCACTGCTTGTCAGAGGCACAGCAATATAATGGGCAAATTATCCGTCAGAGTGAAGGGGCGGCACACTCCACGGAACTCTGGTCTAGGCTTATAAATGCCCTAGGGCAGATAGCCTAGTATGAACCTGTGAACCTGTGAACATAGGCCTGGGGCAGTTCCTGCTATTAGGACAGTGGTCTGCAGCAAGCTATATAGTAGTAGTCAGTTTTAGCCATTGGTGTTTGACCATGGCTAATGCATGTTGCTTCTTGTTGTGGTAACAACAGCGGTGTGTGGTTATCCATGCCATTTATTGGTAGTCACCCTCATTTTGTATCTTGTTCCATGTTTTTGCACATGTACATCACTGTATGAGGTGTGACCCTGGTAGTGTCAGGGTGCTGATGTGCGCTTTGACCCTGTTTTCTATTACAGCACTGATATGTGCATTCGCTATACTGTGTGCATTTACACTGCACACATCTTGCTGTTTATACCTTTGGCATTGGGTAGCATTACATCTAGCTTCCTATCCCTTGTGATAGCTATGAGGTGGGTTTGTGTTTTTGTGGTTTATGATTGGTGAGGGTGGATGTTAGTCATGGTCCTCAGGTGTGCATATGATACATGGTGTTACATTACTTAACACATGGCATTCATGGCTCGGGTGGTGCTGCAGGGCTGCCTCTGTCGGATGCACATACTACACTCCCTGTACGTTTGGAAGCAGGTTGTGTCATGTTAGGCATCCCTGTTACTGTATGAGTGAATCAGAGCGGGTATCAGTCCCAGTGTTCCTACTGACCAAGCATATGTGCTATGCGTTGCCTCTTTGCCAAGGCCAGGGCATACTGGGCACGCCTTCTTCTGCCTACTGGGACAAGGTCAGGTTGTTCCTCCTCCAAGTCACCCCCTGCCTGTGGTGGCCTTGGCAATGGTGGGGGGATGTTTGGCCCAGCCCTGTGCTGGTCCTGCTGCAGCTGCCTGAGGATCATACTATGTAGCATAGCACATATCATGATCATTTGGGTACATGTGGTTGGTGTGTGCTGCAAAGCTCCACCCGACGTGTCCAGACACCGAACCGTGACTTGAGCAGCCCAAACACCCGCTCTATGATGTTACGTGTTTGTGCGTGTGCCCCATTACGGCGCTCCTGTTCGGGTGTGTGTGCATTTCTGATGGGTGTCATCAGCCACGGCTCAAGTGCATAACCAGCATCCCCACTAGGTGTCCGTGTGGGAAGTCCCCATTGGCAAATGATTGGTACAGCTGCGCCAGATGCCAGATGTGGGAATCGTGGTAGCTCCCAGGGCAGCCAGCACACACATTCATTATTATGCCCTGGGCATCACACACAACCTGGCAGTTGATGGAGGTATCCCTTGCGGTTAATGTAGACTCTACCCCGCTCACCAGCTGGTGCCTTGATGCGTATAAAAGGCAGTCTATTGCACCCAGCACCTCAGGGTATCCCGCTATTTGCTGGAAGAGACGATATTGCTGGCCACAACCTCACGGTCATTAGGGACATATATATGATCACTGACATGTGGTGACATGGCATCCAGGAACTGGTGCAGTACCCTGGAGGCTGATGCCTGTGATATCCCCATCATATCGCCAGTTGGTCTCTGGAAGGTACCTGTTGCTAGTATTCTTAGGCCAACACATACCTTGGTTTCCACTGGGATGGGTTCCGGTCTGTTGGTTCTGTGTGAGGCGTGGCCTGCACAGCTCAACAATCTGCTGCAGGAGCTCTCTGTCCACTCTATAGAGCTCTACTATCTCCAGCTCATGTAACCCATGGTAGGTGACCCTGGGCCTGTATACTCTTCTCCTTCTCCTCACTCTGGGTTGTCTGTCAGCATCTGCATTATCACCACCCTCAGCAATTCACCTATGTCTGATTATAACAGCTATGGCAGCCCCTAGCATTTCTGCTCTGAGTTCAGCTTTTTTTCAGTTTTCAATTCTGATAGCTTAGTTTCTGGCAGTATCTCTTGTGAGAAACAGCCTGCACTGCTCTTTGTTGTGTTTTAAGTGCTGGGTTGGGTTTCTAGTCTGCCTGTGTAATTGCCTGCTTCCAATTGTTTCCACCAATTAACTCCAGCAGTATTCCCTGGCAGTTTCCCTGTATTTTGGTTGTTTCCTGCTTCCTCTCTGTTTCCTGAGGGGGAGCAATGTGCACACCAGCTTAAACACGCTCACAGTCACTTACACGCACGCACACATCCTTACACGGTGTTAGCTAGGCTGATGCATGCTAAAACGCGCGCACACTGCCTCACACACGCAGACGCCAAGAACCGTTGTAAACAGTTTGCAACACGCCCCACATGTAGAACCTGCCTCACGCACACGCCCGCATGCACGTATATCAAGAAACTTTGAGTGTAGGGATAGCGTATGCCCTCAATTTCTTCACTTTCCTAGTGTTCTGTTGGGACACACCTCCCTCCCTGATGTCTGTCTGTCATCTCTTACCTTACATTGCCCTCCAATCTGGTACATTTCTTTCTATCCTTCCCCCCCATGATGTCACCTACCTCTTACTCTGTTCCTCCCCCTTCTCTAACTCTTACACTACTCAGAAAGTGCTCATTACCTATGTGGCAGTGTGATTCAGTATTGTAACCCTCATTTACATAGGATTGCCTAGTAATGCTTAGTTACATATCTTACACGGAGCTTCCCCTTGACAACCACTAAACGGAGGCCATATTGTTTTGCTCTGCAAGCCCTCCATTGACATTTCATGTAATACATAAATCCCACAATTGTGGGCTTATAAGCTTCGGTTTTCAGTTTTAGGTAGCGCACCCGTTTGCTGGTGTGCACTACAGTTAAACACATAAATCCGTGGAAAAAAAAAGTTATATAACTTTTTTGCAACACTTTTCATGCCAATGGCCACATATTTGGCCATTGGCATGCTTACTGTAACAAATGCACCTTTATTTGGAGCTGACATAGCTCCGTTTTAATTTTGCAGAAATGTACTCAGTTGTCAGCTGAGTACATTTCTGCAGCTAACACGTCCGTTACACGGACTGGTTTGGGCTTCGTGGATTGCTCACATACCTCATTTGCATATCTTGGAGCTGCAAATGAGGTATTGAGCATTTCCACGCCCACTCCGTGTAAGAGACGTGTTAGCTGTCTCTTACACGGAGATTTGGGCTGTTGCTGAATCAGGAGGCTTACACTACTCTTAAACTCCGTGTAAGCCTTCCTGAATCTGGCCCTAGGTCTATAATGTGCATTACTGGATGCTTTGGATATACTTATTCTGAAGGTACAAGCTACATACTGTAATATGAAAAGGATGACAATCATAGGTGTTTCTAAAGTGGATAATGAAGTTAAAAAAATAAATAAACAACCACTCTTTCAAAGCAGTGGTGATAGCATCTTCTGGATCCACATTGCTGATACCCAGTATTCTTTCTTACTGCTGTGTTCATCAAGAGGCTAAACGGTAGAAAATAGTTTAAAAAAAATTAACATTATGTCTTGGAGTTTTGAGTGCAAGAAAAGATTTACGTCCCTTTACAGCTATTCATTTTGCTACTTAATACCAAATTCCCTGAAGACCACTCTATCAGAAATACTGGGTGAGCAAATTGCTATAACCAAGGAAATGATTCGTTTGAACTACGAAACAGAATCAGAATTGCCCAGACATAGTGAGGCCTTGCTAAGTCTAATTATGTTGACTGTCAAAAAGCAGTTACTAGAAAATGGAAATCAAAATCTAAATCAACTTTACTAGAAGTAGTGAATATAGTAAGAGATAAAACAACTGGAAATGGCATCTTTAGGAAAGGGTAAGAGCAAATTACATAGAAAAATGGGAATTGTGGGAATAATATATAGATTCGCTACTGGCATATTATCGCAACTGGATTTCAGTAGGTGCAAAAATCGTTCTTTTTGTGTGAAACGAGGTCTGCTAACCTAAGAAAGGGTATGTTAAGTCTTTAGTGCTATTCTGTCTCTCTTTCACATGGAAAGAGGAATAATGTTTAAATTCCTCTTTCTGGGTAATGTCCTTTCCAGACTTATAAGCAGGACTGCCGCTTTTCACTCATTGTTACGTTTCAAACTCATGCAACTCACTGCGTTCCCTAAAAGACAACCGGGCCATTTGAAATCTGTTTACATTCACACACTGTAATGTGTGATTGTTACATTTGGGAGATCTGTGTGAGAATCATTCAGCATTTGAAGCACCTCTTGGAAGCACTGTAAGTGGCTGCTGCCAGTAAACAACTTCAGATGAACAGGACAGTCTGTGTGAAGCAGGATAATGTTTCACACCCCAGCCATGGCACTTCTGCCAGGGAGAAAGTCAGCAGTGCTTGAGGAATGGGTGCCCCCTTAGGCAGTATTTGTTGCAGGCACCTTTGGTTTTCATGCTTACTGGCCCTGAACACTCAGACATTTGGAATATTCCTGAGTAACTTCCCTTTGCTGAGGCTGTAATCAGCAAGGCAGGATTTGTGATGCAGTGTAGCATGGTGGAGTTCACTGAAAAAATATGACACGCCACTCAGGAGTACAACACTGGCCCATTATTCCCATCCTTGCCTCAGACCCTCAGTGAATCATTGCTACTTACTTGCATACACACCCCAGTACAGCTTAAGAGACCTCTTTTCGTACAAACATAATGACTTGTGCGACTTCTGAAATCTGGTTGCGATAATACGCAAGTACCATAGATTCATAGGCATGTACTAGGCTAACAACCACAAAGACCTTTTTAAGCCTAGCCATGCATTCCAAATCTCTGACAAGTTCTGTTACCCTTGATAAGTGTAAGCAGGGGTTTGGGAGGTGAAACATTTACAGGCTGCCTGTGTCCCATTAGAGACATGGGTGCCAAACCAGGGATGAATTTCCTGTTACCCATCCTACTTGTCCAAGTTACATTTGAATTGGGTTGGGGAGGAACTCTGTTTCGCATGGATGGGGAGCCTGTTCCAGATACGTGTTAGTCTCGAGGACACATACCTCTCTCTCTCAAGCAGGTCTCATTTATAATCACAGGCAAGATTTAAGTCTTTAGAATGGGGTAATTCTGGTGTGGTTTGTTTTGCAGATATGCAGATGTATGCCAAGGATAGATCTTCCCAACAGTCTATGGAAGACAGAATACAGGGATAGGCTCTTGAGGCAGTCTGCACAGGATATGTTACTTACTCCCTGTATTCTTTTTGTGAGGAACTTCTGTGGATGTTCCAGTTGTTGGATATGCCTGGTTAAGTACATACGAAGTGGGGCACTGTACTCAGTGACAGGTCTGATGAATGGTGAATACAGAGGAACAAAGACATCCTTGGACCTAGATGCCATACCTTTGTTTTAGAATTTGCACAACACAGAATGATTTCCTCACTATTGTAGCCACGTGACGATCAACAGCTACATTTCTGTGTGTGTCCTCAAGTCCCTGACTACTGGCTTAACTCTTAGGGATGCATCGTCAATATTATAGTTTCCAGGGGTGGATGACTTCCCAAAGGATACTATTATGCATTTTATGACATTTAGTTTTAGTCCATGGCTCTTGCACCAGTTGTTTGTCTGTCAGACCTTCCTACATAATAGTTGTGTCAGTGGGTGATTCAATGACAGCTCCTAATTTGCAATCATCTGCAAATTTAGTCAGCCAGAGGCAAATGATGTTGGCCTTGACTTCAGAGAAGTAAATGCCAAAAATGAGCACTCCCAGGACCAATCCCTGTGGGACTTTGCTTGTGACTGGCGTCTTTATAGATGTGGACTCCCCAATTCTAACTTCCTGAGTCCTGTCTGTGAGCTAGCTGGCTATCCAACAGGTGACAAAGGTTTGTACCTAACCTCTTAAGTTTGTCAACAATGCCCAAGTGGGGGATCATGTCAAATGCCTTGGCCAGGTCAAAGTAGTCAGTGTGAACTACTTTACCCTCATCCATTGCTCTGGATACCTTCTCAAAGAAGTCCACCAGACTGAGTAGGCATGACCTGCACTTGATGAAACCAAACTGAGTTGGGTCCAGTGTCTGGAGTTTTCCTATGTCATTACTGATCGTTTCCATGGCTTTGCATATGAGACTAGTGAGACTTATGGGTCTGCACTTTCCAGGATGGCTGTTGCTGTTCTCCATTCATGAGGCACAAAGCCTGTTTGGAGGCTTCAGTTAAATAGCAATTTCAGAGGGCCTGATAGATTGTTTCATGCTATTTAGAAAGCATCCTGGGATATTGTCTGGGCCCAATGATGAAGTATTCTTGGCCTTAGAGCATTAAGGACCTGTTCCCTAATGATAACAGGGGGAACTTCATTTGATGGTATTTCCTGAGGGAAGATTGATGGGGAGAGAGGAGTAAAGTTGGAGCTGAATCTTCTGGCCAGTAGGTTTGCTATATCTGCTGGCTCAGTATAAGTGGCTCTATCTACAATGAGCTCTGCACACAACTGCATATTTCCTTTGAGGTTGCAGATGTAGTCAAAGAATGTCTTGTGGTTGTCCTTGGCCTGGGAGGCCAAATTTATCTAAAACTTAGCTTTAGTAGATTTTATTTGTGCGCTGAGTTGTTTAGTTTGAGAGTGCTTTTATCCTGCTGGGTGCAGCACCTCTTATTTTTTACCACAATTTTCTTCCTTCTGTTATACAGCCTACTGATGCTGTGATTCTACCAGGGAGGCTTGTTTTTTGATTTAGTTCTGTACTTCTTCCCGATGGTTACAGCTGCCTCTATGCAGCTATTAACATGCTTGTGTGGGGTTTCTGCAAACAGTTCTGTGTAGGCAACAGTGTTCTCAAAGTTTATGGAGGGTTGAAATTTTGCCAGGTTATCACTTTACAGTAGGAAGTTAACCTTGCAGTAGTTACTGAATATTCCAGAGTTAGCTGAAGTGGTATAGGTTTCCTGGGTCATGGGGGAGGGGGGTATAGCTTGCAAGGAAGTGGTACTGGATTTTCCCTATGGAGATTTGAGTGTGGAAAAGCTCATGTGTATTGCCCTGTTTGACCAGCCTTGAGGTATGTTTATTTTTGATGTAAATAGAGACACCTCCACCTTTTGTCACCATCTGTGTAGTAGCTGGCCTAAATGTGTGGAAGGCAATATAACCTTGCACTGTTGGTGTGCGCTCTGCATCTTTAAACCATGTCTCAGTGACAGCACGGCCATCAGCATTTTCTAGGGTGAAAAGAGCTTCTAGGGAGTAGAATTTTTTTGTTTAGACTCCTGGCACTGAGCAGTAACACCTTCAGATTTTCTTGGTTTTGATTTATGTCAGAAGTACTTTCTGCTTGTCATTGCCTAAAAAAGGCACTATGGGAAGTGTTTTGATGTAAGGTATTGTCAGCTATGCCAGGAGAAGTAGGGCAGTGGACGTGTAACATATGCCAGCATACCCAGATGGAATTTTGTAAAGCATTATATGGCATTTGTATATCAAACTGATTTGTAAAGATGATTGTGTTGAAAAATGTATTTGTAAAGCTGCTTGTGTTAAAAATGTACCAACAGTTTGTCCTGCTGGTAAGAAAAAGAAATACACTTGTATGTCAGACTGTATTATACTTATTGAAATTAATACTATAACAGAGGATACTGGAAAAGAAGATGTTAAACTCGGCTGCTGCTAACTTTGAAAAATAGTATGAAATTAAATTACTTAATTTAGGCCATAAAGATTGTATCTTACAGTTCTGACTGCAACCAGAGAATGATTTATTAGCTCCTGTAGAAAGACTGGAAGTATTTTATTTTTTATGACTTTCAGAAGCTGCAACAGATCTTAGTAAAACTCTATGTGTGTGTGTGTGTGTGTGTGTGTGTGTGTATTATTGACACACATGTGCAAGATTCTGGGTCAGTTGCTAGGAAAGGGGCTAGTATGGGAACCAAAGTCAAATGACCAGGTGTATGTGATGTCATTTTGTAATCTATGGCAAAAATATTGTGTTAATAGTAGTTAAGATTGAAGTCACAAGGCAGTCTGTTTTTGTAACCTGACAAAGAAGGATCTCTCACCCACTTCATCTTGCCTTGCTCTAGTAAGTGACCTGGGAATAGTAATACTTCAGATTAGTCAAGAAAGTATAGTGAGATTACCTAAGTTCTGTTTTGCTGTATTGGTGTGAATCTATTGGTGGTGCAGCGGTTAGCGTTGCTGCCTCACAACAAAAGAATCTCTGGTTTGATCCTAGGCTGTGGTGTCTTCTGTGCGGAGTCTGCATGTCCTCCCTGTGGTCGCGTGGGTTTCCTCCGGGTGCTCCGGTTTCCTCCTACATCCCAAAGACATGCTGTAGGTGGATTGGACACTTTAAATTGGCCCTAGGTGTGAGTGTGTGTGTCTTCTGTGGAAGGCTGGGCGCCAGGCTGGCAACTCGACACCGTAAAACCCCAATGCCAATCATGAGCAGACAAGTGATCCGCTGTGGCGACCCCTAACCGTGAAAAGCTGAAAGAAGAAGAAGAAGAAGAGGTGAGAATCTATTTATCTGTGATATTTTAATATTTCCTGTGATTGAAACTCTGGTGGTTATTGTAAACAGATATTCCATATTTTCATGTTCGTTTATTATTCATAATTAAATACATTTAAACTTTTTATTGTGCCTTGTCCTTTAGAGAATATTTTAACCTTTGAGAGTACTTATATCTATTTGGTGACTCTGTGGCCACTCCTGAAAGTCTTCCTGCACTGGTCAAACAGTACCATTTGCATTAATATTAATTTCACTCAAAATAATTGGGTACCGTTGTAAGACCCTTGCAGTAGCTGGCTTTGGAATGTCTGGTGGCAGTGTAACTACCTTACAGTCTGGGCAGAAAGGAGCATAGCTAGTAAATCTCTGCCAGTCTTTCCACAGGTGTGTGTGTGTGTATGTGTGTGCGTGCTCGCAAATTAAATCTCAAAGAGTGTGTGTGTCAGTTGCTTGGAGCAGGGACACGGAATACTGGTTTCACAGAGAGGTGGAGAACTTGGCTTGGACACTTGGCTGAGGACGCAACTCTATAGCTGTGCCAGTGGGGAGTCTTACTTGGGACCTGGAAGGAGATGAAGAAACACAGATCCCAGACTGTTCCCTGTGTGCTCTTAAGGGGAAATTGTGCTTGGTGCAGAGAACTGCATCTGGGAATACTGTATCTATTTTTGTTCTAAGTAAATGTCCCTCTCCAGTGTCAGTGTTGAGGATTCAGGATCCTTCATTACTGGCCCAGACAGGGAACGTCACAATGAGGACAATGTTTTAGATAATATTATAAAGCCCAGAGGGGAGAGGCGCAGACCATCCCTGGCAAAGCAGCATGGTCTGTTGACCATCTCCTTCCACGCTAACAAATACTGCATCCCCTTAGAATGACAAAATACTGGTACTTCACAGGATTGTACGGATAACTGCAAGATACACAGTAATGCTCTTTTGACTAGACACACATGCCAGTTGACTGCAGTGAGATTAGAACCCCTACCTAACTAGGTACACCAGGTAATAATGCAGAATAATGTTTTGGAAGAGGAATGAGGTTTAAAAGAAGGCAGGATTTGAATGAGCTATGTAATGTTTGATAATGACTGGGCAGATTATAAGCGATATATAATGTTTGCAACTAAATTATGTCAATATGGTTTGTTTTCATTTATATAACTGCATGATTGCCTATGTCATAAGTGATAATTTAATAAAGATGTTTTTTGTATAAAAAGCATGGACATTTTTGGAAAAATTCATGCAGAAAAATGCTTTGGAGAAGCAATGAGGTTTAAAAGAAAGCAGTCACTGAATGATTTCTATAATATTGCTGAGAATACATAACACTATATGTGATGTATAATGTTTGTAGATATAAACCTGCTAATATGGTTTGATTGCTTTTATATAAATGTAAGTCTGCCTATGTCACAAGTCATAATTCAATAAAGGTGTTAAAGAATGAAATTTACAAGGTCATGTTACTAGTGGTTTCACTTTTTCAAGGGATCAATAGGGAATAAAAGTACAGTGAATAAAGAAAAAAGCCGTCAAAGAACAACTTTTATGCTTCAAACTACAATTAACTCCTGAATCTCACAAAAGGCTGAAATCACCTTAACAAACTGAGTGAAATTATATTAGAATACTTGATGCAAAAAAATCTTACCTTCAAAAACAATGTGGTAAAGTTTTATTTATTTATTTGTATTTGGTAACGAGGGCAGAGCCTGATCTATATGAATCTTTTACAGACTCATCCCTGGAGCACTGTCTGGTTACTCAGAGTTGCACAGCAGGAACATGAAAGCTGAGGGAATCAAACTCATGATTTCATGAAGCAGCTCATTAACAACTCAGCCTTGATTTACTGCGCTGTCATCACCTATATAAAAGAACATAGTCTGCATTTTTTCTTACACTATGTGATTTCAACATTAATCCAGAGTGTCTGACAAATTTATGATATTCATTTAAGGACACCTTTGGCGAGATACAGGCAAGGCACTACTTTCCATATTTCACTTTCTCCCTCTTTCCCTGGAATATGGGCAGTATAATATGAAATACTGCACTTTATATTTGAGTGCAAGAGTTAATGGGAACAACATTTCTGTTTCACAAGAATAGAATTATCATCTATCACAGCATTCACACTCTGGCAGCTGACAGCACAGTTATAAATATGCCCATTAGTAGCATGAACTAAATCTTTAAACAGCAGCAGGGAGACAGCAGCCAGTTAAAAATAGCTCCAACTATCACATATGAACACAAGCCCTCAGATTCACTCAGGAGACTCTATAATGGGCTCTTTTCCTCAGTTTCTATACAAAGCATGGAAACCAGTCAGGTATATCTCACCTGAAATGCTGCATTGAGAAACAAACACAAATACAAAAAAGGACAGCATCAGCTAAAAATGCAGTTTATTGTTCTATATTCATCAAAGTAAAACAACTACAGCTCAACATTAATTAAAAAGCTAATGCTGAATAACTTTGTCACCGTGTCATATTGATCCTGTAAAGGAGATAAAATTAATTCCTGCATGAACAAAGGCAAGGCATTAAAAATATTGAAGATTGCATTTACTCTAACACTGCATGGACTTCAGATACCAAATAATCTTACGATTCCAAATAACACTGAGAAAGAAAAGTCCAGAAAGTGCAGATAGAGGCAGAAAAAAGAAAATAATTAGGACAGGTAGACTAAACTCAACTAGTAAACACACTTCACAGAACACCTTCTTGTGTGTGATAAAGACGGTTGTCAAAAATGATGCACTGACACCTTCTATGACAGAAAAAGAATAGTATCAAAAAGGCATGGCAGAAGGCGGAGTATGAATATACATTGCAGCACAATTATGTACGTTCTTAAAGCTGAAAAGTGCTAATCACTGTAGGATAATTCAGTCTTCCAGAGAATTGTAAAATGATTGATGCAATCTGCTCCACTGTGTTTGCCAATAAGAGGCAATAAATCACATGAAAAGCTTTAGAACTAGAGTGTGTGTGTGTGTGTGTATGCAGGGGTGGGGGTGGAATATCATGCAAGACTTAAAAGGAATTAGGTTACAGTGAAGGTGGATAAAATTAATACGACAACAGTCTAAAGCATTATAAGCAATAAAAATGTATAGCAGTACTGTGAACAGAAGATGGTTAAAACTGACCAGCATGAATCCCCAGTGACTATACAGTAACAGCTTTGTGACTCATGATAAGTGTACAATATAATCACCTCCCAGTTACTACACAGAAAATGCAAGCTGTCTTTGTGTGTACTTCATTCCCACTTACTACACATAAAATCCATTTGTTTTTATATACTGTTGCTCATTTCTGCATAACCATGTTTGGGGTTGCTCTGAATATACATGACTATATTGTTCTCTACACTCATCCAACCACATCTTGTTAACTTCAGTAAATCCTAGATTCCCTCGTGAGAGGAAATTCCCATGCAGTTTTCAGTGCTGGTGGAGCAGAGGCCTGCATTCAGAAGTGGCAGGCTGCTGGCTTCACATCAGGCAGGAGATAAGACCTTGCTCTTTTCTCATTCTTACAGATGACACATCACTGTTGTGCTGATATTTCTCTCCAGCTTCACTTTAACAGAATCCAGCACTGTGTTCCCATCTTGCTTCTGCTGTAGAAAAGAAAGCAAAAGACATTCCCCCTCCTCACAGAAGGAAAGCCACAAATGGGCATTTCAGCCTTCACTTCCCATCCAGCAATCAAAATCCAGCAGTGAAACCAAGCCACTAACACTGCAGTTAAAAATCTAAGCACTGGACCAAACGGCCTATACCCCAGTACAGGATTTTGTCTCCATATCTCTCTCTCTCTCTCTCTCTTACTAATATATTTTTTTTTCCTTCCAAAACTATTTCACTTTTCCCTTTACGTTTCAGTATGTTTAAAGATGTACAAGAATCCATGAAATTTAAATTGTATATTTTTTTGTGTAGAATATGTTTATTATGTACATGTCTATGGCATGAGCAAAGCTATTGTTTTTTTATCTAAGGAATAATGCTTTTGTAGAATTTTGCTTTAAGAGCGTTTACAGTTAAGTAGTTTGGTCATGTGACTTATTAGAAGCAAGTATATTTATAGTTAATGTGCATTCAATGTGTTATTAGCATCTGAAGAAGCAGGGTTTACCCGTGAAAGCGCTCATGGTCGACTATTAAAGTTTGTTTTTATCCTGGAGCATTCAGCTGTTTCTGAGTCCATTTGTCTTTTTGGATTATCTTGTATATGTTTGTCTCATAAAAGATCTATTTATTATAGATCAGTGGTGCGGATACCAAATTGTCCGATTTAAAGGGCCTGCTGTTGAGGCAACACCATTCATCTTTGCTGCATTTTGTTTGCTGTTTCTTATTCAATACAGGAAGGCAGCAAATCATGTTTTAAAAACAAAAATGCCCTTATTTGCTCTTTCATAATGCAGAGTATGCAATCTCGCTTTAGACATCCGAATCTGTGTTTTATGTAGTAGATTTTATTTCTGGAAATCAGTCCTAAATATATTGTTACAGATGTCCCATTTCTGAGTTTCCATTGCTTATGATGCACATTGCATACAAAGGAAAATATTCCAATGTGAAGTATGTATTACTTAAATTCTAGAATTAATCCAAGCTGTTGTGTGGTTAAGAAACACCACTGAAGTCACACAAAAGGAGGACATATTGTGTGACATTTTTTGTGAAGACTGGGACATGGTGAACATATCTTTACCATATTTCAACGACTACTATTTTCATAGTACTGGATGGGTAGAGTAATAGCTATGCCTCTAAATTTCAGGTGGAGACCCCAGCTAACATGCCAAGGGCATCTGCTATAATAAAAATCATCTCTGGACTTGGAGGCCATATCCAGCCCCATAGCACTTAGTAAATGTAAGGACTGAGGACTAGTGACCATCTCAAATACCAGTGCAAAAAGTCAGTGCTCTAACAGGATGTACTTCTTTGAGGGGGTTTACTTTTCTGAAATCATAAAGGAATCCAGTAGCCTGGCTCTGTGGTGCTCAGGGATGAAGCCCTGACTGTGACTCGGATAACAGGGATTTGATTACCGGTGCCAGCACAGGAGGAGTCAAGCAGGGTGGGGAAGAGGAATGGAGGGATGTGGCCTGCTCATCTCCCCACAAGGGAAGGTTTTTTGCAGGCACTTGGTGTTACACTAGGCAGTGCAATTCCCATGGTGGATATTCATATGCTAATAAATTCTCCTCATACTAGAGGCTGCCCTGTATTGTGGTTGAGCAATTACTTGTTTAGATATCCCCGAAAAAAAAAAAACAATGCAACAAATCTTCAAACTATTAAAATCTGTATCTGTAGAGTATGATACATATGATTCTAAGAACAAACTGGGATAGCAATGTATTCCAGATTATAAAGAAAAACTAGAGGCCAGTAAACTAGAAAGTTTATTTTCCTCTAGTCGGAATGAACTTGTGCAGGTTTGGACTATGTATTTCTTTTGAGAAGTTTTATACATGATCCTATTTGTTTTTGAGACTTTCATTGGTATCTAACCTATAAGGATTTCAGAAGAAGTACTGAAAGGGGTTTTGACTATTTTTTTTTAAATAATTCTCACTCCACCCCCCTCCCCACTGAGGACATTGCATGTTGATTGCCCTAGCTTTCCCCAGCTTGCATATTTGTCACAGAATGGGAGCAAGATACGTCCAGGCTGGGAAAGTGCCCTATGGCTCGGCTCATTTGTTTTCACCTAAGAACCTCTTTCAGCCCTTCATTCCCTGGGGAAGGTCAGGTGGTAGGGAGCAGGCCAGACTGCTGGTCCTGGGACATCTCCTGCTTTCTCCCCTTGTTAGCATCTGCCTTTGGGTTTATGGTTTTGTAAAGAAATAGCAAAATGCATTCTGTAAGCATGAGGCAGTTGCTACACTGCCTCAAGATACATACTACAATACAAGTAGGCTAGCCACAGAAGCGTGAGAGCAGACTGCTGTGTCAAAGCCAGAAGATGCAGGAAGTATTCAAGGTATGAATGCAAGGCAATGGAAGGTGTATGAAGTATTCATGCTTGAACTGCATGACTCCTGAGGTATTGCCTAAGTTAGCAGATCTAGCAGCTTTTAAAGACTATACAGTGCTCTAAAGGACTACACAATACAAAGGAATTTTTTTTATTTTATTTTTTATTTTACATTTGTTGACTGGGATAGTTCGACTGGATGCATGTCCATTTTCAGCGGAAGCCCGGGGAGAAAAGCTCCAAGGGTAAGCAGATACAGCATTACATAATACCAGCATTACATATTACAAACAGATTATTTACAGAGATTACATAAGTAAGCAAGTTAAACAAGTTCCACAGGTTAAAGTTAGTCCTGAGCACAAGTCAGGATTAAATTAAATTACACAGTAAACTGGTTAACAGATTTTTACACATTCGAGTTAGCCAGGCTTGATACATTGACATAGCCAGTTAAGTGACAAATGTTGTTTGAGTCTAGTTTTAAAGTGACCTAAGGTGGAAAGTAAGGTAATATCAGCTGGAAGTGAGTTCCAGGATCTACTTAGAGTTTGCAAAGAGAGAATCACCAGCTGTGTTATTAATTTTGCTAGTCTGAATTAGTAGTTTGTTAGAGGATCGAAGCAGTCTAGGATTGTTATAGGGGGTGATAATATTTTTAAGTGCAGGAGTATTGTCCGGATTATAGAGGATTTTATAGGCCATAATCAGTTGGTTATACTGGATTAGGCTAGGTAGTTCAAGCCAACCAAGCTGATTTAGATTGATGCAATGATGTGTCCTAAAAGGCAGCCCAGTGGCAAACCTGGCAATGTGGTTATAGCAAATTGAGAGTTTGTTAAGGACAGTCTTGTTCAAATTCGAGTAGAGGGATGCATACAGAAGGGTTGAAAGAAGGTGAGAGCGAGCTATGGCAATTTTAGCTGGAGGGGTTAGGAAGGCTTTTATTCTGTAAAGTGACCCTAGTTTTTTACTGATGGTTTTGATAGTTTGGTTAACATGTAGGTCAAATTTGAGATTATTGTCTATGATGACACCTAATAGTTTTGTAGATGGGTCAGGGGAGATTATTGTGCCATCATTTGATTTTATGGTAAAGGTGAAAGCGGTAGACCTACGTGTTGGTGAAAATAACAGCATTTTAGTTTTTTTGGGATTTAGGATCAGACGATGGTCAGAAAGCCAGTTTTCTATTGTATTAAAGGTGGTCTGGGTAGCTGACCATAACTCTACTGGAGATGTGGCTGAGCAAATCAGAGTAGAGTCATCAGCATATTGGATACAGCTGACTTTTGGGATGACAGTATAAAGTTCGTTAATGAAGATGGAGAACAGCAAGGGCCCTAGTATAGAGCCTTGTGGTACTTCGAGGGTGTTAGGTAGAAGGTTAGAGAGTTCGTTCTGCCAGAGGACAGCCTGCTGTCGACCATTCAGGTAGGACTGAAACCATTGGAGGGCTCCAGTATCTAGACAGAATGTTTAGGCACAACAATTTAAGAACGCATGTACAGGTATCACAAAGAAAGCACAAGCAAACAGTGCAATAATTAAATAGCACAGTACAATAATACACATGGTGATGAGACAAAATGATTCAAGAATGCATGCCCAAGTGCCACAACATTATACAAATGTAATAATTCTAAAACTAGTATAAAACAGCAGCATAGACACCACAAGCAAACGGATGCATCAAAATGAAATAAAGAAATATAGCAATGAATTCCAGAATTAATTTGCATAGATTTGCAAGCAATTTAAGGGGAGTAAATTTCAGGTCTCCTGAAGTAGTATGGCAAGAACATGTATCATCTTGGCCAGTGCACAGTACGGGTTAACAAGCTGCTGCACAGTACACAGCATCAGGCTGTGTACTAGACCATAAACCAAAAACAACCAGCAAGCCAAAGCAACCACTAGTCCTCCAAATGCAGATTTATTTCATCAAGTAAAATCACAGTTCAGTGTTTTCATCTATTTACACAGACATCATCAGAACCACGAATGAAGCACTCTCACTTCCTTTTAAAGTTGTGTTTGGTTTTTGGATTTTGTTAGCGCCAGTACTGGAATTCTACTTTTTGTTTTGGTTCTAAATACTAGACCATGCAACGGAGGTTATGCAGCATGAATTAAAGCAGGACAGAACAAGCAAAAAAAGAAGTTATGTACTCACCATAATGTTCCATGTTTGTAGTCCATCTCACCCTTCATTCTTACATATGGATTTAGAGCCGCTCCGGCTCGGCCGATTACAAAGCTCAAAGTCTCTCAGATGGCTCGTGGCAAGGTAGGTATCCCATAGTGCACTAGTAAGAATCCCCAAAACTTGTTTGCTGCTGTCTAAAAAAGTGATTTACCTTCCACAAGGAACAACAAAGATGAAAAGGTCTCCACTCTAAGGAAGATAGATACTATCTTGTGTCCAGATCCTCCAAGGATACATGGATGGGGATAAGAGGGTGGATTCGTAAGAATGAAAAGCAAGATGGACTACAAACATGAAACATTATGGTGAGTACATAACTTCTTTATGTTCTGTAGTCCTATCTCTCCTTCATTCTTACATATAGGACAGCATCCCTAGCACCTTTTTCTCGGGTGGCTGACGGGAATATACTCCTAAGAACCATGGAAGCAAAGGAGGCTCTGCTCCTGGTGGCCAAATCCAATTTGTAATGAGTAATGAAAGTATGAGGGATAGCCCAAGGTGCTGCTGCACATATACTGTCCATTGGAATTCTGGCTTGAAAGGCAGCAGATGTGGATACAGATCTGGTAGAATGAGCTTTAATTTTAAATGGGAGTTCTTTGCCATTAGAGGAGTAAATAAAATATATACAACTTGAAATCCAGTTTGATAATGTTATCTTGGAGACTGGCATACCTTTTCTCATCTCCAAAAAAAATACACACAATTGGTCTGATCTCCTCAACTACTTGGTTCTATGTCGACAGAACCTTAACTGTCTGTGAACATCAAGTTGACGAAACTTGTATTCTGCTTTGTTTGAACGATTAGGAAAAAAAACTGGTAGTTCAATAGTTTGATTCATATTAGATTGAGAACAAACATTGGGGATGAAGGATGGATTTGTACGAAGGGAAACTGTCTATGAAAAATCAAGTAAGGAGGTTTGACTGAAAGTGCTTGCAACTCTGACACTCTTCTGGTGAATGTAATGGCTACTAGAAAAATGGTCTTCCATGAAAGGAACTTTAATTCACAAGTATGTGCGAGTTCAAAAGGCACGGAAGTAAGTTTAGAAAGAACAAAATTTAGATCCCAGGGAAATTACAGGTTCTTGAAAGGGAGGTCTTAGCAAGGTAGTGCCTTTTAAAAATGATTTACACAATCTGTGAGCCATAGGATTAGGTTTGTGTTGTCCCAAATGAAAATTGCAGATCGTTGCTAATTGAACTTTAATTGTAGCAGCAGCTGATCCCTGATAAAAAAGTTCGGTTAGGAATTCTAACACTAAGGGAATGGAGGCTGTGTAAGGGTCTGTTTTTTTCTCATGCCCAGAGAGAAAATCTTTTCCATTTGCTAGTATACAATTTTCTCATAGAAGGCTTGTGAGAAGATGTCAGGATATGTGTAACTGCAGGGGAGAAATCATGAAGCCTGACTAGGGATGGAAGTGGAGCAGCGACGCTGTCAAGTTGAGGGTGTGGAGACAGGGATGAAAGGTGCCTGACGTGTGTCAGAAGGTCTGCTACTGGGTCCAGAGTCCATGGATCGTCCAGAAGGTGAGGCCCGAGAAAGGGGAACCAACTCTGATGAGGACAGTAAGGAGTGATAAGAATCATTCTGCTTCCTAAGGTCTTTGCTTTCTGGATCACTTTCAATATTAGCAGAAAGGGAGGAAAGGCATAAAGAAGTCCCGAGGGCCAATTGTGAACAAGTGCATCTCTCGCTGTCTCACCCCCGGGGGGGGGGGGGATAAGGGAGAAGTAGCTGCTGCATTTGGCGTTCATTGGGCTGGCAAACAGATCGCAGCAAGGCTGTCCCCATTTGTGGAAAATCTGTTCTGTGATTTTCTAATTCAGGGACCACTTGTGAGGCATCAAGATTGCCCTGCTGAGCTTGTCGGCTATCACACTGGTTGTCCCTGGGATATGCGTTGCAACTAGAAAGCATTGGGAAGATATCGCCCACTGCCAAACACGAAAAGCCTCTTGACATAGGGGTTAGGAGCTGGATCTCCCTTGTTTATTTATATACCATACCACTGAAATATTGTCTGATTGGATTGCTATTATCCCTAGAGGAAGAAAGTCGTGAAGTGCTTGCAACGTTAGTAGCACTGCTCTCATCTCTAGGACATTGATATGCAAGTGAGCCTCATGTTCTTGCCATGTGCCTTGGACTGTCCTTCCTAGATAATGCGCCCCCACCCTATCTGGGAGGCATCCGTGGTTACAGCAGCAATGGGTGGCGAGGAATGAATGGTGTACCTACCGTTGGTTGATTGGACTGGATTCATCAACGAAGGTCCTTTTTTGCAAGATTCTGTTATCAAAATGGGATGAGACAGAGGCAGTTGTTGGAAAAAAAACACTGGGAAAAGAGTAGCCATTGTAGAATTCTCATATGTAGTCTGGCTAGTGGAACAAGAGTCATAGTAGAGGCCATGGTTCCTAGAAGTTTGAGCACTGTCTTCGCTTTGACTTTGTGTTGGGGAAGCAGGCTGTATATCTGCCTTAGATTTTGTATTCTGTCTGCAGGAATGCGAGCCATCATTGCGACTATTTCTGCACCTATAAAAGTCACATATTGAGAGGGCGACAAGGCAGACTTTTCCCAATTTATAGTAAACCCTAGCTGAGTGCAGACTCGGATGGCTGAATCCCTGGCTTGTAGAAGTAGGTGCCTGGTGGTGGCAGACAGGAGCCAGGTATGAAAACACTTGGAATCCAAGATGTCTAAAGTGAGCTGTTACAACCGCCATGCATTTGGTGAACACCCTGAGGGCTGTGGTGAGACCAAAGGGCAGAGCATGAAATTGGTAATGGCTGGCTCCCAGCCAGAAGCATAAATGACTCCTCGATGCTCTGTCCATTTTTATGTGGTAGTACGCATCTTCGAGGTCTATGGAGTACATCCAATTGTCTTTCCCTAACAGAGGGAGTATAGACTGCAGTGTTACCATTTGGAACTTGGACTTATTCACTGATTCGTTTAACTTGCTGAGATCCAAAATGGCCCTCCAGTCCCCTGTTCGTTTTGGCATTAAAAAGAATCTGGAGTAAGTTACGAATCCTATCTGGTCTGTGGGGACGGTTTGGATGACTCTCCTTTGAAGCAACTTTTGGACTTCTATAGTTGCTTGATACCTGTGACTGGGTGGAAATTCTGGGATTTTCTTGGTGGAATGAGGTAGAAAAGAGAAGGGTATGGAGTATGCTCTGAAAATTATTCTTTGTACCCACTTGTCTTGGATGATGTCATGCCAGGCCTTCTGGATACAAAGATAAGTGACCCCCGACCTGCCCCACAGAAGCGCAGTCGGGCCCCACTTCAGGAGCACTGATAAGAATGTCTGCAAAAGGAATCGCGGCCACCCTGGTTTTGTGGACCTCCCCACCTCTAGGGCGACGTTTCCATTACTTCCTCCTCCCCTGCCTCTGGAGAAGGAATCACCTTGTAAGTCCAGAAAAAATCTCTGATTTGTTGAACCACATTTATTTTCCCGCCTCTCGGACCCTTAGGGTATGGTCTAGAAGGGACGGAAAAACGTACTCCCATGGCAGAGAGAGTTTTTACATCCTGCTCGCACCTGATGAGTGAATCTTTTACCTTTGGTCCAAACAGAGGGGAACCCTCAAAGGGGCGTTGGTAAATGTAGATTTGAAGAGCTCCGCAAACTTCCATAAGCGCATACAGGAGGGTCTCCTAAGGGAAACTCCTGAACCAGCTGCCCTGCTTGCTCCATCTGCTGCATAAGATATCAGCCTCATGGAGGAGTTAATGGAGTTTAAGGTAGACAATTGAGCAGTAACCTTCTCAGGGACTCCTTCAGCTAAAGTACCTTGGAGAGTATCTCCTAGTTCCTTTAGGAGATCTCTTTGAAGCCTAGTGAAATGGGTAAGGTAATTCAGCGATGTTAGTGTAAAAACAACGGAAAAGAAGATACGCTTCCCGTATCTGTCCATCATTCGAGACTTCTTGTTCGGTGGGTGGACAGATGAGGAAGTTTCCGCTAGTTCCTTCTTTGTGGCTGCTGCCACTACCATGGCATTTACAGGCACACCTTTAGTCAAAAACTCTTTCTCTTTGGGGTCCGAAAGAAATTTGTTGGGCCTTCTGGGGACTGGTTCCACGGCATCAGGAGTTTCCCATACCTTTCGACTGACTAAATCTAAGAGCTCATCGAAAGATGGAGATACCTAAGAGGCTGAAGGTTGAGACCCGGAAACCTTCAGGTACACTGCCTCCTCATCAAAAGAGGTGACAGTGGACCAGCAACCTCTCTGTTTCAGGATCTCTAGGATATCTATGAAATAGATATCAGAGAAAGACCTAGGGGACCCTTCTGACTTTCTCGAGGTCAGTGTCAGAGGTGATTGTCTCATCAGGAGAGTCTACATGCTTCCTCTTGCAAGTTCTCTCCTGAGGAAACTCCTCAGAAGGGTATTTTGGGGAGGTCTCGGAAGACTGGGGGCCACCCAATAGGGGCTCCTGAGGCTGCAGGTTTCTGCTGTCAAGAGAGAGATGGTGCTGAGACAGGGGTCGGAGCTTGAGGGGGAAGAGCATCGGTACCCTTGTGTGGAGCTGAAGACCTAGACAGCACACTCCTCATCATCTCGAAGGCAGATCTCTCTGGCTCCAAGGACACCCCTGGTTCCGAGGAAGTGGAAGTAGCCCTTGGCTCCAAAGCGATGGGCTCAGAGATAGCTGTAGGATCCAAGTTCAACCGAGCCTACGCACCAAGAGGTAGGCTGGGAAATTAAGAAGTTCGGGTCCAAGTGTCCCTGTCGGGGCCAACTGGTGAGCTCCCAGACACCAAGGACGGTGCCGAAGGTGTTGGAGCGGATCTCGGCTCCGAGACAGACAATAGAGGTGCTGGAACCGACAGTTCCACAATAAGTGGCACTAATAGCTCTGGCTCCGAAAGACCGACATGGCTCGGAGGAGGAACAGTAGCAGGTAGTATGGCCTTAGACGGCTCCGGAATGGATTGGGTCAGAGCAGGCAAAAATTAGCTAGCGCCGATGACTTCAAGAGTCTAAGCATTACTCTCTCTACATCTGGAAGACAAGGTAGGTGATCCATATCTCTGTAAAATCAGAGATCTGAGAGTTAGGCAAACTGGTACTAATTCTCTAGACCGACTCCGAGGTAAGTGTTCAGTAGTCAGCTCTGAAAAACTTTGGGCCAATACTGAAGTGTTGATGTCGATAACCTCGACCGGCTCTGAGGACAGTGGCACTGAAGAGGTAGAAGGTTTGTCCAATTTTGTAATTTTTTGTGGAGGTCCAGATAAAATAGTCAGTGTGGGGAAACTGTCTCTTGGCCGACTTGACCTTCTCTTTTTCAGAAGAGGGAGACCTGGAATGTGATGATGCAGAGCTGGCTAAATCATCCTCAAAGGAAGGCTTAAGGAGACCTTGCAGGATCAATTTGTTCTTCTTTTCCTGGAGAACCCAAGAACTAAAGGAGTGGCAAAAAGTACATGTCTCCTGAAGATGTATGGCTCCCAGGCAGTAAACACAAATACTATGTCCATCAGTCAGGGACATTTTTTGAGAACACTTGAGACACTTTTTGAAACCCAAAGGTTTATGATTCTTTGATTTCTTAGACATATTGTCACAAACGATCACAAGAGGGAAAAGCAGGAAGAGAGGACAAGGTCCTCTAACTTAAACAGGCCTAGCCCTACTGAGGAAACAACACAATAGAGAAAATGTAATAAAGGACTAGGTCCTCTAACTTAAACAGGACTAGCCCTAAACAGAGGAGTAAGCAACGTCAACAATTTCCAAGAACAACTGCAATAAATTCAACAAACACTCTAACTAAATAGTTCTAGCTAGTAAGAGTTAATAAAGAAACACTGCACACAGCTATTAATTTTAAACTACTTATTCTAGTCAAAAACACAAGGCTAGAATAGGTCCTAACCAAAACACGGACCTACGCCCAAGAGATCTAAATATAGCAAAACAACTAGTACACCGAAGAAGGGATACCACTCAAAGAAAAAGGGCCTGCGGAAGCTTCAGCCAACAAGTTTTCAACAACAAATTTGCAAATATTCAAAAACACACTAATGTACCTACTATAATAACAACAGTTAAACTATTTATACTAAACTACTAATATTATCAAAAAACGATGACTATAGAAATAGAATAATGAGGAAAATCCAACTTAGCCACGGCCAAGAAAGAGAGCACTTCTGAACTCGTACATGTGGCAAACAAGATCTGGGGATTCTTATAAGTGCACTATGGGATACCTACCTTGTCACGCACCAACTGAGAGACTTTGAGCTTTGTAATCGGCCAAGTCAGAGCAGATGATCGGCTCCGAACCCATATGTAAGAATGAAAGCGAGAGGACTACAGAACATCATAAATTCACAGTGCTAACAAGCTACTACAAAACAAACACCTGGAAAGTCCAATTTACCCTTTCCTCACAAGAGACAATGTACAAACAGTTCCACATGTAAAATATTATTATTAGGCAACACAACCCACAAATTAGCTGACAAAAGTCATTTCTCGCGTTGAGGGATCAACAGAGTAGATGCACATTGGGCAGCTCAACTCAAACAAATGCCAGGCCAAGCCATGCAACACAACTTAAAGCAAGACAGAGCCAACAGAAACTCACAACAACAACTACGTAATAGCAAATTAACACCTAAAACAGTGTAATTTCAAAACAGTTACAAATGTTAAAGCACTATCAGCAGGCAACATGAGTCTTAAATTAGCTCAAAAAAGTAATTAATATACACCGTTGGTACATTAATACATATAATGGATAGCCAAAATGCAATAAGCACAGATATAAAACACACTTAAGAGGACAGCTATCATGTTTGTTTACACAGACTCAATTACATAATGCCTGCTTATACATCAATCAGTGATGTAAATGATCCTCCATAATGCCAGCTTCTACAGCATCTTATAAAGCAGTACCTAAATGACATTTGTCTACACTATGCATTCCTGCTCTGTTAAGGATTTCACCAATGATGACTTTTCTGGGCAAAGACATGATAGCATAGACACTAGTCACAGGCACTGAAAAGAAGCTGCTGTGCGCTTCAGTCCTGTAAGATGGCTCAGCACACATCAGTGAAACAAAGCACAAGTCACCATCTTAGAATTCTAGAAGGTATGCACAAATATGAAACTACAGAATTATGAAGCTCAGTTTGCTGAAACTGTAAGGCTGTGCCCAGAGAAGGGAAGGTGGCAAACCTCAAGGGTGCATAATAAGATCTGCTTCTGCACCACTTATATTTCTTAGCTGGTTAAGGGACAGAAACAGTCAAATCTGCTGGTGATAATGAAGCTCACTGCAGGGATTATGGAGACAGCAAACAGACCAAATAGAAGGCAAGTAAAGCAGGGGTCAGACATTATACAGCATAAAAGGAAAGGCCAAAAATACAGAACATTTATATTTTTATTGCTGCTGTCTAGCCACAGTAACCTGCACCTTGTTGCCATCAGTCATTTTGCATTTTCCAATGTTATATAATATTTTACCAGAGATAAATGGCAAGTACAAACTTATTGAAATGCTAAGAAAAAGAAAATTGAGTATGTATGCCAAGATGTGTTATGTGTGGGAGAGAAAGCATATACAAAAAGCACATTTTAAGAGATACATTATTGGACTGTGGCCTTAGGCAGGTAGGTATGGTGCTCTGATGGAGATTTTGCAAATCAATTTATTTTGTACTGTAGGTGTCAATAATTCTAATGAAACTGGGGACTCTGTGACTTCGCAAAGTGAAAGTGAAGGCAAACTTCCACTCCAAAATACTGGACTGCTTCAGAAGTCCAACTCTGTACAGTATGGTGTCACATAATACATTATATAATGCAATCAAGGAAAAGCAAGCTTTTCTTTTGCAATAATCATCAGGATCAAACTGCTGAAATCTTTGATGTGGTGATGTTTCCATTTATCATGCATGTTTACAATATACTTATATTCTCAAAATTATTTTTTTATCTCCTTTCCCAAGACCTGGCAAAAGACATTTTCAACTACCCTATTACGATGTAGAAAAAAAAAGATAATGAAGGCATCATTCTTACACCAAATGTGATTATTTTTTTTGTTTACACAGCAGACAATTAAACAGCAACCCCTTTCTCTGACCTTAGAGACGTGATCAAACTTTTGAGATAAATGAACTTCCAAGAAAGGTTTGACTTCAGGACAGAAAAAGAAACATGTTCTTTGTTTTTGTTGCACAGACCAGCAAAAACAAACAATTACAATGCTTCTGAATATACAAGTAGATTAAATGTGGAAATGTATACTGCTGGGCTTTCATAAACGTACAAAAGAATAAAAGGAAACAAATTATCATGCAAAATATACAGTAAAACACTACTCTTAAAGGAAACTAGAAGGCAATGAAAAGCTAAGTGCATTGCCTCTTTGGCCTAAAAGGGTAAAGATTATGCAAACGATGGCAAATAAAAAGAAACAATGAAAAAAACTGACAGAGCAACAAAAGGCACGGCAAATGCCATCAGTACAAAATGTTTGTCGCATCTTCTCTCAGTCTCAACACCCCACTGTGTCGACTCAATCAAAAAGTGCTTCAGGCTTTATATCCCAGGTCTTTGAAAAGGATTAGTCTGTTTGTAGCTACTTTTGTTCTGGTTTAACTTTACATAAATTACTGTAGGAAAGCCATATCGGAACTCTACTGAAACAATTTAGGAACTTTCCAATGATTCCAGAAGGCAAAAACATAAACAGAAAAGCAAATCAGCAAATTAATATTGTATATAAAATCAGGTAAAGCTGATTAACCCAAAGTGAAGCTTAAATCCACAAAACAATAATTGTTAATTTTTTGTGTCTAATCCCACCTACTTGCGGACAGTCCTGCTGGCCCCTTTCTATTTAATATACTTTGAAATCAGCATACCTACTAATCTGGAAGAAACAAAATTACTGTATCATTTTATCCAGGAAGAAACAGATTCTGCTGGTCATATTTTGCAGAGTTACTGTGACATTTAAGAATAACTGTACCACTGTTTTCTAATTCAGACTATACCAGATCGGTCAGCTGCAATCAATGATATATACCTAACAGCAGGTAAACTAAAATTATTGAGCAACTCTAAAATGTCTGTTTTTAGTGGCATGAAAAAGAATTGAGAAGTTGTAACCATTTTTTCTGTACAATGCATTATATGTGTAACTTCCTTCTGCTTGGAAATCTAGCAAGTACACATAAGGTGTGAAATATATAGCAGATATGTGAAAGAGAAATAACTAATCTGCTCTGTCATTACAAGAGTTAGCAGTACTGCTAAGCCAGGTAAGCTAAGTGACGTAAAAGCACAATTAGAAAATTCTGTACTGAGATAGCTAGCCAAAAGCAGGAAAACAGACTCATTACAAGGTAAATGTGAACCTCTGCATTCTTGCATCTGTGGTTTCTGTAATGGGAAGGCATATGTTAAACACCTGAATAAACAATTAGTCTGCTCTAGAGATTGTGTTTACAGATCTCGGAGTTTCTTCCTGCAATTGTGTCTCTGCCAGTGATATCTTCTGAAAATTCAGCCAGTATAGCCTAGGGCTCATTTTGTATTCACTTACACATTTAGCTATTTACTTATTTATTAACTGTTAAAGGTATTTATTCCTAAAAGCTGACAAAATACTTGCGTCCACACTAATTGGCCAGAAATCTGCTACACACTACCAGTTGTGTTAATAACTATCTGGCCTATAATTATGATTAGAAACATTAATAAAGAGTTTCACAGACAGGTAAACATTTCTGCTTGCAGTTTACTACATTGGGCAAGGATAGAAAGCTGCAGTGTTGGAGAATATTATCAGCCATGACCTGAAATTCATTGAACATTGCATGTGTGTGTGTGTGTGTGTGTGTGCGTGTGTGAGAGGGAGTGCATATAAATGTAAAAGTTTAAGAGTTTATTACAAGTATAGTTACTGTGGACAGGACAGCACTGGAAGGCATGGAAACCCAGAGACAATGGTGTGAAAAGGGTACGGGAGCACAGCCAAAGACTTTGCTCAGTAGGGTGCTCAGTGTGAAAACTATTCTTTAGTTTGAATTATGCAGTACTACACCTAGATCAAAGAGCACATTTCATGCATGCTCTTAAGGTTAGGTTGTACTCGGTCAGTAGTTAATGATTTATATTTGAGTGTCTTTTTTATACGTCAATCTGTTTAATACCCATGGCTTAACTCAAGAGACAATACCTCTGGTGCCTATAACATTTTAGTTTAAGATCAGTGGGCACTAAAGCAGATCAAATGGCAAATAGCCTCTGCCCATCATATGTTGACTGCCTATGAAAAAATTATCCATCAAATAACCACTCCGTCAGGCTTTCTGTTGTCATTAACTGCTTAAGACGCACTAAATATTGGTATTTGGATTTACAGATGACCTGAAAGCTTCTCACCTATTTATGTTACACTTAACTCATTCACTCCAGTACAGGTCTTTTGAGTGTGGCTTGAGTCTTTAAAAAGTGAAGTTAACACCTTACACAGTTCTAACAAATACTCATTGACAGAGATCAAATATCAATGCAATTGTGTTTGCCATTATGTATGCTTCATGATAAAGTATTCTTATACCTTACCTTGTATGTAGCTTATTTTGGAATTATTAATGCAAATATGATCAAGATATATTTGATGTGAAGAGGCACAGTAGGAGGTAACTGCAGAAATGCCTGGAGGCATACTCTGCTCCTACTCTTCCTCTCTAAAAACTTCACCACACTCAAAAGTACATTTACCATCTTATCCTGCAACAACACTATCATCTCAGCCGAATCTAGTATTAAATTGCTAGGTGCTACAATAGATGATCGCTTAAATTTGATCTCCATATTACTAACTCGGTAAAAAGAACTCATCAGAATCTTGGACACCTTTTCCGCAGAAAGAAAAACTTAACTAACACTGCCCGAATAACTCTCTCCCAGGCTTTATTACACCCAACACTCCTGTACAGCTGCCACATATTCACAAACCTAAATTCTACACTTATTTCCAAGCTTGAAACTACTTATAATAAGATTGCCAGATTTGCAGCTAACCAAACCTACAAGTCACACCACTGCTTAGCACTACAGCAACTAGACTAGCTAGAATTCCCTCAGCTGCTCCAACTATACCAACTACAAATCATCCACTCTATCCTCCATCTACCCTCCTTCTGCCCCAGACTGTCCACTATCATATGCAAATACTCCCCTGCTAGGACGCTACGCAGCTCAAACCAAGAATTATTAGACATCTACAAATCCAAAGCCAAAATAGGCTGCCTTCTCTATAACTATAACCCAGCTACATCCTGGAACCAACTCCCCTTGGAAATAAAATCTCTCCAGCATAGCAAAAGTTTCAAATTAGCTACAAGGAAATACCTAAAAACAAAGTGGTCTTGCCGCTGTAGCCAACCACCCTGAAACCACCATCCTTTCACCTATTTCACCACCTCACTCTTAATGTATCTCTAACACTATTCTCCTGCCTCTTCTACCTCTTCCCTTCCTCTATCTCCAACCACTCAAGTCTTACAGACTCAAAACAACCTATCTGTCTAGTCTGTCTTCCTTTACTCTACCTCCCCTACATCTCCTACTAGCCATTCTTACTTTCCTTTCTTGCTTCCAAACTCCTATACAACTAGATCCTACCCTCCTTAAATAAGCATCTGCCTAACCATTAACTCATTTTGCTCTAAGCAGCTTAAATAATATTGTAACTAGTCACATTTTCTTCTGCTAATTGTTTAAAACATTGTTTGTAAAAACTCACATACTTGTCTGCCAATTGTTAATACTCTGTATAATTGAATTGCCTGAGGAGCTTTTTTTTCTCTCCGGGTCTCTGCTTGTAAGATCCTATAGCTGATTGTTACTACTATGTTACTAAAATTTAATAAATAGTTTTCTAGTCCTGAGGAGCTTTTCTGCCCGGGTCTCTGCTGAAAATGGGCCAAAAGCTCAGCCAGACTAACCTGGTTAACAAATGTAAAATAAATAAATAACTCATTATTTATTTATTTTTATTTAATCAATAAAATAGCACCCACTCTTCTCTTCATTTCTAGCTGCTTCAAAAGGGTTGAAACAAACAACCAGAGCTAGAGTTTTTAAGTTGTGGGTGTTCCCCAGTGGCCAGCTGAGGCGTGTTCTTTCAGTGGTGTGGAAGCCATAAGCATTTGATACCATTAAAGTCCAACTTGTGCTTGTGTTACAGTGAAATCACTAGGGGTTTTCCAGACTGGTTTAGAAAACTATACTCTAAGCTAGTTGAAAATGAGCAACCTCAAAACCATGAGAAATCCTTCATAAAGATGTATTACTTGTCAAAAACTACATTAGCTATTATGATATCAATACTGCATCCATATGTAAAAACAACTGATACATAGAACAATGTCTCAGTTTTGCTGGACCCCAGTATGTCTGACAGAACTTAATTTATCATTAGATATGTGTGTGTGTGCTCACACACACACACAATTGTAAACTATGGGGTACCCAACTCCCTGATTTAAGGCTGCATTTACTAGGTTCCAAGTTGCATGCATTTACCCTTTAGTTATCTAAGGGCTACCAAGTCACATGGAAGATTATGAGATAAATGCAAAGAAGTGGCTCAAACATTTCTAGGGAATTCCCCCCTATTAAATACTGGCATTAAGAGTATTTTAATAAGTTTCCACTGAACAGAGTGAAACTTGAGCTATGGACTATCATTGTCAGATGTTCTGCTATTCCTGGAAGGAGGAAGTCAATATAGTTCAGGAATGGGACAGAAAGACTCAACTATGTGGTGCAATTCACTGAAGATGGTAATGTCCTGTCTTTTCCTGCCACACCTACAATGTTTGGCCTCAGAAAGTGTGATTTACTTCCATATAATGGGGTCTTTCAGCATATCAGAGAAAACAGTCATATAGTTAAAACTGTGACTGGGTGGGAAGGGACAGTCTTTAGGAATCTAGAATACACTGTTTGTAGATATCCACAGTCAGCTTCTTTTGGGGCTGTGGTCATAATGCTTGTTTTCCACATTTATAAAATTCTGGGTAAAGTAATATGCTTTCAGATGCATTATGACACAGTTGAGGCTTCTGCAGACAATGAAATGACAAAGTAAAAAAAGACCTGTTCTAGTTTTCTCCCATCTACAGCAACTAGCTCATCCCTTTTGACAGTTTATGGTTTTGTTTGGTGAATTTCTCCTTTCTTACTGTAAAGCACATCACTTGATGTTATATAGTCCAATCTCGCCTACATTCTTACCTGTGGGTTCGGAGCAGAACCTCGGCTCCAACTCGGACATACTCTAGCTCGAAGTCTTTCAGTTGGCTGGGCTAAGAGGTATCCCATACTGCATTGCTCCCTTTCCCCAGATCTCGTTTGCCGCTCGCAAAGCTCAGACGTGATCTCGCTCTTGGCTGTGGCTAAGTATTACTTTTGTGTCTTAAATGACTAATTCTTTGCTCTAAAAGCTATTTTCATAGCTGTATCTGTGTGTGTGTTGTGGTTGTTAAGCAGTTTTTGTGCTCCTTTTATTTCTTTATCTACTTTACTGGTATCCCGTCAGCTATCTCCCTACGGGCTAGGCCTGTTTCAGTTAGAGGACCTATTCCTCCCTTAGTTGTCTGTTTCCCTTCTGTGTTTGTCTTGTGCTTAGGTACCCTATCCCCTCTGGGCTAGGACCGTTTAAGTTAGAGGACCTAGTCCTTCTTAGTGTTGTTTGTCGTTCAGGACCATTTGAATTAGAGGTCCTGGTGTGTTGTCTGTAGTTTTAGTGATTGTTACTGCGCTTTTTGCTGGTTAGTCTGTGGTGTCATTTTTGGTATCCTGCCTACTATATTTAAAGATACTAAAGAACATAAGCCTTTGGACTTCAAGAAGGGTAGTAAATGTGGTCACAAGATGTCTATTACCAATGGGCACTTGGTATGTGTTTATTGTTTGGGGGCTATACACCTTCAGGAATCTTGTGCTTTTTGTCATGCGTTCAGCCCTCATGTTCTTCAAGAATGGAAGAACAAGCTGATACTGAAGTTTCTACTGAAACCCTCCTCTGAGGAAGATTTAGAGAGGTCTTCTAGTGCTAAGTCCTCTCCCGCCAAAACATCTAAAGCAAAGAAACATTCTCCAGAGCCTCCGGAGAATGTTACCAAATCTACCGTGGCATCCTCAGCTCCACTGTCTTCGGTGCCAAAAGAAGTTTCTGAAGCTACATATCCTACATCAGCTCCCAGTTTTTCGGAGCCGGTGACGGAGATGCTAGCTTGGAGAAGTTTTTAGACCGGTCTCTCCTCCTTGTAGGTCTCCTTCTGACAGGAAGTCTAGATCTACCACCTTGTCCTCTAGGTCCTCCAGGACACACTCTGATGTAGATGTGGATAGAGTGGTGCAGAGACTGCTCCAATCACCGGTGTTGGCTAAATTGCTTTCGGCTCCAGCCCAGTTGGTTCTGGAGCCAGTCACCCATCCATCATCGATAGATCCTCCTCCGAGCAAATCCCTGCCTTCGGAGCCAGAGCGGTCAGCACCGTATGATGCTTCTAGGTCAGCTCCGATGGCCCATCCCAGCTTGTCAGCTCCGATCTCAGCTCCGACCCCGTCTGCTCCATCCACGGGGTCCAGGACTCATGGTTCCTCAATCGGACCTGAACGGGAGGCTTCAGGATGCTCTTCAGCTCCCAACCTCCCACTCGTTGCTTCGGCTCAAGTGAGCCAGACTCTTGCTTCAACTTCAGACCTTGTCCCCTCTGCTCAGAGAGATTTCACGGTTAGTCGATCTTCAGAGCTGGGGGGACCAGCTTTCGAGGTCATGCAGAGTGTGCTGGCCAGATTTTCAGCTGCATCATACAGTTCTGACACTCTTCCCCCTCCAGCCCCGGTAACAGTCTCTGATCGCCCTCTATCTTTGGACAGCAGAGACCCAAGGCCTCAGGAGACACCCATGAGTGGTCCCCCATTTTCTGAGGGCTCACCAGAGTTTGTGTCTGAGGAGCCCCCCAAGAAAAGAACGTGCAACAAGAAGCATTAAGACTCCCAGGAAGAGTCTCTCATGTCAGACACTGACCTCGAGGAATCAGAAGGGTCCCCCAAGTCGCCCTCTGAGGATATCTCCTTTTCTGATATCCTAGAGATCTTGAAACAGAGAGGCGACTGGCCCTCAAAACCCCCCTCTGAAGAGGAGTCAGTGTTCCTGAAGGCCTTTGCGGCTCAGCTTTCCGCCTCCTGGGTCTCTCCACCCTTCGACGAACTCCTGGATCTGGTTTGTCGTAGGGTGTGGGAAACCCCTGACACTGTGGAACCAGTCCCCAGGAGACCCAACAAATTTCTGTCTGCCCCTGCTGAAAAAGACTTTCTTATGAAAGGCGTCCCAGTAGATGCCATGGTGGTGGCAGCTGCCACCAAGAAGGAAATGGCTGAGACTTCATGTACCGTCCATCCCCCTAACAAGGAGTTTAGGACCATGGACCGGTATGGGAAGCGTATGTTTTCTTCAGCGGCCTTTACTCTGCGGTCGCTGAATTACTTATCACATTTTACAAGGCTCCAAAGAGATCTCAAAGAGCTTGGAGATACTCTGCAAGGTAACATATCTGACGCAGTGGCTCAGAAGGTCAATGTTCAGATGTCTACCATAAATTCTATAGCTAACACCTCCATGAGGCTGATCTCCTACGTAGCCAAAGGAGCGAGTAGGGCAGCAAGTTCCAGAGTCTCTCTCAGGAGACACTCCTGGATGCACCTTTGTAATTTCGCGGAGGCCTTTAAGTCTACATTCACCAATGCCCCTTTTGATGGTTCCTCCTTGTTTGGAACCAAGGTGAAAGACAATCTCACTAGGTGCGAGCAAGACAGTAAAACTCAGTCTGCCATGAGAGTCCATTTTTCCATGCCTTCTAGACCTTATCCCAAGAGCCAGAAGGGTGGGAAAATGTGGTTCAAGAAATCACAGAGATTTTTCCCTGATGCACAAAGTGAATCCCCCTCCAGGGGCAGGGTAGGGGGTGGCAACTCAGACATAGTCCTAGAGGCAGAAGAGGACCGCATAACCAGGGAGACCGCAATTCCTTTTGTGGTCCTTCCTACCAGTGCTCCTGATGGGAGGCCCGACTGCACTTCTCCAGAGCCGGTCGGGGGTCGCATCTCACTATACCCAGAAGCCTGGCAGCACATCACTCAGGACCAGTGGGTATTAAAAATTATTTCCAGAGGGTATCACATTCCATTCTCTTCTTCCCCCCACCGATCAAAAGAATCCCAGATGTTCCACCCAATCAAAGGGATTCCGCAGCTTCAGAAATTCAAAAGCTCCTAGAAAAAGGAGCCATCCAGCATGTCCCCTCAGACCAGCTCGGATTAGGGACTTACTCCAGATTCTTTTTGGTGCCAAAAAGAACAGGGGACCCGGAGACCCATCTTGGATCTCAGCCGCTTAAACCTCCACGTGAAAAAGTCCAAGTTCCAAATGACCACACTGCAATCTATTCTCCCATTATTGGGAAAAGTGTGGATGGGCTCCATCCACCTCAAGGATGCTTACTACCATATAAAAATGGACAGGATATCCAGAAGTCACCTATGCTTCCAGCTGGGAGCCAGTCATTTTCAATTTCAAGCCCTGCCCTTTGGTCTCACCACAGCCACCAGGGTGTTCACCAAGTGTACGGCAGTGGTGACAGCTCACTTAAGACATCAGGGATTCCAAGTGTTTCCGTACCTGGACAACTGGCTCCTCCCTGCCACCACCAGGCATCTACTACTACAGACCAGAGATGCCACGATCAATCTGTGTCAACAATTGGGTGTCACTCTAAACTGGGAAAAGTCTGCCTTGTTGCCCTCACAGCGTGTCACCTTTACAGGTGCCGAGTTAGACACCGTGCGCATGAAGGCATTTTTACCTCAAAAAAGGATTCAAGGTTTGCAACAACAGGTAAACCTGTTGCTCCCTTTAAAGAAAGTGAAGGCAAAAACGGTTCTGATATTATTAGGGATGATGGCCTCAACAATTATGCTGGTCCCTCTTGCGAGGCTACACATGAGGCTCCTTCAGTGGATGCTCTTTGCCTAGTGGTCTCTACAAAATATGCCGCTTTCTCATCTCATAATGATCACAGACAGGTGCAAGCAGGATCTACGCTGGTGGCTTCACACCAGCAACCTCAATGTGGGAACACCCTTCGTTCCATCCCCTCCTGTTGCCACAGTGACCATGGATGCCTCCCAGATGGGGTGGGGGGCATTATCTCGGCAGGACAGTCCAAGGCATGTGGCAAAAACACGAGATACATCTGCATATCAATGTCTTGGAGATGAGAGCAGTGCTACTAGCGTTGCAAGCACTTCAGAGCTTTCTTCCTCTTGGGACTATTGAGATCCATCTCAGACAATGTCGATGGTATGGTATCTGAACAAACAAGCCGGAACCAGATCTTATCCCCTTTGCAAAGAGGCCATGCGAGTGTGGCAGTGAGCAGTGTCTTCCCAACGTTTTCTTGTAGCAACGCACATTCCGGGGAAGTCCAATGTGATCGCCGACAGGTTGAGCAGAGCTATTCTTATGCCTCACGAGTGGTCCCTGAACAGTCAAGTTGTGGAGCAGATTTTCCACAGATGGGGTCAGCCTTGCTGCGACCTATTTGCAGTCCCCTCAATATCAAATGCAGCAGCTACTTCACCCTTATTCCCCCTCAGGGGGAGTCACCCAGGGATGCTCTGGTCCACGATTGGCCCCCCCGGTCTACTGTATGCCTTCCCTCCTGTTCCTCTGCTGACAAAAATTATTCAGAAAGCGCAATCCTTGGGAAGCAAAATGATTCTGATTGCTCCATACTGGCCTCATCAAATTTGGTTCCCCTTTTTCCATCCTTATCTTATGGATGCACCCTGGATTCTGGACCCACAACCAGACCTACTGACTTGTATGTCAGGGCAGTTCCATCCCTCTCTTCAAACCCTCCGGTTGACAGCCTGGCTACTCCACTTCCATCACTGATCAGGTTTCATCGTTTTTCTCCAGAAGTGGTTCATATTCTATCTTCTTCCCATAAGCCTTCGACCAGGAAGATTTATTCCAGTAAATGGAAAAGATTCTCCATATGGGCTCATGAAAGGCAAATTGATCCTTACATAGCCCCAATCTCTTCAGTTCTGGAATTTCTTTCCATTCTTTTCAATCAAGGTTCAGAAGCTACCATAAAGGTCCAGTTGGCGGCTATTTCCACTTTTCACATTGCCAATGAACCCATTTTAATGGCACATAGACTTTGTAAGGCATTTCTGAAGGGCACTGTGCTGCTTCGCCCTCCAGTCTTTGAACAGGTTATGCCTTGGGATCTAAATTTTGTGCTATAATGCCTCACCACTTTCCCCTTTGAGCCTGCAGCTACTTGTGACATGAAATATTTGACTTGGAAAACTATCTTCTTGGTAGCCATCACTTCAGCCAGACGTGTCTCAGAGCTCCAAGTCTTATCAATAAGACCGCCTTACTTGATTTTTCACAGGGACAGGGTTTCCCTCAGACCAAACCCTTCCTTTATGCCAAAAGTGGCTTTGGTTAGCAATCTCAACCAATCCATTGAACTGCCCGTATTTTTTCCAGAGTTCTCTAATAGGGCAGAGTTCAAATTTCACCAACTGGATGTTCACAGGCAGCTGCGCTTTTATTTATGTAGAACGAAGGATCTTAGAAAATCAGACCAGCTGTTTGTCTCATTTTCAGAAAACAAAATTGGGTCTCCTGTTTCCAAAGTAACTTTGTCTAGATGGATCTCTGGGTGTATTTCCTTCATTTATGCCTCAGGTGGTAAGGATTTACCATTCAGAGTGAAGGCTCATTCTACCCGATTTATGTCTACCTCTACAGCATTTCAGGCTAGTATGTCTATGGATGATATTTGTGCTGCAGCTACATGGGCATCTCCTCACACCTTTATTAGTCACTACAAATTGGATTTGGTATCCAGAGGCAGATCTTCCTTTGATTCCACAGTGCTCAGGAGTATTTTCCACTGAGCCTCCCAGGGTTCAGGTGCTGGGGACACTGTCCCATGGGTAAGAATGTAGGCGAGATTGGACTACATAACATCAAGAAGTTATGTACTCACCATAACGTTCGATGTATGTAGTCCATCTCGCCTCACATTCTTACTAACCCCCCCCCCCTCCATCCCCCATCCTGGAGGACCTAAAGGTTAGTTCTGGTTTCAGTATTCCTTTCATTATTGGAATGTTTTTTCCTTCTTTGTGTCATGTGGATGAATGGAGTGATTGTGTGATTGAGCTTGCAGCAAACAAGATCTGGGGAAAGGGAGCAGTGCAATATGGGATACCTCTTAGCCCAGCCAATTGAAAGACTTTGAGCTAGAGTATGGCCAAGTCGGAGCCGAGGTTTGGCTCCGAACCCACGGGTAAGAATGTGAGGCGAGATGGACTACATACATCGAACGTTTTGGTGAATACATAACTTCTTGTTTTTTGCCAAGCTATTTTAAACAATGCTACCACTACCCAGATGGGGAGTTCCAAGTGACTGAGCCCATGCCTTGAGCTATAAATTATCAGCTAAAGTTAAGAATGTTTATAAAGATGTGTTAGGGGAAGCTGCTGTTGCAATTACTTTTGAGGTTACCACTGCTTGAGTTCATGACTTCCCAATTCTAATCTTATGTTTCGAGTCTGTTAAGAAGGATGCTCAGGTTTGCAAGGAAATGAGTCACAAATGTGTCACAATGGCCAAAGGTGGAGACCCCTACTGCAGCTGACTAGTAGTCTATACTTAGGTTGTCAAACTCTAGTGAGTTCTTTTCTGAAAAAGAGGCCTCCCCTAAGGCTACAGGCAAAGCCTGGTGTGCATACTGAATCAGGTTCTACTTTTCAGAATGGGCTTAAGAGTAAATGGACTATATATCTGTCTCTGATGTTCTGTCCTACTGCTTTATTACGACTAATAATTATTCTTGCTGTGCCTTCATTACTCCAGTAACATACGCTCATCTACTGCTTGAGCTTCCTTCCCCAACTTGCTTAACATAAAAAAAATATCAGCAATTTTGTGTCTCTCAGCCTAAGTCATACTGTTACACATTTCTTCTAAATGCAGCAAATATAGCAAAGTATTTGTAGGATTCCGCTCACTGCTTTATATTGCTGGACAGATACATGATGTTCCCTGAAATTCTAAAAGTCTTAGTGAACATGTCTTTTGGTAATCAATAAGCAAGTAACATTCTGTAAGCCTTTTTTTTTTTAACAAGAAGTATCTTTATTAAATTATCACTTATGACATCAGCAATCATACATTTATATAAATTAAAACAAACCATACTGACATAGTCACAGTTGCAAATATTTTACATCACAGACTGTATTGACATAATTTCACCTGCAAACATTATACATCACTTACAATCTACCCCAATCATGGTCAGTCAAACGTTACATAGCTCATTCATATCCTGCCTTCTTTAAAACCTCATTCCCACTGTATGTACAGTTCCCATTTTTTCCCTATGTAATTTGCTCCTACCCTTTTCTAAAGATCGCAATTCCCAGTTCTTTTATCTCTGTTACTATATTCACTTCTAGTACTGTTGGTTTAGACTTTGATTTCCATTTCCTAACAATTGTTTTTTTGGCAGCCACCATAGTTAGACTGAGCAAGGTCTTACTAGGTCTAGGCAATTCCAATTTTGTATCATAGCTTAGTAACATCCTTTCACTAGTTACACCAATTTCCTCACCCAGTATCTCTGACAAGAATAGTCTGCAGGGAATCATTAAAGTCTGCCATGTCATTATACTCCCAGAAAATATGTTCCCAATTACCTATTTCTGCCCTGCCACACCTCCAGCATTTGCTGTCAACCTGGAGTCTACTAGGGTATAAAAATATCTATATAAACAATTCCAAGCAAAAATCCTAAATCTTATAGATTTTGTTGCATATTTGGGAGACAAACATATATCCCCTATTATTTCTTTGTGAATTGCTTATCTAATCTCTCTTTCCTATCCTTTCTAACCTCCTCTCACTGATTCTTATAGTTATCAGTCAATATTTTGTATGCTGTACTAATTACTCCTTTTTAACAGCAGCTTCTGTTCTAGATTATACTAAAAACTCTACCAGTGCTAATCTTTTGTTTAGGACCCCCTACTTCTTTCTCTCATCTATATTCTAATATCAATCCTTCATAGGGAAGGAAATCTATAACCTGAAGTCCAAATAAATCCTTGGCATCTTCTCATTCTATTACCTTTCCCTCTAGTTATTTCTACCAATATCTTGCTCGATTGGTCCATTTTCTGCAATAATTTCCAGCCCCCTATTGCTTATTGTCTGCATCCCTAGTTGCAGTCATTCCTATCAGTAGACTCTTTCTCCATTCCCATATTGGCTTAGTTCTTAGAATACATTCTGCTACTTTACGAATACAATATTCTGTATAATTATTGTTATCCCACTTAAAGGTTTGCATCCAAAATCCTAGTCTCTTCTTGTTTCTTGATTTTTCTCCTGGTTTCATCATCAACACTTTCCAATTTGAATTATAGGTTTCTGCTTGTGTTATGTATAGGAGCCTTAACCATGTAAGCTCTGAAAAAACCCTTCAAATCAGGCAATCCCAACCTGCCTTGTTCTACTGGAAGACTCAGCTTATCCCACTTGACTTGTGCCATCTTCCCCTCCCAGATAAAATTCTTCAGCTTTTTATTAATTGCTATCCACAACTTCTCCTCTGGCTGATAAAAATATGCCTAACCTGTGTACAAGACAAAAGGGACTAAAAACATTTTAAACTGTTTGTATCTTACTATCCATATAAAAGAGCTTCCAATTTTTCAGTTTTTTGTATAATCTTTTTAGTCCCTTCCCACATATCCTTTGCTGCCACACTGGAATCATTTTTAATCCATAGTCCTAAATACTTAATTTTATCATGTCCGCATAAATATGGATATTGCTGAACCAATTTGTACAGGAGTACATAATTTTCCACTACTGTCTTTCTTTTAGCTTCATTAATTTGGTCTCCCAAAAAGACCTGAAACTGTCTCAAAATGTTCCACAACACGGTTTTATCAGGTATAGAATAATATCATCTACAAATAGAGCACCAAGAAGAGGCAAAAAATAAACTTAGCGTACTGTAGTTTATTGTCCGCTTTCATCCGTAGACTTCGTCAGAATACAAAAAGCAGTGAACTCACAAGCACATTTATAACAACCCTAATTAAACAATTAAGAATCAATTAAATCATTTAACATTTAAAGAAACAAATTCAAATAAAAAAAGAGTTAAAATCAGTGGATTTGTTTACAGACAATTCCCTGTATTTTAAAAAGCATTTGACGTTGATCATGTCATTAAGACCAGGGTGAACATCAGAGTTAAGTCTAATCTGCCATAATGTTTCACGCTGTTCTAAATAGTTCTTAAAATCTCCCCCTCTTAAGTCAGGTTGAACAAGCTCCAGAACAGAAAACATAAACTTTTTGAATGAAGGACAAACAACAGAATGTTTAAATAAAGCGTTGTTATCATCTTTGTGTTTAATAGCATAAATATGTTCCCTGATGCGTATCTTTAAACTTCTACTGGTCATACCAACATAAAAACATGAACATCCAGAACAAATGCTAATGTACACTACCCCTTTCGTGTTGCAATTCACGAAGGAGGGTACACTAAAAGTTTTCCCAAAACTCTCTAGACAAATATATGGTCCTTCGAGGATGTACCTGCACATGTTGCATTCATAACAACAATGCATGCCTCTTCTATTAGAAATAATATTAGTAATTTGCGGAATTACAAATTGTAAAGCCTTTTTAACATTAAAACCATTTTTGGAAACAAAAAATGGTTTATTTCCTAAAATCCGAAAAAGTTCAGAATGTCCCCTAATAACTCTCCAATTCTTTTTGATAATCTGTTGTATTTGTCCACTATCAACAGTCATATCCAAAGTACAAACCAATCTTTGTTCAATATTGAAGTTATTAGACGACCCCACATAATGGTTGTCATATTCACTGTAATTTAACAATGCCTGATATTCTGTTGAACGTTTATTCATAATGTCATTGCTACTGTTAATTAATTCACATATGGGGTATCCCCTATTGATGAACAAACCAATAATGAAATCAAATTCTCTTTGTAAAGACAATTTTTTGAAGTCAAACGACTGGCTCTGATGAACTGCCCTCGCGGTATGTTTTTAACAATGTGCCTGGGGTGATTACTGTTGTAGTGCAAATAACTATTGGTAAATGAATCCTTACGATAAATACTACTATGAAACCTATTGTCTTCTTCATCCCACCATAGAAGCACGTCCAGAAAATTAATTTTTAACCCTACACTACCTAAAGTAAATTTTAAGTAACTAGAAAAAGCATTAATTTCAATCAAAAAATTCTTAACAACATTAGTATCTCCTTCAATAATAAACAATAAATCATCTACAAATCGACAAAAAAAGGGAATTTTGTATTTTTCCCGTAATATGGGCAAATGCTGATGCTCCCACCAGGCCATAACCAAGTTGGCATAGGTGGGAGCAGCAGCAGAGCCCATAGCTACTCCCCTTCTTTGTTTGTAAAAAGTTTTTTCAAAAAGAAAAAAATTGTTATCTAAAATAATGTCAAGGAACCCACAAATGGTGGAAATTGCATTTTTGGTAAGTCCACAGTTCTTCTTGGCTAAAAAACAACGAACTGCTTCTACACCCTCACAATGAGGTATGCAGGTATATAAAGAAACTACATCAATAGTACATAGTGTATACATATTTTTGTCAAATGAATTGTTTTTAATAAACCTGTTGAATTTCTCCAAAAAATGCCAAGAATCCCTGATGTATGAATCTTCATTAACCAAACAGGGTCCTAAAACAGCATCAACAATAAGCAAAATGCCCTCAGTGATGGAATGAGGAGAGGACACAATGGGCCTGAGTGGAGGGTCAATTAAGGATTTGTGTGTCTTTGGTATTCCAAAGATGACACCTATCCTGGGTTCATGTACAATACAAAAATCATATAATTCATAACCTATATAACCTGACATTAATGCATCATATAAAAGTGAATAAATTAATCGTTGTTTGTACAAAATTTCATGGAGACTAATGGTTTCATACTCTTCATTCTTTTCCAAAATATTTAACATTTTATTTCTATAAAGCTGTTGTTCTAATATCACAATATTACCACCTTTATCACTTTTCATGAACCTCAGTTCAGAAGTCATAGATCTAAGTTTACGTAAAGCCACCCTTTCTTCATTACTTAAATTATAACAAACTTTGGATCTACTAGTTAATGCCTGTCTAATGTCTTCTGTACATAATTCTTCAAATACTTTAATGGTGTGCTGCAATGGTGGAGAAAAACTCGAAGGTTTAATTAAATTCTTATTCGTGATAGGAATGTCATTCATCAAATAAAACAGATTTAATTTCCGTGTATAAATTTTGATGTCAACAATGGTTTTGCTAAAGTCAGCTCTTATACTGGGTACAAAGTTTAAACCATATTTAAGAATGTTAGTTTCACTATTGGAAAGTTCAAAATTAGTTAAATTAATGATGGAAAATTTATCATTAATATTGTCTATGTTTCGTCGCTTGAAGAGTTTGAAGCCAGAAAAGTCCAACTTCTGGTTAGAACAGTGTGCTTGCTGCTCTGACCCTTCTTGATAAAAAAAGAAGACGAACTGTTGACGCCAGATTTAGGGATAACATCAACTTTCTTTTTAAGAATGTCAGTTCTCTCATTGTCACAGTCAGTAATATTGGTGGTAATGCGTCCATCCCCTGCATTGTCACAAATGTCACCTACGTTGGATTGGTGAACAAAGGATGGACCGTCACTGTTATCAGAAGATAAAACACCAGTGTTCTGATGGTTAATGGAACCATTTTTATCGGGACCAAGGTTACCAGTCGAATTAGTTGTAGAAACAATGCTGCTAAAGGTCTTTCTGTTATCACTAACTAATGGATACTGCTGGTATCTTCTATTACCATTGGTATTAAAATTGTTAGTCTGATAATTCTTGTTAACAAAATTGTCATAGGCAACGTGGTTCTAATAGGCGTTAATGTCACGCCCTAATTTTGATTGCTTTCTGCATATAATTTCTGCTGAATGTTGTTCCAATTCATTCCAAATGGAACAAAAAAAATCATCAAAAGTCTCAGCCGAAACCATGCTTTTCAAATTATCTTCGACATGAATAATCTCTTCCTTTAGAACATTCATTTTGGTACAATTATTATCAATTAATAATTGCAACAGCCGCAAACCGGCATCATTAAAAAAAGCGATGAGCACTTTAAACAACGGATCATGTGCAAAAACCCCATTAGGACATTTAAAGAACCTAAGTCCTTTTGGAACAATGTCCAACTCAATACATCGTGAAAAATAACTGTTCTCTAAGTCAAGAGAACGGTAACGCTTTAACAATCTTATCAACAACTCTCGTTTTTTGTTTAGGTCAGCATTACTAACATTCTTATAATGCTCACCTGCAGAGCTAAAAGGATTCTCAGCATGTTCAAACAGCTCTTTCATGGACTTGAAATGTCCTCCGGTGTCGCCAGAATGAACGTTTTTATCATTCCGCTGTTTAATTTGCCGTTGTGGCTTAGGCTTAACAGTTTCAAAATTTTCAATGTTAATAATGGTATCCATTTCATCATAATTGCCGATGGGACTGGAGGCATTCGCCGCAACACATCCCGCATGTGGTGGAACGTCACGTACGTTGTCATCATCACGTTCACGTTCACGCTCGGTAGCTCTGGTTATCAGAAATTTCAATGAATTTTGAATATCCGTCAAGGCGTTCACTAGCAGACTGCCAATATTGACAGGATTAGTTTCTTCTGTAGTTGGTATAGAATGAATAGATAATCCAAGAAGAGGATCATCAAGTACCTCAGCCATGGTGAAGGCGAATAAATATCACACCAAAAAAATCTCGCAAATAAACCAAAAACAAAGCACCAAGAGGCAAAAAATAAACTTAGCGTACTGTAGTTTATTGTCCGCTTTCATCCGTAGACTTCGTCAGAATACAAAAAGCAGTGAACTCACAAGCACATTTATAACAACCCTAATTAAACAATTAAGAATCAATTAAATCATTTAACATTTAAAGAAACAAATTCAAATAAAAAAAGAGTTAAAATCAGTGGATTTGTTTACAGACAATTCCCTGTATTTTAAAAAGCATTTGACGTTGATCATGTCCTTAAGACCAGGGTGAACATCAGAGTTAAGTCTAATCTGCCATAATGTTTCACGCTGTTCTAAATAGTTCTTAAAATCTCCCCCTCTTAAGTCAGGTTGAACAAGCTCCAGAACAGAAAACATAAACTTTTTGAATGAAGGACAAACAACAGAATGTTTAAATAAAGCGTTGTTATCATCTTTGTGTTTAATAGCATAAATATGTTCCCTGATGCGTATCTTTAAACTTCTACTGGTCATACCAACATAAAAACATGAACATCCAGAACAAATGCTAATGTACACTACCCCTTTCGTGTTGCAATTCACGAAGGAGGGTACACTAAAAGTTTTCCCAAAACTCTCTAGACAAATATATGGTCCTTCGAGGATGTACCTGCACATGTTGCATTCATAACAACAATGCATGCCTCTTCTATTAGAAATAATATTAGTAATTTGCGGAATTACAAATTGTAAAGCCTTTTTAACATTAAAACCATTTTTGGAAACAAAAAATAGTTTATTTCCTAAAATCTGAAAAAGTTCAGAATGTCCCCTAATAACTATCCAATTCTTTTTGATAATCTGTTGTATTTGTCCACTATTAACAGTCATATCCAAAGTACAAACCAATCTTTGTTCAATATTGAAGTTATTAGACGACCCCACATAATGGTTGTCATATTCACTGTAATTTAACAATGCCTGATATTCTGTTGAACGTTTATTCATAATGTCATTGCTACTGTTAATTAATTCACATATGGGGTATCCCCTATTGATGAACAAACCAATAATGAAATCAAATTCTCTTTGTAAAAGACAATTTTTTGAAGTCAAACGACTGGCTCTGTTCTAACCAGAAGTCGGACTTTTCTGGCTTCAAACTCTTCAAGCGACGAAACATAGACAATATTAATGATAAATTTTCCATCATTAATTTAACTAATTTTGAACTTTCCAATAGTGAAACTAACATTCTTAAATATGGTTTAAACTTTGTACCCAGTATAAGAGCTGACTTTAGCAAAACCATTGTTGACATCAAAATTTATACACGGAAATTAAATCTGTTTTATTTGATGAATGACATTCCTATCACGAATAAGAATTTAATTAAACCTTCAAGTTTTTCTCCACCACTGCAGCACACCATTAAAGTATTTGAAGAATTATGTACAGAAGACATTAGACAGGCATTAACTAGTAGATCCAAAGTTTGTTATAATTTAAGTAATGAAGAAAGGGTGGCTTTACGTAAACTTAGATCTATGACTTCTGAACTGAGGTTCATGAAAAGTGATAAAGGTGGTAATATCGTGATATTAGAACAACAGCTTTATAGAAATAAAATGTTAAATATTTTGGAAAATAATGAAGAGTATGAAACCATCAGTCTCCATGAAATTTTGTACAAACAACGATTAATTTATTCACTTTTATATGATGCATCAATGTCAGGTTATATAGGTTATGAATTATATGATTTTTGTATTGTACATGAACCCAGGATAGGTGTCATCTTTGGAATACCAAAGACACACAAATCCTTAATTGACCCTCCACTCAGGCCTATTGTGTCCTCTCCTCATTCCATCACTGAGGGCATTTCGCTTATTGTTGATGCTGTTTTAGGACCCTGTTTGGTTAATGAAGATTCATACATCAGGGATTCTTGGCATTTTTTGGAGAAATTCAACAGGTTTATTAAAAACAATTCATTTGACAAAAATATGTATACACTATGTACTATTGATGTAGTTTCTTTATATACCTGCATACCTCATTGTGAGGGTGTAGAAGCAGTTCGTTGTTTTTTAGCCAAGAAGAACTGTGGACTTACCAAAAATGCAATTTCCACCATTTGTGGGTTCCTTGACATTATTTTAGATAACAATTTTTTTCTTTTTGAAAAAACTTTTTACAAACAAAGGAGGGGAGTAGCTATGGGCTCTGCTGCTGCTCCCGCCTATGCCAACTTGGTTATGGCCTGGTGGGAGCATCAGCATTTGCCCATATTACGGGAAAAATACAAAATTCCATTTTTTTGTCGATTTGTAGATGATTTATTGTTTATTATTGAAGGAGATACTAATGTTGTTAAGAATTTTTTGATTGAAATTAATGCTTTTTCTAGTTACTTAAAATTTACTTTAGGTAGTGTAGGGTTAAAAATTAATTTTCTGGACGTGCTTCTATGGTGGGATGAAGAAGACAATAGGTTTCATAGTAGTATTTATCGTAAGGATTCATTTACCAATAGTTATTTGCACTACAACAGTAATCACCCCAGGCACATTGTTAAAAACATACCGCGAGGGCAGTTCATCAGAGCCAGTCGTTTGACTTCAAAAAATTGTCTTTTACAAAGAGAATTTGATTTCATTATTGGTTTGTTCATCAATAGGGGATACCCCATATGTGAATTAATTAACAGTAGCAATGACATTATGAATAAACGTTCAACAGAATATCAGGCATTGTTAAATTACAGTGAATATGACAACCATTATGTGGGGTCGTCTAATAACTTCAATATTGAACAAAGATTGGTTTGTACTTTGGATATGACTGTTGATAGTGGACAAATACAACAGATTATCAAAAAGAATTGGAGAGTTATTAGGGGACATTCTGAACTTTTTCGGATTTTAGGAAATAAACCATTTTTTGTTTCCAAAAATGGTTTTAATGTTAAAAAGGCTTTACAATTTGTAATTCCGCAAATTACTAATATTATTTCTAATAGAAGAGGCATGCATTGTTGTTATGAATGCAACATGTGCAGGTACATCCTCGAAGGACCATATATTTGTCTAGAGAGTTTTGGGAAAACTTTTAGTGTACCCTCCATCGTGAATTGCAACACGAAAGGGGTAGTGTACATTAGCATTTGTTCTGGATGTTCATGTTTTTATGTTGGTATGACCAGTAGAAGTTTAAAGATACGCATCAGGGAACATATTTATGCTATTAAACACAAAGATGATAACAACGCTTTATTTAAACATTCTGTTGTTTGTCCTTCATTCAAAAGTTTATGTTTTCTGTTCTGGAGCTTGTTCAACCTGACTTAAGAGGGGGAGATTTTAAGAACTATTTAGAACAGCGTGAAACATTATGGCAGATTAGACTTAACTCTGATGTTCACCCTGGTCTTAATGACATGATCAACGTCAAATGCTTTTTAAAATACAGGGAATTGTCTGTAAACAAATCCACTGATTTTAACTCTTTTTTTATTTGAATTTGTTTCTTTAAATGTTAAATGATTTAATTGATTCTTAATTGTTTAATTAGGGTTGTTATAAATGTGCTTGTGAGTTCACTGCTTTTTGTATTCTGACGAAGTCTACGGATGAAAGCGGACAATAAACTACAGTACGCTAAGTTTATTTTTTGCCTCTTCTTGGTGCTTTGTTTTTGGTTTATTTGCGAGATTTTTTTGGTGTCATCTACAAATAGAGCCAGCTTTTCCTGATTACCATACCAAGTATATCTTTGAATTCCAGAGTCCCTTATTTTCTTTGCCAATGTTTCTAAATATAATGCAAATAAATGAGAAACAGTACACCCCTGCATGGGTCCTGTGCTCAAGCATAATTTATCAGAAACTCACCCACTTACATTTTTATCTCTGATCCCTCATACAGCCTCCTAATCAACCTTATAATTTTATCAGGGAATGCAAATGCTTCCATTGCCCTGCTCGTAAGGTCTCAGCTTTCTCTGTCAAATGTTTTCTCTGCACTAAGACCCACTGGCATTTTTATTAATCCGCGTTGGTGCAGTGGTAGCGTTGTTGCCTCACAGCAAGAGGTTCTCCCGTTCGATTCTTGGCTGGAGTGCGGAGAGTGCCTTCTGTGTGGAGTCTGCATGTTCTCCCCGCGGTTGGGTGGGCATTCAAAAGACATGAGTAAGTGGGCATGCCTTCTTTGAAGGTTGAAAGTCGAGCTGGCACCTCGATGTTCGTGAAAATCAACTGCCAATCATTACTGAACAGGAGTTCCCCTGTGGCGACCCCTGACCAGGAAAAAGCCATAAGACAACAACAACGGTGGTATTTTTCTTACATTTTGCTTCCCTCTGGATCATCAATGTTCTGTTAATGTTGTTCAATTTTTTCCTCCCCTCCACAAACTTCCGTTGATCCACATTTGTCAATTTTGGCATCACTTTTGCCATTCTTTTAGCAATTATAGACACACACTTTGTAATCATGGCTTAGTATTGAAATGGGCCTATACGAAGCTGGATCTGAAGGATCTTTGCCCACTTTAGGTATTATAGCTACCACTGCTTTATTCCAGGGTGTTGATACTTCTCCTCTTAAAATACTGTTAAACAAAATCTTCCATTTATTTATAATTCTTTTCCCTTCTAGCTTTCAAACTTCCACAGGAATACCATCTATTCTTGGGGACTTTCCTGTAGATTGGTTATACATTACCATTTTTATCTTATCTCCTCCTATCCTCTTAGCAAATCGAGCCTCATCTACCTCTAACCTTGACATATTTAATTCTTTTAAAAATATTTCCATTTCTACCTTTTCTTGATTTCCACATTTCTCTACTTTGCATAGACTTTCACAGAATTTCTGAAACATTTCTAATACTTCTACAGGATCTTTTGTTATCTTCCTGATTATGGGCTCCGTAAGCCTGTTGACAGCCCTTTCAGCTTTATGTTGTACAAGTCATTGGGCTAAAAGTTTTTGTGCTCTAGAGTTATTATAAAAAAACAGTTGCTTAACAGCAGTCTTTCTAAAGTCATGCATATTATTAAGGTAATCCCTTATTTTCTGTTTAGCATTCTGCAGGTGTTCCTCTTCTTGTTCTGTGGAATTCCCCCTACTTTGCAATATTTTAAGATGTCTTCTACTTGCTACTCCTTAACCATATCTCTGTTTATTTTTCCACCCTATTTTAAACTCCACCTTAATTTTATCCCACTCCCTAGTTATATTTTCAGAAGTAAGTTCTATCTTCTCTAATAGCGCCTGAATAATTTCTACTACCCATTCCTTAAATTCCTCTCTTTTCAACAGATAGGTGGGAAAGTGCCAGTGTTGCATTTTTATTTCATTACCCTGCTTTATTTTAGTAATGATTGGCGCATGGTCTGAAATAGTTACTGGGTGCATATCAAAGCCTTCAATTAAATGCTTAAATTCCTGTGAAATGTAAATTCTTTCTAGCCTAGCCCAGTTTTTGTACCTTGGGGAATAATATATAAGGGCCAAAAGGCCCAAAAAGGCTCCTCCAAAAGGGCCTCATAGAAACAGACAACTGGTGCCAGAGCCATGGCCTCAAGCTAAACGCCAAAAAGTGTATAGTCATCCCCTTTGGCAAAAACAAAGTGCCCACAAATTACCACATAGGTGGTAATCCATTAAGTGCAGAAGAAGTAATTAGGGACCTGGGGACCCAAGTTGATAGCAATCTCTCATTTGACAACCATGTGGCCAAAGTGGTTCGAAGAACATTTTATTTAGCCCACCTAATCATGAAGGGATTCACATCTAGATCAGGGGAGGTCATCGTGCCTCTTTACTCATCCCTCATCAAGCCCATAATTGAGTACAATGCCCCTTTTGGGATGTACCTTACCAGACAACTGCAGCAACTGGAAAGACCCCAAAAGTACCTCATCAAGAAGATCAAAGGGCTCAAACAGATGCCATATGCTGCCCGGTTAAAGAAACTCCAGCTCTACTCAGTGGCATACCGCCTGCTCAGAGGCGATCTGTACCTGACGTATAAAGCCATGTCCAACCCGGAATTAATGGACATGCTGCACCTCAGAAAATCCAAATCCCATCGAGCTACGCGCTCGAGAGACTTGAACCTCAGCACTGAAATAAATAGGACATGCTGGAGGCAGATTCATAACCCAGAGGCTCCCTTCACTCTGGAATAAAATCCCAGTCCAGGTTAGGCAGAGTCCCTCATTGACTCTCTTCAAGAGGAATCTTGATGAGTGGATGGGAGATCATAGGTTTACCCCGGGTATCACTTCTGTGTCACTGTTAGACAGAGGCACAGTATACTAACCTCGAAAAAGGGCATAGCAAAATTTATTTAAAATGGGTGGCGAAAGCCAAACACATTCTGGCTAGGCTTATAAATGCCCTAGGGCAGATAGCCTAGTATGAACCTATGAACCTATATGTATATTCACCCTGAACTCCTAGTATTGAATTCATATTTTCCATGCCAAATATTTTCATAAATTGATATAAAAAGTTTACCCTCCTTTGTTATATTTTCTCTTCTGGGTCCCTCAGACACGTATTCACTGTTGTAAATCAAATTCCAGTCCCCATCTATAAACAATATTCCTTGCTGAAAACTGATTATTTCTCCCAGAATTCTCTTAAGCTCCATTAGAGCAGTTTTAGGTAAAATATAAATGCATGCCAATGTAATCCTCCCCTCTTGCCAGTAGCCCATTAGTACTAGAAATCTACCATTATTATCTTTTTTTATCATCTTCCATCACTTTTGGAAGACCTTCTGCAGTTAATACAAGTACTCCTATTTTCCTTTGCCCCAGGTATTACACTGAATGACCATCCTGAAAACCTTTACCAAATTCATGTTACATGTTCAGTTCTTTCCAAGTGTCTCCCCTGTAAGATAGCTATTTGCACTCTATATTTTAATATAGTTCACTACTCTTTTTTGCATTTATCTGTGAAACTATTGACATTTAAAGACATTACAGAAAGCATCACTGTCTTAAAAAATATTATTCCCACCTTTTATGTGTAACTTTTTTTGTTAAATGTCTAGTTTCAGCTTTTGTTTACATGCATACACTGTTTGGCAGTTTAATCTTTTATACAGTTGTTTCTTGCCATATCTATTTGAGCCTATGCCACATCTTACACACCATTTTGTTATACTTGAAAGCCCTCAAACAAAAAAAATCCCTACTACCCCCATAAAACCTAGTAACTTAACAACTCATAAAATTACGAACATCTTCAAATATTGAAGTTTGACCCTCCTAATAGAAACAAATGTCCCAACTGACAGCCACACTCACAGACATGAATTAACCTAAAAGGATGCTTATCCATGCTAAGATGCATGGTGCAGCCTGTGCTTCTATTAAGCATCGTGTGGTTTTGTCTCATCTTTATAGCTCTTTCAGCTGGAAAAACACCTAAACGCTTCCAGGGAACATTATTTCCTAGCCATTTATCTTTATCAGATTGTCTCCTAGGGACACAAGGACCACATACAAAATTGCTAGGCATACATTTATTTACTAGAAAAAAGCCTTACAATATTCAATATTCTTTTTCATTGACTTTCTCTCTCTTAAAACTTGTTAGTAGATCAAGCTAGGGCCTTAATCCAGGCATTCCCCTATGCAAGAACAAGAGAAAGCACATTCATTTTTCTTTTGTCATGCTCTTTTAACCAGATTTTCCTTTTCTTTTTTTTTTTTTTTACATTGCAATGCCTCCGTTTCTTACAACTGAACAAGGAGAAGGAGAGAAGGGAGAAAGAAAAAAAGAAAAAGAAAACAGAAGTACCTATTTACATCAGTATCTCCACTACAGTTACAAAATAACTGAGAAAACTTAACTTTGTAGCACACAAAGAAAGCCATGCACTAGTAGAATAGTACCATTAAGAAAACATTTAGTTTTACTAACAGCTAACTCTCTCCCTCCTCTTCCTCTTGCCTTAGTATTTTTCCAAACATTAATGACACAAAGTAGAGCATTTGTGTTAGAGTCCCCTACAAGTTTACCAAAGTTCAAACAAGTCCAATATTTTCAGATTTGCTTTATTTTGTCATGTTTCATAAATATAATTACTGCTTTGTAATCCCACCTTTTTCAGTTTCCATGTTATTGGTTTTACTTCTGTTCATCTCCATCACCCAAATCCTGTCTCATTTCCAACATACTCTCGATTTGGCTAGTTGACTCGTGTTTTTTTTTTCCTTCTCTCAAGCATTTTCCATTGAAACATTGCAAAAGGTTTCACTGGCACAGTCTCTCTGTGTCCTTTATTACCAGAACAACAAAAAGAATCTCCTCCTGTTTCATAGCTCACTTTCTGTTGGACAAACTTTTCTATTTCCTACTTAGCATGTACTTCATCAAAAATGATTTTGTCCCACCATGGAAAATATTTCGAAGACAGCTGGGTAAAGCAATTTTAATCTCACACCTCCATCTCCACATTTCCTAAATAATGGAATTAATGTACTCTTCTTCTTCCAGGTGTACAATGAGAAGTCATTTTCCACCCACAAACACTCTGCGGTCTTCCACTTTTAGTACTTTGTCCTGCCACAATTTTGTCAGAATCAACCCCTTCTCCTAGTAAGATTGCATCTTTGCTATTAAAGGTCTAGATTGCTTTCTCATAGCCAGGTTTGCAGCATAAACACAATGTGCCCTTTCAATTAACAATTCCTGTTTGTGGAGTAATAGTCCAGTTGCTTATTTGTGCTTTCATACAAATAATACAGTCTGTTCCTTCCAGCTTCTCTGGTGCAGCAAAAAATCTCAGGTTTTCCCTGTGTACTCTGTTCTATAATTCTATTACTTTTTGAAACATCTCGTCTTGTACAGTCTCATATTCAGCCAGCCTTTTTTTCATTTTGACCTCAGAGTTCTATCACCTCATCTAAATATCTGTTTAAAGCTTCTTCCATTTTTTCCATCTTTTTGTTTGTTTTGATATACTCCATCAATGTTTTGTTTATTTCAATAAGGTCTGTGTGCAGTTTTCTTATACTTTCCTCTAGGTTACTAGAAGTCATGTCTGAAGCTTGCTGCATTTGGTTGAACAGCTGCAGTACCTTTCTACTCAGTGTTTTTTCTTCACATTTTGTAGCTGATTTTCCTTCAGGTCCTCTGTATTTATTTCCTAGTATCCAGGCAGTGTACTTACTAGCCAGTTACTGAAATTTACCTAAAGGTATAGGTCTACTGGCGTTCTCTGCTAAGTTCGTTTTCACACTGGGAGAACTAGACTTAGGCTGTTACTCAATGTGCAAGTCCCATATTCTACAAGATTGTCTCTCTCAAGGGAACTGCCTGCATCAGATTCCTGTTAGTTTATATGAACCTGTTAGGCAGTTTTTTATTCACTTTGACAGCCTCAATTCTAATCATTATCTTCAACCAGAGTCCCCCCTTATTTTAACCACACTGCTGCTCATCATTTACACTTACAGCTGCTGAAACAGTTGGACTATTATATATTATAACTAGAAATATCATAGGTACTCTGCTTACCGCGTCACATTTAGGGAGGTGAACAACCTACTCTCTTACATTTGTTATTCACCTTTTATAGAGTGTTATGCTGCACCTCTACTTCAGTTGAGTTCCTCAGTCGCTTTCCTATCTTTATAACAACTTGATCAGGCTAATAACCTGTGAGAAACATTCTGCTCTGGGGGTAAAAGTACACTGTAATTACCCATGTGTTAAAATAAGGACATTTTTCAGAACACATAGTCCCCAATAATACTCAAAACTAAAAACTACATGATTGTATTAAAATCTGACTGAAACAAAAATAGAGTTGTATAAGTAAACTTACCATAAAAGTAGATGTTTGAATAATAACTACTGCAGTAGCCTAAGTTATATGGTTTATGTCCTGCCAAGGGAATAACAACCAGACAGCTTCCAAAGCGTCAGTGCACCTTCCACACACTCAGACAGCTTGAGTCATGCTGTCTATAAAACTGGTATGGGCAGCAAGCCCTTCAGAGCTTTCATGCCACAGATGATAGGGAGGCTGAGCCCCGAGAAGACAAAACTAGGAGCAAAAGGGCAAGAATATTCACACCCTGGCAAAAGAATAAATTATAAAACTAAGGGGGACGGAGGGAGCATCTATGCTATGTTCACCTTAATGATCACTGCTACAACAGCTTAAGCTAAATGGGTACACTAACCTATCTTACTACATTTGGAAGGTAAAAGGGGAAGGGTCCTCGCAAAGCGTAATCCAGACCTAGAAAAGGAATCGATCTCACAGTGCTTTGTAAGGTTGTTGCTTCTAGAATACTTCTAGAATCCAACCTTATCCAAAAAGCCAGAGATAAAGCCAAGGCTCTGGTAGAGTGAGCCTTGACCCTGCCTGGCATAGTTTTGTTGCTGTGGGAATAACACAATGTAATAGCCTGAGGCAACCATTTGGAGATGATCTGCTTCGACACAGGCTGACCTTTCTTAACTTCACAAGAAATGAAAAAAATTATCTGAAAGATTTCATTTTATCAAGGTAGTACCCAAGTTGTCTATGGACATCCAAGGTATGGAGTATCCTCTCCTCCCTTCTTTTGGGTTTGGGGAAGAAAACACAATGATGGACAGTTTGGCTTAAAGTAAAGTCTAATACTACTTTAGGCATAAAAGTAGGATTACATCTTAAAGAAACCCTGTCCCTGTGAAAAATGAGCAGGGTTGACCCATCACAACACTTTGCAACTCAGATACTCTTCTTGCAAGCTCACAACAGTGAGTTAAACAGTTTTCCCTGCCAAAAAACTCAAGTTAGCCAGATGAGCTGGTTCCAATCGAGCAAGTGTTAGCTTCTCTAACAGAAGCATGTCATTCTATCGAAGGTGATTCCAGCAAATGCAAGGAAACCGAAGCCAGTTCACCAAAACCTCCTTCAATATAAGTGGAGACTGCCTTTTTCTCCACTGTTGTGCGACCCTGGGATTGGTATACATAATTTCGGGGGGGGGGGGGATCCAACCACATGCAGGGGGCTTGCTCCCCTGAAAAAAAAAATTGTTTCAATGTTTGCAAATGGCAGTTTCAGTGAACTGGTTTACGTTTATTTGAGTTCATCAAAACAGTGTTTGATATGGATCAATATAAACCCTCTCTACCACAATGTTAACATCCCAAGGAGGAGCCACCAATTTTCTTTGAGGTCTCTCATGCAAAATCCCTTTCAAAAACATTCTAATATGAAAATGCATTGAAAGTGGGCATACCTAAACAGACATGATGAAATAGCCGACAAATGAACCTTGACAGAGGAGTAAAACATATAGGAGTACAGGATAGTCACTCACACACACAGTAAAACCACCGAATCACTAGCCCTGAATGGCTGCTGGTTATGCTGTTAGCACCAACTAGAAAACCTTTTCCATTTGCTTATAAAGGATTTTCTAGTAGCATGCTTTCTTTCCCCATAAGTACCTGCTGCACCTCCTTAGTAAACACATACCCAAAAGGTATTAAGACCCTATTATCAAGGAAGTCAACTGAAGTTGCTTGGGGTCAGGATGTATCAAACACCTCTGTTCTTTTGTGAATAGATCCATTCTGAGAGGGAGCTTGTGGTAATTGCTCCAGTCAACTCTAAAAGAAGGGAAAACCATTGTTGCCTGGGCCAGAAGGCAACAATGAAGGTCTCAGAACATGCATCTGAAACTGGTGTGAAAACTGTCTTGAACAGTGTCATACCTTCAACAAAAATGATGCCACAATACATACAAAAATAAATTAACTTTAAATACTGGCTTTGCTGGTGTTACTCAAAGGGTGACAACTATATATCAGCCTGGGAGGAGATAATTGACAACCCTGACTGCTTTGCCAAGGATGGAGAGGTCCTAGGCATCAGAGGTGATTCACAGAACTGAGTGCCTTGACAAGAGCAAGCATCTACTTAATGTTTGTGTGTTTGCAACCGTCTTTGCTGCACCATATACCTCACACTTGTATCCATATTGATACTGCTCTCCAAGAAAAGTCTGAAGCATGTGAGATGACTGACTGCTTTGGAGAAGGGGAGACCTGGATTTTGGAATATGTGATCCCGCCAGCAAGTGAATTTTCTGACAAATACCAGAACTGGAATTTGAGAAGATAGTGGGAAGTTTGTGCTGGAACCAGAGAGACTTCAGAACACCATTGTAGTTTTCTCATATGGAGTCTTGCCAAGGCTATCATGACAATCATAAATGCCATGAGACCCACTATCCTGGAGTATGCCCTTGCAGTGACTAAAGTATGGGAGATAAACCCTTGAAACAAATCTAGATATAAACCTACTTTTTCTTGTGGAATCTAACAGACACCCCAGGAATGCAATCCTGTAAGGAGGAGTAAATAAACAAAACAAAAAAGAAAAAAACTTTTGAATGTTCTCTTGAAATCCCAGCTTGTATAAGCGATCATCACCAACAAGAAAGATTTCTGACAATTAAAAAAAAACTCTGCAAAAATAAGCAAGTCATCTAAATATGGAAAAATGTGGACACCTTGTAGGTTGCAATGAGCTATAACTGGAGCTATACACTTTGTGAACACTCTTGGAGTGGTGGATAGTCCAAACAGTAAGACAGATTGCTGGTAAGTAGATCAAACTACACAAAACCTTAAATACCAGATGTCTGGATGAATAGATGTGTGATGATAAGCATCATTTAAATCTAATGCAATCAAAAATTTTAAACGGGGAAGAAGAGGTAACAAGTTGTGAAGTGACAGAATTTGTAACTGACACTATGACAAATAAGTTTCTAAGAAAGATTTAGAATGAGTCTCCAAGCATTTTCTTTATTTGGCACCAGAAATATCCTTGAATAAGAACCTCTTCCCAAATGGGAAGGAGAAACTGGCTCTATTACTTTCTAAGCCAACATAATGTAGGAGTAGGGGGATACAGGAGTTTGGTCTAGTGAATGAGGAATAACGCCTTGGAAAGAGGAATTGCCTCCCACTGCCACCAGTAACCTTGATGAATGACCTTCAGAAACCATTTGTCTGAAACTGTTGCCAAAGACAGAAATGGAGAGAGAGAGACTTTCTGGAAGGGATAAGGGGGCTGCCAGGGTAGACGGGGACGGGATGCTCCCTTAAATAGTGATTCTGACTTGTTTGACTGTCCTTGTTTTGGGGGTTCCTGATTTGCTGAAAATGTTCATTTTGTTTCTTGCCAAATTGGACAAAGGAGTAGAGAATCTCTTGGAAAATTTGGAAGAGGAGGGATGAAATATTGGAGAGTTTCCTTGAATCATTTTACCCTTCTCTGTAACACGATATTCAAAAATTAACTATCAAAAGGAGAATTTAAAATCTTATTTTTTTTATATCTTCTGGGATGTACTGAGATTGCTGCTAGGCAAAACTCCTCAACACAGTGCCTGTGGCCATAGCCCTGGAAGTATCTAAAGAATTATAAACACACTTTAAACAGTGACTTGAGTTGTGACATGTGAATGGAAGAAACTGAACCATTCAAAGCAGATTTTTCTTTACAAGAAGGAAATGCATATAAAACATTCCTCACACTTTTACAATTAATTAGAATAAAAGTATGAGCCCAACAATTTAAAATTCTGAAAAATCAAAGTTACAGAAGCATATACTTTTCCCCATACTTATAAATAATTTTGTTGTCTGTCAGAGAAGGAAGGGTTGAAGTTAACTAAATGTTTAGCAGCAGCCGGATTAGCTTACTCTACAGCTGCTGGGTCAGGTCTGGGATGAGTTTATAAAAACTTGAAAGACTGAGGAACTTTATACAATATATCTGCTTCTTTAGGGACGGCAGGCTGACTATCAGGGAAATTGCAGGCAGTAACACACACCTACACACATCCTTCAATGCGGACAGCACAGAAGGGATGGGAGAAGATCCTGGAAATTCCATTTACACTCATAGTATTTTCTGAGGGACTGACAAATCTCAGTGTTCTCCCTGAAATCACTAGCACACTCTGGGAATAGTCTCAGAGAAAGAGAATCCAGCAGAGGGAGAATCAGATAACATGCTCTCCTTAAAAACCCTGCATCTGTCCCTTCATCTTCCTGTCTAGATTCAGAATCTTAAATGTCTTCTGGAAAAGAGGAAGCCCTTTTTCTTTTACGATAAACCAACTTATAACAGGGATCAACAGCCTGAACTAGTCCATGGGCCAAACCTAATAAACTACTCCTGTCCAGTGGGATTTGAGCAGGAGTCAATAAATGTTTAGTTTTCTGTCTGACAAGAAAATTGGGGCAAACAAGTTTCTTAGTGACATTAATAGCTTCCCCAAGGACAAGCACAACATTCTGGCTGACCGGGGGGGGGGGGGTCTTTCCTGACTCTTCTCAAGACCAACAAGAGTGGCTCTCCCTTGCCCACCGAGGGAGCCCCAACATCTGCAGAGGATGCGGCTATCCCCTGGTCCATAGTGGCTGCAGGTGTTACATCAGATGTATCAGAGGAAAAAGATGAGTGGTCTGAGGATCCAATTTTGGCCATAGCACTGTCACCCACCTGCAGCTGAGGCAAACTGCAAGCCTGCTGTGGTAGCAAAGGCTGTTTGCTTAACTTTTTACTTTTCTGGCTAGAGAAGGACCGACTGTGGGACCAGTAGTTTGTTCCATCGTCAAACTGAAAATATGGGGTCTCATTCCTGAGTAAATTAAGCAGCACAAGTCTGCAGAACTTCAATGCCACAAAAGTCATATTTTACAGTAAAAAGCACGTTAATATACTTTGCCAGCCCCAAAAAGTAAAGCAAACACAAATTCTTCACAAAAAAAAGAAGTTTTAGACAGTTTTAACCTTTAAACTATCAGAAAAATGTGCATACCCATTTAAAAGAACAGTTAAATCTTGTCACAGTCCATTAAAAACCAAACTCTAAGTTCAAAACTAACTTTCATTACCAGGAAAGTAAAGATGTACAACATATTTTAAACGTGGAATTTTTTCCCCCAAAGGGAACTTATCTGCCCAGCAATGGAGCAGCATACGCAGACCACTGATCTTCGAAAGCCTGCAGAGGAGCATTCTCTTCAGCAGCAGGAATGCTCCAAAAGGCTTGGTGCCCAAACCAGTATTTTAGATAGCACAGCTCAAATAGGTTAATGGTTTGGGAATGTGGAAGGTGCCCTGAAGCTTTGGATGTTGGCCAGCTGTTCTATCCTTGGTAGGATTTAACCCATATAGATTAAGCTAGTTAATAAGAGAACATTCTGTTATCCTTAATGTTTGTCAACCTTGTACCTAGTACATGTTCTCCACCACAATGAATAAGAATTGAATTACAAAGCCTCAATGAAATGGCATTTAAAAACAGTGCTATCAATGAACATCCAAAAAGTATAGAAACTTGATGGGTACACATTGCTATGGCATTTATTTAGTAGTCTGAGCCTTAATCCTGAGCCAAAAGATTTTCAATTACTATTAGCTAAGAATTCAGCTTAATGGAAGACAGAATCCTCAAATTTTAGAAAGCAAGCAACACCATCCCTAACCACAAGCAGTGGTGACAGGAACTGCAATATTCATTACAGACCAGTAGCAGTGGTAAATCCTCTAACCAACTTTCTGCAAAAAAATCTGATGAAATAAATAACAACAGATATACAGTGATACACAGTAATGTCATGTAACCAGCATAACAGAGACTTAGAGGTGGAAATGGTGTTAACACTTGTCTCTCACCTTCTTTGCTGAAAAATTCTGTACAAAGACAAAAATGATGGAGGGGGACAAAATCAGGGACAACTTTTTTTATACATTACTCAAATGTATTTAAAAAGTGAAGAGAACAGGGTTGGTATCCGCATGAATTTTCATAGCATACAGTTGTGTAAAATTTTACTATAACAGTATATGCCCTTTTCACTATTGCAGTATTCATCACCTCTGGGATCTCCTGCCAAGGACAGTCGAACATACGGTCAGTATACCAAAGCCTTTATTACCTTTGGAGCATAATATGTCAGAATCATGCTAGCCGCCGTACACATTCTCCCAACTCAGAAGTGAAGTGCTCCAGGAGAACTAGGGCCCCCAGTAGAAAAGAGGACATAAGCACCCAGAAAAAAGGAAGGAGAGGAATCTCTTGGGCAGTACAAAATACAACCCATGCATAAAGAGGAGAAAAGGGAGCAGGAGGAAGGGAATGAATACTGCAACAGTGAAAAGGACATCTACTGTTATGGTAACATTTTACATAACTTTACTATGTCCTTCCATATCATTGTTGCAATATTCATCACATCTGGGAGAGTACAAAAGCTACAGTGAAGGCAGGGAGAAGGAAGGAAGAGAGCCCTCCACAAACTCATGCAGGATGGCCTTGGCAAAACTTGACCTGGTCCTGGAAATGACATCCAATTTAAAATGTTCTGTGAAAGTGTGAACCGAAGACCAAGTAGCAGCTTCAAGCTCCAAACCTTTGTAGAAAGCCCCCGAGGGAGCCACTGCTCTGGTAGAATAAGCTCTCATGGAATTAGACAACTGCTTAAAATGAAAAGAGTAACAAAAAGAAATGGCTTTGGAAATCCAGGAGAAGGTGGTTTGCTTATAAATTGCCAAACCTGATGCCCTGTTATGAAACGAAAGAAAAAGATGATCAGATTTACGAAAGGCCTTTGTTTTGTCTAAATAATATCTGAGCTGTCTATGCAAATCCAAATTATGAAGAACCCTCCCACTAGCATGACTGAGGAGAAGTGAAAAAGCTGGAAGACTGATTAAGGGACAGCTCATTAGCAACCTTGGACCTAAAGAAGGATTCATAGAGAGAGAGACACCTGGTCTCTATGAAAAAACAAAAAAGGAGAAACTACCATCAACCTGTAGTTCAAATACCCTTCTGGAAGAGGATAAAGCAATCAATAAAATAGTCTTCCAGGTGCAATGCTGCAAAGAAGCAGTAACAGGCTCAAAAGGAGTTTGAGTCCTTCCCAAGGACAAAATTAAGATCACAAAAAGTAGGAATGGGCTTTCCTGGTAGTCTAACATGAAGGACGCCTTTAAGAAACTGCTTGACCTCAAACTTAAAAGCCAAAGAAGGATTAAGTGTCAGATAAGCAGGAATGGTTGACAAGTGGGCTTTCACTAAAGAATATGTCAATCCAGTGTGTAGCAGTCCACACAGGTAAGAAAGAACCAAGGCGATCTTTACGGAAAAGGGGTCCTGGTGATGATCAAAATGCCAGACAGAAAATCGCGATTTGGACATATATGATTTTCTAGTATTGGGTTTCCTGGCCTCCTGCAGGGCCCTAAGCATGTTTTCAGAAAACCTATATGAGAAAGGAATCAAAACTCCATCACCAAAAGCGTCAGTTGAAGAGTGGTCAGTAAGGGTGAAGGAGAGTTCCTTTGTCCTGTGTGAGAAGAGCCATGGAGTGAGGTAACTTGCAATGACTGCCCCTGGCCAGGTGGAATAAGACGCTACTGATTAGCCTGAAAATACTTAACTGTAGGTCTTGTACGTTTTTTTTCCTTTAGCCATTTTAATGTTTGAATTTTGTTAGTAATAATGTCAGCATTACATAAAATGATTGCATCCTACTATGTCCTCCCTAGATTCTGTTAGTGCACTTTGCCCATGCATGGCTATCCCTCTCCATGAAGTGCAAGGAAGGAAGGAAAGGATAGTTTATGTCTACAGGAATAAAGCCTAGCCTTAAATGAAACAGTTAATGTACTGCTCACTGCACTAATGCAGTGGGATAAAATTCAAGGGGGAAATATACTGTTCTGTCTTTAATAACTTGTCTGCCAGTCACCAAACCAGTTATATGAAAGAGAAAGTAGTGAGCTTACGGAAATAAAGCAAGAGGGACAGACCACACAAACTAAACATCCAACAGGTTTAAGTGACAGAGGGTTTCAGAAAACAAAGGGGAAATAACAGGGTGGCATCAAGCATATAAAAATCAAGCCTTGAACATAATACATTCAGAGTGAACAGAGGTGTGGTTGGTTTCAAACAGCAAATACATGAAAATAAATGACATCACAAGCAAAGAACTATGAAGCTGAACATTATGATGGTGGGAGGGGAAACTCTGTGAGTTTAGCCAGAATGGAGCCATAGGGATATGGAGTAGCAAAAACTTTGCAGTGAAGCCTCTGTGGCTGAAGCAGACCACCAGGTGAGCACTTTGCAAAACATTTTTTTTAACATGGTGATGCAAAGCTTCACAAGATCCACACCATGCAAGGATCTGTGCCCAGTCATTTCCATAATTTCTATTGCTAACAAGTAGGCATCTCACTAATTTACACTGAAATCCTCCCTACTGGCACATCACTATTTGCATCTCTTCAACTCTTGATTTTGTTTTTCTTACTCAGTACCAAACTAAGCTACTTTATTGCTTTATGTAGTATGATGTGGATGCACACGGCTAATACAGCAGTCTGTTTCCATGTTGTTGCAGATGTCATTCAGTTTGATGCTGTAATTTAAGAACAGTGTAATACCTGCAAACATCTGCTTATGACATAATGAAAGTTGTTGACAAAATCATTTATTGTGCTGGGCTGGCCAACCCTCTCTGTAGAGTTAACTGCAGCACAGGGGGTAGAGAAAGGAATGGACACCAGAGAACGAAGCATCTTTCATGCAAGGCAGTAGTGAAGTAAAAAGCTTAAGCAAAGGAGCAGTGACAGAATCTACTCTATGGTTCTAACTCACAAATTCAAGAGGCTAGTGCTGTCTCCAATCACCCCTGTGATCAATAAGAGAGAATGAGAAGGATGCTGGCCATACTTCTCAACCGTACCACATTCCTTGGCATTTACCAGTTTTGATGTCCAAAAAATGGGGTGACACGAATTCCTGAGGGGCCCCCTTTACTCATGAATTTCCCGACTTTTTTTATTTTTATCATTTGTTTCCACACACATCATCACATGCAGAGGCTTCCGCAGACGTCATCACATGCAGAGGCTTCCCCCGATGTCACCACATGCAGAGGCATGCGTGATGACATCAGCTTCGTGAGCAGCATGCATGTGTTGATTGCAGATCTGCAGCAGAGTTTCCCCAGCTCCTCCAGGTAAAGCATTTTTAACTTAGTTTTAGCTGCTAGCACTGTTCCGTTCTTTCCGGTCTGTTCAGCCGTTGGACTATTATATGCGAATAGTCAACTGCAAGTATTTGAATTACGTTCTTGCATTTTACTTAGTGTTGGAATTATTCCTGCATTTAGGTTGTGTGTGTCTTTCCGTTCAGCCATTGGACTAATGTGCGAATAGTCAATTGCAAACATATGAATTACATTCTTGCATTGCTGTGCAAGCATTTGAAAGCATTTGAGTTACATTCTTGCACTGTTGTGCAAGCATTTTAATTTCCTGCATTTTATTTAGTGTGTGTGTCTGTGTGTGTGTGCGTGTGTATAAAATGCCCAGTTAGGTATACCTGGTGGTTAGGGTTAGTCAGGCTCAAACCCTGTACCTTATGTGCAAGAGCCTGAATTCTCTACCCATACCACCACTTCTGACTGAAGGAGTTATAGCTCCCAGCTGTACAAATGTTCACAGAATGTCTGGAATGTTTGTCTCATACTTTCGGTCTGTTCCTCTTAAAATCTGAATGGCACAGTGGTAGACTTGTCGCTTCACAGCAAGAGGTTCTCTGGTTTGACTATTGGCTGAAATGCCTTCTGTGTGGAGTCTTCATGTCCTCCCTATGTTTTTGTGGGTTTCCTCTGGGTGCTTCGGTTCCCTCCCACAATACAAAGACATACATCTGGAGCATTTCTCCCCAGGCCTCTGCTGAAAATTGGCTTTGTTCCAAGTCGGACTTTCCCAGTAAACAAATGTTAAATAAAAATAAAATAAAATTTGTGTTTTTCTGGCAAATCAGCGAGAACTGAATTCACTAAATGATAGCCATTTACGTTTCAGTCTTCCTATCTTTCAGGAAACACATGGTAACACATTTTATTCTAGCAACTTTCTAAGATTATACAAGCAATGCTTAAAATGGGTCCCCAGATTTGGGCCTTTGTCCCTTCCTATTAAATTTTGGCTTTTTCCTAATTTCTTGTGCTGTACAGTTCTTCAGGGAAAGAGAAGTTTAGTGCTGCTTATACCAAGTCTACTTGCATTGTTACTGGCAAAACCTTTGCTCCAGAAGGCTGTGGGTTCTACTCCCACAGTATGTAGATGGATTGCTGATACAATACTGTGTTGTACCTTTAAAGGGGGTGGATGCTGCAGTCCTGAGAATGTCCTCCTTTGGCAGAGATACATAGTAACTATGAACCCTTTATCAGTTTGCCATCCATTCCCTATTGGAATGTTACTAGCTTATCATTTTTTAATGTAACATAGGCAATTTATTCTTCAATGGCAACAGGCACTTTACTTGTAGATGAAACAATGAAATATAAAATTGTTTGCTAGCTGCAACCTCCTTATTAGGTTAATCTCTTTAATGAGGAATTATTTAGATGACTTTTACTTCTGCAGAGATTGTGCATATTTACTGATACTGATGGATTGTAGAAGTTTGAGTAGACTTTTATGATGGAAATGTTCTGAACTGGGCAGTTTTGTCATTATTGGTTAATGCATTTTGTTTCATTGCTTACTGGAAAAATGTTCAAAACAATAAATTTAAAACACACTCTAAAAAGTGTGTTGTATTATACATGGAATATAATTTAATACAGTCAGGAAGGTGTATCAAAGAATACATGTATGTTTAGTGTACAAGGGGCCTATGATATGAAAACAGCCCAAAGTAATCTTTATCCGCCACTGGCCAGATGCATTTTCTTTGAATGTGGGTTTCAATGCTTTTCCAATGAATGTGAGTTTCAAGGGCAGAGAAGTTTTAATGCTAAGTCTATTTTCATTGCGAGACTGTATTGCTTTGTTTAGCAGATGTCTATTAGTGCTTGTGCTATAAAATGTAAAATTGTTCTTCTTTCGGCTTTTCCTGGTTAGGGGTTGCCACAGGAGATCACCTGTCCACTCATGATTGGCAGTAGAGTTTTATGGTGTCGAGTTGCCAGCCTGGCGCTCAACCTTCCACTGAAGGCGCACTCACGCCTAGGGCCAGTTTAGTGTGTCCAATCCACCTACAGCATGTCTTTGGGATGTGGGAGGAAACCGGAGTACTCGGAGGAAACCCACGCAACCACAGGGAGGATATGCACACTCTGCACAGAAGGCACCCCAGCCGAGGATCGAACCGGAGAAACTTTTGCTGTGAGGTGACAACGCTAACTGCTGCACCAAAATGTAAAATAAAAGTTTTAAATGTAATCCAAATAATCACTGTAGAAGTAAAGCAGTGTGCACATTACAGTGTTTATGGTAAATGGGGTGAAATAGCCAAGTAATGGGACATTGCAATGCCTGCAGTGGGACTCTGGGGCCATATTTTGATTGTCTGTTCTTCAGTGTGCATTTGAAAGTTGGTATCCTACAACTCCATTGGAGTGGATGGAGGTTGCAAAATTATGCATGCAAATTTTATGTTAATCAGCATACAGATGTGTACCCATTTTTCATGGGCCTTTGTCCAGATTTTTGATGTTTCCAGGCTGAGAGGCATGATGCTGACTATGTGCTAGAGGGAAAAGTCAACACATGCAAGGGTTTACAGGACGGCACAACCAACTCCAAGGACAATGTTACTGACCTCCTACCTTAATAAATTAACATTTTGTGAACTTTCCAAATGGTACCTGCACTAGATGTCTTCCACTGTTATCTGTGAACACCAAGGAAAGTCTGTATGAGCTGCTTGGCTGAAGCTCTGACACATTTTGCATCATTCAACATCTTGCTCTGGGTTAAAGCCAAAACTCCACATACTGTTGTGGCCACAAATAGAAATGATGTGACTACAGGAATTCAGATTTTTTAAACAGTGAATAAGACAACCTTTCAACATACCGCTATAAAGAACTAAGAATTTTGGAGCCTGACACATCACCTTACAAGATGCAGGGACATAATGATATTCATGGCTAAGTACTTCCAAGCATGTCAAGTGCTTGAGCTCAAAGATAAGAAAATGAACTATCCATTGTGAAGGGCTCTGGAAGACTATTCACGGCTGCATAATTATTGCATACAGCTCATCAGAACAAGTTCTGTGTACTTAATGAGTATATATTACTTTATCGAAGGTTAATTTCCGTGAACCTTCTTTCATTCAACTATATGCAGCTTACGTTCACTTCTGCGAACGTTCATTTCAATGAATTACTTTCCAGGGGAAATAACAAGATGACCAGCATCAGAAAGTTGCCATTTTTCCCACTGTAGTGTGATCTGGGAGTTGGTATATATAGTTAAGGGGGGTGGACGGGGCAAAACCCCCATCTGGGGGTTTGTAATACAGCATTTTGTGTGACGGTCCGAATGCTGGGCATTTCCCTGAGAAAGTAATTCATTGAACTGAATGTTTGCAGAAGTGAACGTTCGTTCTATGGTTTGATGAATGAAGGTTTGCAAGAATGAACCTTCAATAAATTGATATAGACCCATACTTAATGCATCTGGGGTGCCACAGATGCTTTCCATGGCAGATTAAGGGAAAAATACAAAAGGGGAAATAACATTTTATCCCATACATACCAAGTAAAAACCCTGGATGGAATCTCTAAGCTACATGAAAAACAGTTCTCAGAAGCAAAGTATTTTCCAAACAAGTCCAAAAGGATAGGCAGAAATATGACCTCTAACATTTAAGTATGCATACAATGTGCTTTGTAATGTAGTATACCTAACTTGAAAAGTGAGGTGCACTCACTGACAAAAGAAGCGTTCAGAAAACAAGCAAATCTGAAATGCAGTTCCTCGATTTAATAATCCAAGTCTCTAATTTCTAATACCATGATGGGAATGGACCCCATTCATAAGTCAAAGTATGGTTAAAGTTTGTGAAATTAGTATTGTTTCAATCTTTGATGCTAGTCACAAGTGTTCTCCAGCACCCTCAATGTACCAAGAACTGACGACTCCTGCAATTCATACAGAGTTACATGTACTGGTCGCATTGTCTAAATATGACTGTAAATTCTTAGACCCATTGCTCCTACTACTATTGGAACTGTCTGGGTATCCTTCTTCCACATTGCTCTTGTTTCTGTCTGCAAATCCTGGTATTTTATGACTTTGTATCTCTCTGTACATAAGATGCTGCAGTCACTGGGTGAAGCAATTTAATTTCAAGGATCAATGCTACTTTTGTCTTCTTTTCATGGATTACTATATCTGGTTTTATCACGTCTATTTTTTTTAACTGTTGGTAATGGATGATCCCATGTGATACAAATATCATTATTCTCTATAATGCTTTGTGGCTCATGTTTCTAATGTTTCAATATTGTAATGTTTGCACAATCCCCAATGCAAAAGTCTTGCCACATTATTACGCCTTTCAGTAAACAGGGCCTCTGTCATTAGTCTCTCTCACCCAGAAACAAGATGTGCCACGGTTTCCATTTCAGTTTCACAGAACCTACATTTGTTTCTCCCAAATGTTAAATGGACTTTAACTCCTAGTTCAGTGAAACTAGGGACAAGGTAGTTTTTGCTACAGAAGTGACCTCTCTCAGTGGATGCGTAATTCAGACAACAGTGTGCAATCACACAGCTGTCCAGCACCAGTATAACTACTTCACTATAATGCACAGCAATACTACCTTGAATGTGACTTGCAGATCTATACAGCACGTTTTGTGGAATAAAGCAACATAAATTTGATCAGATCTTGTTAAAGACAACAGGCAATGTACCCAAACAACAAATAACATTATAAGTTCCATAGATAGCAAGATTTCAAGATAAACTGTATTACATTCATTTACAGTTCATTTAATATAATTGATTTATTTATGCTTGGATACATAGAGGCTCTGTTCCTGTTTTCTCTGAAGCAACTGTAATACAATCAAGATATAAAATGCAATCAAAATTAAAAAGAAAAAGGATTTAACAAGTTTATTTCATGCAGTGTTGGAACAGTAAAACAACAGGCAAGATACCGGAATTAAAAGAATAAAGACATGCACTATTAAAATGTCATGGACTTGAATTTCAATTATTCCTGATACACAACACCCAATGTATTCAAAGTCATAGCTGAAGTTATGGCTGTGCCTAGTTCCCAAAATAAACCTCCACAAGTATGGAAAACTTCTCAGATGTATAAATATCTGCAAGCCATATAGTTTATAACAGTTGGATCTGCCTTTAGAAGAACCTGCAAAACAAAACCTGTAGAAGTGGAAGTACTGAGGCATTTGTTCAACATTTTCCCTTATTTATTTTACGTTTGTTGACCGGGACTGTCCGAATGAGCTAAAGAGCCCTTTTTCAGCAGAGGCCCGGGGAGAAAAGCTCCATCATATTATACAATTTTCAGTATAAATTAGCATTAAACAGCAATGTTACAAGATTATAACAAGGCATTAAGTAGCAGTACAATGTTATACAGTGTCAATAATCAGGAGTATAGCATAACTATTTCAAGATGTATAAAAAGAAATATGTCATTAAGATGAGTATAGTTTTTAGGGTAAGTGGTTACAAAAACCCAGTTTTATCATGATGTAGTTGCATTGAAGGCAAGACAATTACAATAGAATGTTTCTCTGCGGCAATTTGCTTAATAGATTTTAGAAGACAGTAGAAAGAGTAGTCAAGGAAGATTAGAGAGAGCTAGTGAGAAGAGTGAGTTAAGGGCAGAAAGTAGATTAAGGTATGAGAAGTAGGGGATGTTAAGGAGGGAGAGTGCAAGTCCAGAAAAGTAACTGTACAAAAATAAATTAAATAACTAATTTAAGATACAATGGTGTAATCTCAGATGCACTAGTGCTAGACTGTGAAAGAAAAAGGAAAATACAGACCTATATGCTACTCCATTGTAATACAGGGTCTATATTAGAACATCGAATATTTAACAGTTCGAATCACTAAAGGTCGACCTTTAGTGATCGAACTGGTAAAACATTGAATGTTCAGAAAAAAAAAATAAAAACAAAAAAAAAACTAAACAGTGTAGGCAGGGGGGAAAGCCCCTCTGCACCCCCCACTACTTAATATACCAACGCAGAGACCGCACTACATTGAAGTAAAACTTGTTCGATGTTCTGCAGTTTCGCTATTCCATGTCAACAATGTCAGATTCGACATTGTTGGCTTTCGAGAATTTAATATAGCCCCGTAATACAGATGGGTATACACCTATCAGTGGGATGTGCAATACAAACCAATGGATCAAAGAATAAAAAAATCAAAAGCTCTGAGCTTTTTGTATCCACAATGGTCTACAGAAGTGATAAAGGAAGAAGGAAGTTAAACGAGAAAGATGGAGTCAGAGACCTAGTGGTTGAAAATGGAACAGCAATCTGACAAAGTAAGTCGAATGATGAAAATTAGTAAGGGAGCAAAAAATGGAAGACGGTAGGTGAAAACTTCACAATGGGCTCAGGGGTATGCACCCAAGTACTGGCTGCCTGCAAACCACCGAAACAGAAATACAAAGGCTCTCTCAACTCTGACCACAATACCTGATAGGAAAAGCTAAGTAGTAAAGCCTAGGGAGAAGGCCAGAAATGATGAAGGCTGTTAATGAGACTACATTTATGGCAGAAGAGTTCTTAGGGTGGATGGGGTAAGAAGAAAGGCAGCATAACAAATGGTAGAAATTACTGCATGATAACATTAATGAAAGAGATGTGAAATAATCATCAAAACTGCAAATCATTACCGAAACACTACAGTAGAAAGATCGCCACTAGACATGTTATAGATAATTAATGGCTGACTGACATTTTCATAGAGAGACAGTTATAAAGAACGAAAGGAAAAATCTGTTGCAAGATAAACTACATTCTGGCCAGTTAATGTCTTGCAAAGCTTTATGAGGTAATTACTGAGGACAGGAGAGCCATTAGCTTTCTAAGAACACAGGACACTGCTAATCATTTGGGTTTTCAGCACATCAATTTTACATGGCCAGCATAAAATCCTAAAACAATAAAGCTTCAGTAACATTCAGAGAAAGGATACAATCTACATGAAACTAAGAAATTATCTCCTTAAGCATTATGGCACTGACAGCTGCTGTACTTTGCTGCCGGCAAAGGGAAACCAATACGTCAAAGTAGCTATTTTGGGAAGTACATTTGTAAAGAGAAGCAGTTTTATCAGTGATATAATTGCTGATTTAATGTCAGTAAAAGTAATGGACAAAATGTTTCTTCTGATGTTATAAATTATTTTTATTTTATTATTTTGTCAACTTACATCCCTACATTTTCTTTCCAATACTTAATTGACGTTACTACAAATCTTTCAAGATACTAACACAATAATATACCACACAGAACTGCAACATAAAAGTAGATTCAAGAACAAACACCTAGATATAATGTACTGCAAACCTTCTTCACAACTGACCTTAGCATCTGTGTACAAAAATCTACAAAAGCAGCAGCACTGGATAATGTTACCAGAACTGCTAGAGAACACCTATAGGAATATGCTAGGTTAGGCTTCTTAAACTAGGACATGCACTTTTATATACTAATGTAACAGATGGAGCTTTGAATACTCCTAGTGTACGTGGTAACAAGTTTTCCAATATAAACAAAGGGATAAACTGGTAGATTGGTTGGGTTTTTTTTCTCTCTAAGACACACACACCCACTGTAACCTTTCCATTCCAGCTCAATGCCTTTTCAAGAGTCTAAACTTTATTTTAGTTTGAAGGGGCAAAATGTGGTCCCTTGGGGTACCGCCAAATATCGACACCTAGTGAATTAACATCACACTGCGGTGGTGGTGCTGCTGTAGCGTTGCTGCCTCACAGTTAGACGTTGCCCGTTCGATTCTCAGTTAGAGCGTCTTCTGTGTGGCGACATGCGTGAATGGGCATTCCTTCGTTGAAGGTTGTGCATTAGGCCTGGCAAGCCAGTACGTAAAAATGTACTGCCAATCATTAGCGGATCGGAGTTCTGCTGTGGCGACCCCTAACCGGGAAAAGCCGAAAGACACAACAAGTGAATTAACATCACATGTCTAGTCTTATACACATTTTCTCTTTCTTTTTCATGCTTTACATTGCTATCATTGCTGACATCTCTCAGCCTTTCATCCTGTAGACGCTCTTCCCAAGTACAATCCTTCTTATGTTGGGTTAATCTAGCCATATAGTGATGGCACATACGGCCTAAGAACTGGCTGACATGTAAAGGAACACAGTAAAGTAATATAATGAAGCTGGTGTAGCCCCTTGCTTTGCCTTATTTATCACTTGCAATAATAACAATCACTCATGAATGTCAAGATGTTTGCTTAGTGGTGAAGTTACATCTGCAGCACCATCATTCTTCCACCAACTTCTATAAAACGATGCAGTGTCAACTTTAAATAAACCACAGTGAATCACTACTCAGTCAAAAAAAATATATACATATATGCTGGATAGTACAAACTTTCCTTGATGGCTTAAAGGTGTAAAGATCTGATTTCTGTTCAGTGATGCAGACAGCCTAAAGCTACATATGCCTCAGCACCACCAGCAGCAAATGTCTTGGCTGTTTCCAAACCTATGATTAAACTCCTCATGTATTAGTCTGCATCTACAGGGTATTTTGGAAGACAGGCAGAAAAAGAAATGCATCATAAACAGATATATTTATATACACACTGGTGTGCATTATTTGGTTGAAAACATAATGTACATATATGCACATGCAAAAGTACACACCCACAAACACATTATACATCACGCACACACACACATATATATATATATATATATATATATATATATATATATATATACATATATATATACACATATATATACGCGCACACACACACATTTATATACACATACATATAAATATTCATATATATGAGAGAGGGAGGGGGAGAGAGAAAGATTTGGAAGGTAGGGTGAAAGAGCTGTATTTTTTGGAAGACGTTCCTACTTGATCCCCAGGAAAAAGGGCTCATTCCCCATTAGTAAACAGAATCAGTAAATAAATGTATTTATTTTTGCTAGTTTATTTATATGCTTCTGTTAAGACAGTCCAGGTGGGCAAAGCCCAGTCAGCAGAACCAGGAGGGAAAAACCTTAGCATGAATTAAAAATTAAACTAAACTGAAATACTGATGTTATGGGATATAAATCATATAGAATGATATGATGTTACAAAAAATATACGTACACTCAGGCACACATATAAATGAGTATGTTGTCAATCATTAATCTGCAAAAACAATCACAGTCAAAACACTGATGTTTGCACATCAAGAAATAATTCAAACAAAAAAAAAATGCATCCAAAAAGAAAGCAAACGCACTGCTTTCATAACTGGAAAAAAAAATTACAACACAGACAGACCTAGTGGCTGAAATATGTTATGTTTAGGAGCAATTGACTATCTATTAGAAACCTTGCTGTTGTCAATAACTGTCAAAATGAAAAGAGGTACTGCAGTAGTAAAGGCAATTAGGCTGCAGGCCAAAGACAGGTCACCATTTTGCACCCATTTAAAAAGCTAACTTTGATAAATTCCCTGTGCTGTTTTTGGGGTGGGAGAAACTAGCTACCAAGCAATTAACTACATTTAATATTCATTTGCAGTTATAGAAAGACTGCCTTTGTATCCCAGAATATCAGGTTTCATCTCATAGACCTGTAGCATGTGCTACCAGGTATTCAGGTACATAAAAAAAAATAGCCTTCATAAGACAGATTGCTGAAAAGCATTTCACTTGATAGCAGAGCAGCAGTTCTTCAGGTCTATTCTTTAGAATCCTTGATAAATAGTTTTAAACACATTCTGTCTTTTCATACACAAAACTCATTACTAGACCTCCTGGGTTATATTCCTACTGAAAGTCTTCAGTGGTAGCTCTTGTTAATGTCTGTCTTTAATGTCTTATCAGTTTTCATTGTTGATACAGGAGAACTCTGAATCTGTCTTTCATTGTTAAGAGTGTCATAAGGACACTGCATTTTTATATCAGTTCCAACATGTTTAAGAAGTGTGACTCAGGAATGTCAAAATCTGTTTCCACTGTTAGGATATGAATCATAGCCGCCATGCCTGAAAGGAAGGCTAAACGTGAGCAGCTGTCATTCAAGGGACATGGTGGTGATCCAATTTCATCAGATACAAGTACAAAAAACAAACAGATGCTGCCTTAAGAACAAATAAAAACCCTTCTTATTTATTACAAGAAACGGGTTGTACACCATACATATTTGGGGTACTAAGTCTGCATTTAGTTGGCACATTTCGTTATAATTTATGGACACTTAAGGGAACATAAATCTCAGGCTACACATTAAATGATTTAGTCTCATGGCACAAAATCTATTTTCATTCAAACCTTTTTATTTTTCTTACTGTGCATAACACTTTGCTTTCTGAAAAAAAGTGAAGAGCATGCAGCTTTTAAACATATGAGCAGAAGCTTTTAATCTCATAGCCTGTAAACATTCACTGATTAAAACTATCTGCATGGGATACTGCTAGTTCTGTGTTTTAGTCCTAGACAAAGAAAGGCTTTTTTTGAACTGAACCCAAAGCTTTACCTAAGAAATTGTGTCCCTTTTGCAGGCTTTCTTACTTATCTCTGTTTCATAAAGGCCTCAGCTAAAGCCGTCTTGATCTGCATTACTTTGGAGATGTGCTCAGGCTTTATATCCAAACAGATACTGGAACTAACATAGAAGCCTTTTAAGTTTCTTTTTGTTTTTTCACACATTTACCAAAAATGACCTATATGACTTCTAGCTAGTTATCTTGTCCCCAACAGATGTAGAATTGTATGCTTACATGCCACAGACATAATTACCACTTCCTTTTTATTTTACTTAAGATTAACAATGGCAAGTAGGCTACAAAATGTTTCTTCAAGGAACATGTGTAGCTTGTGTGCACAAACTGTAAGACTTCAGAGTATGGTGGATGGCAAACACAATCCTTTCATTTGCACTCTGCCCAATTGACCTACTTTTTAATACTTTACAGGCAAATAAATGATTCTGTATTTTAGTGACATCAATAGCATCTCTAAAATGCTGATTATCTGTGTGATGATCCTGCACTGGCCCAGTAATCAAGGAGCCTCAATCTTCACCACTAACACCAGTGAGGGATGAGCACATTGGGAGGATGATAAGTACACACACAGAAAAGTACAATTTCCCTTAAGAGCACACAGAGACCACAGTCAGTCTGGGGCTGATTTCTCTCCCTTTCTCCAGATCCCCAATAAGACTCCCCACTGGCACTGCTATAGGGTTCAGATCTCAGCAGAGTGGTCAAGCCGAAACCACCAGCAACCTCTCTGTCCAACCAGTGCTTTGTGTCCCTGTCCAAGTAGCAGGCAGACACACACACACACACACGCACACACTTTGAGATTTGATTTATATGCAAACACAGAGACACTCCTGGAGAAGGCTGGCACAGGTTCAATAGATATGCCCCCTTCTGCCCAGACTATACGGTAGTACCAGCTACCACCAACCACTCTTATCAGCTACCATAAGGCCCTAACAAAGGGTGACCAATTCTATTGTGTAATGTTACTACTGTTATCTGAATGGTGTGCCCAAGACTAAGGCTATTTAAGAGTGGCTTGTAAAGTGTTACCAAATACATATGCAAATATTCTAAGAGCTTAAATATCTCCAACAAACCAGCCGCAATTAAACGGTTTAAATACATTTAATAATAAATAATAACAGAACAAGACAATACTCAATAACTCAATACAGTGACAACAAAGTTCAGAATCACAGGAAATATTTTTAAACAACATTCCAGGACAGTCTCAAATAAATACAGACAGCATCTAAACTAATCTTACTAACTTCCTATCCATCTCTGAGAGAGATACTATGATCTAAGTCTTACTTACAGAGCAAAGCAAGTGCTGGGTGAGATGTTTACAGGTCCAGAGGCAAATACAAAATACACAGACTTTCTCTCCGAGATAGTTCTTAATTTAATAATACACATTACTGCTGGGTTAGCTAGATGACATCACTATTTGACACCTGGCTCTAGTTCCCAGGCTAAACAGATACCAACAGAATTCAACATGTCTCTATGAAAAATACTTATCTTTTAGAGGCTGACACTTCTCTCTTAGAAGTTTGCCTAAAACTGGAAGTCGTAAAACAATTACCACTTTTACATTTTAAACCTAGTAATTATTTCTGTCTTAAGACAACAGAAGAAAGAAAATCTAGGTGTAGACATTGTCTTCTAGCTGTGGTAAACACAACTGTAAAAATCTTTACTTATTTTCTCAGAGTTTGCAAGTTAACTCTGTATATCCCAATTTCTACTATGAAAACATATTTGCACAGGCATACATAGTCCATTGACATTGCTGCTGTTTTCCAGCAGGGTGCACTGTGGTTACATTTTTGAAGCTCAGCACATAACATACAGGTTACTTACATTTGTAGACAAGCCTATGGATCATATTAATATTTACAATGACATAGAATTATTTACAAAATTCTAGCTAGCTGGGCTGGCAGCCTTCACAATCTGTTCTGAATGTTGTTTACTATAAGAAACATGTTAAACACACATCTCTCATTTTCTCTCTGGTTTTGCTTCACGTTTTTTGCTATATTCCTCGTAAAATAGTTGATATTCTAGTAAATCACTGAGGTCAATCAGTCATAACAAGAATTTTATACTACTTACTGTTCAATAAATGCATGGGCATGTGGATGCAAAACCTGGTGCTCTTATTAACTTTTTTTAATTGAAGTGGAATAATATTAAAAACTTGCTCCTGATTTTAGGCCTTTGCATACTTCTCAACCTGGAATCATCAAAAATCTGGACAAAGGTCCGTGAACATAGGTACAATTGACCAAAAATCTGGACAATGATTAAAATAAAATTAGCATACATAATGATGTAACCCCACCCATTCTGGTGGAATTGTGAGATACTAGCAATCAAACTCAAACTGAAAAACAGGCAAATAACACAAAATGCAACCAGAAAGTACAGTTTTGTACCTACCATAAATGTAGATGTTCGAGTGCTAATACAGCTGCAGTCATAACAGATGGGTTCTCCTGCCATCAGGCGGGTCCTCGGTCGGCCGAATTCCAAAGTCTAGGTCCGGCGTCGGTTGTTGTCGCTTCTTCCCTGATGTCAGTGCGACAGGGGTATAAAGAAACCAGCCGACGCCATTTTCTTCAGTTTTTCTTGCCCCAGATGTCAGGTGCCCCCAGAAGGAAAGCAATACATGAATTTGTGTAATAAAGCAATGCAATATAATCAAAATACAGTAGTTGCAAGCAAATATACCATAAATGAATACCCCAATCAGGTTGTATGAGGAGGTGTTAGCCAATAGGCCTGTCCCAAGAGGGGAAGGAGGGAGGGAAACCTGGACTGCAGCTGTATTAGCACTCGAACATCTACATTTATGGTAGGTACAAAACTGTACTATGTTCATCGTGCATACAGCTGCAGTCATAACAGATGGGTAGAATCCCAAAGCTAAGAAAGGGGTGGTCGGCACTAGGTGGAACTAGGAGGAGCCATGATGCCCTGCAAGACTGCAGTGGCAAAGCCTGCTCTAGTTTTGGAGTATAATGGTAGATGGTAGTGCTTGGAGAAGGTATGCACAGAACTCCAAGTGGCTGCTTCCAAAATATCTTTGGTAGGAACTCCTCTGAGGAAAGCTGCAGAGGTAGCTGTGGCCCTTGCGGAGTGAGATCTGATGCCTGTAGGTACAGTTTTGCCATGAAAAGAATAGCAAAAGCGTATGCAGTGGGCTATCCATTTTGAGATTGTCTGTTTGGAAATTGGCTTTCCTTGAGCTCCTATAGCATAGGACACAAAGAGCTGTTCTGATTTTCTGAAAGGCTTTGTTCTGTCCAAATAATAACGCAGTTGTCTGTGGATGTCCAAGGAATGTATTAATCTCTCCCCTTGGTTTTGAGGATTAGGATAAAAGGTAGGTAAGTGTATGGCCTGATTCAAAGCTACCCTGGATACCACTTTTGGCATAAAGGACGGGTTGGTTCGTAAGGAAACTCTGTCCTGATGGAAGATGATAAAAGGCTGCACAGCCATGAGAGCTTGTAGTTCTGAAACTCTACGAGCTGAGGTAATAACCAGAAGGAAAGCTGTTTTCCAGGACAAATATTGCAAATCTGATGAGGCAGCTGGCTCAAAGGGAGGCAAGGTCAGTTTTTCCAGAATGAAATTGAGATCCCAAGCAGGTATTGGTCGTTTCCTTGGGGGTTTTAGATTCTTAGCCCCTCTGAGGAACTGTCTTAAGAGAGGGTGAGAGAATAAGGGTGGATCAGTGTTGTATTCTGCAGAAATGGCTGAGGCATGGATTTTGATGGGGGAGAATGAAAGTCCACTGCTTAGCAGCTCAGCTAGATACTGTAGTATTTGAGGTAAATTCAGTTTTCCAGGATCCTGGCCCTTTTTCTCATTCCAGACACAAAACAGTTTTCATTTTGCGGAGTAAGCTTTTCTAGTTGATGGCCTTCTGGCCTCTAAAATGACATCCTGCACCTCCTTGGAGAGTAGGGTCTGTTGTGATGCTAAGGAATCTTCCATGCGGCTAGACTGAGTGTTTTTAGCTGGCTTTGTAGAGTTTTGAAGCTGTGCTGAGTCAGGAGAAGAGGCATTAGAGGCAGGGTCCATGGTGGGGAATGTGTCAGGCTCCTCAGGAGTGGGTACCAGTGTTGTCATGGCCAGTCTGGAGCAATGAGAATTATCTTTGGTCTGTCTGCTCTGGTTTTCAATAGAACTTTGGGCAGCAGAGGAAGAGGTGAGAAGGCATAAACTGTCATTGATGTCCAACTGAAAGAGAGAGCATCCACTCTCCAGGCCTTTGGATGGAAAATCCTTGAGCAGAATTTTGTCAATTGGTGATTTTTGTGGGAGGCAAAGAGATCTAGGTCTGGCCTTCCCCATGCTTGGATTATCTCTGTAAAAACTTTTGGATGCAACTTCCATTCATGTGGATCTGTCATATTTCTGCTTAGGTTGTCTGCCAGCGTGTTTTCCTTGCCTGGCAAGTACTGTGCTTGTAGTTCGATTTGTAAGTCCATGGCCATGTTCCAAAGTGACATGGCCAGTCTGCATAGGGGGTATGAATGTGTTCCTCCCTGTTTGTTTATGTACCACATAACTGTGGTGTTGTCCGTTCTTATTAATATAGTTGACCTGGTTACAGAAGGTTTATAAAAATTTATAAGAAAATATATGCACTATCAAGGACAGAGCCTATATATATAAAATTGATATGAATTGTTTTTAATATAAGCTAAAAAAGAAATGCTGCTTTTGGCTATTTTAAAAATGTATATTTGTTAATTTTTATAATTACTAAATATAACACATAGTTACATATATATATTTCTATATTGCAGAGTTGGTTTTGTTATATTAAATTATTTACAGACTGTTATATATTAAAATGTTGAATTTATATCTGTTACAAACAGCACATGTTCTGTTTGATAATATATTAAGTTACTTGATTTTGAAGGTTCCAAAAGAAAAGCAACAAGAACTGTTTTCAGGTTGCACCCTGTCTTAATTAATTGAATAAGTGAAGAACTAACTGTATTGGTTAATTAGTTCATAATTGAATTAATGCACTGCAGATATAATGAATGAGTTTTTGGTAATGTTCATTGAATCTGAAGAAGCGTGCCTTTGTGGATGCACGCGAAAGCGCTTATTCTGTTGTTTTAATAAAGAAATATTCTCCTACGTGGTGGTGACTTCCAGTTTTTACTACACTGGTTACAGAAGGTCTTTGAAAGCTATAATAGCATTTATTACTGCTAGCATTTCCTTTTGATTGATGTGAAGGTGCTTTTCTTTTTGGGACCATTTGCCCTGAATGCACCGATCTGTCATGTGCGCCCCCCAGGCGTAGTCCGAGGCGTCTGTTGTGATGACTTGATTTGCTTGAGGCTTGCTGAATGGAAGACCTGTGTTTGTTTGGCATGCTTGAGCCCACCACAGAAATTCCTTTTGAAGACATGGAATTAGTGGTATTATTGTTTCCAAACTGTGGCTGTGTTGAGACCATAGGTTTTTCAGGTACCATTGAAGTTTCCTCATATGCAGCTTTGCACATGGGATTAGTAAGATGCAAGATGCCATGAATCCCAGAGCCTGCAGGATTTTCCTTGCAGTCAGCCTGGTGCAATTTGCTAGTGCTCTGAAGTATTGAGTTAGTTTCCCCTGCTTCTCTGGCGTGAGGTAGGCCATCTGGGTGTTTGTGTCCAAGTTGGCACCCAGGAAAATTATTTTCCGAGAGGGTATTAGCTTTGATTTCTTTTTGTTGACTGTGTATCCCAGAGAGTTCAACAACATTATTACATAAGCCAGATGTTTCAGAAGAATGTGCTTGCTGTCTGCTTGGATCAGGCAGTCGTCCAAATAGGGGTATATTTGTATCCCTTGAAGTCTGCAGTAGGCAATTACTGATGCCAGGCATTTCGTGAATACTCTGGGCGCAGTAGATAAGCCAAAGGGCAATGCAGAGAATTGATAATGGGTTGAACCTGCAAGAAATCTGAGGTATCTTCTGATTGGGACATGCAGGTATGCCTCCTTGAGGTCCAATGTTACCAGCCAAGACTCCTTGCCCAGCATGGGAAGAAGCTGCTGTAGAGTGAGCATCTTGAATTTTGGTACGAGTAGAAATGTGTTTAGGATGGATAGGTCCAAAATAGGTCTCCAATCTTTTCCCTTCCTTGGTACCAGGAATAGTCTGGAATAAAAACCTTGACCTTGTTCGTGCGTAGGTACCTCTTGAATAGCTTTCATGTCTATGAGATCTGTAATTTGCCTTTGTGCCTCTGCCCTTTGATTGTGTGGCAGGTTTAGCATGCCTCTCATTTTTGGAAGGGTGTGTAAATGGAATCTGTAGCCTCTGTTTATAATGTCCAGGATCCATTTGTCTTTTGTGACAATATGCCAATTTTTTGAAAATAATGCCAGTTTTCCTCCTAAGAGTGCTGCCATTTGAGTCTTTGGGCTTGCTTTCTGAATGGTTGCAAGTTATCCTCACCAGCTCTTTGTGTAGGAGCTTGCCATTGTCTGCCTCTAAACGATCCTTGGGATTGTCCTCTGCCCCTCAGGTGCCTGTATCTACTTCTTTGGGGTCTGTCCGTGGCTGGAAAGGACCAATTTTTGGAAAGCCAATTTCTACTGAAACGTGGTTGTTATACCTGTAGAAAATCTTTCACAGTTTGCATTGATTTCACCTTTTCCTCCATTTTCCTTAATACCTCCTCAGCATTAGCACCAAATAATACATCTTTTTGTAGAAGGGCATCTAGTAATTTAGCTTTGACATGATCTGGCAAGGCTTGTTCCTTGAGCCAGGCATGTCTACGTATGACTGATCCTGTAACAGCAGCTCTACATGAGGCCTCTAGAGCATCAAAACCACATTGTAAGGTATGCTTACCCACTTGTTCTGCACTATGCATCAAATCCTGCAACTCCTTCAAGTCTGGTTGTTCAGGTTGTGACATTTTACTTTTCAACTGTGATAACAAAAACTGTTGGTATTTTAGCATATGGAACTCACAGTAAGTCCCTCATGGTTAAGGTAGCCAAGGTATATACTTTTTTTCCCAACCTTTCTAAGGATCTGGAATCTCTCTCGGAAGGTAATGGATTTTTAGCAGTGGAGGCCTTAATTCCCTTGGGGCCCTGTGAGATGGTTTCTGGGTCAGCAGCATGGCTTTTGTATAGAAATTGGTGTGAGTCAGGAACCCTGTAGTACCTGTCAGGCTTGACTGGGGCTGGAGGTAGAGAATTCAGGTTAAGGCAGGCCTCCGAGTAAACATCATCTAGGATGTCCAAGACAGGAGGTATAGCCAGAGGCCTGTGCTGAGGTAGCAAGAGAAATTCCCTAAGCCTTTTCTTGGAATCCGAATAATCTTGGCCTTCCCAGTGGAAGTGTTCCCTTAAGGTATGCAAAGTTTCCCCAAATGAGTAATCCTCTGGGGGGGGATACAGAAGGAATGGACTCCTCTGCATCAGAGTCTTCAAAAGGGGAGTAAGAATGTTCCTGATCATCAGAGTGCTCTGAAATAATGGAGCCCTGATCAGAGGAGGGGGATTCTTCCTCCACTCTGGGCCTTTTGTCCGGTGGGGGTTGAGAACCCCTGATAAGAGTAATTAAATCCTCAGCCATTTTAAGCATCTATTTTTTAGGCATGGGACCTGGAAATGGGCCCTGTGTAGCTTGTCTCTTAGAATGCATGGCTGCTTTAGACTTAGTGAAAGCCTTGATGGAAAAAGAAGAGGAAGGTCTGAAGACACTTTGAGAGGAGGTAGACCTGTCCATATTTTGAGATTCAACGCCAAGAGTGGCTTCGGTATCTGTAGTTGGGGTGTGGGCCGAGGAGCCTGCGACCTCGGGCACAGGAGACACTGCCAATGAAGTGTCGTCGGTAGTCAGGGGCTGCGTAGGTGCCTCGCTGAGAACCGGACCACATGTAGTCGGCTTTGGAGTGGTGTCGGTAGAGGCCGCGGACCTCGTGTGTCGGTCCTTATCTTTGCGCTTTTTAGCCAAAACTGGAATCGGAGTATCCAACAACATAATATAGTTAAATGTTTTGCCAAAATAATGCTGGGCGAACTCCGCCCAATGCTTAATGGTGCGTTTGTTGAATGTAGCACAAAAGCGACAGACCGAGACGTCGTGGTCTGGGCCTAAACAAGGAATACAGAGGGAATGGAAATCCTTATGCGGTATTTACTTCCCACAAGAAATACAATTATTAACTTTGTCTGACATTGGTCTGAGGCAAGAAAAGTTTCCCCAACGGGGTACTTAGCTTTCAAGAAGACTTCGGTTTCAAAATTTTCATAATTTCAGGAGCTGGCCGACTGGCACTTGCGAACTGTTTTTGCTTCGGGCACCGCGCGGCAAGAAAGACTGATGAAAATGGCGTCGGCTGGTTCCTTTATACCCCTGTCGCACTGACGTCAGGGAAGAAGCGATGACAACCGATGCAAGACCTAGACTTTGGAATTCCGCCGACCGAGGACCCGCCTGACGGCAGGTGAACCCATCTGTTATGACTGCAGCTGTATGCACGATGAACATCAATGGTACGTTATTTATATGATGCTAACAACCACAGCCTGAAGGCACATACCAAGGGCAAAATGTGGAACAATTATTAGCAGTTTTAACTATTTCAGCAAGGAAGCTCACAGGGTGGTTAAAATGTGCCACTTTATACTTACAAAAACACGTCTGATGAATTAATATGATTCAGATATTAGTTAAAAAATCTTAACATTATGTGTCACACCCCTTTAATATGCTAGATTTACAATGGGCATGCTGGTTGGCCTGACTGTTAAATAAAAGAAAGTTGTGTAAAATCTTACCATAACCATTAATTGTCCTTCTCTTCCATGTTGCAGTATTCTACATGTGGGTTTACCCTTCTCCCTCTCCAGTTCTTCCGGCCAGGTTTCCAAAAATTGTCAGTCCCTCAAGGTGCGTCGGACGTCTGATGTGGCAGCAGGAATGTGGGCTATAAAAGTGATGTCTGCACACACCAGCCCTCAGAACCTAAAAGAGGCCCCAGTCTGAGCCAGTCCTATAAGGACATTGCCCTCTCCAGTGTCACCCAGGAGAGCAAGTGCAGTCTGACAAGAGGGGAAGGTGGGAGGGAAAAGATACTGCAACATGGAAGAGGACATCTATGGTCATGGTAAGAATTTACACAACTTTCCTATGTCCTTCGATTCCAATGTTGCAGTATTCTACATGTGGGCGAGTACCAAAGCTCAGTGAGGATTGGGGAGGTGGGCTAGACGATGTTTCCAGGAATCTGTGTAAGACAGCCCTGGCAAACCCTGCCCTAGCTCTGGAGATATGGTCCAATTTGTAGTGTTTGGTAAAGGTGTGCACTGAGGACTAAGTAGCTGCCTCAAGTATGGAGTTAGTGTCTAACCCCTTAAAAAAGGCTCCAGACGAGGCCATTGTTCTGGTGGAGTGGGCTTTGATATTGCCCTGCAAGGTCTTTCCATGGTGTAGGTAGCAGAAGGAAATGGCCCTGGAGATCCAGACCGAGATGGTCTGTTTGCTCACAGCTCTCCCCAGGGCTCTGGGGTGGAAGGACACAAACAGTTGGTCAGATTTTCTTAAAGGTTTGGTTTTATGAAGATAAAACCCAAGTTGTCTGTGGACATCTAGGGAATAAAGTACTCTCTCACTATCCCCCTGCGGGTTAGGGAAGAAGGTAGGCAAGTGAATGGCCTGGTTCAAGGATAGATCATTCACTACTTTGGGAGTGAATGACCGGTTAGTCCCGAGAGTTACCCTGTCCAGGTGGAAGACTAAAAATGGTGGCGTAGCCATAAGAGCTTCCAATTCTGAGACCCTTCTGGCCGAGGTCAGAGCTACCAATAAAACAGTTTTCCATGTGCAAAATTTTATGGGAGTTTTGTCCGCTGGCTCAAAGGGGGCTAGAGTGAGTTTTTCTAATACATAGTTAAGGTCCCAGGGAGGAAGAGGAGGGTTTCCTGGGTGGTCTCAAGTGCAGTATCCCTTTGAGGAACAGTTTAGTGGGGGGGTCTGTATGCAAGGGGAGGCTCCAGAAGAAGGCAGGCAGAGATAGCAGACAAATGTGTTTTCACAGATGAGTATGACAGCCCAGTCCGCATAAGTTCACACGGCTAAGACAGGATGAGAGGAATATCGCTTTTGAGCTGGTCCAACTGTCTTTTGTGACACCATATGGAAAACCTTTTCCATTTAGAGAGGTAGGATTTCCTTTTGTTGGGTTCCCTGGCCTCCTGCAGGACAGTGAGCGTGTCCTCGTTGTATAGGTGTCTGAAGGGAATCAGAATCCTATCAGCCATAGAGTGATATGCAAGGATTGCCACTGTGGGTGTATCTGAGTCCCCTTGGTCTGTATGAGCAGGTCCACTGAAAGGGGTAACTTGTGGTGATTGCCCTTGGACAGGTGAAGAAGAGGAGGGAACCAGTGCTGTCTTGGCCAGTAGAGGGTCACCAGCAAGATTTTGGGTGAGTCCTGCTGAATTTTCAGTAGGACCCTTTGTGTCAGTGGGAAGGGGGGAAATGCATACAGGAATTTCCCCTTCCAGGTCATCAAAGGCATCTGTTGCTAATGCCTTGGGGTCTGGTGTCCTGGTGCAGTAGCCAGGAAGCTGCCTGTTTATGGAGGAGGCAAACAGGGCTATCTCTGGAATACCCCACTTGTGGACCATAGACAGGAAAACATCTCTTTGCAGCATCCATTCATGGTTGTTTGAAGTGGTTCTGCTTACGTAATCTTCCTGGGAGTTGTGCAGGAATGGGATGTAGGCTGCCTGGAGGATGATCCCCTGTGAGGTAGTCAGTTCCCACAACTGCAGAGGTAGTCTGCATAGTAGGTAGGATTTGGTCCCTGCCTGCTTGTTGAGATACCACAGGACTGTAGTGTTGTCTGTGAATATCTTTAGAGGGCCCTGCTCTAAGTATGCCTGGAAGGATAGGGCATCCACTTTCCAGGCCTTGTTGTGAGGTTCTCTGGTGCAGAATTTGATGAGCTGGTGGATGTAGGGGGAGGCAAATAGGTCCACATTCGGGGTACCCCATTTCTGGGTCACAAGGCTGAAGGTGTTGTGGTTTGTTACTTGTGTGGGTCTAGGAGATTTCTGCTTAAGTTGTCTGCCAGAGAGTTTTTGTTGCCTGGCAGGAATTGAGCTTGTAGGTGAATATGCATGGCTGAGGCCGTGTTCCACAGGGTCATGGCTAGCCTGCAGAGTTGGTAAGAGTGGGATCCCCCCTGCTTGTTGACATACCACATCACTGTGGTGTTGTCGGTTTTGATTAGTAGAGACCCTGGAGAGAATAGGGATCTGAAAGCTCTCAGAGCATACTGAACAGCTAGCATCTCTTTTTGGTTGATGTGCAGATGAATTTGGCTTGTGCTCCACTGGCCCTGATTGCACCTGCTGTCCAGATGAGCACCCTAGGCATAGTCTGATGCGTCTGTGGTTAGGATCTGGGTGGCATGGGGTTGTGTAAAGGGAAGCCCCTTGTTGTGGTTGCATGCTGCTGCCCGCTAATGGAACTCTTTCCTTAGACAAGGTATGATAGGCATGATAGTTTCCAGGTCTCGAGAATGTTGGCACCAAAGACTTTTTAAGTACCACTGAAGTTTCCTCATATGCAGTCTGGCATATGGAATTGTAGAATCCAGGAGGCCATGAACCATAGAGCTTGCAGCATTTTCCTTGCGGATAACTGGGTTCTAGTGGCCATTTGAGAGAAGTAGCCTGTCAGATACGCTTGTTTTTCTGGAGTAAGGAATGCCATCTGGGATACTGTGTTCAAGGTTGCTCCCAGGAATACAATTTTTTGACTGGGGATTAGTTTTGATTTCTTTTCATTGATAGTGTACCCCAGGGAGGTTAGAAGGTCCTTTACAAATGTCAGGTGCTGCAACAACTTTTCCTGGCTGTCTGCCTGAATCAGGCAGTCATCCAAGTAGGGGTAAATTTGAATATTTCTGTGTCTGCAATGGCTGGAACCAGGCATTTTGTGAAAACTCTGGGAGCAGTGCATAAGCCAAAGGGAAGTGCAGAGAACTGATAATGCATAGATCCTGCCCTGAAACGTAGACATTTCCTGCAGGAGTATCTGATTGGGATGTGCAGATAGGCCTCCTTTAGGTCTAGGGTGGCTAGCCAGGCATCTTTGGACAGTAAAGGGAGAAGCTGCTGTAAGGTAAGCATTTTGAAGTTTGGTATCACCACAAAGGTGTTTAGAATGGACAGATCTAAGATTGGTGCCAGGTGCCCTCTTTTCTGGGCACAAGGAAAAGTCTGGAATAAAAACCTTGCATAGACTTGGCCTTTTCTTCCATCTTTTTTAAAACCTCTTCTGCTTTGGTGCCAAACAGATTGTCATTGTTCAGAGGTGCGTCCAATAATTTTGACTTGACATGGTCTGGCAAGGTCTGCTCCTTAAGCCAGGCATGCCTTCTAAGTACATAACCTGTGACTGCTGCCCTGCAAGATGCTTCTAGGGCATCAAACCCACACTGCAGGGTATGCTTGCTGACTTGGCTTGCAGAATGCATAAGCTCATGTAATTCTTTATTTTCTGCACAGTCAGGGAAGGTAGCTAATTTTTGCTTAATAAGTTCCATAGTATGTTGCTGGTATTTCAGCATGTGGAACTGACAATTTATTGCTCTAATTGCAAGAGTTGCAGAGGTTTTTACCCCATCTGTCTAGAGCTTGGGAATTCCTGTTCGGGGGGGAGGGGGGGTTCTTAGCTGTAGTTGCTTTTATTCCTTTATGTCCTTGGGAGATGACTTCTGGGTCAGTAGCAGGATTTTTGAAGAGAAATTTGTGAGAGTCAAGGACTGTGTAGTACCTGTCAGGTTTCTTGGGAGCAGGGGGTAAAGTATCAGGAGTTAGACTGGATTCCATAAATACATCATCCAAAACAACCAGAACAGGAGGGATAGCTAGGGGTCTGTGCTGTGGTAATTCTAAAAATTCCCTGAGTCTCTTTTTGGCCTGAGGATAATCCTGGCATTCCCAATGGAAATGCTCTCAAAGTATGTAGGGTTTCACCAAAAAGAAAAATCCTCTACAGGGGAGGCAGAAGGAATGGATTCCTTTGTATTTGAATCCTCATAGGCAGATAAGGGCATGTCTTCATAATCAGAAACCTCAGAGTTGTCGGACTCTTGGTCAGATATAGTTGCTGGGGACAAGTCTCTTTCTTTTAGCGGGAGAAGGCTGGCTTCCCCTAATCAGCATGATAAGGTCTTCCGCCATTTTAAGCATCTGTGATTGTGGCATGGAAGCAGGCGCTTGAGTTAGGGTAGTCGTTTTTTTAGGCATAGCTCATACTCTTGGCCTTAGAAACTCGGTAGCTTTAGAAAGAACTGAAGACGCGAAAGACGTCGTCAGTTTGTGTCGAATATTGGTAGTGCAAAAAACGTCCTCAGCGGCTCCGGACCCATCCAAGGTGGAGACATCTGCAGGTTCTGTAGTCAAGGAAGAGTCTCGTGGCATTCTGGACTCTGAAAATGTCTCGGTAGCGGCCTGCGAATCCATCGAAGTGGGCATCAGGGGCTGCGAAAGCGCCTGAGTACCGGCGAACTGGTGACTAGCTTAACGGAAGTGTTGGCAGTTATGGACCTTTAGTGTCTCTCATATCCTTACTTTTTCTGGAAGATCGGTAGTTGGATGGCTTACCGAAGCTATTTTGGAATACAGAGATTGAGAATGAAAGTATTTAGCTACAATAAGGGCCTGACAACGAATAGTTCGGGCATTGAACAAAGCACAAAACCGGCAGCGAGGTACATCGTGGTCTGGGGCTAAACAGCTGACGCAGTAAGAATGGGAATCTCAGTGTAGTATTTGCCTTCCACAGGCGAGACAACTGTTAACTTTTCTGACATCAGTTAGAGCAAGAAAAACGGATCCCCAACAGGGTACTTAGCTTAAGAATACTTCATCTTCTATTTCCGAAATGAAAAACTCAGGTAGCTGCCGACCGGCACTCGTGTGAACTGCTTCTGCTTCGGGCTCCTCGGCAAGAAAGACTGATGTAATGGCGTCGGCTGCCTGTTTTTATACCACTGACAACCTGACATCAGTCCTGAAGCGACAGCAACAGACGCAGAAATACTAAGCCTCTGGTATTTGGGCCGACTGAGGGCTACCCCTGGCAGGATAACCCAACTGTGATGACTGCAACAGTGAAACACGAAGAACATCTGGGCATCCAAGAATATTATACACAAAATCAGAAAACACAGGTACTTTGGCTCAGCATGCATCATTAACCACAATCATATCTAAACTACTGGAAATGAAAGTGAAAAAAACGAAATAATTTATCTCAACACCAGTACTCTGAATCAGTGTTGAGAACATTTCAACAAACTCTTAACCTTATGAAATGAAGTTTAGTTGACAAGACTGCTACTTGCAACCAGTGAAGCAAAAACAAACTTCTTGGAATCTGAACAATACCTTGTGGCTAGAGCAAGGTGTAAAAAAATATTCCTCTAATTATTTTACCTGAGTAAGCAGAAACTAATAAGTGATTTAAGTTTTTATGTAACCTTTTAAAGGACTACAGTGGCTTTCTCAGAAGGCTCATGATCTTTTTTTTTTTTATATATGAGCAGGGAGTGCAGGCAGGAAGCCCAGGAAAGTAATCACAAGATTTGTTACTTTATCTGCTCCCTGTGAGGGTGGTAGAAGTACTTTATATGCTGTTTTTTAAAGTTTTGAAACTGTAAGCCATCAAGAAATTCTGTGAATTGGACTTCTCTCCTGATAACACAGAAAAAACAAAACAAGCAGGATCACCCTGATAAGATTATTGTGACAACTTCACAAATTATAATTCAAAATGATGTACCCTACATATTTCATTTTTTTTTCAATTGCTGTTAACTGTCAAAACATTCAACCACAGGAAGAAAGGTACTCAAAAATATGTTTGACCTGGGGATGCTACAGAATCACCCATCTCCAGAACCCCCTCCCAATCTGTGGGATCTGCTGAGACAATAGCTAATCAGAATGAGAGGAGGAAAGCATCATAGCCCTTTGCTCCTCTTCTCTGGTGACTATGCTAAAAATACAAAACTGAATTTTAAAGATCACATTCCCCTATGGCTTATAAGCTCAGAAATGACTTGCATTTTGAAAGTAATTACTATATTTTACACATACGCTTTCAAGGACATACATGTGTTATAACCAATGTTTCACTTCCCTTTTTTTTTTTTTTTTTTTTTTTTTGCTTCTTCACAGGACCTTGCATGACATCTCTACTGTCTGCACCCAACTGGCCCATTTCTTCTGTGAAATGGGGGACAGGCACCTCTGAGCTACAAAAGATCCATAAGACCTATTTGTTCCTGTCTGAGCAATCTAATCAGTCATCCATTTGTCAGTGGTATGAGTAATGTGGTAGGAGCCTGATACCAGGCTTGCTCGTCCTGTGAAACTGTACACACATTCCCTGTGGAGCCTCTCCTCATTCACAGCAACTCACTGCATGTTGGCTGTCACTGGAAGTTTGCCTCTGCACATTTACTTGCTCTGCTCATACACTTGCACCAGTTCTGCACTCAGCACGTGCAGCGACTCATGTTCCTTGTTATTACCAAAGCAGTAAACCATAGCTAAATACCCTTCCTTCAGGATGGGTGAGCAGACACGGGCTGCTCATCCTCATCCTCCCAGCTAGGCTCTTCCAGCAAACAAGCCATTAAGTGAATTAAGGTTGTCTGGTTTGTAGTCAGGGCTTTAACCCTTTATACCTCACAGTCTGAAATGTCTCACATTTTGACATCATATACTATTGCCCTCTCTAGTGCTCTTGCTCATTGATATTGGTTCCTCCTTCCTTTAGTAGCAGCTGTTTGTGCCGTGACTACTAATTTATCTGACAAGCATGTATCTGTACTGAGTTGCAGTGTCTGCTCATGCTACTTTTTTTCCATTTGATTACAGGCTAGACAGATAGCACAGTCTTCTTGCTGGGGATGGGGAGCTGAGCAGATCATGCTAATAGTGGGAACCAACTCCTATTCAGCGAGCTGTAATAGGCGTTTTTTTAATTTACCATGCTCACTATTTGACTCTACTTTATACATGGCTATACTATTCAAGGATCTTTGTGAAATCTATAACAATATTAGATCTGTTAGTTATGCCTGATTTAGAGCAAAACTTTACAAACTACCTACAGAGGATAGGCCACTGGGATACAATAAGTGGGTTCAGTCTCACCTCAATACTGAGCAGAGAAGCTGGAAGGGAGGTTTATCATGTCTGTTGTACGATGACTTCTGCATTGAACTGGAACTATAAGGCAGACCTCTTGCATACTTCTCTCCACCACATTTGTTTTCTAAAAGTTCTTTTGCAAATGAGTAAAATAAACTAAAATCAAAGGGGTGCCAACTAGGAAATGGAATGACCTAATACTTGAGCTTTCCCACAGAATAAAATATCTAATTGGGAAAAAAAAGCTTAGTCTGAAGAATAACTCTTTATATCTATGTTAGGATAAAGTTCCAATCACATTGTGACTGGCCATTAAGGAACACAAATTTTCTCTTGCGACCATAAGCAGTGAAGCATTGTGAAGACATGATTTGCCATTACGGCAAGTAAGGCAAAAAAAAAATAATAATGTACAAGAAACTGGTTACAGTTATCAGCAAAGCAGTTATTACAACCTTATTACAGGTCAAATGTAAAAGATAATGAGCAAAATGGAAGAAGAATGTGAGAAGCCATTTTTCATGCCTGCATTACTGACAAAAATATAAACAAATAAAATTTGACTGTACTTCAACAAAGATAACTGAACACGAAGATAGTTGTACAAAAACAGATAGCATCCACTATTAAACTGCTAGGACCATTCCAACTTGCTGAAAAAGTACGGACACCATATTAGTGCTTTCATTCACATTATTCACTGTGAACTTCTTCTGAAGAAGTTCACAGTGAATAAAGTGAATGAAAGCGCTAATGTGGTGTCCATACTTTTTCAGCAAGTTGGAAAGGTCCTAGCAGTTTAACAGTGGATGTTATCTGTTTTTGTACTTCAACAAAGCTGGCTGCTAAAACTGCTTCAACTGATACACAAAGGGGAGGGAAAGAAAACACGCCCAATCAAGGTAGAAATGAGACTAAGTAAACCAAAAAGATCTCTGCAAAGTATCTATAGAAGTTTACAAAATTAGATGTGCAACACCAAAGAATGTTTGACTCTTCATGCTCCTTAGAAAAATGCTGTTTTTTTTCAGTAACTGCTGTAAGGGTGAAAAGTCTTTATGTAGTGTTCAGTCCTGGAGGCACTAAAAATTCCTGGTAAATGAGACAGATTAATGTATCTGAACAATGCCACAATAAAGTAGCTCACTTTGCTGAAAATCATCCCTTTAGAACTCATCACTGTTCTGTCCTTAAACAACTAAATTTGACTGAACTCCCACATCATCTCCAGTACAGTCACCTACTACTGGCTTACACTCTAATATACTACCCCGATAAGTATCCAACACAAAATCACATGCTTAACACTACTACACTGAAGAGCTCTTCACTCTAAATACAAACTCCTCCTTTCCATCACTGAAGTCCAAAATGCATCTGGGGCATCCTTATACTCAAACTCTATAGCAACCCTCTGGAATGCCCTTCCACATACTCTCAGGCTTCTTGAAAACCAACAAGCGATCAAACCACAACTAAGAAAACAGCTCTCAACATCCTGGCTCTGAAGCTGTGCAACTCCAGAAGTATCACACTCTCTTTTCTTCCTTCTCTTCTACTGCAACTCTGCTTTCCTCCATTCTGTTACTAGCTATCACTCTGTCTTTGCCCACCCCAGTCTTCTACCTATGCCCTTAACTCTTTTACCACTCATTTAATTTCTATCTCATGATTAAATCAACCTTTTTCTTTCCACACTTTGCAAATAACTCAGTATGCTTTATTGTGACATCTATCCTAATGCATATTTATTTAACTATATTTTTATAGGTTCATAGGTAGGTACTAGGCTATCTGCCCAAAGGCATTTATAAGCTTAGCTGGACTGTGTTGGCTTTCGCCGCCCTCTTAGATTAGTTCCCTGTGCATCTGTCCAGCAGAGCCATTTGAAGTGATCCCTGAGATAAACTTGGTTTCCCATCCACTCGTCAAGGTTTCTCTAGAAGAGGGTTAGCGAGGAGCTTTGCCTAATATAGATTGGAATCTTTTTCCAGAGCATGGGAAGTCTTTGGGACAGGAATCTATCCCTCCAGCTAGTCCTATTTATTGTTGTGGTGAGGTTTAGATCCCTGGAGCATGTGGCTCGAGGGGATATGGTTTTCTTTAGGTGGAGCATGTCTATCAATTCTGGGCTGGACATGGCCTTGTATGTCAGGCAGAAATCACCTCTGAGTAGGCAGTATGCAACCGAGTATAGCTGGAGTTTCTTCAGTCGAGCTGCATAGGGCATCTGCTTGAGGCCAGTGATCCTCTTGGTGAGGTACTTCTGTGGTCTTTCCAGTTGTTGCAGGTGTCTTGTAAGGTACATCCCAAATGGGGCATTGTACTCTATGATAGGTATGATGAGTGATGCGTAGAAAGGCCCAATGACATCTTTCGATCTGGATGCAAACCCCTTTGTGATTAGGTGGGCCACATAGAAGGATTTCCTAACCACTTTGGCAATGTGATCATCAAAGGAGAGGTTACTGTCTACCTGGGTCCCCAGATCCCTTATTACCATCTTCCATATTTGGGGGCTACCACCTATGTGATAGTTTGAGAGTACTTTGTTTTTTCCAAAGGGGATGACTATGCACTTTTTGGCATTTAGCTTGAGGCCATGGTTTTGACACCAAGTATCTGTCTCAGTGAGACCCTTTTGAAGGATGTCCGTGTCAGCCGGAGAGTCAATTATAGCCCCTAATTTGCAGTTGTCTGCGAAATTGGTCAACCATAGTCCTCCTGTGCTTGCCTGTACCTCTGAGAAGTATATGTCGAACAGGAGGGGTCCTAGGACTTGAGCCCTGGGGAATGCCACCTGTAACCGGTTTAGAGTCAGACTTAGCTCCCGCAACTCTTACCATGTGGGTTCTGTCTGTGAGACAGTTGGCAACCCATCTCGTGATGTAGGGGTTTATGTTCAGGCTGGTGAGCTTGTCTAATATACCTGAGTGGGAAATGGTGTTGAAGGCCTTTGCGCGGTCTAGGTAGGCTGTGTGGACCACCTTTCCCTCATCTATAGCCTTGGTAACTGTCTCAAAGAAGTCCACCAGATTTAAGAGGCATGATCTGCCCTTAAAAAAGCCGACCTGGGTAGGGTCCACTGTTTGGAGGTTCCCAATGGCTCTGTTAATGAGATTCATGATGATGCGCTCCACAGCTTTGCAGACCAAGCTAGTCAGGCTTAAAGGGCGATAGTTCCCGGGGTCCGTTGTGGCTCCACCTTTGTGGAGCAGAATAACTGTTGCTGTGTGCCACTCTGTGGGCACGCAGCCTGTGGAGAGGCTGAGTTTAAACAGTGTGTTTAGATGAGGGATTAGTTCATCTTTGAGCTCGTATAGGACGCAGCCTGGGACACCGTCCAGTCCCATTGATGCTGTGTTTTTGGCTTTGGAGAGGGCTGTTCTAAACGGAGTGTCTGCGATTTCAGGGACACTACATTCTTCTGGTATAGTTATGGGCCCTTTTGGGGGGGAGGGGGGGTCAAGTTTGCACTGAACTTGTCTGCCAGGATGTTGGCTATATCAGTCGATTCAGTGTATTTTGTGCTATTCTGCACTAACTCAGAGTAGATCCGAGAATTGCCACTTAGATTCTTGACATAGCTAAAGAATGCCTTGTGGTTATCTTTGGAGTCCATGGCAATTTTTCTTTCAAAGCTAGCCTTGGATGATTTTATGAGGGAACGTAGTTTCTTGTCGATACTGATCAGGGATGTCTTCCCTTCTTGGGATTTTACTCTTTCTGTACTAGTTTCCTCTTTCTATTGTATAGCTTGTTTATGGCAGGGGTCCACCAGACTGGTTTCCCTTTTCTTGGAGGAGTGAGTCTTGGTTTTGTTTGGGATAGCATGACCCATGCATTCTTGTAGGTGCCCATAGAGTGCATTAGTAAAGAATTTTGCAGCTTGGACAGCATTATCCTTTAGCATGGGGGCTTTGAAACTTCCCACCTCGATCTTAAGTAATGTGAAGTTTGCTTTTGAATAGTTTTTCATGGTGGTTTCTTTGACCATGGGTGGTGGCGGAATGTGGATATCTAGAGTGATTAGTTTATGGTCAGATCTAACCAACGAGGGGCTGATGTCCGGTGTGGAACACCGGTCGCCTATGTTGGTGATGACCAGGTCCAATATGTTGTCACCTCTGGTGGGGGTGTTGACCAGTTGATCCAGGGCATTTTGAGTTTATAAATTCTAGGAAATATTGGGCAAGGGAGTTTGCACTTGAGTAGTTCTCCCAGTTAATGTCTGGGTAATTGAAATTACCCAATATCAGAGTGTTTGGTAAGACCTTTATGTTTCCCAGTGTTTCCAGGAATGAGAAGTGGGGGTCCTGGGACATGGTGGGTGATCTGTAGCAAGCTATAATTTGAATAGCAGTTTTGCCCATTGTTAGTTGCACGTGGATGATCTCTGAAGCATCGTGCTGTGCCACTAACCTGGAGGTGTGGGTATCCTTGATGAATATGGATACTCCCCCACCTTTTGTATTTCAGACAGGGTTTTGTGGCCGAAATGTATGGTATGGGTTGCAGCCTGGTAGTGCTCGGGTGCTCTCTGAAGCCTTAAACCAGGTTTCTGTTACTGCACATATATTGATTTTCTCCATACTGAGGAGTACCTCGAGTGTGTGCATTTTGAGGTTTAGACTTCTGGCATTGAGTAGCATTGCCCTCAGTGTTTTGTTACTTGCGCTATTTAAGGCGGTGGGTTTGTCTTTTGTGCCTTGCCTAAAAAAGGCACTATGGGGGTGGCAAGAGCCTTGGCCAGTATTCGAAAGCCTAAGGGTGACAGGTGCAAGCCGTCTCTAGCGAAGCAGCGTGGCTTGTCGAGCATGTCATCCTAGGCTGACAGACACTGGATCCCCTTTGAATGACACCAGAAGCTTAGCCAATTGTTGAAATTGATATTTTTTTCTCTATACCATGGTATCATTCTTGGTGAGGGCAGGATGCTACTCAGGGTCAGGGTCATACCGGCCTGGGCTACGTGATCAGAGAGCTCCTCCATGTCTCTTTTCATGAAGTCCGGGGGAGGTACAGCTCAGGTCATTCACACCAACATGAACAATGACAGAGTCATACTTGTACTTGTTCTGGAGTGGCTTGAGTGCTTGTGTTATGTGGTGGATCACGGCACCAGACAGGCAGCTAACAGTAACCTTCTCCTTGTTCAACCTAGTGAGTGGGACGTCAGTGTGCCCTGACTATACAGTCACCTATTACTAGTGTGTTGGGTATGTTATTTTGTCTTAGAGGCTGTGATTGCATGGCACACTGGTTTTGTGAAGTATGTGTTTCATGGTTTGTGTTGGGGGGGGGGTGGAGGTTGCTTGGATGTCTGCTTTGGAGGTCTCTGTTGCTTTTGCAGATTTTTATTTAGAGCCTCCGAGTATGTTTTCGTGCATTTGTGTGCGTTTTTTGCCGGTGCTGGTTTCATAGGTCTATGTGAGACTGGTGGTGTGATGCAAGTACTTCCCTTCTCCTCTTGACTGCCTGGTCCAGTCTTGGGTTGAGAGAGCTTAGTCTCCAGTTTGGCTGTATAATTGCATCTCTTGCATGTATTAGTGTTTGGTGGAAGGAGGAGAGGGTTGTCTGTGGACATGAGGCAATTGTAACATTGCCTCAAAATGCCCAGATTCACCAGTTGGACTGGAAAGTACACCTGAAACTGCCCTTTGGACATGCCTGGATAGGTAAAGTGAACTGTTTTACTGACTGGCTGGTAAGGTCGAATAGAGAGCCTTGTCCTTCTCTATAGTATAGGGGAACTAGTGCTAAGGTTTATTAGTGCTTGCTATGAGTTTTGAGCAAGTGCTGGGATGAGAAGTGAATGGTTTGAGTGCTTAAGTTGAAAGTTTGTCTAGTTCCAAGGGAAAAATTGAAGAGTAGACTTTGTGGAGCCAGGAATAGTTATACCCTAGCTGCCCGGCGCGAAAAATATTATAGCAGGGAAATGAAAGAGAGAGAAATTAGCCCAAAATGGCCAACAAACTACTAATTTCTGGGCTGAAACCACTCCTCCGGGGACAGACTGGCCGCTCAAAGCTCCCTCTCTCTCAGTGAACAGAGAAACTTCCTTCTATCTAAGTAAGTAAGGTATGGGCAAACAGAAACTTGTAACACAGCCCTGAATTCAGCACTAACCTGAAAACTGGATTATATTAGCTTAGAAAGGCAGGAAAACAAGTATTTTTTTGTTTTGTTTTTTTCAGAAAATAAAGCAGATACAATCAAAAAAACACTTTAAATGCACAGAAATGGCTATCACATGAGTGGGTAGCCTACAACAGTTAAACAGGTAATTTAAACACAAAAATGATTTTGTTAAAGTGCAGGCAGTAAAATAAGTACAATATGTAGCTGAACCAAGCTTTTTTAAATCACAGAAACTCTAGAAAATCGACGTTTTAGGTGGAATTAGCTAAAGGCAGCAAGAAAATGCAGAAAAATGATACTTAATCATATATTATATAGCATTTAATTAGTAGTATAAGAAGCCTTACTACTTTCTCACATTGTAAAAGTTATTTTAATTGCATTCTTCCTGACACTGCTGATATTGTATGACTTCAAAGATTTTGTTTGTACTACACGTACTGGAGCTTTTCTCCCTGGGGCTCCACTAAAAATGGGCCTTTGTGCTCAGCTGGACTTCCCTGGTCAACAAATGTAAAATAAATAAATAAATCTGAAATGTTGCATAATTCTATAAAGACTACTCTAAGAACTATAAACGATTAAATGATTTGGCTACCAACAACATTTCAGCTCTTACATGTATTTCTTGCTGCTTAACAAAACTCTGAATCTAGGTTGTTTACTGTTGCAGTTGTAACTATCTTGCGAAGGCAATATGGAAAATTCCACATTAACACAACTGTATTAATATTAAAATAAGATATAAAGCATGGATTGTTTTCTATTATGAGTATCTTGTTGGTATGCCTATTACCAATGGTGGCTTCAGGGAGTTGACTGCCCAAGTATATTATCCCAAAGCTGGAAGAAAACAGATCTTAACTTCTCTCAATACTGTTCCAGATTAACAATGAAAATAACATATGTTCACTCTATTTCAGTTATAATGCACTCGCCATATGATTGATATTTTATATTGAAAGTTATTTATAACACTAATACAGTAATATAATAAAGTATTTAAAAACAGATGTAAATATCTACAGCTCAACAGTGCAGCAGCAGGAAAAATGGCTTTCCTTCCAAAAGCAAAACTTTAAATTTATAGTAGTCCCTCATTTGGACAGCTACACAGGAGGGTAGCAGAACTTACTTGTTATTACATACCTAGAAGACACCTGGTCTACATGCCATATGCAGACACAATTCAAAGAGAGACACAAGGCATACCCAAGACTGTTTAAAAGAATCTGCATCATACTATAGCTAGCAGTTGAGGCATAGTAGTGAAAGGGCAGTCTTTCATGCTGTTACGAAAATACAACTTGCTACTCCTAAAATACATGTACATGCATAAAATAAGATCAGTGTTCTATGATGCAACATGTATACTTCTGTTGCAACTGTGACACAGCAGCACCATAAATGAATCCAACAGCACTAGTATGTATACATATCTATCCATCTACAACTGTACAGTGGATATAAAAAGTATACACACCCCTGTTAAAATGCCAGGTTTTTGGGATATTAAAAAATGAGACCACAATAAATTATTTCAAAACTTTTCCCACCTTTAATGTGACCTATAACCTGTACAATTCAATTGAAAAACAAGCAAATCTGTTAGAGGAAAAAATAAAAAAACTCACAATAAGCCAGTTGCATAAGTGTGCACACCCTTAAACTAATACTTTGTTGAAGCACCTTTTGATTTTTAATTACAGCATTCAGTCTTCTTGGTTAGGAGTCTATCAGCATGGCACATCTTGACTTGGAAAGATTTGCCCACTCTTCCTTGCAAAAATGCTCCAAATCTGTCAGATTGTGAGGGCATCTCTTGTGAACAGCCCTCTTCAGGTCACCCCACACCACACATTTTCTATTGGATTTAGGTGTGGGCTCTGACTGGGCAATTCCAATACTTTAATTTTCTTCTGGTGAAGCTATTCTTTTGTTGATTTGGATGTATGTTTGGGGTGATTGTTGTATTAAAAGGTGAAATTCCTCTTCATCTTCAGCTTTCTAGCAGACGCCTGAAGGTTTTGGGCCAAAAGTGACTAGTATTTGGAACTGTTCATAATTCCCTCCACCTTGACTAAAGCCCCAGTTCCAGCTGAAGAAAAGCAACCCCAAAGCATGATACTGCCACCACCATGTTTCACTGTGGGGATGGTGTTCTTTTGGTGATGCGAAGTGTTGTTTTTGTGCCAAATGTACCTTTTGGAATTGTGGCCAAAGAGTTCAACCCTGGTCTCATCAGACCATAACACATTTTCCCACATGCTGTTGGGAGTCTTGGTGTATTATTTTGCAAACTTTAGCTGGGCCTGGATGTTTTTCTGTTTAAGAAAAGGCTTCTGCCTTGCAACCCTACCCCACAGTCCAGACATATAAAGAATATGGGAGATTGTTGTCACATGTAGTACAAAACCAGTACTTGCCAGAAATTCCTGCAGCTCCTTCAGTGTTGTTGTAGGTCTCTGGGTAGCCTCCCTGACCAGTTTTTTGTCTTGTCTTTTCATCAAGTTTGGAGGGACGTCTAGTTCTTTGCAACGTCACTGTTGTCCCATATTTTCTCCACTTTGTGATGACTGTCTTCACTGTGTTCCATGATATATACAATGCTGTGGAAAATTGTTTGCACCCTTCTCCTGACTGATACCTTTCAACAATGAGATCTCTTTGCTTTGTAAGCTTTCTGCGAACCATGGCTTTTGCTGTAGCAGGCAACAGAGTAAATGTCAGGAAAATCCTGTTAATCAAAGTCTCTCTAATTGATGGCAGGTGTGTACCCAAGAAGACTGAATGTTGTAATAAAATCAAAAGGTGCTTCAACAAAGTATTAGTTTAAGGGTGTGCACACTTATGCAACCAGCTTATTGTACGTTTTTTATTTTTTTATATTTTTTTCCCCTAACAGATTTTGTTTTTCAATTGAATTATACAGGTTATAGGCAACATTAAAGATGGGAAAAGTTTTGAAATGATTTACTGTGGTCTCATTTTTTTATCACAAAAACCTGGCATTTTAACAGGGGTGTGTACACTTTTTATATCCACTGTATATGTATACACACATGCGCACATACATACATACACACACACACACACACACACACACACACACATATATATATATATATATATATATATACACATTTAACTGTATCACACACATACTTATACATACAAATACATCACCACACAAGGAAAGATTTACAGTTACTTCTTCCCTCCAAAGCTGCTATTGCTATGGAAAGACAGCAACAATGTAACTTTTACTATACACACTGGTGGAATATACTAGCAGCAGTACAAACCAGTATGGGTCTGTAAAACAGGAAGACATTGCATGCTTGTGATATAAAGACAAAGAGTGTGACGTCCAAATGAATTAAAAATGAGCAGTTGTGCATAGAAATAGGTAAGGAACTTGGCTCCTTTGCACAGCTTTCTGAATTGTGCCACTTACTTTTGTGTACTAGTGCCACCAACAATAGCCCACACGGCATGAAGTGCTATGGAATACTGCATACTCCTAAATCGCTGTGACAATAGTGTCAGTATACCCACCCAGGCATCTTTGCCTACAAAGTGCTCTACAGTGCTGTTCTGCTGTGCACCTGCAACATGTGAGTTTGTCTTCTCATAGCACCTCAAGTGCTGTTTATCTCTGGGTAGAGAGTACATGGGTTGTATACACTTGAAATTCCTTGCCTAGAGCAAGTCCTGTGTTATTCATGCCATTGCAGTACAGCAGACAGTGTTTTGTGTTCTTTAAATTCTCCTCAAGAGCATTTCATGTACTTGTATCATAGGCTGGCAGCCTGCAGCACTATGCACTCAGTGCATTAAGTATAACCTCCACAGGTACTTCATGAACTACTCTGTAATGCTGAGTACCCCTTGCCTACATAAAGTAACCTTTCCACAAGTATTTAATGCACTATTTGTATCATGGGTGCACAGAGTTTAATACAGAGTACCCCTTAAATACTTCTAAATGGGGTTACTTTAAATATGTACAGTATTTCACAAGTGCACAGCCTGTAATGCAGCACACCTCTTACATATATAAAGCAACCCCCTCCATGACTATTCTGTGCACTACTTATATTACTGGTATGCAGAGCCTGTGATGCAGAGTACTGCTAAAATACATAAAGTTACTGCCCACAAGTATTTAATGCACTACTTAGATCCTGTGTACTCTGTAATGTGGAACACCTTTAAGTAAAAGCATTGATGTCAACTTATCAATACCTTTTTACCCATAGTTTATTTAATTGGAAAATATTTTGCTGAAAGCTGTTTTCAGCAAATTTAAAAAGAGGATTTTCTTTTTTAAATGTGAGAGAAAGTCCCTTTGAACCCCTCCCCACACTTGTGCATGTGTAAACCCTTCACATCCTCCTTGTACACATGTATAAATTATGTGTGTGTGTGTGTATATATATATATATATATATATATATATATATATATATATATATGTGTGTGTGTGTGTGTGTGTGTGTGTGTGTGTACCTATATATATATATATATATATATATATATATATATATATATATATATATGTGTGTGTGTGTTGGTGTGTCTATATATATATATATATGTGTGTGTGTGTGTGTATATATATATATATATACATATATATATATATATATAATTACACACACACACACACACACACATATATATATATATATATATATATATATATATATATATATATATATATATATAGAGAGAGAGAGAGAAAGAGAGAGAGGTATTTTGTGGTCAAAAATTCGAGGAAAGGACAAAGTCGGGTTCTCAGAGGCTGAATTTTAGTTGACTTTTCTACTCTAAATGGCTTTCTGGAAAACCATGCTGATCATTTTCAGGTTCTCACATAAAGTGACCATCTTCCACAAATATTTCATGCAGTACTTGCATCACAGGTGCAAGGTCTGCAATACTGAGCCTTTTAAATAAAATAAGGTCCTCCCTCCAGTATCACAATGTATAATAATGACATACTACTCATGAAGTAAACTACTTAAGGCATTATTTAAACAGGAGAATGCAAAGTGCCACCTTGCTGTGTATTCTACCTGGTGAAACTCCCTCTTCTTCACAGCCTGAGTGTCATGCTTACTTGTAGCATTCAGTGCTGTGCACCTCTGAAATAATGTACCAAGCTGCAACTCTGTGCAGTTCATCTTAATATACAATGCATTGAGCTAGTTACTGGCAAACAAAGGGACTGATTTCTGAATCTCATGTGTACGTACAGCATACAAGACGTCCACTGTACTATGACTAGTTTTTAGTTCACACTATAAATCTAATTTCCTAATTTCATTTGTAACAGTCAAAAGAAAAAAAAATTACATTTTCAGTTGCTGGGATAGCAATCTGTTCACAAACTAGTGCCCATTCTGTTCTTGTAAAACACCACCTTTCTTTCTGGCATAACACAAGAGGTATACTGTGGAATAAGCTGTCGTATTCACATGTGCTCGCTACATTGCTTACTAAATGTAGGGCCAAGGACACCTCTGGTGCAGGACTGACAAACCTGCTGTCCAGGGATGGACAGAATTACTCATCTTTCAGCAGCTGCTCATTGGACATCAAAGTGACATTTATGAAGTAATGACTAACAACTCCAAAACTCAGAAAGCACGTAGCCATACAGTAAGTTTAGAGTATATAAGATGCCTATACAGACAATACAGAGGGAATACAAGGAGAGCAGAATGAATACTTTTTCTAAGAATGTTCAGTATTAGAGCAGGAAGATGGGTCCAAAATGAGATTTTGTTTGACTGACTTGCACCTAATGGAAGGTTGCTAGATAAACTACAGGATGTGGACGGAGACGAAAAGGGTTCAGGGAGCAAAATCAGGATACGATACAAAGGAACCGTGATATAAAGAAAAAAGGTTGTGATGAATGTCTCAAAGTAGACAGGACTGAAGTAGTGGGCATTATCAATTTAATGCAGGGAATTAAGGTTATGAGATATTAAAGAGCTACATGCTATATGCCAGATTTTGATTCTCCCATTTGCTTACTGTTCCAAACAGAGCTTCAGAGTCATATCTAAAAAAGAGTTGATACACCTAACTAACTAACTAACAAATTAAAAAGTACTGCTGACAGCTACAACATAAATCCAAATAGAATATACATCTAATGTCAAAGAAAGGGTCAGCATGAACTTTTGCTGACTGCTTAATTTAAGAGGTAGGAATGGGTGCACACCACATAGCAGCCTGAGCACTCAGCAGGACAGTGAGGTACTAAACAACAGTAGAATGATCATAGACAGCACAGAGCAGTGTCATAGTCCCTACACCCAAGGGGGACCACAGCAATGACAGTGGTTAGTTATGCGTCTGTGGTAGTGGTTAGTGATGTGTCTGCATATTGCATGGCATACATGGAGCACTCACAGTGCAGATAAGTGGTTGCCCTAACTCTAAACTGGGTACTCGTTATCAAGTATACACCGCCATACTACTTTCTTTTTTGTTTTTCTAGAGAAGGGGGCTAGGATAGAACTGAAAATGCTTGTGCAACAACATGCCAGTATTTAAGTGTAGGCTATACTATAAAGCACTACAAACTATAAACAAATCTTCAGTAGAATGCACAACTGGGTAACGTCATTTAGAAAATACCTGCATTTGCCTGTGCTTTATAAACTATTCCTGCGTATCATTCCACACCTTCAATTCATTACATTATCATACTCGTCAGATGTCATGGCCCTGGCACTGTATCTATCTTGGTCACTACTGCAGGAGTTATGGCTTATACTAGCATGTCAGTCATTAACCCTTCATGCTTATTGCTTCATGTCACTGTTGTAGCACTATACACATTCCTCTTGGGCCTTACTGCAGGAGTTACAGCTCATACTTGCATGTTGATGCTACTATAGAGCACCTATGCATGAACAATGGTACAAGCAGATTACAGGTGAGATTCTGCACCTTGCTCTGTGGCGTTGCCACTGTATGTACGAGCACGTTTATGTGCATATCTGTATTTGCACTTATAGAAAGTAGACATCGCTATGCACATAACTATCTGATTATGTAAACATCAGTGGGAGCCTGTGTATATACTGGTAGGGTGCATGTGTGAGCATATCTATATGTAAACCTGTATTTGTGCATACAAATGTGTACTTTTTGTCTCTGTAGATCATTATACGGTTGTGGAAATATGAGTGGTGGGGGTCTTGCATACGCAATGGCAGAGATGGTTTGTGCAAGATCTAATACCAATGTAGTAGTAAAGGTTCAGGCCACTGTATTTCACTGGCAGCACAGTGTTTCTGGCTGGTTTAAGGACATTTTGCAACTATGTTCTATCAGTTACACATGATGGCTCTGAAATACAGTACTCATCTCTCAGGTGAGTCCCCTCTTTTCATCATTCTTGACAAGGTAATTCTTTCTTTTCAGTAAGTACTGCTTGATTTGCTTTCAAAATACCTGCCTAAATAGTTTGTCCATAAATCATCAGGCTCAGCTTATTAGTTTCTCCTCGAGTGTTTGGCAATGCTCTGCATAGCCACAGATAGCCTGAGTCAGCATTTTTCCTGTAACAGCAAAGCTGAAATTTTAGCACTACCTGATTGCACACAGGACAACTAGTTTGCAGTGACAAGCACAGCTCCAGAGTTGCAAACTGGATACTCCGGACATTACCTTATATACTCACTCCAACTGTCTAGTCCATAAAAAAGGTCTGTTGCCATGAATATAAAATTTCCCACCATCTCCATCATCAGCTCGCTGGATGTACGTATCCTGAGACAATGTAGAAATTGACTCATGCTTACTGAAAACCAGTGAATTCTCAAACAAACTAATACGGTACTCGAAGGGCTGTATTTACATAGTCACCGGAGGCAAAGCGCTCACATAAAAGCACTCCAAATGTCAATAAGGTTGCCTATAGTACACATGCTGCACCCATTACACAGTACAAAGCAGACACATAGACCCACATATGCTGAAAAATTTAACTGTAACCTTTCTAAACCCCTAAGACCTCCTAGATGAAGTGCACAAACACCCTCAGCTGCCCTGAATGCTAGCTATCAGAACAACACCCACAGCAATACATATAGCCACATCTCATGGGGCCTCTACTTCTAAGCCCATAAGGCAAGTCACCACACAATCAAACATTCGAGTCATTGGAGACTCCATTGTGAGACACACTAATGTCCCTCTCACCAGGCTGAGTATGGAGAAAGTCACAGGCAGTCACTCATCAGGGCCCAGTATCCACCACTTTATACATCCACTCATGTTACTGGACCACAAGTACCAGTATGACTCAGTCATAGTCCATGTGGGTGTAAGTGACCCGAGACGTACCTCCCTAGACTAGATGAAGAGAGACATCATGGAGCTCTTGGAATGTGTGTCCCATGCTGGTATGAGCATAGCAGCAGTGGCATTTTACCTTTCCCTCTGTACAAATGTGATTGATGCTACAATATAAACAAAAGATAACTGACACTAACAACTGGCTTAGTTTCTGGTGTCATTCTAAGGAGGTGCAATATTTGTCAGCATGGAAGGAGATGGTGAACAGACCATGCTGCTTTGCCAGGAATGATCTGCACCGAACGGTAGCTAATACACTGTCCTCCCCACAGTGCATGTTTTGGGCAATATTAAACAAAGTACATCCAACATAAATCAAAAAGAACATCTAAAGGTGTTACTGCTCAATGCTAGGAGTTTAAACTAAAAACTCCACTCCCTAAAAGCTCTCTTCATCCTAGAAGATGCTGACATCTGTGCAGTCACTGAGACATGGTTTAAAGCCATGGACAGCACACCGACAGTGCAAGGATATAATGCCTTCCACACATTTAGACCAGCTACTACACAGACAGGAACTGAAGGTGGAGGTGTCTCGATTTACATCAAAAATATACCTCAAAGCTGGTCAAACAGGACAATGCACTTGAGCTTCTCCACATTCAAATCAACACAGGCAAAACTCAATACCATTTACTTGCAAGCTATAGGTATCCCTCCATGATCCAGGAAAATGCTTTAACAATACCTGGTTGCACACCCATACCATGTATTTAAACTTACTGGAAACACTCAACATTCAACCCAATACCATATTCATGGGTGACTTTAATTACCCCACTATTAACTGGGAATCCTATACCACACCAACATAAAAGCACAGGGATTGTTGGATTTTGTAAACACAAACTATCAGGACCAGACTGTCAATACACCAACCAGAGGTGCAACCATACTAGATCTGGTACTCACTTATATGGGAGAGTGCTGCACACCCCCTAGTGTAATGTCTTCTCTGGTAAAGTCAGACCACAAAAAGGTGTCCTTTGAAGTAAAAAAAAAAAAAAAAAAAAAAAAAACCTGGAACCCCAGTTAACTCTGGAATATTCAGAAACTACTCTAAGGCTAACTTTCTGCTATTAAGTGATAACCTGGTAAATTTCAAGCCCCCTAAACCCTGAGAAAACTGCTGCCTACACAGAAATGTTTAAAGAAACCCTATACAATCATGTTAATAGCTGCACAGAGGCACCTATACTCACCAGAAAGACGAACAGAACTAACTCAAAAAACAAGCCACCCTAGAGAGATTACAACATCAATAGGCTATATAACAGAAGGAAGGAAATCATGGCAAAAATTAGGAGGTGCAATACCCAGCAGGATAGAAGCCCTCTTGTCAAACTAAACAAACAATTGAGAGGACAAATAAAGTCTACCACAGCCAAATCTGAGATAAATTTGTCATCCCAGGCCAAGGACAACCACAAGACATTCTTAAGCTATGTTCACAACCTCAAAGGCAATACACAATTGTGTGTAGAGCTCATTGGAGATGAAGCCACCTATACTGATCCAGGGGATATAGCAAACTTACTGGCTGACAAATTTATGTCTAACTTTAGCCCTCTCTTCCCCTCAACCTTCCCTCAGGAAATACCACCAAATACAACTCCCCTGCTACCACTAGGAAACAGCACCTTAATGCTCCCTCTAAGGCCAAGAACACCGCACAGCGATGGGTCCAGACAACACCCCAGGGTGCCTCCTAAATAGCATAAAACATGACCTATCAGGCCCTCTTGAATTGCTATTTAACTGTAGCCTCCAAACAGGCTTCATGCCTCATGAATAGAAAATAGCAACAGTCATCCCTCTGAACAAAGGTGAGCCATCTACAGACCCTGGAAACTACAAACCCATACGTCTCACTAGTCTCATATGTAAAGCCATGGAAAGAATTATCATGGAAATGATCAGTAATGACATAGGAAACCTCCAGACACTAAATCCAACCCAATTTGGTTTCATCAACAGGTTATACTTACTCAACCTGGTTACCTTCTTTGAGAAGGTCACCAAGGCAATAGATGATGGCTAAATGGTTCACACTGTCTATCTTGACCTGGCCAAGGCATTTGACACAATACCCCACCTGGGCATTGTTGGCCAACTTAAAAGGTTATGTGTAAGCCCTCATGTCACCTGCTGGATAGACAGCTGGCTTACAGACAGAACAGAGTAAGCTATAATTGGGGAGTCCACCTCTACAAAGAGGCCAGTCACAAGCGGAGTCCTTCAGGAATTTGTCCTGGGACCACTCCTTTTTGTCATTTACTTCTGTGAAGTCATGGCCAACATCAACAGCCTCTGACTGACTAAATTTGCAAACAATTGCAGATTAGACACAGACAAACAACTGGTGTCACAGCCATGGACTAAAACTAAATGCCAAACAACGTATAATACCATCCTTCAGGAAGTCATAACCCCTGATAACTATCATATTGACAACACACCCCTAAGTGTTGACTCAGTAGTCAGGGACTTGGAGACCTACATAGGTTCATAGGTGTGTACTAGGTCAAAGGCCCAGGAGCCTTTACAAGCCTAGCCCATAGAAGCGCCCTGGCATCATGCCATTAGTTCCTGGTGCCTCTATCAAGTAGAGCCACTGCTGGAGTGATCCCCAGGGTGAACTTTCTATTTCCCATCCACTCAAGACAGACATAGACATTAATCTAGCCTTTGACCATCACATGTCTACAGTAGTGACAAAATCATTCTATGTTGTGCAACTTATAAACAAAGGTATGGCATCTAGGTTCAAGGAAGTCATTATCCCACTGTATTTGGCATTCATCAGACTTATCACTAAGTACAGTGTCCCTTTTGGTATGTACCTAACCAGGCATGTCCAACAAGTGGAACATCCACAGAGGTTCTTCACTAAAAGAATACAAGACATGAGTAATATGTCCTATGCAGACCACCTCAAGGCCCTATCTCAGTATTCTGTCTCCTACAGGCTGTTGGGGGAGATCTATGTCTGGCATACAAGGCAATGCCAGACCCCACTCTGAATGACTTCCTGCATCTCCACAAAAAAAAAACAGCACCAGTATTACCCTTAAACCTTGCCTGTGATATAAACAAGACCTGCTGGAGAAACAGGTATGTGTCCCAGGGACTACCCTTTCTCTGGAACAGGCTCTCCATCCATGTGAAGCAGAGTTCCTCCCTAATCCAATTTAAGTGTAGCTTAGACAACTGGATTGGGAACAGAAATTTATATCTGGTTTGGCACTTATGTCTCTAATGAATACAGGCAGCCTACAAATGGTTCATCTCCCAGGCCCTTGCTTGTAAATGTTTCACCTCTCAAAACCCTGCTTACATTTACCAAGGGTACCAGAACTTGTCAGAGATTTGGAATGCATGGCTAGGCTTAAAAAGTTCCTTGTTGTTGTTAGCTTAGTAAACACCTATGAACTTATTAAGTGCTTATCTGAGTTGCCCTATATGCAGATGTAGTGCACAGCATCTGCTCTGTGGTTGCTCAGTAAAGTCTCTCCTTCTGCAGGCATGACAAGCTATTATGTTCAAACTAGATAGGTATTTTACTGGTGTTTTCTGTACATTATCCTTATACAGTGCATACCATGTTCATAAACCCCACCCATTAATGACTACAAAGAATACTCGTCATATTAAAAAACAGCTTTTATTTGGTTAGCTGTTTTCATATGAAATTATTAATAGCTGTCAAAAAAAATGTCTGCATATTAGCAACATTACTGAACAGGGCTAACAGACAAGTAATAATGTGGAATATAACTCAGTGGTTCTGAAAAAAAAAAGAATAAATATGTTTCAGTATAACATTTTCTAACAGCTATGCAGTCACTACTGCTTATGGAAATTCAGCCAACTGCACAACTTTCTTTCCTCTGCTTCATTTTGCAATGGTAATGTAAACAGGTTTATTACCAAAACATGTACTGTCACCCAGACTGCATCCCTAGATATACAGTTTCTTCAGAGACACTGACAGCAGATATTTTTCTTTGCTGTTTTTGAATGACTGGTTAATGCTTCATCTATATGCAACTAACGTCTGCTTTTTTATGATCTACCAACCAAGTGCCAATTGTTGTACACAGATTATGGCTCAACACAGACATTACAGCATGACATTTCAAAATGGTACCTTACAGATTCCTTGGAAATTAATCAAGTAATTTACACATCTGTATAGAGACAAGCTTTCTATATCAGAGATTTACTGTCAAAGGCTATGAACTGTTAGCAAGCTTCATCTTGTGGTCCTTTGTTCAAGCCCTTCAGTCTCCAAAGTGCGACTCTGAGCAAGTTTCAAACAGAAAGTGTTGTAGAGCCTCAACCCAGTTAAAATAAATATAAATAAAAAAAAATAGTAAAAATACGCTGGATGAATTGATTCTCTCTATTAGGAATCAGGCTGCCTCTTCAGTTTCAATTACTTAATCTATAAAACAGCATATATCCAAGGATTTCTCTATCTCAGAATAGGCAATAATTACAGTTTTCAACATTTTATAGGTGATTTGAAGCATGCCTGAGTGAACTGGCAACATGGAATACTGTACAAAAGCTGTACTACAAGCGAAGTGTGACATCTGTGAACCATCCAGACAGGGTATGAGAGGTGTACAAGTTGCCAAATAATGCAAGTTTTAAGCCTCAGGGACATTCAAATTAAAACATAAATCTGGCAATATCTAAATGAAATGGTCTCTAAACAGTACTTCTTTATGAAAAGCTTTAAGCAATTTTAACAGTTTTTACTGTTTGCATTATGTAAATGCAATAGCAAAGAAAAATAATCTGGCTTTATTAATGTGCTCATACCTATGTACGGTGCAGAGTATAAACATAAAAGATAAATATTTCATGGGTAAAAATAAGTAAAATTACAATAGTGCAATTAAATAGTATTAATAGTTAAAATCTTGCAGCTACAACACAGATAAGTTTTAGGGGATCTTTTAATTTTGCCCACAGCAGAGCTTCCTCAAAGGTGCCACAACAGGGAGTTCTACATAAGAGGCTAGAGAAGAAAAAAGTATTAAAACCAAATGTGTCCAACAGCAGCATGGGAACTACAGCAATCACTTGGCAGTGCTCAATTTGACCAATATTCTTCAGACAATAGCAAGATGGTTTAAGGAAGTGTTATCACTTGGTCCAAGAGTGAGAAACTACATACCCTCAACTTAAACACTAGACAGCTACCCCCATAATTAATCACAATAGTAAGGCATGAAGCATAAGGTTAATTAAGAGGAGAGTTCTTCTCCAAGTTGTGTTTGAACAGAAGAATGAGGCAGGGTGCCCTCTTTCCCCTTTATTTGCTTTACATATATATATATAGAGAGCTATTTGGCAAAGGAAATCAAGGACTCAGAAATGCAAGGATATAACTGGTATGTTAATCAAGAAATGTTGGCTTTATTTGTAGATGATATTTTATACCTGATAAATCCAGAAAAGGACATTGCAGCATTGTGAAACATTATGAGACAGTTTCAAGTCTTTTCGGGATATAAAATTAATGAAGATGAAACAAAAGTTACAGCCATACATTATGTACTCACACAAATTGTTTCAGTGGGGATACGATAAGATGAGTTATTTAGGAGTATGGATTAAAAAGGGTTCTGTTATGGTAACTAATGACATGTGGGAAGAGACTAAACAAAAGATAATCCAAAAACTGAGAATCTGGAGACTCTCGTTTATGGATATTTTACAGTAAGATATCAGCAGTGAAAATGTTTTCAGTTCCTTTAGTTTTATAGATGTGTCAGGCATATTTTTATCAACCACATGCAAAGTTGTGGACAATAATTAATAAATAGCTGAAGGAATTTATCTGAGAGGGAAGAGGGCAGGAGTTATGTGGAATAAGTTGATCCTTCCAATACAACAAGGTGGTTTAGGATTATGTCATTTGAAGGGATACTTTTAGAGCACAGTTAAGGTTCATATGCTTAACACAAACAGAAGGTTATCATTCAAAATTAAGAGAGATAAAGAGGACAATGAAGTAGGAGAAAGTTAAAGAAATAACGCAGGATTTTGGATACAGATCCCCCAAGGAGAATAACAACTATATAGAATATTTCAATTGTAAAGTAGTAAAAAAGTATTCTAAGAACTAAGGCAACAGGAGAATGAAGAAAGGAGATTTTGCCAATAGGGATAATTGCAAGTAGGGATAAAGAAAATAGGCAAGGTGGGGCTGGAATTTACTGGAGGAAACTGGCAAGGGAACATTGGGAGCAAATAACTCAAGTAGGTGAGGTAATAGAGTGGGATGAGGCAAAGAAGACATTTGGACTGCAGACTAGAGACCGTCTACCCTACCAGGGATTAATATCAGAGTATAGGGAAAGAGACTAGGAAATCCTAAGTTAAAGACCTGCTCTAGTAGAGTTTTTAGTTGATTCTAGAACAGAAGCTGCTGTGAAGAAAGGGATAATTAGTACAGTATACGAAATACTGCATGACAGCTATAATAATCAATCAGATGAGCTTAGAAAAGATTGAGAAGAGAGAATGGAAAATAAATTTACAAGTGAACAAAGGGTGGAAATATGTAAAATAGAATGATGAAGTATGCAACAAGTCTAGAAGGTTTAGGATCTTTGATTGGAGGTGTTTGCATAGGCATTTTTATTCCCTAAGCAGACTTCAAAGAATCCTTTTTTTCAGATAGACAGCAAATGATTGAATTGTGATGAGGAAGAACGAAACAACTGAGAACATATGTTTTGTGCATTTAAGGAGTTGGCAGATTTTAAAACTTCCCTACAAATTTCTCTGTCAAATACTGAGTAAGCAAATGGCTTTAACTAATGAAATAATTATTTTCAGCTGGGACACAGGACACAGTTTAATACTTTACAGACTCTATCCTATCTCTCACAAATAACTGTCCCTCATCTCCTTCAATATTATAACTCCCAACCCAAACAACAAAGGGTTTTCCCTACAACCAGTCTCAAGGAAAACTATAAAAAATTCCTGAAAAAACCCACAGCCCTTGCAGCAGATAAACTACCTGTTGAAGCCATTTCATACCCGGTCTCTATACTAATCAATTGGTCAAGTCTCAGAACTACATGTCCCTGCCCTATGGAAAATATCTTATATAATACCATTACACAAAGGAGGAAATTCTACAGAACTATCAAACTACTACCCTACTGCCATTTTATCACCCTCATCAAACAGCCTTGAAAGAAGCATGCATTCACAAATCCTGAACTATCTCTTACACAATAAACTTCTGGCTAATACTCAGCATGGTTTTCACCCCTATCACAGCACTTCCACAGCCCTTATTAGCTTTACTACCACCATCAACCAGCATTACAATGAAGGTAACCTTGTTTTCTATCTTTCTAGATCTCTTCAAAGCTTTCCACACAGTTTCCCACAATAAACTCCTATCTGTACTCTCCAAACTTAATCTTAGCTTCTCCACTATTGCATGGTTCCAAGAAGGTGGCAGCCAGGCAGTAAAATGACAAAACCACTCATCTCTCCTTCTGCCAGTAATTTTAGGAGTCCCACAAGCGTCTATACTTGCACCACTTCTTTTTACCATATTTACTAATAACTTCCACACCGCAACCTTACATACCTCCTTAGTCCAATATGCTGATGATTCAACCATAATCTGCTCTGCCCCAACACTCCAGCAGCTTCAAACAATAACACAAGAATCCTTTATTGCAGTTGAAACCTGGCTATCAAATGCTCAGCTCATACTTAACTCAAACAAAACTAAGCTGATGTTATTTCACCCCACTAAAACCATGGCCCCCACCACCCTATTCACAGTTACTTCAAGCAATTACACCAGTCACCCAAACAAAACTTCTAGGAGTTAATTTATTTATTTTACATTTGTTTACTGGGAAAGTCTGATTTAGAACAAAGCCAATTTTCAGCGGCGGCCCAGGGAGAAATGCTTCAGATGCATGTCTTTGTAATGTGGGAGGAAACTGGAGCACCCAGAGGAAACCCACACGAATGCAGGGAGAACATGCAGACTCCACACACAAGACACTCCAGCTGAGAATCGAACTGGAGAACCTCTTGCTGTGAGGCGACAACGCTAACGCTGCACCACTGCACTGTTCACCATAGACCAAAATATGAAGTTTGACTTGCAGCTTGCCCAAACTATAAAGAAAGTTCATAAAAAAAACTTGGAACCCTAAAGAGGTGTAAAGAATACCTTTCTAATAATACTAAGATCATTATTGCTAAAACCCACCTAGTCTCTACAGTTCTCTATGCATCTCCCATATTCACTAACCTTAGCAAAGCAGACTTAATTAAACAGCTGTTATAACAAAATTGCAAAATTCGCTACTGACTCATCCTATATGATCCCATCACTGTCAGGCCCTTATAAAGCTAACTTGGTTAGAATTACCAAATCTGCTCACCCTTGACCAACTTATGATGGCCCATTACATACTTCACCAACCGGAAAAAACACCAGCCCTTCAGGACCTACATCAACACTATTCAAACAATCATACTAAGATCAAGAAACAAATAACTAATAAATACCACCAGAAGTAAGAACACTGCTGGTGACTCTCTATATTCCAATTACATTGCAAAAACCTGGAACAATTTACCTCAACATCAGGTCCACAGTCAACAAAATAAGCTTTAAAAACCTTCTCAAATTCCACCTAAATAGTTAATGGATTTGTACATCCTATTTCTATTATCCAGCTAACTAATTCAACCAAGCCTTCCTAGCTATTTTTACTGGGTATAGTCAATTTTATTTTTCCTCAGCCCATTCATAATATATATCCTATTTTTTTTCTCACCACCTCTAGACACAATCACTCATATTTAATAACATTCCACTTACAAAAGCTATGTTTTTGGTTTGGAACAACTTTAGAACGACTACTACTGCAATGTCATTGTTGTTTAACTTATTCCTATTACTTAGGTGGTTGCTAATTTCTTGTAATGTTTTATTTACATGTTAATGTTAAATGTTCTTGCAATATTTTTGCTATTATGGAGCTTCTCTTCCAAGCCTCCACTGAAAATGGGCCACTGGGCCAATTGGTCACCCCAGTAAACAAATGTAAAATAAAATAAAATAAATAAATAAATAAAATAAATCTGAATTGCCTAGATATAGGAAAGCCTTATTAAGTGTAATTCTGTTGGGTGCCAAAAAAGCAATTACTACAAAACGGAAATCAAAGTCTAAACCAACCGTTTTTGAAGTAATGAATATTATAAAAGAGAGAAAAGAACTGGAAGAGGGATCTTTATAAAAGACAAGGAGCAAATTACACAAAAATACATGGAAATTGTGGGAACAATACATGAAATATAATGTTCAGTAGTAGGAGTAAGGTTTAAGGCAATGCAGGAATTCAGCAATTTATGTAACGCTGGACTGACAGTTACAAAGAAAAGCTTTGTGATGTATAATGTATGTATATGGAATAATATACGTTAATATCGTCTGTTATAAGTTTTCTTTTAATGCATGTTTGCCTGTGTCTTAAGTCATAGTTTAATAAAGGTTTTAAAAAAGTGAGTAATGCATGGAGCAGTGACGGGCCTTAACATAACATGAAAGACCATAGCTGAACTTAGGTTCAGATGACTTATCCTTATCTTGCTATGGATGGCATTCAAACAATCCTTAACTCAATCAAGACAGGCACATGATCAAAGGAAAGGATATATAAAGCTAAATGCAATCTGTGTAGTTGTGATACAGGAATTCTTTCCTTTGAGTAAGCTCTGCAGGCAGAAGCATGTACAAAGAGAACAGCAAAGACACAAATATGGAATTCTGTGGACCCCACAGTGCAATAGGTAGCTAGAAGAAATTACCCCCTAAACTAACTGTATGCATGCACCCCAAAAAGGAGGCAAACTACACCAAGACTGAAGACGATAAACCATTGTGGATTAGTATGCAGTCCAACAAGATGCCAATCAAAGTGTCAAAAAACATTCAGGGGACAAAGGAAGATGAAAGCAACAGCAGCACTGAATTATCACTACCAGGAGATCATTAACAACCGTCTTAAAGGCCGTTATGCATGCTGGACCTTGAAGGGCTTTCAAAAAGAGTCGAGTTGTGCATTAACAATGTTCTGATTAACCTTCCTAATAAACAGGAGGCTAGAGATCAGGCAGTCATTCTAGAATGTGGGAATACGAATATGATTTTTTAAGAATGAAAGCAACCAAGGTCCCCTTTTAAAATGGATACAAACACACCCATCCTCAAAGAGGACCAAACAATCTGGAAAATAAGCAAGAATATCTATGTATGCCATGACCAGCCTTTTGGATCAATGTTCATTTGGCATGTTGCTAGATGCATACTTGCAACAAAGATCCTACCTCAGAACAGTCGACACAAACAAAATGAAGAACTTATCACAAATGCTCTGTTTTACAATGAAGATGTAAATATTTCTAATAAATTATAGGTAAAGCAATGAACTAATACAGCAATGTCTTTTCATTCTATTTCACAGATTAAAAACTTGGGCCAGATATGGGGAGATTAACATTAGAAATGCAGACTACAGATAATGATGCAAAACAACTACCTAATTTTCTTTTCATCAAGAGTTTTATCATATAACTTTGCCTGGCTTTGTGGCACACACGGATGGTGCCTTGACTGTGACCTAGGTTAGAACAGCGGCCCCTGCACTGAAAAAGCCAGACCGGGGGGTGAAGGCGCATACCCTACTCTCCTCTCCTGGGGAAGGAACGCTTTGTGCACTCAGAGGAGCACCAAATGGATCAATTTTCCAAGTAGAAACCAGATAAACCACTACACACGTTTCAGGGGAGAGTCAGCAGGGCTGCTTGAAGGGAACGTCCCTTGGGGTAGTGAGGGGAGGCCCTCTGAAGTAAACCTATTGCTCATCCCTACTCAATGCATTTCTGAGTACATGTAGGAATATACTCAAAAAAACAGAAGCAGCAAAACAAACTAAATAAATAAACATGCTAGCAGGCAGAGTTTCACAGGCACAAATCAGTCAGGTGATGATAAACCAAAGGTGTATTTAATGATAAAAATCCACAAGAAAAACAAATAAAATGTGAGCGCTCACATTTTGTTTTTCTTGTGGATTTTTATCATTAAATACACCTTTGGTTTATCATCACCTGAGTGATTTGTGCCTGTGAAACTCTGCCTGCCAGCATTTTTATTTACATGTAGGAATATGGTCAACAAGAATAAAAATCTCAAACCACCCTTGGCAGCTGTCTAAATGATGACCCCTCCCAATTTACTTGTGAGGCAGCCGATCATTAACAGAAATTGGGGGCAAACAGCAAAAAAAAAAAAAAAAAAAAACATATATATATATATATATATATATATATATATATATATATACACACACACAACTTTGAACATATTTATAACCAAATCCTGTAGCAAGCACATAATTTAGTAGTAGAGGTCAAGGTAACACTACAAATGTTGCCTTTTCATAAAATCAAGCAAAAGTTACACTTCACCAATGTAGCTGATATTTGATATTCTTACTCAAGCAATACATTATTTCATTTGTTACGTTACTTTTAACTCAGACACACTTGCTGGTTATCTTTTCTTAAACAATTCCCGACTACAATCATCTAAGTAGAACCTTGTCTATATTCATATTGTAACCATGGTAGCTACTTGTTAATGCACTTCTGACAATATTTGCCTATAATAATTGTATTCTCTGTATCTGAAATTTCATCCATCATCAGAATATACTGGCAATGCAAGTTCTGTTCTCAATTTACACCTATGTGTTATGGCTTTTTACTATCAGTAAAGGGCTTGATAGGCTTTCTGATATACAGGAACATCACTGCCAACTAATTATATGGTATAAAACAGAGTCTTTAAGTCAATTTACCTGTTAAACACCTAATTTACATAGTCTTGTCATGATTGTTTAAAATCTGGAAATTCATTACATGACTAAAAAATACATTCCCAATTCACTATTACACACTCTGTGCTTCTGTGACATATATAATTAACTTGTGGGCACATTTTTTGTAATATGTCCTGTGTATAAAATATCCATGTAAAGACGCTAAACTTTTTCAGTTTATTAGCATATTTGGGATCTAGGCACATTTTCACCTTTTTTCCCCACTATAAACGTACAGCAAATTTCCTCTTCTGGTCCCACTTCAGCTTTTAGTACTTCTTCCTTTCTTAACATATTTTATTTCTTGTGCTAATCAATATTTTCATACCAGCTAAAGCTAGCCTGGGGTACTATCAAAAACTATATCAGTGTTGATTGTTCTGATTTCCCTTCCTGTTTGTTATGTCAGTGTTAACCTGGCCAGGAAGCCCATTGGTTTGAAAAACAATTATTTTGCTTCAGCTGATGAAATTGACCCATTGCTTACTTTTAATAGTTACATAACCTTGTTTAAGTACTTCTCTACTTCTCTTCCATCACTGTGCTATTGACCGCCTTGTTTAGGTGCATATCTTGTTTGAAGAATTTCCTGTTTACATCGCTATTTCTTTTTTCCAATAAAATTTTTCTTGCTAATTCATTTTCTCCAAGTAGTTTTGTTACTCAGTTTCTGATCCCATAAAGCCAATAGGTAAACTTGCAGCATTAATGAGGCAAGGCTGTTTGTTGCATCTACACCATTTCTTTCCACCTAAGGTTTATGATTTTCATACCGTATTAAATACAGAATGTGGTCCTGAAAGTCTTCTAACTCAGGTATGCACAAGCACAATCCCTCAAATTCTACAGGCATGAGTAATTACACCCATGCAACTCATGCACATTTAATTACAAAATAAATTATTGCATTATTTTCCTTAGTATCTCTAAATATTTCTCTTCTGAAGGACCTAGGAAAGCTTACCCTAAATAAACGACCAAGGCAATGTAAAACATTGTTATGGCCTAGACTTTATGATCAAAGACCACTGTCATAAGTTTACATTTTTATGTTCATCTTCTCCCTCCCATGATTCCTTCAAACACCTAGATATGCTATTACTGAGTATACCTACAAATACAGATAAGCATGATCTAAAGCATGTTACACGACAATTAAGAACCAATACATTAGTCTTTTCTTTATTTTGTACTGAAAGAGGTGTTGTAATTAAATCATTTTTGGAACAATTAAAAGTCTTGTTCTAGTTTAGCTAAATTAAGAGATCGTATGCAGATAATGCTGTTTTAAACTGACATCATGACCATGCATAACCTTTGATCTAGGATGCTTCCATTTGGGAGATCAAAGTCCCCAAATACAGACTCTGTAAAAGAGTGGTAACACTGGGCAACTGGTGGGTTCCTCTATAAAAATCCAGGGGAATTTGACAACCATCCATATATTCTGACTTTTGCTGATGAGCCCTCACACATATTTAGAAATAACTCATTTAATCCTTCGAAGATCTCATATTTTTTCAATACATTCTTCAAGAAATACCAGCTAACACTGTCAACAGTCTCTTTATTGATTCTTAACACTAGTAGTGGGGTCCCATTGTTCCTTGGCATCTTTTTATAACATAGCTTTTTTTTTTATACTACATAGTTAAATGTTTTTTGCACCAATAAAACCACAGTAATCCACGCAGTCCAGCCTAGAAGAACCTTGCCATTCTTTTATCCAATATTCCCACAAAGATTTGAGTAGTCATGATTCATGTTAAAAAACAACTTGCAATTAGAGATATTCACAGCCTTTTTTCTCAAATGGGATAACCAAAATGATTGCTTGCTTCTAATAAGCAGGAACCCCCTTACCCTCTAAGAATTAAACAGCCACCCAGATGTCTATTAATTTTGGTGCCCTAGTTTCAACAATTCCATTCAAATTCCAGAGTCATTTGATAAATTCTACATTTTTTATTTATTTAAATGTTGATTTCTTCATGTATTATAAGTGTCACGCTGCCAGCCCAGATATCTGGAATTTTGTAAATAATGTTGTCATTTGTGATAATTGATATGATGCACTTCAAGAATATAACCACAATATAGCCTGCTGCAACACAGAAGATTAATTTGCAAAACTTAAGAATAGTTGATGTTAAGTTACTTTACAGCTGGGCCATACACAAGAGATGTTATCTCTCAGTTTCAATGCAATAAGAAGACAGGATGTCTAGAACTAGTGTGCCTTCTGCACGGTTTTGTAAGTGTTTTATTGCTTTATGGCTTCCTAGCAGTTACACAGTTCTAAGCAAAGATCTGAGAGATATGTATTTTTCACACAGAGATGTTCAATTCTGTTTGTTTCTGTTTAGCCTGGGAACTGAAGTCAGGTGGCAAAAAGTGATGTCATCCAAGCTAACCCAGCAGTAAAATTTGATATTAATTTAAGAACTCTCTCAGAGAGAGACTGTGCATTTGTATTTTGTCTTGGACCTAGCAAGAACATCCACTCATCACCACCACCATCTGCACTTGCCTTGCTAACAGTAAGTAAACCAGGGCACAGTAATTTCTTTTAGATGTAGCTAGGAATATAGTAAAGATTAGTTTAGATGTTTTCTGTATTTATTTGAGACTGTCGTGCAATGTTGTTTTAAAATATTTCCTGTGATTTTGAACTCTGAACTTACTGTTTTGAGTTATGAGTATTGTCTTGTTCTTATATTATTTATTATTAAATATATTTAAACTCATCTTTGTGGCTGATATTTGTGAGACATATTTAAGGTCTTAGGGTACTTGCATATGTATTTGGTGACACTGTACAGGCCACTCCTAATAGCCTGGCGCTTGGTCAAAACTACCTTTTGGATATAGTAACATTACACAGTAGGATTGGACACCCTTTGTAAAGGCCTTATAGTAGCTGATAAGAGGGCTTGCTGGCAGTGGAAACTACCTTACAATCTGGGCAGAAGGGGACATAGCTAGTAAACCTGTGCCAGCCTTCTTCATGTGTGTGTGTGTGTGTGTGTGTGTGTGTGTGTGTGTGTGTGTGTGTGTGTGTGTGTGTGTGTGTGCACTTGTAGATAAACCAAATCTCAAAGTGTGTGTGTGTGTGTGTGTGTGTGTGTGTGTGTGTTTGTCAGCTACTTAGGCAGGGACACAAAACATTGATTGGACAGACAGGGTGCTGGAGGTCTTGTTTTGGCCCCTCAGCTGAGATCTTTACCCTATAGCTGTGCCAGTGGGGAGTCTTATTGGAGATCTGGAGAAAGAGGGAGAATCCAGCCCCAGACTGACTGTGACCTCTGTGTGCTCTTAAAGGAAATTGTACTTTACTGTAATCCTCCCACTGTGTACATCCCTCACTGGCGCCAGTGTTGAGGATTGAGGCTCCTTGATTACTGGGTCAGTGCAGGGGTGTCACAATAAGTATCAATTGTTTTTCTGGATATTTGGCAGCTTCAACAGATAACACCTATGTAGAAATTCCTACATTTTCTAAGTACATTTTGACGATACATATTCTCTTAAATACAGCTTCTTAAAGACCTCTGTAATTCCCCTTGGCATTTCAATTTAGAGATCTGGATTGTGGTCCTCCACTTTAGCAATCCACTTTTCTACCTTTTGCCATCTTAAACTTTGAGTCAGGAATTTCCGAGTTCTATATCAATATAGTCAAGCAGTTACCTACTTGTTTTGGTTAAGGGTCCTATTACTGTTCAACTGCTTCCTTGCTCTTTGGATCTCCTTTATTTTTTGCAAATAGATCAAATACGTTTTACTGTCTGATTCTCATAGTCCTTTTATTTTAATTAAGACTGTCTACCTAAAGATTACTTTAAGTGCATTCCACTCAAAAAATATTACTTATCTATGTAGGAAGTCCCTTATTAATTTCTCTAGTTTCTTGCTATACCAACTCCCAGATAATTTTACCTTTAAATAATGTGATGGAAACCTTCAGTATTTCCCCTTCACTGGATGCACTTAAGTTGAATCAGTTGTGCCCTATGGTCTGAAATTACTACTGGTAATGTTTTAAATTCCTTGACCACTAATGTGTGTTCTTGTGACTTAGTCTATTGAATTTCAATCAAGCCTGATGTCTACAAGAACAGAAAGTAAATTCTGGGGGAATAGAACTCATTAATTGGCCACATCAGTTAACCAAAATGCTTTAACAAATCCTTTCAAAAATCTACCAAATCCTGTTACTGAACATTGCCTTGGCCCAGTATTCATATTTGATTTGTCTGCAACAATATTCCAGTCTTTTTCTAAGCACAGTATCCCCTGATGGAAACGACTTCCACCATCCATTTTCTTTATTACACTTTGCTCTGTTCTAAGCGAGACACATGAGTTAGATGTCATATTTTTTAGGATATAAACTTCCCCAGTGCATTACGTATTTAGCCTCTTTGCCTATTAATTATTTTTTTAAACTGTTTTACTTATTCATTGCATTAATTTATACTACGAAATCACATACATTAACAATGAAAAGATGACAGTAACACTTCCCATTATCATACGCATGCATTTTACATACATTTTCCATCACATCTCTCTTCTTTAAGTCCTGTGCATTAGAACATACTCAATTTTCAAATCCTACCAACCTACTTATTTAGTCAATTGTCTGAACACTGATTTTACATATACTGTTTCCAAATTTACAGTTTTTATGAAACTAACTTTGTTTTAATGATACCAGCCCTAGGCCTTTTATCTCCTTTGCAATATTCAGTATTTCATTTACAACTGTTTTACTCTGATTTCCACTTTCATGTAATTGTTTTTTGGATGCTAGCAACATTAAACATTAAACTTAATAAAGCCTGGTCGTGTATTAGCATTTCTCAACATAGATACCAATGTAATACCATCATCTTCCTAGCTGATACAATACAAAAGGGCTTTGGACTTGGTTTACTCGAAATACACTCAGAAAATGTGTTTCCAGTGTATCCGCTCATTCATTTCACATCTCTGATATCTGCTTTCCCAGCTTGAGTAGAAAAGTACCAGAGTAGACATTTCAATACATATCATAAATCTTCTGGACTTCATAGTATACCTACAGGTCTTAAAAATTACCCCTTGATTGTTTTGTAATTTGCTGTTCATATTTATCTCCCAGTCTTTTCTAATATCTTCTGATTGTTCTCAATATTTATCCAGTAACATTTGATATGACTTGCTAATTATCCCTTTCTTAACAGCATTTTCTGTTCTTGAATCCACTAAAACAATACTAGAATTGTGTTTTTCACACAGTATTATTTTTCTCTCTATTTAAATCCTGCCAGAAGTCCCTGATACAGAAAGCATTTTCTGACCTGCTTGGCTTCTTCCTACTCTACTTTTCTCTTCTGGGTTATTTGTTCCCAATAGAGTGGCTTCTTTTTTAGTTCCCACTAGTTACTTCCTGACATCTCTTGCCTACTTTCTGCATACTTAGTTGCATGCATTCCTATTGGTTAAATCTCCTTTCTCCACTCCTTTACTGGTTTAGTGTTTATAATGCTTTCTCCCACTTAATATATTTATCCTTTTTTGACCCACTAGGCTTGTAGCTTCTTTTCAAGAGAGACCCAAGGTGATATTTATATTACTAGGGGAAATTTAGCCAGGGCATGAGGGAACTTCCCCTACTCTTTTTGATAGGTGTCATGGGAGCTGATTGACTATTTGGACCTAGGGTTACCACCTGTCCCACTTTGCGAGGGACAGTTCCTCTTTGGGCAGTTGTGCCCGGACAAAAAATTGTAAAAATGGCAAATGTCCTGAGATTTTAGGACAAAATGATTTCCTATATTTTATGTAATAGTTGCATAAAACAGTTATTCTGTATCTAAAATACCTAAATGTTATAAGAAACAGAATAAGCAACTAAAATGCTACAAGAATAAGCTTTTATTTAGGCAAAAAAGTTAAGTGGGTATGTGTCGGCCTGTAAAATCTGATGTTTGTACCAAAAATGTCCCACTTTGGCCATTTGAAAAGGTGGCAACCCTATTTGGACAGCATTGAAGGTACCCTGAAGCTTTGGAAGCTGTCTGGCTGCTATATACTACGCAGCATACAACCCATATAGCTAAGACTACTGCAGCAGTGATTAATATGAACATCACCAATTACCAAGTATAGAAACATGGTATGCTCTTTCAATTAATAGTTCTTGGCCAAAAGCTCCAGTCCAATTAAGCAGCAGCTCTTTAATGAATGCTAGGTAGTTGCTACATGCTGTGTACTCTGGAAAACCTGCAAACTACAAACCAGACAGCCCTTAATTTATGACAGAAGTAGGGGCAGTATTTGTGGCATTCAGGTTATCCTCATCACTTAACTAATCCATCGTATTCTCTTCATATCAGTCACATATTTCTCCTGTCAAAGGTACAACTCAGGTGCTGCCTCCTCCTTCATTTTACTACCAATTTACAGTTCACTGAATATGCACTGTTAAATAAAATAAAGTAAGTAATCACCACATGATTAAAAAAACAGGACCTTATTTTAACTTCAGACGTCTCCACTTTTCAAAGCAATAAAGCTCAAGTAATGCACATTATTCTTGTGTGTTGCTGTTTTTTCTAGGGGAAATAAATCTTGGTTCTGATTTAGATCTCTTATCGTCCTCGTTATGGATAAAGCTTCTTTTTGCCTCTGCTGCATTCTGCTTTTAAACAATGAGAAAGAATCTGATACCAGTGCAAGGAACAGTGGAGCAGTTAGTAGATTTTGCTCCTGGTGCTCCCTGTTCAGGAACAAGATAAATAAAATAAAAGCTTCTGAAGAGCAAATACAGCTCTTCAGCTTTCATCTTCTACACTGTCACAATGCAAATGCACCCCATAAAGCTGGGGTGGCTTCCCCTTTGCCCCACCCTAGCTAAACTTCTGACAAGAATTCAATCAAAGAGAAGCCAAGAGGAAGATCACGCTATAACCCTTAGTGCAAGAATTCTGGACAAAAGCTAAAAGTGAAGGACAGAAAACTGATCTTATAAGTCATAAAATTGCTAGAATAACAAGTTTTGCATTAACTTAACATGCATTTTGTGAAGGATATGAACTCAAGCAACTTCAATTTTCTTTGATTTGCCAAAAAATGCATTTTGAGGATCAGACCAAAAAATGAGGGAGAAATGTAGACATTATACGAAATTACGGACAGTTGAGAAGTATGCTAAAATCAGCACATAAATGACTGAAGATTGTAACAGAGTGACATAAGGGTGCTAGGTTATGAGTTATTAGGGTTGTGAGGGTGGCCTAATGGTTAAGGTGTTTGCCTTACAAACACAAGGTGCAGGGTTTGAGTCTCACAAGGGATAATTGGCTAAACTTAAAATGGCTCACAAGGGCAGTTAGCCTAGTACTGAACTATGAACTATGAACTAATCTCAGAAATTTAAATCATAGATGTGAACAAAAAAAGAAGTTATGCACTCACCATAACGTTCCATGTGAGGTGTTCATCTCACCTTCATTCTTACTGATGGGTTTGGAGCCGATCCTTGGCTCCTACTCGGCCAACTGCAAAAGCTCAGGGTCTTCAACCAGCTCGAGGCCAACTTCATATCCCATGATGCACCTTCTGCTTCAGATCTTGTTTGCTGGCAACAGGCTACATACCACTACTCATATGCTACTATTAGAAACTGGATAAGAGACAATAAACCATGACATAAATGAAATCTTGGTCCTCAAGAAGCCTGGATGGGGGCTGGAGGGTGGGACGCAAGAATGAAGGCAAGATGAACAACTCATATGGAATGTTATGCTGAGTACATAACTTCTTTATGTGAAGTTGTTCTATCTTGCCGTTCATTCTTACTGATGGGTACCGTCCCAAACACCATCTTTCTCAGGTGGCTCATGGGAGAATGTTCTTCAAGACAGTGGAACCAAAGGAAGCCCTGTCCCTGGAGCCCTTGTCTACTTTGTAATGAGTGATGAAGGTATGAGGCCTTGACCAAGTAGCTGCTGCACAAATAGTATCTAATGGTAATTTAGCCATAAAGGCTGATGAAGTAGATACAGCTCTAGTAGAGTAGGTCTTTATCTTCTGTTGTAACGGTGTATTCACTGAATTGTAAGTGAATGATATACAATCTGATAACCATTTTGATGAAGTGGTTTTTGCCACTGGAGTGCCTTTTTTAGGCTCTGAAAAGGAGACAAAGAGCTGATCTGTTTTCCTGAAATGTTTGGTCTTGTCTAAATACAACTGAAGTTGTCTGTGAACATCAAGTTTGTGCAGCATATGTTCCATCTTATTAGTGTATTTAGGGAAAAATACCGGCAATTCAAAAGAATGGTTGAGATTCGTCTCTGAGCAAACATTAGGTAAAAATGAAGGATTCGCTCTGAGTGAGAGACTGTCATTATAGAAAATCAAATAAGGGGGTTTAATGGACAAGGCCTGTAACTCTGAAAGCCTCCGAGCAGAAGTAATAGCTATTAAAAATATGGTTTTCCATGATAGATATTTCAAGTCACAAGATGGGGCTGGTTCGAAAGGGGGTAGGGATTATTCAGGAAAGAACAAAATTTTGATTCCATGGCATAGCTGGAGTTTTGATATGTGGTCTCAAAAGAACCGTACCCTCGAGAAAGGCTTTGGAGAGTCTATGTGACATATTAGACCCCTGGTCACCAAGATGAAAGTTAGAAATTGCTGCCAACTGAACTCTAATGGTTGCTGCCATTGCCCCTTCATTGAAAAGTTTAGTCAAAACCTCCAGAATGGATGAAATTGAAGCCAGGTATGGGTCAATATTGTTCTGAAATTCCCATACAGAAAACCTTTTCCATTTACTAAGATATAACTTCCTGGTAGATGATTCATGAGAGGATGTTAAAATATGCTGAGTTGCAGCTGAGAGGTTGTGAATCCTGGCTATGTTGGGAACTGGAGCAGCCAAGCTGTCAGTTTGAGGGACTGAAGAGAAGGATGGAGAACCCCTGATGAATGAGTCAGATCATCTGGTACTGGGTCCAGAATTCAAGGTTCTTCCAATAGATGAGGCTGGAGGAAGGGGAACCAAATTTGACGGGGCCAGTAAGGGGCTATTAGAATGATGGTCCTTCCCAGAGCCTTGGCTTTCTGTAAAACTTTGGGTATCAGAGGGAAAGGAGGGAAGGCATAAAGGAGACCCAGGGGCCAATTGTGTACAAGTGCATCCCTTGGGACATCCCATGGAGGGGAATTAGGGCAAAGTAGCTGCTGGATTTCGTGTTTGTTGGAGTTGCAAAGAGATCGCAGCAAGGCTGGCCCCATCTGCAGAATATCCTTTCCGCTACTTCTTCTTTTAGGGACCACTCGTGAGGCAATAGAATTGTCCTGCTCAGTTTGCCTGCTATCACACTGGATCTCCCCAGATGTGCATTGCTATCAGAAAGAGCTGTGTGGAAGTTGCCCATTGCCACACTCTCAGGGCCTCGACACAGGGGATATGATCTGGTTCCTCCTTGTTTGTTTATGTACCAGACCACTGACATATTGTCTGTCTGAATTGCAAGAGTTCCCAGAGGGAGAGAGTCTTGAAAGGACTGCAACGCTAGAAGTACGCTCTCATCTCCAGGACACTGATATGAAGATGAGCCTCATATCTCTTCCATGTGCCTTGGGCTGTTCTTCCCTGATAATGCCCCCCCACCCTATCAGGGAGGCATCCATGGTCACCATGGCTATAAGAATGAGTAGAACAAAGGGACGACCTAAAGTTACTTGGTGAGATGTCAGCCACCACTGAAGGTCCTCCTTGCAGTAATTCATTATCAGGATTTTGTGTGACACTGGGAGTTCTTGAAAAGACCATTGTGTGAACAGGAGTCATTGCAGTACACGCATATGCATTTGACCTAAAGGAATCGCAATGATCGATGCCACCATTGTCCCTAACAGTTTGAGTACCATTGAAACTGGGGCTTTTTGTCTTGGGAGCAGGTTCAGGACATGTTTTCATAGGACACAAACTCTTTCTGGTGGAAGGTTTAAGGTCATGGTAATGGTATTTAGCTATGCTCCTATAAAAACGGTATGTTGCGATGGCAGAAAGGCAGATTTTTCTGAATTTATAGTAATCCCCAACTGACTGCAGAGGTTCAAAGTTGTGTCCATTGCTTGTATGAGTTGATGCCTGGTGGTGGCAGTGAGGATCCAGTCATCTAGGTATGGAAACACTTGGAATCCCAAACATCTCAGATGAGCCGTGACTACTGCCATGCATTTGGTGAACACTCTGGAGGCTGTAGTAAGACCAAAGGGCAGAGCGCAAAATTGATAATGACAGCCAGAAGTGCAGATGATCTCTGGATGGCCTGCTCATTTTTATGTGATAGTACGCATCCTGGAGATCTATCAAGCACATCCAATTGTCTTTCCCTAAAAAGGGAAGTATTGACTGTAGCGTGACCATCTGGAATTTTGTCTTTCTTACTGACTTGTTTGGTCTGCTGAGATCCAAAATGGGCCTCCAGTCCCCTGTTTTCTTAGGAACTAAAAAGAACCCTGAGTAAGTTCCGGATCTTCTTTTGTCTGCTGGGACTGGTTGGACGACTCTTTTTCCAGCAAAATTTGAATCTCTGTGGCTGCTTGTTCCCTGTGACTGGGAGGAATGTCTGGGATTTTTCTTATGGGGGGGGAGGAGTGGCAAAGGGAATTGAGTATCCTCTGGATAGGATGCTTTGTATCCAGCTGTCTTTTGTTATTTTTAGCCAGGCATCTGGGTACAAAGAAAAGCATCCCCTGACTCCCTCCAGAGATGGACAAGTGGGCCTCCTCTCAGGAGCCATGATAGGGCTTCCCAAAGAACTGGTCTGTCTCGCCCTGATTCTGCAGACCTCCTCTGCCGTGTGGGCGACGTCTTCCATTGTTACCCCCTCCTTTGCCTCCAGAGGGGGGGGGGTTCACCACGAGTGTCCTGGAAAGCTCCTTGAGTTTTAAGGAACCACATCTTCCCTCCCTTCTGACCTTTGGGGTAAGGTCTGGTAGGGGTGGAAAAATGGATTTCGACAGCAGAGTCTTTCCTTCTTGCTGACTCCTGGTAAGCATTTCCTTCACTTTGGGTCCAAAAAGGGACGAGTCATTGAAAGGGGTTTTAATAAAGGATGACCTAAAGGGCTCCACAAAGGAACATAAGCGAATCCAGGAATGTCTCCTAAGAGCAATTCCTTTACCCTCTGCCCTACTTGTTCCATCAGCTGCATACAAGACCAGACACATGGAAGAGTTTACAAGACAATTAAGGGTAGTGAGCTGGGAAGTTACTTTCTCTGAGACCCTCACAGCTACTGAACCCTGTAGAGTATCTCCTAGTTCTTTCAGGAGAGTCTTTTGCGACCATGTAAAGTGCATTAGATAGTTCAGTGATCGGAAGGCAAAAGGCACTGAACTAAACAGGCACTTACCATATCTGTCCATGATCCTAGAATCCTTATTAGGAGGATAGACAGATGTAGAAGTTCCTGACAGTTCCTGATTGGTGGCTGCCGCCGCCACCATGGCATCAACGGGCACTCCTTTGGTCAGGAAAGTCTTGCCCTGGGGAGAAGTTCTAAATTTATTAGGCATCCTAGGGACAGGCTCTATGATATCTGGGGACTCCCACGCCCTTCGAGAGATTAGCACAATCAGCTCACCAAAGGGTGGAGACACCCAAGTGGAGGACCGAGACCCAAAAGCCTTTAGGAGGACTGACTCATCATCAGTACAGTTAATGGGCTTCCAGCCACCCCTCTGTTTAAGAATTTCCTAGATATCCCTGAAAGAGATATCTTCAGAGGGGGTCCGTGGGGACCCTTTTGACTCATCTAAGTCAGTATCTGATGTGATGGATTCCTGAGGGGAGTCCAGATGCTTCCTCTTGCAAAGCCTCTTCCTGGGAACCTCCTCAGTGGGAGCTTCTGGGGAGGTCTCGGAAGAGCAGGGATCACCCAATGGGGCAACCCGAGGCTCTGGGTCTCTATGCTTTTGCAGGATCAGTGAAGCAGAGGCACACACAGAGGCACCTTATGGGAGGAGGTTGCTGATACCAATGATAAGGGTGCCCGAGGGACAACACTCGCCTCATAGCATCAAAAGCCCCCTGTCTCCGATCCAAAGAAACCCCTGGATCCGAAGAAACAGGCGATTTCCTCTGCACCAAAGCGGTGGGCTCCGAGCCAGAGGTAGGCGCCCAACTCACCCGCTCTAAGGCCCTGAGAGGCAAAGTCAGAACCAAGAGATCGGTACAACTATCCTCTCCAGACCCGACCGGCGAGTGTCGGCCCCTAGACTCCAAGGTCAGTACTGAGGAAGACAGAGCAGTCGGAACAGACAGACCTGGAAAGGGTGTCGGCTCTGATGGTTCCACAATCATCAGCTCCGAACACTCCAGATCCAAAACCTCAAGGCGAATCAGAGGAGGAACAGAAGTAATGGGCTGGGTCCTAGTTGGTTCTGAAGCCCCAAGTGTCAGCCCCAACAAAATTTTTGCTAGCACCGGTGTATGCAGAAGCCCCTGCACCACATGATCCACATCCTTATCTGAAAGTCTTGAGGACCAGGAAGAAGCTATGGAAGAGGCCACTGAATGAACAATTGGAGACTTTAGAGTAGGAGACACCGGCTCCAGTATAGGGGACTGGCTCCTACAAACAGTAACAACCTCTGGTTCCAAAAGCAATGGAGCCGAGGTAGAAGTATTATCTGGTTTTGAGGTTGATGAACCCTTTTTTGACTCCGACCCAGAAGAAGACTTAGAAGACAAAGTCTTTGAGGATTTTGATGTCTTGTCCAGTGATCTGTCCTTATTCAAAGATTCCTGGAAGGAAGACTTTAATAGTCCCCTAGCTATCAGTTTACTCTTATGTTCATGAAGAACACAAGAGCTGAATGAATGACAGATGGCACAGTTCTCTTGTAGGTGAACTTCACCTAAGCAATAGACAGATTCAGTGTAACCATCTCTTAACATTTTTTGTCCACATTCAGGACATTTTTTAAATCCTGACTTCGCCTTCTCTTGTTGAGACATGACAGAAATGAATTAACAGGACATATCAGTTATCTAGCCAAGTCTGAGGTATAAGGAAACACCCTTATAAAGAAATCACAGGGCTCACAGAAAAAACACACTATATATAGACTAACTACTTAAAGTGAATCAGGGTTACGTTGTTTTGTCTGCCAACGACAGTCCACAAAGAAGAAAAACACACAGTATAATAGAATGGCCCTAATAAAACTGGGCCCTAACTTCTACAGGAAAAATATACACTAGCAAAGCTGTAAAAATTCAAGAATAACTATCCTAGGTTTTATAACTACACCACACAAACACAAAAATGCCCTTGGAAAAAAAACGGGCTTCAGTACAAAGAAGTTAAATCCTAATAACACCAGGCACCAAAGGGAAGAATTAAGGGAGTTATGTAACTACACTAAGAAACTTCAAAAAGTCTAGCTATTAACTAGTATGACCACACCTAAACCACAATAACACTCTAAGCTATAAAAGAGAAAAATACTAACTACAGCAAAAAGGATAATATATGTATAAAGAAAATACTTAAATTTCACTGCCTGAGCTGGTGAGAAGCACGATCTGTTGTAGTGGCAAACGAGATCTGGGGGAAGCACAAGGTGCATCATGGGATAGGGGAGTTGGCCTCGAGCTGGTTGAAGACCTCGAGTTTTTGCAGTTGGCCTCTGCTCTGAACCCATTAGTAAGAATGAACAGCAAGATAGAACAACTTCACATTAACCATTCTACAACAACAAAAAAGAGGCCTCTTAAAACATTCTGAAAAGTAAGCAATTCAATGTAATAAAAAAATAAGAGCCTACAAAGCTAGCTGCTTCTCATCTCAAAGAACTTTAATCAGAAACATAATGAAATATTTAGTTTAGACTGACTGTAAGTAAAATGCCTTCCCAGAATTCTGACAAAAAATAAACCTTTAAAGTCTTCCCATTATTTTAAATAAAAGAATATTATGCTTCTAAAAAGCTTAAATACAATATGTTTCAGGTCCACAGTCACAAGGGTAGGGTATCTACTCACAGTGACAGCAACATGCAACTGGCTATCAACACTGAAAACTGGAAGGATAACTAAGGGATCAGCTGCTTCTAACCAGAAATCTTACATTTTGTGGAAGGCCTAGAGTTTGTCTGCAACAATGTTGATCTCTGTTGGAGACCAGAAAATTATGCATTTTCACATACCTATGTGCCTACGGAGCAGACATACTAGGACATCATATGAAAAGCATACATGTAGGTGACTATCGGGGCATACAACAACCCCACCCTCCAAGACAGCAATGATGATGCAAGCTCTAGGGTGCCCAAATTTTCATCTTGCCTCCAAAAATGATGGATAATAGTTTGAACAGCTGTGACAGCCAATGGCCCCAGGCAAGGCCTATTAATAGCTTCAACTTCATTTTAAGTATAAAATCCTATTACAATAATAAGAAAACATCTACCAAATCTTATACACGTTAGATAAACCCTGTTACCCTTCACAATCTCCTAAGTAAAGGGTGAGGAAAGAATTACAACTAATAATCTCCATCTTCTATTTAGCTTCTCATTGCATAGCTTTAAAATGTGACTTATGCAGCCGTATAATTGAAACTGCTTTGCATTGCTGTTGCAGTCTCACTTCCACATAGCTCAAAAACATGCATGACGTTGCATCCTCATTTGCATTTAGGGACAAGTATTATACAGAAGAGTTTCTAACCGATTCATGAATTAAATAAGCCTTAAAGAACATTAATCACTCAAATATTGAACCTCAAAAAGATTGAAGACATAACATCTTAAATGTACTGAAAGCAGAGAAAGCATTCCTAACTGCTGATAAAGAACTGAACCTGCCAGGACTGTTGAGCACAGCTCTAAATCTTTATTTGCACATCACTATATTATAAAGATTCGTACACCAAATGCAGAAAAGCATCAAAGCTTAAAACATATGGAGATGTAGCTTCTTCACCCCCCCCCCCACACACATACACACACACACACACACACACACACAAGGGCAGGGTATGGGTATGCAGCTGACTGCATAAAGACAATTCTGCTAGCTATACCCTAAAAAAAAATAGGAATCACTGCAAAAAAAATCTGTGGCAAAGAAATGGCAAATGAGGTTTAAAAAATCATTAAAATCATTATTTTCTGCTGAATAATGACATTCTGAGAAGAGACACAGCTACCTCAGATGGACTACACAGAATTATGCAATCATTCCAGACACACTTGTTTCCAGTATAAAAGGCAGACTGGTAAAAGAAAGAAAGATGCACAAGAAATTAAACTCTACTCAGCAGATTCAAAGATAGACCCTCTTGACTTCAGAACATGTAAAGAGATCCATCCCAAATGGTGGCAAATAATTATTAACACACCTAAGCAGAGTCCAAATGAATTTTCAATAACATTAATCCTTTTGTAATCCAATTTGCTTCACAGTGCCTTGCAGACAAAATGACAAGAAGGTATCACTATTTCAAACCAGCCAGAATGATTTCTGTACTCTACTAGCACAAATACCCAATGAGACAGTGAGAAAAAAATGATTCTGAAGCTATGACAGCAAAATATTTATTTTAACATTAACTGCACTCGTCACAAGCCTACAGCTTCAAAGCAAGCTTAGAAACCCATTTATAAGATAGCTTGTTCTGCCACCATGGTCTGTCCCACCAAGATGAAGTTATAAATTATACAATATCAGAAAAAACATATAATCATATAGTGTGCAGAAAAATATTCTCAGGAGAAACAACAGGAATCTTAAGTTCTGCAGTACCATAATGACAGAGATATGTAGTAGTGGCTCATCTTTTCATCACTAAAACAAACAGCAGCTTTCAATCTGAAATTTCCTAGGCTTCAGCTCTTCCTTTTTACCCGTTATGTTCACTGCACAACAACCAAACCACAGATCTGGAGGGTAACATGTCAAAGAGTCAACACAATTTGAGCAAGTGCCGATCTAGTGAAGAAATTTGTGCAAAACTTTCACTGACAGTAGAGTTTTCTTTTTGCTCTACTTTTGTATAACCTCAATGTAGGTCTATTTAAGTTTGGGAGAGTTCACTCACATGGGAGGCTTGCACTAAAATGCACAAAAAAGACTGATTGTGAACAGACTGTTACTAACAATACTGCACTTCCAGACAATCCATGTACAAAATGTTACTTTAATGACAATACCCAGAAAAGTGAAAAAAGAATATGAAACAAATTTGCTTATGATACTCCAGGCACTAAGCAGCTTTCTGGATTATTAATCTTACAGCATCACTCTGATTATTTGTGTGACTTTAATTTACAAGGAAGGTCTTCACCTCAGTGATGTAATTTCTGACAATACAGAATGCACTACGGTGAGAAAATACAGTTGTGTTGGTAACTTACCATAAATGGAAATGTTTGAGCAGATTAGTGTTGCAGTACTAAGTCTTGGGAATTCCTGCCATGCTGGAGTCTGGCATCCAGTCCAGAACTATTACCATCCCCAGCCTCTGGATGACCTTCCTAGCCAATGTCAAAATGTCGGTAGAATATATGGTCATCGGCCAGCACCATCTTCAGGTCTTCCTTGCCAGAAGTACTGAAATCCAGATGTCCTATGGGGGGGTGCATGACCTACCCCCACTGACCACTCTGACAGACTGACGCTAGGTAATATCTGCAGGATGAGGAGAGTGGTGGGAGGTAATAGGCATCATAATCATCCTGACCACTCAAGCACAGATAGAGGGGTAGGAGGAAGGGCAAGGGTATGGCAACACTGCTGTACTTGAACATCTAAAATTATAGCAAGTTATCAACACAACTGCCCTATGCTTTTCATAGACAATGCTGCACTAGTGAGTATTGGGGGACTCTCAAAGCTAAATTACTGGGGTGGCTGTAAGGTCATTTATGCTGGGTATACCAGCATTGGTAAACCCAGCCCTGGCTCTGGTAATGGTATCAATGTGTTACTGCTTAGTAAAGGTGTGAAAAGAAGTCCAATTGGCTACTTCTAGGGTAAACTGCAATGGACTTCCTGTCAGGAATGTTGTGGTGATTGCTTTAGCTCTATTGGTGTGTGTTCCTACTCTGTCAAGTAACTGTTTGCAATGATGCATAACCGAAAGTAATACAATTGTCTATCCATTTAGAGATGGTCTGTTTCCCTACAGTATTCCCTCTTTTTCTTCTGCAAATGCTACAAATAATTGATCAAATCTGTCAGTGAATCTCATCCTATGCAAGTAGAAAGTACAGTTGTATAAGTAAACCTGCCATAACAGTAGATGTTCAAATGATCACCGCAGTGGCCATAGCTATATGGGTTAAATCCTGCACAGGATACAACAGCAGGCCAGCTTGCAAAGCTTAAGGGCACCTCCATGCACACAGACCATTGACAGCTCAACCACAGTAGTAGGAAATGAATGGGATGGGTGCCAACCCCTTCAGAGTTTTCATGCCAACTAAAAGAAGACAATATTAAGAAAATAAAATCCAGTGACCAGACCCTGCCAATAAAACATATACAAAAACTAAGTAGGCTGGAGGGAGGGCGCAGCTAAAACAGCAGTGATCATTCATACATCTATTGTTATGGTGCATTTTCTTATACAGCTGTAGTATGTTCATCATTTCATAACTACTGCAGTAACCTCATCCTGCTATAATCACAATCTAAGCTGCCTTCGCTCAGCAAAACAGACTCCTTCCAAAAACAACTAAATCTCTCAACCTAGGTGGTGGCGCGTTATTTGCCACACCACTGGTAAAATATGTCAATTCTAGCTGTATGGGTAGAACACCACAGCTTATAGGAACTGGGAAGAGGAAGATGGATGAGGGTCCAGGAGCCCAAGGATCATGGTCCTAGCAAATCTTGCTATATAACTGGGAAAGAAATCTAGCTTATAGTGTTTAGTAAAAGGATGTAAAGAGGATCAAGTTGCTGCTCCTAGAATACTTCTAGAATCCATCCCTTTCCAAAAAGCCAATGACAAAGCCAAGGCTCTACTATAATGCGCCTTTACCCTGCCCGGAATAAGCTTGTTATTGTGGGAATAACAAAAGATAGCATGGAACAAATATTTTCTAAATAGTCTATTTTGACACAAGCTGTCCTTTTTTACCTTCATAAAAAATGAATAAATGATCAGAATTTTTGAAGGCTTTAGTTATGTCAAGATACTATCAGAGTTGCCTGCAGACAACCATAGTATGAAGAATCCCTTCTCCCTCATTTTTGGATTCTGGAAAGAAGACATGAAGATGTATAGCTTATAGGTTCATAGGTTGGTACTAGGCTATCGGCCCTAAGGCCTATGCAAGCCTAGCCATAACAATTCCCTGGAAATTTTTTCCCACAATATTTACTTCTCTGGCCCCCTGTCTAGCAGGGCGACTAACATGATCCCCGGGGTGAATTTCCTATCTCCCATCCAATCAGCAAGGTTCCTTTTGAAGAGGGCCAATGAGGTGCTCTGCTTGAGATGTATGGGCAGTCTATTCCAGAGTATGGGGAGTCTCTGGGTCAGGAACCTATCCCTCCAGCATGTTTTGTTCATTGTAATAAGGTTTAGATCCCTGGAGCGTGTGGCTCTCAGGGATTGGGATTTCTTTAAGTGGAGCATGTCCAACAGCTCAGGGTTTGACATGGCCTTGTATGTTAAGCAAAGATCACCTCTGAGTAGACAATATGCCACAGAGTATAGCTGGAGTTTTTTTAGATGGTCAGCATATGGCATCTGCTTTAGGCCTGTGATTCTTTTAGTGAGGTATCTCTGTGGCCTTTCCAGCTGTTGCAGATGTATTGTGAGGTACATACCAAATGGGGCATTATACTCTATAATGGGTCTAATGAGGGATGAGTACAGTGGGACAATGACCTCCTTTTTTCTGGATGAAAAGCCCTTAGTGATGAGGTGTGCCACGTAGAAGGATTTCCTGACTGTTGTGGCGATGTGGTTATCGAAAGTGAGACCACTGTCCACTTGTGTCCCTAAGTCTCTCATCACACTATCGATGTTTAGTGTCCTGCCACCTATGTGGTAGTTCATGGGTGCATGTTTTTTTTCCAAAGGGGATGACTATACATTTCCTGGCATTAAGCTTGAGCCCATGGCTCTGGCACCAGGCATCTGTTTCTGTAAGGCCCTTTTGTAGAATATCCACATAATTTGGGGATTCAATAATGGCTCCCAGTTTGCAGTCATCTGCAAACTTTGTTAGCCAGAGTCCCTTAGTGTTGGCCTGTACTTCAGAGAAGTAGATGCCAAACAAGAGTGGTCCCATGACTGAACCCTGAGGTACTCCACTTGTCACTTGTCTGGAGCTGGATTTGGAGTCTGCTACTTTTACAGTCTGGGTTCTGTCAGTAAGCCAGTTGGCAACCCATCAAGTGACATAGGGATTTATGCCCAGCTTAGTAAGTTTATCTATGATTCCAGAGTTGGGGATGGTGTCGAAGGCCTTGGCGAGGTCCAGATAGGCTGTGTGGACCCCCTTGCCCTCGTCCACAGCTCTGGAGACCGATTCAAAGAAGTCAGTTAGATTCAGGAGACAAGATCGGCCCTTCACAAACCCAAACTGGGTGGGGTCCAGTGTCTGGAGGTTGCCAATGTCTTTGTTTGTAAGTTCCATGATAATGCGTTCCATGCCCTTGCAGATCAGGCTTGTCAGACTGATGGGACGGTAGTTTCCGGGATCCAAGGTGGATCCTCCCTTGTGGATCGGGATAACTTTAGCTGTGCGCTACTCAGTGGGCACGAAGCCTGAGGTGAGGCTATGATTGAACATGACACTTAGGTGGGGTGCCAGTTCATTTTGTAGTTCATGTAGTACACAGCCTGGGATGTCATCTGGTCCCATGGATGCTGTATTCTTAGCTTTGGAGAGTGCTGTTTCTATCTGTGTGGCTGTGATTATCAGAATTTGGCAATCGTTTGGTATTGAGATGGGCCCTTTAGGGGGTGAGAGAGGAGTGAAGTTGGCACTAAATCAATCTGCCAGGATATTAGTAAACTCAGATAACACTTTAGACATAAATGAAGAAACCCAATCTTTGCGAAAAGTTAGATATGGCTGACCCACCATTAGAGCTTGCAAATCAAGACATTCTTATAGATGTCAAAGCAATCAGCAACATTGTGTTCCATGTTAAGAACCTTGAATCAGCCTTACTAGTTGGCTCAAATATAGCAAGAGTTAACTTTTCCACTATAAAAGTAAGATCCCAAGATGCAGTCACCTGTTTTCTAGGTAGATAGGTATGTGAAAACCCGAGGAATGCATTAAAAAAGGGTGATCCTTGGGTAGACATACTACAATGGCTGAAAAATGAATAGTGATAGAGGAGCAAGAAAGGACAAAGGATAACACCTCACAAATTTGGTAGAAGCAGAAAATTACCAGCATTAAAAGGGCCTTGGTTCTTATTTTTGCACCAATAAATTCTTTTCCCTTTACTAATATATGATTTCCTAGTAGCAGGCTACTTTGCTTCTTTTAATACCTGCTGTACATCCTCAGAAAGTAAGTGCATAAAACATATTAAAATTCAATCATCCAGCCAGTTTGTTGAAGTCGTTTCAAGATGGGGTGCATCAAACAATCCCTGTCTTGCTTAAGTAGGACCAGAGTGTGAGGAAGCCTGTGGTAACTCCCAGTGGCCATTTCCAAAAAGGGAGAACCAACATTGCTTGGGTCAGAATGGAGTTGCCACAAAGATCTTTGGAGAGTCTTTCTGAAATTGTCCCAGAAATTGTAGTTTATGTGGCCATTTGGGCAGTTTTCTATCTCTTTAAACTTGCTGGCTTAAAAGCCTACGTTTGTACTTCTTCCCCGCTTTTCCTGTAACTAGTCTAATCCAGGTACAGATTTGCTGTATTCAGGACTCTTTGTAAGATTCTGAGCCCCCCAAGCCTTTCTGTGTTGGAGGGAAGCCTTCTAGCTTATCAGTGAGAGTGGTAAACATTAGATAGCCTATCTACCGACAAGAGGAGTGGTTCCTGGCCCAGAAATTGTAGCTATTGGCCATTTGGGCATTTTTTTTCCCATCTCGTTCAACGTTCTGGTTTAAAAGCCTCACTTGTGCTTGTTGGACTGTTGGTAAGCTTCTGAGCCTCACAAGCCTTTCTGTGCTTGAGGAAAGCCTTCTAGTTTATCAGTGGGAGTGGTAAGCACTAGGTAGCCTGTCTACCATGAGAGGAGAGGTTCTTGGCCCAGAAATTGTAGTTTATTGACCATTTGGACAGTTTGTCCATCTCTTTCAACTTTCTGGTTTAAAAGACCACATCTATGCTTGTTTCCCATCTTTCCTGTAACTAACCTACTGGGTAGCACTAGAAAGCCTTAAACTGATACAAGCCTTCTAGCTTAGAAGAGAGACTTTGGAGTGATTAAGTATCAGTTTTCTGTACTTTCTTGCTGTACTTAACTGTTTTCCACCTAAACACATATTTTTCCAGTTTTTATTGTGATTTAAAAGCTAGTTTTTGTCACATATTGTACTTATTTCACTGGCTGCACTTTTAAAAAGTTTTTTGTTTAAATGTTGTAGGCTACACACTAAAGTGAGATAGCCTTTTCTGATAGTTTGTAGTCATTTAAAGCTGTTTTAAGTGTATTTTTTTTACTGTTTTTGCCTTAGCTTTTACAAATACAGAAAAACAAAAAAAATCCTTGTATCCCGCCTTTCTAAGCTAGTATAGTCCAGTTTTCAGGCTGGTGCTGAATTCAGGGCTGTGATACTAGTTTCTGAGTTGCCCATACCTTACTTGGATAGAAGGAAGTTTCTCTGTTCACCTGTGAGAGAGGGGAGCTTTGAGCAACATATCTGTCCCTGGAGGAGTGGCTCCAGCCCAGAAGTTAGTAGTTTATGGGCCATTTTGGGCTAATTTCTCTCTTTCATTTCCCTACTATAAAAACCGCGTTTGCACGGTTTTGCGCACTGGGTAGTGACGGTTAGCTACGGTTAAATTATTCCCGGCTCCACTAAGTTTCCACTTCAGTTTTTCACTTGAAACTAGTCTAACTCTCAACCTAAGCACTCAAAAAGCATCTTACAGCCCAGCACTTGCTCAGGGTGGCCTAATGGTTAAGGTGTTTGCCTTACAAACACAAGGTACAAGGTTTGAGTCTCACAAGGGATAATTAGCTAGGCTTAAAATGGCTCGCAAGGGCAGTTAGCCTAGCACTAATCTATGAACCTATACCCTGACAATGACTGCCCAGTAGGGCAAGGCTCTTTATTCACCCCTCACAAACCATGCGACTAAGCAGCTCACCCTACTATTCAGGCATGACCAAAGGGCAACTTCAGGTGCACTCTCCAGTCCAGCTGGTGAATCTGGGTATCCTGAGGCAATGTTACAACTGCCTCATGTACACAGACAACCCTCTCCTACTACCACAAAACACTAACATATGCGAGAGATGAAATTATACAGCCAAACTGGAAGCTTAGCTGTCTCCACCCAAGACTGGAACAGACAGTCAAGAGGAGAAGGTTAACACTTATACCACACCTCCAGCCGCACACACACCTACTAAAACAACACTGGCAAAAAATACACAAATACACAAAATCATACTCAGAGGCGCTAAATAAAAACCTGCAAAAGCATGAGAGACCTCCAGAGCAGACACCCAAACAACCTGCACCTCCCGTCACAAACCAGACAACAAATAAAACACAAAATCAGTGTGCTGCACAATCACAGCCCTTAAGGCGAAATAACATAACTAACACACTAGTAATAGGTGACTCTATAGTCAAGCACGCTGACGTCTCACTCACTAGGCTGGACAAGCAGAAGGTTACTGTTAACTGCCTGTCAGGAGCCAGAATCCGCCAGATAACACAAGTACTCAAGTCACTCCAGAACAAGTACAAATATGACTCTGTCATTGTTCAGGTTGGTGTGAATGACCTGAGATGTACCTCCCCGTACTACATGGAAAGAGACATGAAACAGCTCTCTGATCATGTAGCCCAGGCTGGTATGACCCTGAGTAGCATCCTGCCCTCACCAAGAATGATACCTAAAGTATAAACAAAAAATGATCAATTTCAACAATTGGCTAAGCTTCTGGTGTCATTCAAAGGGGATGTGTTTGTCAGCCTGGGACGACATGCTCGACAAGCCGCACTGCTTCGCAAAAGACAGCTTGCACCTGTCACCCCTAGGCTTTCGAATACTGGCCAAGACTCTTGCTACCCCCATAGTGTTTTTTTTTAGGCAAGGCTCAAAAGTCAAACCCACGTCCGTAAACAGCACAATTAACAAAAAACTGAGGGTCATGCTACTCAACGCCAGGAGTTTAAATCTCAAAATGCACGCGTGCGAAGCACTCCTCAGTATGGAGAACGCGACATCTGTGCAGTAACTGAAACCTGGTTCAAGGCTCCAGAGAGCACCCCAGCACTAACAGGCTACAACCCATACCACACGTTTCGGCCACAGAACATGGACTGAAACACAAAAGGAGGGGGTGTATCCATATTCATCAAGGATACCTACACCTCCAGGTTAGTGGCGCAGCATGATACCTCTGAGATCATCCATGTGCAACTAACTTCGGGCAAATCTGCAATGCAAATTGTGGCTTGCTACAGATCACCCTCCATGACCCAGGACAACCACTCCACCTTTATGGAGACACTGGAAAACATGAAGGTCCTACCGAACACCCTGATATTGGGTGATTTCAATTACCTTACCATTCACTGGGAAAACTACTCAAGTACAAACTCCCAGGCCCAGCGCTTCCTGGAATTCATCAACTCAAACGCCCTGGATCAGCTGGTAAACTTCCCTATCAGAGGTGAAAACATACTGGACCTGGTCGTCACCAACATGGGCGACAGGTGTTCCACACCGGAGGTCAACCCATCACTGGTTAGATCAGACCATAAACTAATCACTCTGGATGTCCACACCTCTCCCACCACTCCCAGCTAAGGAAACCACAGTAAAAAAACTTTTCTAAAGCAAACTTCACCTTACTTAAGACAGAGGTGGTAAGTTTCACAGCCTCCACGCTGAAGGATAATGCTGCCCAAGATGCAGAAACCTTTACAAATGCACTCTATGAGCACCTACAAGGATGCATGGATCGTGCCATCCCTTGCAAAACCAAGACTCACTCCTCTAAGAGAAGGAAACCAGTTTGGTGGACCCCTGCAATAAACCGGCTATAAAACAGAAGGAGGAAACTAGTTCAGAAAAAAAGCAAATCCCAAGAAGGAAAGACATCCCTGATCAGTATCAGTAAGAAATTAAGTTTCCTCATGAAATCATCCAAGGCTAACTTCGAAAGAAAAATAGCTAAGGATTCAAAAGATAACCACAAAGCCTCCTTTAGCTATGTTAAGAACCTAAGTGGCAACTCACAGATATGCACTGAACTAGTGCAAAATAGCACAAAATATACTGAATCTACTGATATTGCCAACATCCTTGGCAGACAAATTCAGTGCAAATGTCACCCCCCTCTCACCTCCAAAAGGGCCCACAACAATACCGGAAAAGTGTAGTGTCCCAAAAATCACAGACACATGGGTGAAAACAGCCCTTTCAAAGCGTCAATGGGACCAGATGGTGTCCCAGGCTGCGTCTTGCACGAGCTATATAACCAACTAAGCCCCACCTAAACACGCTGTTCAACCTCAGCCTCTCCACAGGCTACGTGCCCATAGAATGGTGTACAGCAACGGTTATTCCTCTCCACAAAGGAGGGGCCACAACTGACCCTGGTGACTATCTCCCCATAAGCCTGACTAGCCTGGTCTGCAAGGTTATGGAGCACATCATTATGGAACTCATTAACAAAGACATTGGGAACCTCCAAACACTTGACCCGACCCAGTTCGGCTTTGTTAAGGGTAGATCATGCCTACTAAACCTGGCTGACTTCTTCAGGGCAGTCACCAAGGCCATAGACGAGGGAAAGGTGGTTCACACAGGGTACCTTGATCTCACCAAGACTTTCGACACCATTCCTCACTCTGGTATTACAGAAATACTCACCAGCCTGAACATAAACCCCTACGTCATGAGATGGCTTACAGACAGAACTCGCACGGTAAGAATAGCGGGCTCCAGGTCTGACTCTAAACCAGTCACAAGTGGTGTCCCGCAAGGCTCGGTCCTGGGACCCCTACTGTTCGGCATGTACTTCTCAGAAGTACAGGCAACTCAGGAGGACTATGGCTAACCAAATTCGCCGATGACTGCAAACTGGGAACCATAATTGACTCTCCAGCTGACACGGACATCCTCCAAAAGGGCCTTACTGAGAAGGACACCTGGTGTCAAAGTCATGGCCTCAAGCTAAATGCCAAGAAATGCATGGTCATCCTGTTTGGGAAAAACAAAAAACTCACGAATTACCACACAGGTGGCAGCCCCCTTAATACAGAAGGGGTAATAAGAGATCTGGGGACCCAGGTAGATAATCCGTCCTTTGACAATCATATTGCCAAAGTAGTTAGGAAATCCTTCTATGTGGCCCACCTAATTACTAAATGGTTCGCATCTAGAAATAAAGAGGTTATAGTGCCCCTCTACTCGTCACTCAGACCCATCATAGAGTACAATGCCCCATTTGGGATGTACCTCACAAGACACTTTCAACAGCTGGAAAGACCACAAAAGTACTTCACCAAGAGGATTACTGGCCTCAAACATATGTCCTATGCAGCCCAACTGAAAAAACTCCGGCTGTACTCAGTGGCATATCGCTTACTCAGAGGTGATCTCTGCCTGACTTACAAAGCCATGTCCAACTCAGAATTGATGGACATGCTCCACCTAAAGAAATCCAAGTCACTGCCAGCCATGCGCTCTAGTGAGCTAAACCTCGCCACAACAATAAATAGAACATTCTGGAGGGATAGATTACTGTCATAGAGACTCCCCATGCTTTAGAACAAAATTCCAAATTACATCAGGCAGAGCCCCTCAGTAACACTCTTCAAGAGAAACCTTGACGAGTGGTTGGGTAACAGAAAATACACCCCTGGGATCACTTCATTGGCTCTGCTTGGCAGAGGATCAGTTAATTAATCAATGGGGCAGCGAAAGCCGACACTCTGGCTAGGCTTATAAATGCCCTCGGGCACATAGCCTAGTACCTACCTATGAACCTATGACCCTAGATATCAATGGAAATAGTGAAAATGCATAAAAGAACATTCCTGTCCAAAGAAATGAGACTGTATCTGTTTACCAGGTCTGCTTGCAAGGAGTCTTGAAACAGAGTTTGCCAGTTATTTGCTGAGAATGGAGCCAAAAAGATCTACATGAAGTGTTCCCCATAAATGGATCAAATCCTGGAATACACCCTGATTCAACTTACATTTATAAGGGTCTGTCCTGGTCCTGCTTAGCTTGGCTGTCACAGTGTTTTACTCTGATATAAGATCATGTAGTATAAAATTTGGTTAAAATGCTATATCCAAGGTTACTATGGCTAACTTTGGTGCTGTCTGCAAACATTTGCCGAGGCTCTGGACACCACAGATGACAGAGAGTTGACTGGATTTAACACTGCCAACATCTCTTTTATGCTTGTGTGTTCTGTCTTTTTGTTCTAAAGACCCTGCACTTTTTCCACACAGACAGCTCCCCAAGCAAAGTCTGAGGTGTCTGTAGTTGCAGACTGTACTAGAGCTGGAAGGGGAAAAGGGAGACCTGGACTCAGATATAATTGGCCTCTCTAGCAAAGCAATTCATTTTTACAAATCAAAACTGGGGTTTGAAAAGTCAAAGGAGTTGATGGTGAGACCAAACCAATTTAGGCACCATTGAATCTTTCTTGTCTGGAGTTTGATTAAAGAAATCATGAAAATTATGGAAGCCATGAATCCTACTATCCGGAGACATTTCCTTGCTGAAGTCCTGGACTACGTTGAAAACCTCAGGAATATATGTATATACAGATATATTTTTTTTCCTATGGAAGACAAGCTCTTGGAAATCAAGTATCTAGAAGACACTCCATGAAAACAATCATGTGGGAAGGAGTCAGACAAAACTTCTTGAGTGTTCTCCTGGAAACCCAGTCTGCAAAGGAGATCTCTTTCACAAGTGAGAGATTCCTGACAACTTAAATTTGACAAAACTAATCAAGTTATCTAAAAAAGGAAATATTGTGAATACCTTAAAATCTGTAACAGGCTATTACAAGAGCTAGACACTTTGTGAATGCTGCTTGGAGCACTGAATACCCAAAGGGTAGCGTAGAGAATTGATAGTGTAATCCAGAAAGAGAAAAAACTTAAATATTTGAAATCAGACATTAGGAAAAAGCTGATATTCATCATTTAAATATAACTTCATCAGAAATCCCAAATGGGGACTAAGGAGTAACATGTTATGAAGGGATAACCTTTTGAACTTGGGTACTCTCACAAACAGGTTCAGAAAGGAAAGATTCGGAACTGGTGTCCAAGAATCTTCACTCTTTGGCACCAGAAACATTCCTGAATAAAACCCTTCTCCTGACTGAGGGGGGGACCTTGGTCCATAAACCTCTAAGATAGCAGATGCCGAATGAAAGGACGAAAAAAAGGAATTTGATCTGGTAGATGAGGGGGAAATCTCTCAAAAAGGAGAAGAGAGACCAACTGCCATCTATTATCCTGATGGATCACTTACTTTCAGAAACCATTTATCTGAAACTATCTATCTGGAGGTTTAGACTTTCTGAAGGATTACGGGTTTGCCAGGGTGGGAAGAGAGTCTTGCAAATAGCCATTTAGCCATTCAAGCTTATTCATAGGTTTATAGGTGTTTACTAGGCTAATGACCACAAGGACCTTTTTAAGCCTACCCATGCATCATGAATCTCTGATGAGTTCTAACACTCTTGATAAATGTAAGCATGGGCCTGGGAGATGAACCATTTACAGGTTACCTGAGTCCATTAGAGACATAGGTGCCAAACCAGGGATGAATTTCCAGTTTCCCATCCAATTGTTCAAGTTGCACTTGAATTGGGTTAGGGAGGAACTCTGCTTCACATAGATGGGGAGCCTATTCCATAGACAATGTAGTCTCCGGGATACATACCTAGCTCACCAGCAGGTCCTATTTATATCACAGGCAAGGTTTAAGTCTTTAGAATGGGTAATTCTGGCACTGTTTGTTTTGTGGATATGCAGGAGGTCCATCAGAGTGGGGTCTGACAATGCCCTGTATGCCAGGCACAGATCTCCCTTCAAAACCCTGTAGGAGACAGAATAAACAGAAAGGACCTTGAGGCGGTCAGCATAGGATATATTACTTACACCCTGTATTCTTTTAGTGAGGAACCTCTATGGACGTTCCAGTTGTTGGGATATGCCTGGTTAGGTACATACCAAAGGGTGCATTATACTCAATGATAGGTCTAATGAATGTCAAATACAGTGGAACAATTACTTCCTTGGACTTAGATGCCATACCTTTGTTTATAAGTTGAGCAAGATAGAATGATTTCCTCACCACTGTAGACATGTGATGATCAAAGGCTAGATTACTATCTGTGTGTGTCCCTAAGTCCCTGACTACTGGGTCAATTTCTAAGGGGTGTGTTGTCAATATGACAGTTGCCAGGGATGGATGACTTCCCAAAGGATACTATTATGCATTTCTTGGCATTTAGTTTTAGTCCATGGCTCTGACACCAGTTGTTTGTCTGTGTCAGCCCCTCCTGGAGAACATTTGTGTCAGCATGAGATTCAATGACGGCTCCTAACTGTTTTTATGTTTATGCCTTTTGAAATGTTTATTTTAATGTATGCACAGTCACCTTATTGCTACTGCTATCACATTCTGTATTAAATAATGACTTTTACAATTTCATTGGCTAATTAATTAATTTTATTGGGTAGAGGAAGTATAAAGGGAATGGTTTTATCAGTCAGTCCGTATCTGAAGAAGTAATTTCAAACCAAAACATATTGTTTAGGAGATGTTAATGTGAATGTAAGATTTGTACGTGTTTTTTATTAAAGTGATGATTTGATGCTACAGCAGCTGGTCTTCGATCCTTGGTGGTACCTGTGGATGTTTTCTTAGTAATTTTCAGTGCCTTGGTGATCTTTTGGTGTGTTTTAGTAGTTTTATTCACCATGAAGGTGAATATCAGCTCGGAAGCCGAAGAAAGAGGAAAAAAGGAGGAGCTTGGCCAAGCCAGGAAGTTAATCAGCCAATAAACACAGCTCATTGACCTGCTTACTCTCCTAAGCCAATCGATGATCAAGATAGAAAGGTGGGAGGATGGCAGAATGGTTAAGGTGTTTACCTTACAGACACAAGGTGCAGGGTTTGATTCTCACATGAGGTAATTGACTAGGCTTAAAAAAATGGCCCACAAGGGCAATTAGCCTAGTACTAATCTATGAACCTATGAATCTATGAGTGCAAGGGGGGGCATTCCCTAGAAACACTGGCTGCAAGGGAAACCAGACAACGTGAATACGGAACTGGTGAAGGTGTTTCAGGCTCAAATGCAGGCGTTTCCAACGATGAGGCAGATTTTTTCAAACCCCTTTGGCTTTCAGGGGCTTGGAAGGAGACCTGGTGATTAAGGATAAAGGAACTCCTTTACTTACCAAAGGGCAAGAAGAAAGGACATCCTGGGTATCCTGAGGCAATGTTACAACTGCCTCATGTACACAGACAACCCTCTCCTACTACCACAAAACACTAACATATGCGAGAGATGAAATTATACAGCCAAACTGGAAGCTTAGCTGTCTCCACCCAAGACTGGAACAGACAGTCAAAAGGAGAAGGTTAACACTTGTACCACACCTCCAGCCGCACATACACCTACTAAAACAACACTGGCAAAAAATACACAAATACACAAAATCATACTCAGAGGCTCTAAATAAAAACCTGCAAAAGCATGAGAGACCTCCAGAGCAGACACCCAAACAACCTGCACCTCCCGTCACAAACCAGACAACAAATAAAACACAAAATCAGTGTGCTGCACAATCACAGCCCTTAAGGCGAAATAACATAACTAACACACTAGTAATAGGTGACTCTATAGTCAAGCACGCTGACGTCTCACTCACTAGGCTGGACAAGCAGAAGGTTACTGTTAACTGCCTGTCAGGAGCCAGAATCCGCTACATAACACAAGTACTCAGGTCACTCCAGAACAAGTACAAATATGGCTCTGTCATTGTTCAGGTTGGTGTGAATGACCTGAGATGTACCTCCCCGTACTACATGGAAAGAGACATGAAACAGCTCTCTGATCATGTAGCCCAGGCTGGTATGACCCTGAGTAGCATCCTGCCCTCACCAAGAATGATACCTAAAGTATAAACAAAAAATGATCAATTTCAACAATTAGCTAAGCTTCTGGTGTCATTCAAAGGGGATGTGTTTGTCAGCCTGGGACGACATGCTCGACAAGCCGCACTGCTTCGCAAAAGACAGCTTGCACCTGTCACCCCTAGGCTTTCGAATACTGGCCAAGGCTCTTGCTACCCCCATAGTGGCTTTTTTAGGCAAGGCTCAAAAGTCAAACCCACGTCCGTAAACAGCACAATTAACAAAAAACTGAGGGTCATGCTACTCAACACCAGGAGTTTAAATCTCAAAATGCACGCGTGCGAAGCACTCCTCAGTATGGAGAACGTGACATCTGTGCAGTAACTGAAACCTGGTTCAAGGCTCCAGAGAGCACCCCAGCACTAACAGGCTACAACCCATACCACACGTTTCGGCCACAGAACATGGACTGAAACACAAAAGGAGGGGGTGTATCCATATTCATCAAGGATACCTACACCTCCAGGTTAGTGGCGCAGCATGATACCTCTGAGATCATCCACGTGCAACTAACATCGGGCAAATCTGCAATGCAAATTGTGGCTTGCTACAGATCACCCTCCATGACCCAGGACAACCACTCCACCTTTATGGAGACACTGGAAAACATGAAGGTCCTACCGAACACCTTGATATTGGGCGATTTCAATTACCCTACCATTCACTGGGAAAACTACTCAAGTACAAACTCCCAGGCCCAAAGCTTCCTGGAATTCATCAACTCAAACGCCCTGGATCAGCTGGTAAACTTCCCTATCAGAGGTGAAAACATATTGGACCTGGTCGTCACCAACATGGGCGACAGGTGTTCCACACCGGAGGTCAACCCATCACTGGTTAGATCAGACCATAAACTAATCATTCTGGATGTCCACACCTCTCCCACCACTCCCAGCTAAGGAAACCACAGTAAAAAACTTTTCTAAAGCAAACTTCACCTTACTTAAGACAGAGGTGGTAAGTTTCACAGCCTCCACGCTGAAGGATAATGCTGCCCAAGATGCAGAAACCTTTACAAATGCACTCTATGAGCACCTACAAGGATGCATGGATCGTACCATCCCTTGCAAAACCAAGACTCACTCCTCTAAGAGAAGGAAACCAGTTTGGTGGACCCCTGCAATAAACCGGCTATAAAACAGGAGGAGGAAACTAGTTCAGAAAAAAAACAAATCCCAAGAAGGAAAGACATCCCTGATCAGTATCAGTAAGAAATTAAGTTTCCTCATGAAATCATCCAAGGCTAACTTCGAAAGAAAAATAGCCAAGGATTCAAAAGATAACCACAAAGCCTCCTTTAGCTATGTTAAGAACCTAAGTAGCAACTCACAGATATGCACTGAACTAGTGCAAAATAGCACAAAATATACTGACTCTACTGATATTGCCAACATCCTTGGCAGACAAATTCAGTGCAAATTTCACCCCCCTCTCACCTCCAAAAGGGCCCACAACAATACCAGAAAAGTGTAGTGTCCCAAAAATTACAGACACACGGGTTAAAACAGCCCTTTCAAAAGCCAAAAACACAGCGTCAATGGGACCAGATGGTGTCCCAGTTTGCGTCTTGCACGAACTACATAACGAACTAAGCCCCACCTAAACACGCTGTTCAACCTCAGCCTCTCCACAGGCTACGTGCCCATAGAATGGCGTACAGCAACGGTTATTCCTCTCCACAAAGGAGGGGCCACAACTGACCCTGGTGACTATCTCCCCATAAGCCTGACTAGCCTGGTCTGCAAGGCTATGGAGCACATCATTATGGAACTCATTAACAAAGACATTGGGAACCTCCAAACACTTGACCCGACCCAGTTCGGCTTTGTTAAGGGTAGATCATGCCTACTAAACCTGGTTGACTTCTTCAGGGCAGTCACCAAGGCCATAGACGAGGGAAAGGTGGTTCACACAGGGTACCTTGATCTCACCAAGACTTTCGACACCATTCCCCACTCGGGTATTACAGAAATACTCACCAGCCTGAACATAAACCCTCCATGAGATGGCTTACAGACAGAACTCACACAGTAAGAATAGCGGGCTCCAGGTCTGACTCTAAACCAGTCACAAGTGGTGTCCCGCAAGGCTCGGTCCTGGGACCCCTACTGTTCGGCATGTACTTCTCAGAAGTACAGGCAAACACAGCAGGACTATGGCTAACCAAATTCGCCGATGACTGCAAACTGGGAACCATAATCGACTCTCCAGCTGACACGGACATCCTCCAAAAGGGCCTTACTGAGATGGACACCTGGTGTCAAAGTCATGGCCTCAAGCTAAATGCCAAAAAATGCATGGTCATCCTGTTTGGGAAAAACAAAAAACTCACGAATTACCACACAGGTGGCAGCCCCCTTAATACAGAAGGGGTAATAAGAGATCTGGGGACCCAGGTAGATAATCCGTCCTTTGACAATCATATTGCCAAAGTAGTTAGGAAATCCTTCTATGTGGCCCATCTAATTACTAAATGGTTCGCATCTAGAAATAAAGAGGTTATAGTGCCCTCTTCTCACTCAGACCCATCATAGAGTACAATGCCCCATTTGGGATGTACCTCACAAGACACTTTCAACAGCTGGAAAGACCACAAAAGTACTTCACCAAGAGGATTACTGGCCTCAAACATATGTCCTATGCAGCCCAACTGAAAAAACTCCGGCTGTACTCAGTGGCATATCGCTTACTCAGAGGTGATCTCTGCCTGACTTACAAAGCCATGTCCAACTCAGAATTGATGGACATGCTGCACCTAAAGAAATCCAAGTCATGCCAGCCATGGCTCTAGTGAGCTAAACCTCGCCCAACAATAAATAGAACATTCTGAGGGATAGATTACTACAGAGACTCCCCATGCTTTAGAACAAAATTCCAAATTACATCAGGCAGAGCCCTCAGTAACACTCTTCAAAGAAACCTAACGAGTGGTTGGGTAACAGAAAATACACCCTGGGATCACTTCATTGGCTCTGCTTGGCAGAGGAGTATTAATCCGAATGCAGCTTGACACTCTGGCTAGGCTTATAAATGCCCCGGGCACAGCCTAGTACCTACCTTGAACCTATGACCCTAGATATCAATGAAATAGTGAAAATGCATAAAGAACATTCCTGTCCAAAGAAATGAGACTGTATCTGTTTACCAGGTCTGCTTGCAAGGTCTTGAAACAAGTTTGCCATAATTTGCTGAGAAGGCCCAAAAAGTCTCAGAATCCATAAATGGGATCAAACCTGGTTCAAGGCTCCCGATCAACCTCACTTTTAAGGTCTTTCCTGGTTCATTGCTTCCAGTGTTTTACCCCGGGCCACACCACAATAAGAATTGGTTAAACATATTATCAAGGATTTCCCACCTCAATTTTGGGCGTCGCAACATTTGCGAAACCTCCAGCACAATTTAACCCGAGGCTTAACTGGATTAATTTGTAGCATCTACTTGCACCCTTCATCTTTTGACCCACACAGCCCCTGGCACTTTTGGCAAGACAGCTCCCCAAACACCAAATATTGGGTGATTCAACTACCGAATATAGAAGGGGAACATTACAAGCCTGGACTTTTTACCAATGGTTCCTGGAAATCATAAATTCAAATGCCATGGAACAACTAGTCACCGCCCACAAGAGGAGAAAATATACTAGATCTCATCATCACAAACATGGGGACAAAATGCTCCACACCGAAGTATATCCCTCATTGGTGAGATCAGATCATAAACTAATCTCACTGGATATCCACATCCCCCACCCCAAACAAAAGACCACAGTGAAGAACTTCTAAAGCAAACTTCACACTACTCAAGACTGGTGTGGTATCCTTCAAGGCCCCGAGCCAGTGGAAACCACAACCCAAGCTGCGGAAGCCCTTACAAATGCCTTCTAGAACACCTCCAGGACTGCATGGATCAGGCAATCCCTAATAAAACCAAGACTCTTTCCACCAAGGGCAAACGTCCAGTCTGGTGGACCCCAGCCATAAACAAACTTTACAATAAGAGGAGAAAGCTGTTACATGATAGAGCAAAATCCATAAGAGAAGACACCTTTGATCATTATTAGTAAAAAAATACGAGCACTCATAAAATCATCCAAGGCCAACTTTGAGAGAAAAATTGCCATAGATTTAAAAGACAATCATAAGGCCTTCTTCAGCTATGTTAGAAACCTGGGTGGAAACTCCCAGATATGCTCAGAATTAGTCCAAAATGATACAAAAATCACTGAACCCACAGACATTGCCAACATACTGGCAGACAGGTTCAGTGCAAACTTCACCCCCCCCTCCCCCCCAAAAGGAGAGATAACTATCCCAGCGGAGTGCAGCCTCCCAGACATCTCAATGCGCAGGTGAAAGCTCTCTCTAAAGCTAAAAACACAGCATCAATGGGACCGGATGGTGTTCCCGGCTGTGTGCTACACGAACTCAATGAGGAACTAAACCCGCACATAAGGCAGCTGTTTAATCTTAGCCTTACCACAGGATACGTGCCCAAGGAGTGGCGTACGGCAACTGTGGTCCCACTCCACAAAGGCGGTGCCTCTACGGACCCTGGTAATTACCACCCCATAAGCTTAACAAGCCTGGTCTGCAAAGCTATGGAGAGGATCATAATGGAACTCATAAACAAAGACATAGGGGACTTGCAGACATTGGACCCGACCCAGTTTGGCTTTGTCAAGGCAGATCATGCCTTTTGAACTTGGTCGACTTCTTCGAAACAGTCACCAAGGCCATTGATGAGGGAAAGGCAGTCCATACAGCCTACCTTGACCTTGCAAAAGCTTTCGACACAATACCCCACTCTGGTATTACAGAGAAACTTACCAGCTTAAATGTAAACCCATATGTCACAAGATGGGTTGCAAACTGGCTAAAGGACAGAACCCACAGGGTTAGAGTAGCTGGCGCCATGTCAGACTCCAAGCCGGTCACAAGTGGTGTCCCACAGGGCTCAGTCCTTGGCCCCCTGTTGTTCGGCATCTACTTCTCAGAAGTACAGGCTAACATAGGAGGACTATGGCTGACAAAGTTTGCAGATGACTGCAAACTGGGAGCCATAGTGGAAAGTACATCGGACACAGATATCCTTCAGAGGGGTCTCACGGAAAATGACAGCTGGTGCCATGGCCTGAAGTTAAATGCCAAAAAATGTATAGTCATACCCTTCGGGAAAAACAAGGTAACCCCAAGCTACCATATAGGTGGCAATCCACTAAGCACAGAAGAGGTTATCAGGGACCTGGGGACCCAGGTTGACAGTGGCCTTTCTTTTGACACTCACATTGCTAAAGTGGTTAGAAAAACCTTCTACATTGCCCACCTGATCATGAAGGGATTCACATCCAGATCAAGTGAGGTCATTGTTCCCCTGTACTCTTCACTTATCAGACCAATGATCGAGTACAATGCCCCATTCGGGATGTATCTCCCCCCCGGGAAACCCCCTGGCCAAAGCAATTGTGAGAAAACTCTATTCAGTCGCATACCGCTGCTCAAGGTGACCTCCAAAACGGCCCTTCCCCAGGAATTAAGGGAAACTCCACCTCAAAAAACCAAAAATACCGCCCTAGAGGAACCCCTTAAACCTTCACGGAATTAAAAAGGACATGCTAAAAATTTCCCAGAACTCCTAGGTAATAAACCGGCCCGGAAAGACCTGCTGATGAGGAAATCTCTCAAAAAGGAGAAGAGAGACCAACTGCCATCTATTATCCTGATGGATAACTTACTTTCAGAAACCATTTATCAGAAACTATCTATCTGGAGGTTTAGACTTTCTGAAGGATTACGGGTTTGCCAGGGTGGGAAGAGAGTCTTGCAAATAGCCATTTAGCCATTCAAGCGTATTCATAGGTTTATAGGTGTTTACTAGGCTAATGACCACAAGGAAAAGCAAGGCACGCACGGTGGACTGTGGTGCTCGGTCCAAACCAACGAAGCACTAACCAAAAAGGGACCAGCACACTTAGTAGCAGATTAAAATCCAAATATTTAATTATTCAAACGGTAGCTAACAAGTAACCTTTCTTGCAATTACACAGACCGGTTTCGGCTAGTGTAGCCTTTTTCAATGTGAATTTTACATTACACAAAACAATTACTAAGCAAAACACCCTAACATCATGGTACTGTATTTATACCCTTCATTTAAAGTGGTATCCTCCTAAACTTGTTTAGTGGATAATACTGCAATGACAATTTGGAACATATACAAAAATCATTAAATACATTCTAGTTAATGAACATACAACTAATATCCTAACAATTTACACTTGGCTATATGTAAATGCCAATTATTTAGATTCTAATAAATTCTTTGTTTGTAAATATTATAACCATATATGTTGACTGGAACAGCAAAACGAAACTTCGGCCCCACCAATGAGCGTGTAATGGCTCAAAAATCCACGACCAGTAGAGTTTAACTCACAGTTTATTGTATGTTAAACAGGAAACACACCATCAAACGACAGTAAAAACAAACGGAAGGTTCCATCCAAGTGCGTGGCACTAAACAGAGCCCACTACATCAAACGGGACAGTGCACAATAAAAAATAACGTTAAAGGCAAACAAGTTGAGCGCTTTCAACCATATCCATGGTCTTCATCAGAACTAACAGTAAACCCATTAAAAAACTCTATTTATAAGTTCTTTGGCGCCAAAAACAGCTGATGAAATTTTAAAGATACATTGCACTTCCTCTATATGAAATGTAAACAACGCAAGTAACACAAATGACACAATGAAACAAATATAATCAACCTTATAAAAATAATCCTCCTTAAAAATACACATGGTAAGAAAAAATTACATAAGCATTGTTCAAAAATATATTATTAAAAATATAAAAATATATTGCAAATGTTGAGCATATTAAAAATGCCTCCTAATGAGTAAAACTCTATACTCACTATGTACTGTGCAAATAGCGTAGCTAGATAAGCGTTTTAACTAGCTGTGCAAAAATACTTTAAAAATACATCATTAACTGTACAAAAACGCTAACAAATGGAAATAGATGTTGGAGATAAGAAACAATATGCCTACTAAATGTGGGAACTTCTGTGCTTGAACTATCTACCTCTCAAACTTTTTTTGATGAATGTTCATTAATTAAGTAAGCATCAATTGATTAAATATCAGAATATCAGAATATAATTTAAAAATGAATTTTTGCACAGCTAGTTAAAACGCTTATCTAGCTACGCTATTTGCACAGTACATAGTGAGTATAGAGCTTACTTTCCAAAGGGCAAGAAGAAAGGACATCCCTAAATGCTACAAGATGAAAAACAACGGACTTCAAAGACTGTCTGCAGGTTAGTTTCTCTAATGATTTTAGAGAAAAAGCTGTTAAACCTGGGCCTGTCTCGGACACTTACCAAAACAATGTGAATAAACTGTATAGATTGGGTGACTGACTGAAGAGTTTAGATATAGAAAATTCATACTTAAAGGAATGTATTTTGAAAGGTATTGTTCCTAAAGGGCTTAGGGTATGCAAGTACCCAAATAATGTCAAGCCTGGTAGTACTTTTCACAAAGAAATGACTGAAATATTTTACAGATGCGGGTCTGGTAGTACTTTTCACAAAGAACTGATTGAACAGATGTGGACTAGACATTTTTAAAAGTATTATAGATGAAAATGATAGAATTAAAAATGACTTGGTGAAAGAAATAGACATTTTGAATGACGGTGTTATGAATGATTTAATGCATTCAATTCCAGCAGAGAAGACTAAAGATGATAACATTAGGAGAGATATAGAGGCCTATTGTAATGAGTTAATTACAAGGAAAATTAAAAAGCTGGAGAGGGATATTAAAGAATATGCAAATAACACAAATTACCCCAAACCCAAGAACAGAGTAAGGTTTTGGGAAAAGGAAAATTACAGAGTTGAGGAAGTTAATGAAATGCCCAGGATAGGACAGCAGTTAGGTGAGTTAGATGATTTTTCTCACCAGCCCCCCCCCCCCTCCCGAAGATCAGAGAGAAAAAAAAAATAGGAATGATCAAAACTATCAGCAGCACCAAAATATTTGGAGGGATAGAGGAAGGGGGGGGGGGGATGCTGAATAATGCACTTATCACCCAACCCAACTTGGACAGTGAAATCACCAAACAGGATTCAGGAAACTCATACAGATTCGTTAAAGGAGATTTTAGTATTTACAATTTTAGTCATGTTACGTTAGAGAAAGAACATTTCAATATTCTCTCTAAGTGGTTGAAGTACATATCCTCTAGGAAAGGTGATCTGGCAAAGACTCTTTTAGACATCAAAATGTTTATTAGGAAGATTAATTTTGAACTCATCTTTAGTGGGAATAAGAGTCCAGACCCAGGTGGGCTAGGGAAAAAAAGTGTTTTTAACCCACCCTTACATCCCCAAATAAAAAATTTTGAGAAGATTGTGGAAAGTGAGGTTAAAAAAATGTTCACGAAGTAAGATATAAGACCAATCTACAAGTGAATGAAATATTTTAAATGATTTGAGGCAGGACAAGAATTTAATTTAAGGGTAATGAAACCTGACAAAGGGGGTTACACATTGTGTTAATGGACTGTTTAACATATTAAGGCAAAATGAATGACATCTTAAGAGATTCTTCAAGATATTCTGTGGTGTCTAGGAATGAAATCAATATTGCTTATAGGAGGATAGACATGGCACTTGAAGATCTTTTACTGGAAGGTTAAATTGATCTAAAAACTTTAAATTTTCTGAAAGTGGAGAAACCAAGAATCCCCACAATGTTTGAGATCCCCAAAATACATAAAATGGGAATGACCCACCACTTAGATCTATAGTGTCGGCAGAAGGCTTGAAGACCTTGCCTCTGGCTAAATATGTGGATAGTAAATTAAAAACATTATGGTTGAAAAGGAATAACATTTTGAGGGATTCTTGGGATTTTTTAAGATGCCTTAACAAAGAACATTTTTGTGACATTTCTTTCCTCACAAAGATGTAGTTGATTTATTTTCTTGCATTCCTCACCAAGAGGGCCTCCTGCTGTTGGAAGAAATTATTTATAAGAATGGCTCACTCACACACGACAAATGTATGGTGGTTATGCAATTAATTGATTTGGTGTAGAAATACAATTTAATTTATTTTAAAGGGGAATTGTTTCACCAGACAAAAGAGGTGCAGCCTGTGCCCCTACATATGCAAATTTTGTCTTGGCAAGATGGGAAGAGAAAGTAGTGCTACATTCTTTATACTGTGACAACTGGATCTTATACAAAAGATTTTTAGATTACATGTATTTTATGGACTGGGCCTGTGGAAGTTATTAATGATTTTATTGTTTTTTTAAATAACACTACTGAGTTTTTAGAATTTTCGTTGAAGGTTGGGTGTCGAGCTGGCACATCAGGGTTTCGTAAAAATGTACTGCCAATCATTGGCAGACTGGACTTCTGCTGTGGTGACCCCTTACAGGGAAAAAGCTAAAAGACAAACAACAACAACACATAGTGTCAGTCAAGAAAAACTACAATATCTGGACGTTGAGATATACAAGGAGAATAATGAATTTAATGCAAACGTTTATAGAAAAAGCACATTCTCAAACTCATATCCACACTATAATAGTGCGCATCCTACACACTACAAGAAAAATATTGTTAAAGGGCAATATATAAGATCAAGTAGAATGATGTCGGACAATGAGGAATTCTTTAAAGAGAGGTTTTATCAAGGCAGATTTTTACAGCTAGGAAATATCCTACTTCGTTGATCAGGTAGAAAAGGAGGTATGTGAAAGGAGATTGGACACATTTAGGCTTATTTTAGGTATCAGCCTCCAAAAATCAAGAGAAGGAGAATCAGGATAAACAGGATTCATATGGAAATGCCTTGGTAATAGAGTATAATGGAAGTTCTAATTTGATCAGATCTATTTTAGACATTGAATGGAATAGATTTGTTGCACTTACAGATCTCAAAGTTATCAAAGAACAAATTAAAAGTGTTTTTTAGAAACTTATTTGAGTCTGAAAATTTTATTAGAGAAAGAAATTGGGCAGAACAGTGCAACAAGGAAAAGAAAAGGAACTTTGAAGTGTGATCCCTGTGCCCAATGTAGTTATATAGCAAATAAGGAGAGTATTTATTTGGAAAGTAGGAACACAATGATTATGAGTAAGGAATATAGTAATTGTGAGACCAGTGAACTCGTCTATTTAGTCATATGGTTTACGGGAGGAGACAATAGAATTCAGGGAGCTATGGTGGTAGATCACCGTCCAAGCAAACAAATTTCCTGGACTAAATGATTATATTTCAATTGCCCCTGTGCTCAAGTTAAGGGCAGTTAAGCTTTAATGATGTTTTCGTAGAGAAATATTTATTTGTCAAGTCTTTGCAACATGTATTTATTTACTTTTTAAACAGATTTCTAGTAGTACAATTGATTTTCAGCAGTGAATGCATTTATTTGCAACATATATATAAATTTACAATATTTATAATGTCATTTAAATGTTAAATGTTAAGTCAAAGTATATGTTGTGGTTGTATTTATTGTCAGTTTTAAGGGTGCATTTTCAAGAATGGACACTACAGGGAGGTTTATGTTCACTTTTCCATGTTTTTTATGCAAACTTTTAAAGTTTTAAAAGGAAAGGAATTAAACATTAATTTATGAAAGTTTTAATAACGCATACTATTATTTCTTAAGCAAAAGTATTCTGATAGTATAGATTTTAAAATGTCAATTGTTTATGCCTTTTGAAACGTTTATTTTAATGTATGCACAGTCACCTTACTGCTACTGCTATCACATTCTGTATTAAATAATAATGACTTTTACAATTTCACTGGCTAATTAATTAATTTTATTGGGTAGAGGAAGTATAAAGGGAATGGTTTTATCAGTTAGTCTGCATCTGAAGAAGTAATTTCAAACCAAAACATATTGGTTAGGAGACGTTAATGTGAATGTAAGATTTGTACATGTTTTTCATTAAAGTGGTGATTTGACACTACAGCAGCTGGTCTTCGATCCTTGTTGGTACCTGTGGATGTTTTTTTAGTAATTTTTGGTACCTTGGTGATCTTTTGGTATGATTTCCTCACCACTGTAAACATGTAATGATCAAAGGTTAGATTACTATCTGTGTGTATCCCTAAGTCCCTGATTACTGTGTCAACTCTAAGGGTTTTGTTGTTAATATTTATTTATTTATTTCCAGTTTGATGACCGGGGAGCTCCACTGGGCTCAAACAGCCCATTTTCAGTGGAGGCCCGGGGAGAAAAGCTCCAATAATACATTGTACAAGCTCCATAATATGAAGTACAATACATAGTGGAAACAGAAACAAACTAAGCAAATTTTACATACAAAATAGCAAAAACTAAAGAAGTTAAACAGCAGCTTGGAGAAGGCTGTAAATCATATTTACATGTTTAGTGGTTGAGAACAGTAGTACAAGGTTAAATTAATACAGAGGTTTAAATCATCTGAGAATGATATAGAAGTAACATTAGCATGGATGAGTTCTTTATGCGTGAATATTAGCATGAGTTAAATTAATACAGAGGTGTAAATCCTCTGAGAGTGGTATAGAGGTAGCATTAGCAAGAAGGTGGTACATATGGTTAATCAATAGTGTGTAAGGAAGAACAAACTTTGTGTGTTATAAAGTATTTATGTATTAAGCAGGTTAGTTAGGTGGAGTGCAATTGCATTTCCAATTTTGGGAGAGGTAAGAATGCAGCTGGGTTTTGAAGTGTTCAGAGTTCTCAGAAATTCTTACAGATGGAGAGAGAAATTTCCATTTTTTGGTGATGGAAAAGGATAGGAGAAGCTGACCAGCGGGACGGCTTGATTTATAAACAGAGATTAGATTTTGGTGGTTAGATCTTAGAGTTCTGTTTGGGGTGTATAATGTTAAGATGTTTGTTAGTGCTGGGCATATAGTTGGTTTGAAAATAAGCTTGTGAGCACTGATGAGTTGGAAGTAGTCAAGGTAGTCTGGGAGTTCTAGCCATTGCATGATAGTTGCCAGGGATGGATGACTTCCTAAAGGATACTATTATGCATTTCTTGGCATTTAGTTTTAGTCCACGGCTCTGACACCAGTTGTTTGTGTCAGCCCCTCTTGGAGAACATTTGTGTCAGTATGAGATTCAATGACAACTCCTAATTTGCAATAATCTGCAAACTTAGCCAGAGACCACTGACACTGGCCTTGAACTTAGCCAGAGACCACTGACACTGGCCTTGACTTCTGAGAAGTAAATGCCAAAAAGGAGCAGTCCAAGGACTGATCCCTGAGGGAATCCACTTGTGACTGGCCTCTTTGTAGAGTGGACTCCCCAATTCTAACTTCCTGGGGTCCTGTCTGTGAGTCAGTTAGCTATCCACCGGGTGACACATGGGTTTGCACCTAACCTCTTGAGTTTGTGAACAATGCCCAAGTGGGGTACTGTGTCAAATACCTTTGCCAGGTCAAAGTAGACAGTGTGAACAATTCTGCCCTCATCCATTGCTTTGGTGACTTTCTCAAAGTCCACCAGGGTGAGTAAGCATGATCTGCCCTTGACGAAACCAAACTGGGTTGGGTCCAATGTCTGGAGGTTTACTATATCTCTGCTGATCATCTCCATGATAATACTTTCTATGGCTTTACATACAAGACTAGTGAGACTTATGGGTCTGTAGTTTCCACAGCCTGTAGATGGCCCATCTTTGTGCAGAGAGATGACTGTTGCCTTTCTCCATTCATGAGGCACGAAGTCCGTTTGGAGGCTACAATTAAATAGCAATTCCAGAGGCCCTGATAAGTCATGTTTCATGCTATTTAGAAGGCATCCTGGGATATTACACTGTCATTTGTTCTGGGGATTCCTCCTTTCTTTTTGGAACCTCCCTGCCATTGCTTTTTAAATGTTTGTGTACCGGCAGCTTGATGAGTTTAAGATGGTAGGGTAAAAGCATTAATTCTCTTGGCAAGTGAGGAGGAGGAGGAGAACTGAAAACTCAGAGAGACCCCCCCCCCCCTTAAATCAGTTTCTCTCTGTAATCACACTTTTTAAGCACCTCTGCAGCAGGTGGTTCAAAAGCTAATTCTCTATCAAAGGGAGAGTTCAAAAGGTAATTTTTGACATCATCTGGAAGGTCTTGAGAACGCAACAAAGCAAACCTCAGAAAAGATTCAGCGGCGGCAGCCCTGGAAATGGCATCAGCAGAATTCTAAACACATTTCAAACAGTAAATAGCCACTTCAGACATGCAAGCACCCAAATTACACTAAGCAGATTTTCCCTTGTAAGAGGAAACACAGCATAATATTCCTTATATTCTCAAATGAGGCAAGCAAACTTTAAACATATGACCTTGACAGTTAAGAATTCTAAAAACAAGCGTTGCAGAAGAATACACTTTTTTTTCCCAAATCTATCAAAAGCCTTCCTATCCTTGTCAAAAGGATGGGGATTGGTATTAACCAAATGTCTACTCACAGATGGATTCAGTCGTAGCTGCTGTGGTTGATCTGGGATGAGTGTATAAAACCTTAAGATTAAGGACCTTTATACAACCTGCTTTCTTGGGGCCAAAAGGCTGTCAGGCAAATTACAGGCTGTGACAAAAACATCCTCCACTGCTAAAAGAACAGGAGGAACTGCACTAGGTTATGGAAAATCCATTTGAAATAAATCATACTACTACTTCAGGGACTGTAGATATCATTATATCCCCAGTGAAACAACAAATGAATTCTGGAAAAAGTTTCATTGAAAGAATCCTTCAAATGTTGTGGCAGAAGCGATACACGCATCAGAATCTGAATCAGAAATCTGAGGAGACACAACAGAATCTGTCCCTTCACAATTATTCTATGATTCAAAAACCTGAACCTTTTCATAAAATGAAAATTCTTTTTGTAGTTTACCAGAAACTGCTAAACTAGAAGGGTCAAAAGCTTGATCTAATACTTGTGCTAAGCCCAATAATTCATTCCTATCCCATCCAAGGTGACAGAGACAACAAATAAATCTATGTTTTTGCTTCTTTTGACAGTAATTTCATGAAGAAACAGACCTGCTTTTGCCAGGTAAAACCCCCCTAGGGATAGACGTAGCATTCTGGCTAGATAAACTAGTATTCCCTGCCCTTCTCCCAAGACCTACAAAACTGGCTCTCCCTTGCTCAACAAGGGCACTCCAGCATCTGTAGGGGATGTGCCTAACCCCTGGTCCATGGTGGTTGTAGGGCCTACACTAGAGAAATCCAGGGAAAAAATGATTTTGGTCTGATGAACCAGAAATGGCCACAACTGAGTCACACTTCTGTGGCTGTATATTTAAGCAGTCTGGTGTGGTAGTAAAGGATGTTCAGTAATTTTCTTCTTTTTGTGGCTGGAAGAAGGAAGAGATGAAGAACCAGTAAGCTGTTCCAAAGTTCAGCTAAAAAAAAAGATACCTGATTCCCAGAGAAGCCTGGCAGTAATAGTCAGTAAAACAGGTAAGTAATAAAGTAACTTACCCCAATAAAAACACAATAAAAAGCACTTTAGACACTTATTCCACCCCTAAATGTAAAATAATACAATTTTTACCTCAGAAATAGTAGTTTTAAACTAGTTTCATCAACTTTTTGCCATAAAAGTAAAAATGTGCCACCCCATACAAAATTAAGTCACATGATGGTCATTAAAACACCTTTTCCTAGCTTTAAAATTATTTTACAAAAGTATAATTTTTGTCATAAAAGTGGAAGGGTTTTTTTCCCTAAAGGAAACTTCTCTGCCTAACAATGTACATTAACAAACTATCAATCCTCACAGCACGCAAGAGGTGTGCTCTTCTAAGGAAGGAGAACTCTGAAGGGTTTGGCACCCAAACCTATCTTTTCAGTCAGTGGAAGGTGCCAAGAAGCTTTGAAAGCAGGCCAGTAAGGAGCAATCCATATCATGTTTGGCCAATTTTCTCTCAATTTCTTTAGTACCCTGGGGATCAGGGGTAGTGAAGACAAGGCATAAAGGAAAAGGTCTGTCTAGGCATAGGAAAAGGAGTCCCTTTCGAAACTCCTCTCAATAGAGTTCCGGAAACAACGTTTTGAGCTGCTGGCATAGTGCAGATTGCATAAACATCTGTGCCCCAAATCAAGGAACACTTCTTTCTTAGGTTCATAAGTATATGCTAAACTAACGACCACCTTTATAAGCTTAGCCGTACAAGCCAACACAATTGTTTTCCTATGTATCATGGGCATTTATTATTGGGGGGGCGTTAGTTAGGATGTTTCTAGAAATTGTATAATGTATGTTAGATCAAGGCAGACAGTAATGCCTAAACTATCAGAGACATGTGGGCCTGACCCGGGATGAATTTCTGATTTCCCATCCATTGGTGAAGGTTACGCTTAAACAGGGTTAGGGTTGGACTCTGTTTCACATGGATGGGGAGCCTGTTCCAGAGCATGGGGATTCTCTGAGACATGTCTCTCCAATATGTCTTATTTATGTCACAAGCAATATGTAATCCATGGATCTAGTAGTTCTGATGTTGTTCATTTCCTGGATGTGCAAAATGTCCATCAGAGCTGGATCAGAGGATGCCTTGCAAGCCAAGCACAGACTGCCTCTCAGTAACCTGTAGGAGACTAAATATACAGTTAGGGCTTTAAAGCAATCCTTGTAGCACAATGTGTTTAGAACACTGGATTCTCTTGGTAGGATACCTATGTGGGCATTCAAGCTGTTACAGATGTCTGGTCATGTATATGCTGAAGGGGGCATTACACTCAACAATGGGTCTGATAAGGGACAAATAAAGTGGCACAATGAATTCCATGGACTTTGATGCCATGCCCTTAATTATAAGCTGGTCAACACAGAATGATTTTCCTTACTACCTTGGTCAGATGTTAGTCAAAGGCCATATTACTGTCCAGGTATGCGACCAGATCTCAGACTACCAAGTCAACTCTTAGGGGTGTCTTATCGATGGAATAATTAAAAGGGTGGCAGTTTTCCCAAATGGCACTATAATGCATTTCTTGGCATTGACTTTTAATCTGTGACTTTGGCACTAGTCATTTATCTGTGTTGCACCCTCTTGTAAGATGTTTGTGTCATAAGGGAAAATCTATGATCGCTCCAAATTTGCAGCCATTTGCAAACTTGATCAGCCAAAGGCCCCTGATATTAGCCTTTACCTCCGAGAAGTAAATGTCAAATAGGAACTGTCTCAGTATGGGTGACGAGTCTTTTAGGGAAATGGTCTCACCAAACCTGATATCCTGGGTCCTGTCAGCCAGCCAGCTGACAATTTGGCTCTACCAGGTGGGGTCTAGGAGGGATCTGTCTAGACAGCCTGCTAGCAAATTGCCCTGCCCCAGGAGGTAAGAGGCTATACGGAACAGCGGCTATGGCTGGCTTATTTGCCACAGTTTCATTGTTAGTCTGCAAAGGTGGTTACAGTGAGTGCCCCCTTTGCTTGCTGATATACCATATCTCTGCTGTGTTGTTCATTAGGATCTTTACAGGCCCTGGTCTTATTCTATCTTTCAAGACGTTCATTGTCAGAATGACAACCATCATCTATTTTATGCTGATGTGATGGCCTGCTAAACATCTTTCCCATGTTTCCTGGAGACTCAGACTGCATAAATGTGCCCTCCAAGCCAAGTCTGAACTGTCCATCATTAGGATCTTGTTTGCTTCTGGGAGGTGGAAGGGGACCTTTAGATTTGCCTGAGTGACTTCCCCCACCACAGAATGTCTATTCCCAGGCAAGGGAGGAGAGAGAGATGGAGGCCTCTATGGGTTACTGGTGCTGGGATCATCAGTTCTTAGGAACCAATGCAGCTTTCTCTTATTCAGTTTTTGTCAAGGGGACCATTAGGATGCATGTGTGCATGTACTCCAGCAGCATTAAGAACCCCCTTGCTGTAACTGTTTGCTGTCTCTCCCTTGCTGTAATTGTTTGCTGTCTCAGCAAATGTGGAGAATGTATTCACACAGGAACAGAATCTTGTCTTTTTGGCAAAACTGTTTTTTGCCGAACAGAATCTAATTCTACTGTTAAGAAGGTTACCAGAGTATTGGGCATTGTGGCTTCTGGACATTCAGGGTTGGGCCAACCTTCTGAAAGCAATCCATTGTGATTTGCAAGGCTTAAAAAGTTACACAGCAGAGGTTGCCCCAACAGTCTAAGTATGGGTAAATATGGACCCTATTATACAGCCAAAGCTTCTGATGAACTCTTACTAAAGGATGAAAGCACTTAACAAATATTTTTGTGCGATTTAATTTTTCTGGTGACCACTTTTTTCCAATGTTATCTTACATTCAGTAAACGTGGACACCCCCTTCCCCATTCTGCTTTACCGTTTGACAATGAAAGCGAACACAAAAATGGCAGTTTGGCACATCATGCCCCAGATTTAGACAGAGTAAGCAACAGGGATAAAAGTCTTTGGGAGGGAGAACAGTAGTATAACTCATGACTGGAGCTGCTGATGGCACATTCCAATTACGCCACAAATCCAGGGAGATTCCGTCAGACCTTTGTTCATGAATATTCGGTGCCCCATTCTCTGGTCCGTCTTGTCCTGGTGGAATAGAACTAACAGAGGAACCAGCAGTTTATTCCGTAAAAATTTCTGGAGTATTTTAGAACTCAGAACATGTGTTAGCACAAGAAACTGTGTTAGATCTTTGTTGAGCTAGCTGCTGCAGTAGTGAGCTTAAGTTGTTCAGTGAATCACGGAGCTGTTGAAAATCTGATAAAGTAATAGATCCCATGCCTTCATTCTCACTGCCCAAAGCCATAAACTCCAACAATACTAAATGAACCAAATAAACTAGAAAACAAAATGGCTGGAAGTAGAAAAGACAAGCAAATACACAACACAAATAACATGAACAATTTTATTAGCGCTTTCCTTTGATTCAATCACCAAACTTCTTCAGATAAATCTCCTAGTGATTAACAACCTTTATATATCTGTTTGATAAAACCAGCAGCCAATGAAATGCTATAAAATATTTAAAAATACATACCTTTTACATATAAATATTATTGATAAAGTTTGTATTATGGTTTTGAATATATATATATATATATATATATATATATATATATGAATATATATATATATATATATATATATATACATACATACATACACACACACACACACACACACACACACACACACACACACACACACACACACACTTTATCAGTATGTACTTTTAAATATTTATAGCATTTCATTGGCTGCTGGTTTTGTGTGATGTAATCAAACAGATATATAAAGGTTGTTAATTACTAGGAGGTGTATCTGAAGAAGTTTGGTGATTGAATCAAATGAAAGTGGTAATAAAATTGTTAACGTTATTTGTATTGTGCATTTGCCTGTCTTTTTTACTGCCAGCCATTTTGTTTTCTAATCTCATAAAGATGTTCATAGATACGTTGTTTAATCTTCCATTCTGTTTTTCCTATATAAAGGGAAAAAGAGTCAAGGCATCTCGCTGCATATATAACTCCCTTGGTGTTGCATTTAAAAAAACAGGAATATTAATGACCATCCCACCCAACGTAATGGTCACATTCCACAATATTACCACATTACTGCATTTTTTCATCTTCCCTTGTGCTTTGTTTAATAAGACTGAACAAGAATCACACCAATCTTTTACATTTTTGTCTCTTTTATATACAACTTTAGGTGACATAACCAAAATATTGCTCAATTCAACATTACTGAAACAGCCCAATTTTTATGTATAACCTGCATTATGGGCTCACTGTCATTAGTAATTTGATAATAAAACTCATTTTATCCAAGAAGCTTTGATCCCTGTTAATAATTATTGGGTCTAAGCCAGTTTCCACACTATCCAAATGCTCCACTTGGTTAGTGCTATTCTCCATTTCCATGCAATAGTTTAATAAAGGTTTATATTGGCCAATTAGCCTTTTGTTAGTCACTTCCATAATCAAGGCATCTACTAATATCTTAGGATAATTCATATTCAAAAACATTTGCCCTATAAATTAACATTCATCCATTAATTCATTTAACATAGTAACCATCCTTGCAGCCCGCACCATTTGGCCCTTTATGACCACCTTTTTAACATGAAATGGATGGTTGCTAGAAAAATGTAAAAACTTGTTACAGTAGATTTTCTTTCTAAATATGGCAGATTTCAAACAGCCCTTCACTACATCCTTACTAATTAAAACATCCAAGTAAGAGATTTTAACTTCCCCAACTTCAAAAGAAAATTCCAAAAATTCAGTAGACTCATTACGATATTGAATAAATCCAGACACTAATTCCTTAGGGCCATCCCATATAAAAAACAAATAATCTAAAATTGTGTATACATTCTCACACGGGACATATATTCAGAAATGAATAAAATTTTCTTTTCCCAAGTGGCCATAACTACATTTGCATAAAGGGGGCCCAAAGGGGACCCCCTAGCCACTCCTTTTACTTGTTTAAAGTAATGGCCATCATAGAATATATAGTTGTTACATAGCACAATTTCCAACAAATGTGATAAGAGGTTAATCTTGTCTTATCCTATAGGAATAATATAAGTAAAAATTCTGTAAACCATTCAATACCAACATCTTGTGGGATACAAGTAAACAAATCTTTTACATCCACAGTTATAAACATTATATCATCCAAATTTGTAATAGTTGCCCCCACAGTATTACATTTGGAAAGGAAGTCCCATGAATCACAACATAAATAGACTAAGCCTTGTAGTTTAATTTTTAACTGCATATCTACATACTTGGCTATAAAATATGTTTTAAAGTGGCCAGCGTCCACAATTGGATGCAAGGGGAATCACTCAAGTCCTTATGTATTTTTGGTGTTCCAAAAATTGTTGCCACGTGAGGGTATTCTACATACATAAATGAATGGGCTTTGGTGGTAATTTGCCCCTGAGTGAGCATGTCTTCCAAAAAATAATCAATTCTAGCATAAGAAATATTTAATTCATTCAAAGATGCTTCAACATAATTGTCTACAATAATTGCAACATCCATTGATTATAGTCAAAGACATTCATTACCACCAACACAGCCCCCTTATCTGGTTGCATAAAACGTTAAGTCACCTCTATTCCTCAAAGTGTCTAATAGAACCCTCTGTTCAGAGTTTAGTTGCAGTAAGAGTAAGCTGCCACATTTTTCAAAACATGTCTAAAATCAAGTTCACACATTTCCTCAAATAATTTTAACACTGGATGCAAACTTGTACTTGGTAATTTATATGGATTATTTTCCATCCTAGCAGATTCTTGAAAGCACACACAGCTAGATTTAGTTACCTGGTGTACAACTTTAAGTCAGTCAACAAATCTGTAATTTTAGCTTTTCTGGTAGAGCTTGGTTACAGTCAAGGTGGTAAGAGCTGTAATTGTAGATTTTAAAATGGTCAGTTCTACTATAAACTAACTTATAGGTTCATAGGTGTGTACTAGGCTAATGGCCCTGCAGCCTTTACAAACCTAGCCCATAGGATTACCCTGACATTGTGCCACCCAACTTGAGTTCCCATTGCCTCTTGTCGAGTAAAGCCACTGGAGTAATCTCCAGGGTGAATTTTCTATTTCCCATCCAGTCATCAAGGTTTCTCTTGAAGAGTGCCAGTGAGGTGCTCTGTTTGACATGTACGGGAAGTCTATTTCATAGCAAGGGCAGGCTCTGGGTTATGAACCTGTCCCTCCAGCATGTTCTGTTTATTGTGGTAATGAGGTTGAGGTCACTAGAGGTGTGGTGCAGAGGGATTGGGATTTCTACAAATGTAGCATTTCTAACACAGCTGGATCATCTGTTGCATTAATCGTTGGTTCAGCTATCAATTCTGGTGAAAGTTCCTCCAAGGATGGGAACCTGGTCTCTGCCTCCTCTGATTGTATGTGCCCCCATCTGTATTCTCATGGTTCGAAAGTTCGTTTTCCTGTTGCAAAGTCTATCCGAATGTCGCACATTCCCTTTGTCTAAAGGGATATCCTGCTGATTTTTAGAGGGTAGTCTTCCATTAGTAGCACCGCTTTCCCCATCAGTAGGACCGCCATCAAACACTTTGTCTCCATTGGATGATTGGCCACATGATGGATTTGGATACACCCTCCCCATTGCAGTAACCCAATCGATCTCTTTCGAATTTTCATTTTTTTCTTTCGATGACAGCCTTACTTAAGTTATCCACCTGGTTAAAAATTCTAAAATATTGGTGTTGGAAAGCATTAAATGCAATGTCTCTTCTGATGTTATCATCAAGTACTACGATTTTTTGATTAAGTTCTTCCATACCCTGCATATCGTGTTTTATCAATACTTCCAGGAGTTCATATTCCTGCCTGCCAAACATTTGGATTAGTTCAACATGCAGTGCACTATTTTCAACAAGTCCTGTGGGATATTTCCAATAACGCAAACCTTTCAGCATTTGTTTGCATTTGATACATTCTTTAAAATAAGCATTTTTGTGTGTTAACTTCCTGTACTGCCATATTAAGTCATGGAAATCATCTAGGGCTTTACCAAAAGTAGGTGTATCCCTACCACAATTACCCGAAGCATTACTTACTTGGTTCAGCCACTGCTGTAGGTCAGGAACATAATCCATATTACAAGTTTTAGAAGTTACTGCCAAGTTTGCCACAACTAAACTGGGGATGGTACTCTTTTGGCCACCACATTCTTTGTAAGGCTAGTGCTGCCATGCTACACTATTACTGCTCTCGTATTTCTTAGCTGCACTTCAGGTGATTTTTTCCATCTGTTTACTATGCATATTTGGTATTATTTACTGTTGTTCTACATAGCTTTCTCAACTCCATCAGTCAGTCTGGTCTGCTGCAGCCTCCTTCCTTTTTGGTTGCTTATTTTCCACATTTTTAAGACCAGCTGGTAGATTATTTTTTAAATTCTGGCTCCAGTTTTGATTGCAGGGCATTCTTATTTCAGTATGAGGGTGGTGTTTAAGTCATTAGATAGGTGCATACCTTAGCCTTTCAACATGTTCTCACCAAACTTCGTGGCCTTCCATTGTGACAAACAGCCTTTCATCATCTTTAGGTTTCTACCTTATCATTAACTTATCTCCCCTTTGGCTACGCTGCCCCTGGCCATCTTACTGAACATCTTTTACTTGGCTTGTTCGGCCTCTCTCCACTCCACTCATCAGTCGTTTCATCATTCCAGTGGTGACTGCCAATTTCCACACTCATCACCCAGTCTGTATTCCTTGTAAACAAGATTTGTTGCATTGAAAATTACAAGCACCAAAGCATTGTTTTTATTGTGGTACATCCTTACTTGCATGCCCTCCTATTTTCTAACTTGGATCACATCAGCATCCCACTGATTGATAACCCAAATGGCTTATCTACTCAGTGACACAGCACTCTCAGGCAATGGTCAGTCTCTCTGACAATGAAGTAACTGAACAGCACTTTCTCAGACCATAAAGTCTCTGCACAGCCCACCCTCAGATGATAAAGTCATTTTGTCCAGATAAAGAAACTCTGCATCTTCGAACAATGTGGTTTAAAGTACAGTTTTGTACCTACCATAAATGTAGATGTTCGAGTGTACACCCTGCTGCAGTCATCACACTTGGGTTATCCTGTCGTCAGACGGTCCCGCAGTCGGCCTGAATTCCAAAGTCTTGGTCCGGCGTCGGTTGCTGTCGCTTCTTCCCTGACGTCAGTGCGCCAGGGGTATATATGATGCATCCGACGCCATTTTCTTCAATTTTTCTTGCCCCAGATGTCAGGTGCCCCCAAAAAGGTGGTCAGTAGTTAGTACCAATCTAAAACATTTAGCACAAACACAACATCCCTCCAGCTATAAGCAAATACATCAGAAAGGTATTGTAAAGCTTTAGTTAGTTAGGTCAGAGGGGATGGAAGAAGGGTAAACTGGACTGCAGCAGGGTGTACACTCGAACATCTACATTTATGGTAGGTACAAAACTGTATTATGTTCATCGTGTTACCCTGCTGCAGTCATCACACTTGGGTAGAATCCCAAAGCTAAGGATGGGAGGAGGAGTCAAAGAGGGTTAGAGGAGGCTAGAAGGCCCTGCAGAACTGCAGTGGCGAAGCCAGCTCTAGTCTTAGAGTAAAGTGGTAAGTGGTAGTGTTTGGTAAAGGTGTGTACTGAACTCCAAGTTGCAGCTTCCAAAATATCCTTGGTTGGCACCCCCCTGAGGAAGGCTGTAGATGTAGCTGCTGCCCTGGTAGAGTGGGGCCTTATGGTAGCAGGAACTGGTTTTCCATGATGGGTATAGCAAAAACGAATGCAATGTCCTATCCATTTGGAAATGGTCTGTTTTGATATAGCCTTCCCTTGTGAAGCTGCAGCATAGGATACAAAGAGCTGGTCAGATTTTCTGAAAACCTTAGTTTTATCCAGGTAGTAATGAAGTTGCCTGTGAATGTCCAAGGAATGCAGGAGTCTTTCTCCTTTGTTCTGTGGATTTGGAAAGAAGGTGGGTAAGTGGATGGTTTGATTTAGAGCCACACTGGATACCACCTTAGGCATGAAGGAAGGATTCGTTCGTAGGGAAACTCTGTCTTGATGGAAAATGAGGAAAGGTTCTACTGCCATTAGTGCCTGAAGCTCTGAGACTCTTCTGGCTGAAGTTATTGCTAGCAGCAGGGCAGTCTTCCATGATATAAACTTTAGATCAGCAGAGAAAGCTGGTTCAAAAGGAGGTAGCGTAAGTTTTTCCAGAACCAAGTTGAGGTCCCAGGTTGGTGTAGGTGCTCTCCTGGGGGGCCTAATGTTTTTTGCCCCTCTGAGGAACTGCCTTAAAAGTAGATGTGAAAATAAGGAAGGATCCGTGTTGTAGTGGGCTGAAATAGCTGAGGCGTGGATTTTAATAGATGAAAAAGAAAGTCCTTTGTACAACATCTCAGTTAAATACTGTAGAATCTGAGGCATGTGAGGCTGAAGGGTATTTTGGCCTTTAGCTTGGTTCCAGGCGCAAAACCTTTTCCATTTGTCCGAGTAGGCCTTCCTGGTGCTGGGCCTCCTAGCTTCCAGAATAACATTCATAACTGCTTGAGGAAGAGGAGCTGGCTGGTTGCTTAGGTGATTTGCCATGCAGCCAAATTTAAAGTTTTGAGCTGGCTGTGTAGAATCTGATTGTCTTGCTGTGTGAGCAGATGAGTAATTTGTGGTAAAATCCAAGGTGGGCCCTGGGCCATATTCCTTAATAGTGGGTACCAGTGCTGGCGTGGCCAGTCTGGGGCTATGAGTATCATTCTGGGCCTCTCCTTTCTGACTTTCAGAAGCACCTTTGAGAGAAGGGGCAATGGAGGGAAGGCATATACTGTCAGGTTTTTCCAACTGAATGAGAGTGCGTCCACTTTCCAAGCTTGATGGTGAAGTGTCCTTGTACAACATTTTGTTAGCTGATAGTTTTGGGGGCTGGCAAACAGGTCTATGTCTGGATGGCCCCATTTTTGAGTTATCATTGCAAATACTTGTGGATCCAGTTTCTACTCGTGGGGATCCATGATGTTTCTGTTGAGGTTGTCTGCCAATGTGTTCTTTTTTCCTGGCAGGAATTGAGCTTGTAGCTGAACTTGGTAAGCCAGTGCTGTGTTCCACAAGGTCATTGCTTGCCTGCATAGAGGGTAGGAGTGTGTACCCCCTTGTTTGTTTATGTACCACATTACTGTGGTGTTGTCCGTCCTTATTGTAAGCTGTCCTGGATGTAAGAGGTTCTTGAAGGCTGTCAGGGCATTCTGTACAGCTAGCATCTCTTTTTGATTGATGTGCAGATTCCTTTGATCTGCAGTCCATATGCCTTGAACGCACTGCCCTGCCATGTGCGCCCCCAGGCATAGTCCGATGCATCTGTTGTCATAGTTTGCCTGGCTGGGGGCAAGGTGAAAGGCTGACCCTTGTTGAGGTGACATGCCTGTGACCACCATAGAAACTCTTGTTGAAGGCAGGGAATGAGAGATATCATTGTGTCCAAGCTGTGGCTGTGTTGAGACCATACACTTTTTAGGTACCACTGTAATTTCCTCATATGCAGCTTTGCAAATGGTATTAGTAGTATGCAAGATGCAATGAAGCCCAAGGCCTGCAGAATTTTTCTTGCAGGGAGTTGGGTCTTTGTTGCCATTGTTTTGAAATATTGAGTCAGTTGTAGTTGTTTGTCTGGCATCAGATAAGCCTTCTGGGCCATTGTATTCAAGCTGGCACCCAGGAATGTCATATTTTGTGAGGGCACTAGTTTTGATTTCTTTTCGTTTACTGTGTACCCTAGGCAACTTAGAAGATGTTTTACAAAAGCCAAATGTTGTAAGAGGATGTCCTTGCTTTCTGTTTGGATGAGGCAGTTGTCCAGGCATGAATATATTTGAATTCCTCTTTGTCTGCAGAATGCAATTACTGGTGCCAGGCATTTTGTGAAAACCCTGGGCGCAGTGGATAAGCCAAAGGGCAGTGCAGAGAATTGGTAATGGGTTGAACCTGCAATGAAACGGAGGTATCTTCTGCAATTTTGTCTGATAGGGACATGCAGGTATGCCTCCTTGAGGTCCAACGTTACTAGCCATGCTTTCTTGCCCAACATGGGAAGAAGCTGCTGTAGTGTTAGCATCTTGAATTTGGGTACTTGTAAGAAGGTGTTTAGAATTGAAAGGTCCAGAATTGGCCTCAAGGCATTGTCTTTTCTGGGGACTAGAGAGAGTCTTGAGTAAAATCCTTGGCCTTGCTCCCGTGTAGGTACCAGTTGAATGGCTCTCATGTCCATGAGAGCTGTAATTTGTTTTTGTGCCTCTGCCCATTGATTTTGTGGCAGGTTTGGCATTCCTCTTTTCTTTGGCAAGGTGTGGAAATGGAATCTGTATCCTTGTGAAATTATGTCTAGGACCCATTTGTCCTTTGTGACGATGCGCCAGTTGTCTGAAAAAAGTGCTAATTTTCCTCCCAAGGGAGCTGCCAAGAGAGTCTTGTTTGGCCATATGAGGTTTAAGTCATTGAGTTTGCCTTCTAGTAGTTTGGGGCCTGTCTTCTCCTCCCTTCTGTGTTGCAGTGCCCCATTGTCAAGGTTTGAAGTGGGTTTGTGATTGTCCTCTGCCTCTTGGGCGTCTGTATTTACCCCTCTGTGGTCTGTCAGTAGCTGGAAAGGATCAATTTTTTGTTGGCCAATTTCTGCTGAAGCGAGGGGGCTGAACCTGTAAAAAATCTTTGACCGTCTGCATAGATTTTGCCTTATCCTCCATTTTCTTTAAGACTTCTTCTGCTTTAACTCGAAATAGGACATCCTGCTGTAAGGGAGCATCCAAAAGCTTTGCTTTAACATGATCAGGCAGAGTTTGTTCCTTTAACCAAGCATGCCTACGTATAACAGACCCAGTAACAGCTGCTCTACAGGAAGCTTCCAAAGAATCAAATCCACATTGTAAAGTATGTTTGCCCACCTGTTCAGCTGCATGCAACAGATCCTGCATTTCCTTCAATTCAGACTGTTGAGAGAGTGTGCTCATTTTTTGTCTTATTTGAGACATTAGAAATTGCTGGCATTTTAGCATGTGAAATTGACAATTTAGTGCTCTCATAGCTAGAGTGGCTGAGGTGTAAACCTTTTTCCCCCACCTGTCTAGTGCTCTGGAGTCCCTTTCAGAGGGTACAGGATTTTTTGCCATAGAAGCCTTAGCCCCTTTGGGACCCTGGGAGATAGTCTCTGGGTCAGCAACAGGGATTTTATAAAGGAATTTGTGGGAGTCAGGCACTCTATAATATCTGTCTGGTTTGGCTGGAGCAGGAGGCAGAGAATCTGGATTTAAACTAGATTCTAAGTAAACATCATCCACAATGTCTAAAACTGGGGGGATAGCAAGAGGTCTGTGATGGGGGAGTAAAAGAAACTCTCTGAGCCTTTTCTTTGAGTCAGAATAGTCCTGACCTTCCCAGTGAAAATGTTCCCTCATAGTGTGTAAAGCTTCCCCAAAGGAGTAGTCTTCAGGGGGAGAAGCTGAGGGAATGGAATCCTCAGCATCAGAATCTTCATAAGGGGGAAAGGAGTAATCTTGTTCCTCAGAGCAGCCTGAGGAAATAGACATTTGATCAGAGGAGGCATAATCTTCCTCTTGTCTAGGCCTTTTGTCGGGGGGGGGGGGGTTGGGAACCCCTGATTAAAGAGATCAAATCTTCAGCCATTTTAAGCATCTGTTTCTTATGCATGGGGCCTTGAACTGGAGACTGAAGTGCAGTCTTTTTTGGTTTAAGAGGAGTCTTAAGCTTAGGATATGTTTTTATAGTGAGCGTCGTCGGTCTGAAGACACCTTCAGAAACCGAAGGTGTTTCTGCAGCACCGACTTCTCTTTCTGCCATGTCGTCGGTAGGGCCTAAAGAAAACCGAAGGTGTTTCTGCAGCACCGACTTCTCTTTCTGCAATGTCAGCAGTAGGGCCTAAAGAAAGGCTGCGTCGGCCTAGCACTCTCCGCCAAAGGATACGAAGCGGTCTCGGGTTCCAATTCTGCGGTAGCCAGGGGCTGCGTAGGAGCCTCACTGAAAACCAGTGAACCAGAGACCGGCCCAGCCAAGGCCTAGGAGTCTGGCTTGGGTCTAGGCTGCCTGTCCTTATCCTTGCATTTTTTGTGCACGCCAATAGTCAGTTGCTCCGACGGCATGGTGTAGTTACATTTTCTACCGAAGTAGTGCCGTGCGAAATCAAAGCGTCGTTTTATAGTGCGCTTATTGAACCTAGCACAAAAGTGACAACCAGTGACGTCGTGGTCTGGGCCTAGGCAAGGTATACAATAAGAGTGAAAATCCTTATGAGGTATTTGCTTCCCACAAGAAATACAATTAACTTTTTCTGACATCGGTCTGAGCAAGAAAAGTTTCCCCAACGGGGTACTTAGCTTTATTGAAGACTTCGGATCTGAAATTCGACTTCGAAAATCTCAGGAGTCGGCCGACCGGCACTTGCGAACTGCTTCTGCTTCGGGCACCGCACAGCAAGAAAGACTGAAGAAAATGGCGTCGGATGCATCATATATACCCCTGGTGTACTGACGTCAGGGAAGAAGCGACAGCAACCGACGCCGGACCAAAACTTTGGAATTCAGGCCGACTGCGGGAGCGCCTGATGACAGGACAACCCAAGTGTGATGACTGCAGCAGGGTAACATGATGAACATCAATAGATTTTCATATTTGCTCTGCATATCTAACTATCGTAACTATCAACTGTTCAGATTTTTGCAGAACACACAGATTTTTTACTTTATACTTTTGGTCCGTTCCTCTTAAATTTTTTTTTTTCTGGCATACCACTGAACATCAAAGACACAACATAATGACATATTCAAGTTTCCGACTTCATATCCTTCAGAAAAATGCATGCTAACACAAATATTGTTATTCTAGCAACTCTATAAGTTTATAAAAGTAATATTTAAAATATGTCCCTATTTTTGGGTCTTTGTCCTCCATTACTTTAGGCTTTGTCCAGATTTCCTGTGCTAAGACGTTGAGAGATATGGCAACTATCCTGGTCTAGATTATGCTTGAAAAAGATCAGATGAGATCAGTACACAAGTGATTATCAAAGTAAACAGGCAAATAATCACCAACTGAAGAGTAACATTTTTTCCATTTATCTGACTATTATGGCATTTGCAAGGAAAGCCACGTAACTATCAATGTCCCAGTCACATCTTGGGTTTCCACATTTTCAAACAGTGTGTATTCAATTGACCATCGATTTTTTAGATGGGTACTGAACAAGAATTGGTCTACTGCACATGAATGCTTTGACCCAGAACAAAAGCTTAATAATAAACCAACTATAACTTATAGAATAGGCACTAAATTAAAATACTTTTTTGAAATCAAGCACAAACATGCATATAACATGCGCGCACACACACGCGCACACACACACACACACACACACACACACACACACACACACACACACACACACACACACACACACACACACACACTCACACACACACACACAATGGAATGTTTAGATGTGGAACATGACATTTTTGTAAAGATATATTGTGTACTAACATGTGCCTTGTTAATGGGCAAACTTGCAGGATTAGTGGTAAATTTAATTGCCTGACAAAAGTAGTATATGCTGCCTTGTGTCAAAACTGTACAGCATTTTACATAGGCAAAACCAAATGGACACTGAAAGAATGTACAAACACTCTTATGCTGTTAGAACAGGCAGTAAAGTCAATGCCTTATTTAGACATCTCAACACTTTCCCAGAGCACACTTTTAAGTTTATTGTGCTTTAGAAACTAAGTCCAAACCCTAGAGGTGGTCCTTGGGGGTAATTCTTGGCAAGGAAAAACTCCTATGGCATTGCACCTAAATGCACATAACCATCCTGGTTTAAACAGTGTTACATCTATAAACAGTATTTTGAAGCTAAAAGCTTTTCAACCTTAAAAGACACTTGTTTGACTTATGTTTTTTTGTGTGTTTTAAAATAAAGTGTTGGATTTTATTTATTTTACACATTTATTTTACATAACAACAATGCCTTTTTTATTATGTATAGGCAACCACTTGTTTTTTTACAAGTAGGTCACTTTAAAAACTTTGGTGCAAAATGGTCATATGATTTATTTTTGTATAAAATGGCTAAATGAATGGATTTTTGTTATCTGAAGAAGTCTTAGAATGCCTTAAAATGAAAGCGCTCATCAGTTTTATGTATTTGGATGTTTTTAACGGAATTCTACATGAATAAAACACCTGTGTGATTTAGGATCATCAGTGTCTATGCTTCTTTTGTTCCTAACATTTTCAAACAAGCAGACAGTGTCTTGTTTTACCGAATCTATAACTCAGAAAGTCAATTTAACTCAAAGAAATTTATTCACCTTATGACAATTAAGGTTCACTTTTGTAAAAATGTTATTTTTATGCACATATTTATATCATATTAAAACATTTTAGTTACAGTATAACAGTTTTCAGCAGTACTTTGAAAGCCATTTTTTTCCTACTAAAATATCATGACACTTGCCATTTTACTGCCACGGTGGTACAGCGGTAGCATTGTTGCCTCACAGCAAGAGGTTCTCCTGTTTGATTCTGTGTGGAGTCTGCATGTCCTCCCCACGGTCGAGTGGCCTCCGAAAGACATGCTTGAATGGGTGTGCCTTTGCTGAAAGTTGGACGTTGGGCTGGCAACTCAGCACCATAAAAAAAAAAATGTACTGCCAATCATTAGCAGACTGGAGTTCTGCTGTGGCGACCCCTAACCGGGAAAAGCCAAAAAGACAAACAACAACAACTTGCCATTTTACTGCAAGGTACAACTTCCCAAATCATGAATGTCCTGTAAAAAAAAAAAAAAACAGCATATCATAGGTTGGTACTAGGCTATCAGCCCTAGGGCCTATACAAGCCTAGCCATAACAATTCCCTGGCTATTTCTTCCCACATTATTTACTTTCCTGGACCCCTGTCTAGCAGGGCGACTGACGTGATCCCTGGGGTGAATTTCCTTTCTCCCATCCAATCGTCAAGGTTCCTCTTGAAGAGGTCCAAAGAGGCACTCTGCTTGACATGTATGGGCAATCTATTCCAGAGTCTGGGGAGTCTCTGGGTCAGGAACCTATCCCTCCATCATGTTTTGTTTATTGTGATGACAAGGTTTAGATCCCTGGAGCGTGTAGCTCTGAGGGATTGGGATTTCTTTAAGTGTAGCATGTCCAACAGCTCTGGGTTTGACATGGCCTTGTATGTTAAGCAGAGATCGCCTCTGATTAACATACAAGGCCATGTCAAACCCACAAGGCCAGGACAACTGTTAGTGGCTTGGTTCCAATTCTTCTGACTACTTTATAATCAAGCCCCATCTCCTCTGACTCATTTCTGTACAGAATGGTGCTACGGGTTTCCATTTACTAAGACTAGCAATGGGAATCCCAACAACTTTAAAGGTTATAATTCCCATTATTATTTACTGTGATCTACTAACCAGGAAATACTGACAGGGTAGCAAACACTTTCAGCACAAGGTTTGGGGGCAAATAATCCACAAAAAATTAACTCAAATTTTAAAACTGCAATTACCAATTACTTTGTCTTTACAAAAAGAACCTACATGAATTTATATGCCTTTTATTTTATTTATTTATCCTTTGTTTATCAGGTTACCCCACTAGGCTAGTAGCCTCTTTTCAATTAAGACCTAAGGTGGTAATGACATGTAATTTAACTAATTACATCGCAAATAAAACAGACCAAACATATCAAAACATTTCAAGACAGCACAACAGTTTGCAAAAGTAATCAGCATTCGAATAACAGATAAGAAAGCATACGTTTGCTTACAAATCTGAAATGTTTACAAGGAATGCCCGTAACATTCAGTCAGTTCAAAGCACATAATGCGGGAATTACTAGACAAGGCCAGGACAACTGAAGCACTTCAAATTCGTGTTGAACAAACTTTCGAAAAATGCATTATCTAAAAACAGTGAACAAAAGGCAATGGCTAGGCAGTATCAAAGCAGATGGATTTAACAGGCAGGAAACCTGTGAATGACATAATTAAAAAGGATAACGCAGGAATAGACTTTAGAATACTGGCAATCAATACAGAAACAATAACATTTGTTGAAAACAGTAAATAAAAATATTACAGAAGTAGTATCTGGGCAGGATAAATATACAGATTTTCTCAAGGGATAACAGAGCTAGAGAGAGAAATTTTCTTAGATGAACTTAAGAGGCAACTCCAATTACAAATAAATGGCAAAGCTCAGTACTCTCTTAAAATGGAAAGTACTATGCCAGAGAGGGAGAGAGTCTTGACTGTAACCCAGGTAACCCCAATGGAATAGCGGGTTACATGACACAGGCAGGGAGGATGAGCATTGCTCATCTTGGGGGAGGGGTGGAGTCAAGGGTGGGGATACACAGTGGAACAGGGCTATGGTTTAGTCTCATAGACGTATAAATAACATTCCAATATAGCCCTCTATGGGCCTTTCCCTGGTATGGTACATGTATGCATGGACTGGGTCCTAAAGAGAAAATCACTTTTTGGCAGTAGTATGACGCTACCCAGGAAGCCATAATCTCCTTACTATCCCCAAACATGGACTGGTGCTAGTCTAGGGCATCTAGGTAAGGTAAACCTTATAGACAAGAAGAAGCCCCAGAAGGAGATGATGGTCAGTTGTGAGGAGAGAAATATGGTCCCTCCAAAACACAAACTTTTACGAAAGGAAAGTTGTGAGTGATTTAAAGAACTACAAGGAGCAAGTTATTCCAAAGTGTGGACACAACACCGAAAGAAAACAAGAAGTCTTCAAATCATTTTTGGGGGTGTGAGTCTCGCCAAGAAATAAGTTTGCAGAACTAAAGTTACAGGATAGATTATAAAATTAATTTGGACATTTTATATTTAAGTACAGGATCAAGTGCAGTAACCTGAACTGTACCATACTAATATGCTATGTAAATTCCAACCTATATAAAAGGAAACACAGCAATGGCTCTTATGAACTACTCCAGCAGCAAATAAGGTTATTCTATTGCAGCACTATTCAATACAAGAAAGAAGAGGAGGAGGAAGGACAAATGTGCATTAGTAAAGATAAAAAAAGACACAGAGGGGACAAAAATGGTTCTAGAAGTGGTAATGCCAGTATTATGACTCATACAGTTTGCGTAACAAAGCATTTCATGTTTTGGATTTTTTTTCTTTTTTAGCTTCACTCCCTGCAAGCCATAAACCTTCCTTCAGATAATCAGTCCATTTAATCCCCTTACTGGGGTGAGAGCTACCAGAGGAACAATCACTAAGACAACCTTTTCTTTTATTTTTAATGTTAATCCCCAACTCCTGTGCATGCTTGTTCATTTCCAAGAGTTTGGTGTGCAAAGTTCCTTTTGATGCATGATCCTCCCCCCTTGATGTGATCAAAGGCCCTGAAATCCTTCCTGCCAAGCTCCTTTAGTCACTACCAAATTCTACTGTGGCGAGTCTGCTAATGTGTGCATGCCTCCCCCCACACTGTAAGGAGTCGAGCAGACTTGAGCCTCATCATTATTCTCCTCTATCCTCCCTAATACCCAGCTCCAAAAGGTGCCCATGCTGCTACTCAGACTTGGGTCACCTGAATCACAATTATAGTTTTAACCCTCATACCAGTCGAGAGACAGATTTTGACTATTTTAGGATATCACATTTATATCACCAAATTTTAGATGTTCTGTAATCAGAGTTTGGGAATTAATCAAGAGGCTAGGAGTGAAAGGCACATATTCTGTCTTAATGGTTGTTAGTATAAGACCAGAGCCAATCTGTCAAGAATGAAGCAGCCTGAAGCTTATTTAAATGTTGCTAGCAATGTTAGAGAGATGGGTGGCAAAGAAGCCTAACATTTTAAACTTCTCTCTTTCAGAAAAAAACATTTTTGTGACATCAACTTGTAAAAAGCCTAATGTGCGAAATTTGTCAAATTAAGAAATTTAAATATCCATACAATTCAGCCAGCATAAAGTTACAACATTCCAACATATCATCTAATTGCTTATCTTTCTAGGTGCTTACAACTGTGCACTTATATATATATATATATATATATATATATATATATATATATATATATATATATATATATATATATATATATATATATATATATATATATATATATATATATATATATACATATATATATATATAGAGAGAGAGAGAGAGAGATGTACTGTAAATGAAAAACAAACATTTAAATCTCATCTTAAAAAGACAAACAACTAACACTGGGATCTTCACTGGACACTCTAAGTACATGACCTACTTCATAAAAAGTGAGTGAGTCGTGGGGGGGTACTTAGACTGATTAAATCAGACTCTTCTGAATAAGTGATAACTGATCACAGTTTAAGTACAATAAAGTCTTCCACATACCCTAAACCTAGTCAAAGTTGTTTTGAAAGTGTAAACGGCCTACAAGCAATTGAGTTTCTACTGTTAATACATATCCTTCAGGTAAACACTTTGTCACAATTTCTTCCATGAACTTTTGTCTGCAAAACAGCTCTCTAGTCTGTTCATTATTTCAGTCACATCCCTAACAGCTGGAACTGATTTTTTTGTACTAAGTATATATAGTTAGAAAGCTTGTGAGGAAACTATTACTCTTATTTTTGTTTTACTTGGATCGCTTGTCTGTGTACTTAATAAAGGATTTTCAACTGGATTTTCAAAAGGAACCTTGACGATTGGATGGGAGAAAGGAAATTCACCCTGGGGATCATTCTCAGTTGCCCTGCTAGACAGGGGTCCAGGGAAGTAAATAGTGTGGGAAGAAATAGCCAGGGAATTGTTATGGCTAGGCTTGTATAGGCCCTACGGCCGAAAGCCTAGTACCAACCTATGAAACAGACTGCCTACCCTGCATGGATTATTTTCAAATACTTAGTAATTCTGTACAATATTTCAAATTCTATATTTTTTATTTTTATTTATTATTTACTTAGGACAAGTTTAAGTTCGCTATTTCTACTACCATTATCTTATCTGATTAATATACAGTGATTATCTAGATATATCTTCCACACAGAGAAATTTCTTACACTGTTTTATATCTTTGAGTTACAGTTTTCTTTGCAACCAAGAGCAACAAAGAAAGGTACTGCTTATTATAGTTTAGTACACTACAGTTTGTTTCTCATACTACTCCAGTAACACAAGTACTTCACCCCATAATATTTCTTTGTGCAGTACTACTGATAATAAATGTGCTAAATCCTCCATTTAACTTGTCAGACCTGAACATGGTCAAAATACATGCTCCCATATCCCCCAGGCCCCACTTCGTCACACCTCAAACAGTGGGAATCCACATTCAAAGACATGTGTCTTAATCTCTGTGGACTGCAAAAACAGTTACACTGACACTGCCACACAAATATTCCAAATCTTTGTGACTTTGCGGCATACATAGATAAATGCATTTATGCCCACATATTCTCATCTACCTCAACCTTCAATAATGCCCTCCAGTCTTATCAGTCTCCTCTCAACCTACCAATGCAAATCTTTTTCAGACATATATGTCCTGCATATCACTCCTTTTATCACCACCCTATCCCTACTTTCCTCTAATTGTAAAGACATAGCCTTGGGGCTGTTTTGCAATTGTTTCATTACTCTGAAAAGCCTTGTTTTAGCAAACAAGTCTTCATATTCAAACTGTAAAAAGTTTTGCAAACCATACCTTTGCTTCACTTGCTCCCAAGTACCCAATTTACCATCAGTCCTCAACTGTTTCTTGTAACTCACTCATCTTTTTTATTTATCCTACCAATGCCTCAAAGTCATTTTGTCTGTGACATGGATTTCACCAATAAGCATTAACTAAATAAGCCAGCAGTTTATCTCCTCTTTTATTAATCAGATGTGGAGCATTACCATAGCACATCTCATAAGGTATTTCTCTTCATGTATAATCCATCCAAAACTGTATCTGTTAAACTGGTGACCATTTTCTCCAGTCATCATCATCAAACTTTGGATCAGGTACATGTAAAACCTTCTCTAGGAATATGAATTTATCACATAACATCCTTAGTTAGCCCTCACCCAAAATAAGGTCCTTTTAGCATATTTTGAACTGCTTTGATAATGACATTAGGGATATTAGTTGCAAAACCCTGAAATACATACAATAATAGCAGGAGAACATCTCATCACTGAAAGCTGCTTGCATGTAATTTCTGTATTCAGTAAACATAAAAAGAAGAGAAAATGAAATCTAAATATTTATGAATTGGATCTGGCCTCCTTAAAAACTAAATAGACTCAATAGTTTGAATAAATTGGGATGGGACAAAATGCCAGTCAATACAGAGAGTCCAATATAAATGTATAAACCGTAGTACCAATCCAGTTATCAATATGTATTTTAAATAGATATAATGATTCAGATTGTTTAATACAGGGAGTTTATTACATATACATACAATAGAATGTGACAGAGACTTTACTAATATTTCTACAACTTCCAGTTTTAAATGAATAATTACACCCCCTAGCAATTTGAACAGAATATGCAAGTTCAGTGTTTAGTAATAACTGGAGCTCTTCATTCCTTAATACCCAATAAGCTAGATACAACTATCATAAGTTTTAGGTTTATGCAAGGGGAAATTACCTAAAACTTCCACTCTAGCTTGATATGCTATATTTTTAACCCAGAAATTCTCTTTGTAAATGTCCTGTGTATTCCTTCCAAAATTAATAAATTCCCTTTGGTATATACATAAAGCATCATTATATTCAATACTAGGTCAAATACATGCAATAAATACTTTTTTAAATAATTCTTTATTTCTTGAAACAATGTTTTTACAAATTAATTGCACAACTTTGAGCATTTTGGTTTAAAATGGACATGCGATCTAAATTTAAAATTATTACAAATTCTAATGCCCAAATCCTTATATTCTGACAATTTTGATTAAACTGTGGTTCCTAATTTCACCTTGACATCCAAACTCGATCTGCCAAAGTAAAGGACCCCACATTTATCTTTATTAATATTTAGCCCATTATAATTTAACCAAAAAGCTACTTTTTTCAAATACAGATTAAATTTGTATATCTCTTGATGTTATAACTTGGCCATATTTGACACAGTATTTTGCCAAATAGATAGAGGAATGCTTTGGTATCTGAAAAAAAGTATATTAAACAACATTGGGCCCGGTACTGAGCCTTGCAGGACCCCTTTAAGTCTTATGCAGCCCAACAATTTTCTTACAATGTCCAAACTAAAAAAAAAACAAATCATAAATATCATCCTCTAAGGTATATCTAACAACAACTGACTCAACTTGTGGAATCACTCTCAAGAAAATATTTAAACACTTCAGCCAATTCTACTCTTTCATATAATAATTTTGTATTCACAATAATAGGGCCCACTCCATTTTTTTCACCTTAAAATTTCTGAACATAAGAAAAAAATGTCTTTGTTGAGACATTAGACAAAAGATGTTCTTCATACTTTCATTCAGGTTTCAGTAACAAGCTCTTCAATTTCCTACTAACTAAATTATAAGCTCTTTTAACTATAGCAATCTTATATCTTTTCCATATATTAAACTTCTTCCTTTTTTCTACAATAACTTAGAATGTATTGTTCTCCATCAAGGGGATAAGTAGTTCTTATATTTCCTGGTTATAATTTGTCTATACTGATATAAATGCTCATAGCATATGTGCTCAAAAGTATCCCCACTTATTAACCAAAGGGTGGGAAGATGGCATAATGGTTAAGATGTTTACCTTGCAGACACAAGATTCAGGGTTTGATTCTCACATGGGGTAACTGGCTAGGCCTAAAATGGCCCACAAGGGCAGATAGCCTAGTACTAATCTATGAACCTTCTATGAACTAAATCATCAAGACTTTTCATAGACATATCAAATAAGTTTATGAGCTCAATTGTACTTCAATCAAATAATTTGGTTTTATAAAAAATAATCTCAGCCTGATGTTTTAAATGTGAATTTGTAATAACTGCAAACTCAAAGACATTATGAGATGAACTACCTAAGGGGCATACCTGTTTTATGCTTGCTATTCTATCCAACCTATTTTGAAAATAATACACCAAGAATATTGTCAGCCCTTGTAGGGAAATCTACAAGTTGAGAAATCATGTGGCGCACAAAGATCCACAAATTCTTCTTCTTCTGCTAGGGCAGACAGAGATGTCCCATTTTTCCAGTTGATATTAGGAAAGTTAAAATCACCCAAGAAAATGTAATTGTCATAATCCAAATATTTACTTAATTCTCAATAAAATAGTACTGTTCCAGTGTAGATTAATGGCAAACCACTAAAAAAATCCTAAAAGGTTTGTAAGGTGCATAGAAATATTGTAACACTGCTAAGCAAGCTTTCACATTAAGTATAAGATGCCTAGTCATATACACCTTTAAGACGCACTTAAAACCGTCCAATTGTCAACACTAGCCTCAAAGGCAGACACATTACTAATTAACTTGACTTACTGTAGAAACGTATTCTATAGGTTGGGAATATGTTAAGTTAAAAATCCATCTCTCCAGCAAGTCTTTTTTATTTGCTGATATAGTTTTAGGTCCCTAGTACAGGTATTTGTAGAGCCATTGGTTTTGCAAAGAAACAACAGATCTAAAATGACTGGGTCTTACATGGCCTGGAAAGTGAGCAATGGGTAATTTTGGAGCAGCCAATAGGCAACTGTGTGTAAGAAGAGTTGTGCTAATCTATCAGAATATCTGAAGGATTTATGGCCTTAAATTCCCTGGGTTAAAAATCACTGGAGTCTTTACAATTGAGAGGTATACTAGGCTATCTGCCCTAAGGGGCATTTAAGCCTAGCCCAAATTATTGTGTGGCTTACCCCACCCTTATATGAAAAAAAACTGTGCCCCTTTGTTTTGTGTGCCTCTTGTCCAGCCCACCCAGAGATGACGGGGTAAACCTACGATCTCCCATCCACAGGTCTAGATTTTCTCTTGAACAGGAGTCAAGCGAGGCTCTCACCTGCGACCGGGATTTTATTCCACAGCATACTGAGTAGGAGTCTCTAAAGTCATCCTCCCCCATCTCCTATTTATATAGGTTTGCTAAGGTTTAGTTAGCTGCTCTGGTTTTTTGGGTTTTTTTTTTTTTTTTTTTTTTGAGGTATGTCCATTCCATTGTCAGCGGATCAGGTGGCAGGCACATGTCACCACTCAGCAGCTGGTATCTGAATGCAAGAGCTGAGGACTGAATAGAGCTTCAATCTGGCAGCATATGACAGATTTTTGGAATCCTTTTTTTTTGGTGTCCTTTTTGTGAGGGTCTCTCCACGCTTCTCCAAATGTTGCAGATACATCCATCGAATGCATTGTGGTCTGATAAGTTGGGAGAAGATCAGTGGAAAAGTACACAGGGAACAATGACCTCCTGGATCTCATGATCAGGTCCTTCATGAATGATTGGGCAATGTACCACTTTAGTCAAAGAAAAGCCACTGTCAACCTGGGTCCCCCAGTCTGATAACCTCTTCTTGCTTAGTGGGATTGACATATGGTATGGTAGGGTTACCTTGTTTTGTTTTTTTTCTATTATATACATTTTTTTTTTTTAACTTTAACTTATGGCCTCTGGCACCAGCCCTCTGTTCTGTTTCGTCCCTTCCTTCTCTGATCAGATCCGATGCACTTTCTGTGGCCAGTTTGCAGCAGTTTGCAAACTTTGTCAGCAAAAGTCCTCCCATGTTGGCCTGTACTTAGTCCTACCATGTTGGCCTAGAGACCAACAACCGAGGACCCAGGGCCTGTGGGACACCACTTGTGACTTGTTGACACAGACAGGCCAAACTCTAACTAACCCTGTTCTGTCTGTGTCAGTTCCAGTTTGCCCACCATGTGACATATTACATTTAAGCATTTAAGCTTTTGTTTTTGGTAAGTGGGTTAAGTGGGGTATTGTGTGGTCAAGGTGGGTGTCAGTTATGCCTCAAGGTCATCAATATCCTTGTTGACTATTTCTATTTACTCCTTTCAAGTTCAAGGCATGATCTTCCCTTGAAAGCCAAAAACTTGGTCCTCCCGGACAAAATGTCTCCCCTCCCTCCAATGTCTTTGTCCAGTCCATTATGATCCTTTCCATAGCTTTGCAGACTAGACTTGTTGCTTTTATGGGCGGTAATGAGGGTCCTCCCGTGAGGCGCCACCTTTTGTGGGAGTGGGACCACAGTTGCCATCGCCACCCTGGAGCACGTATGTGGTAAGGCTGAGATTAAACACAACTGCCTAATGCGGGTTAATTCCCTCATTTAGCTCATGTAGCACACAGCCGGGGACACCATCATCCGTTATGCTTGCATTTATACATATCAAAGGGGGCACTATATTCAATGACAGATCTGATGAGGGAAAAAAAGTGTTACAATGACTTCTTTAGATCTTGAAGATATTATCTTGGGAATTAACAGAAGACAGAAAGATTTCCTGCCTATGGAACAAACATGATGATTTATTGAAAGAGAATTGTCTACATAAATGTCCAAGTTTCCTTTGACGTTATCTTTCTGAAGAGAAGTCCCACATACAACATCAGAGGTAGGTGTAGTTTTTATGCCAAAAGCTACTATGCCACATTTTTCTGTATTCAGCTTTTAGTATGAGATTGTTTTCAGTACGTCAGGTATGTGCAAATTCCAACAGTACCCACCTTACAGTCATCAGCAAATATGGTCAATCGCACTTCTGGGATATTGGCTTGAATGCCTGCAAAAATAGTGCTAAACAGGGATGGTCTATCACTAATCCCTGTGGTATACCCTACTTACAATTTTACGTTCAGAGAACTTTCCAACTTGTGATTTGTTGGATAGCCAATATGCAATCCAGTGAAGAACTCTAGAGGCTTACATCAAGTTTGTCTGTTTCAATATCAGATTGGTAGATAGTGTCACATGCCTTGCCAGGTCAAAATAAGCAGCATGCATAGAGTAACTACAGCATCTGTAATCTTTGCAAAGTAGTTAACTTGGTTCAGTAGACAGAACCTGCCCTTCACAAAACTAAACTGACTGGGTACAAATAGGATGCCTTTGTGCTTGCACAATTTAAATATATCAACACACCGAATGCTAAAAAGAAGAAAAAGACAGTTAAGCAAGAAAAAAGTGTAATAATTACCAAGCTATGTGAGGTCCTATAATGAGGGAAAAATTAAAAGTCATTTTTATTATTCTTTTTCATATGTGAAGTGTTTGAAAACATTGACTTGATTGCTTGTCTGTTGGCGACCAGGTAACTCCACTCGAACATCAGTGTGCATTTTTTGTAGAAACAACCCAGGTTAGAAAATGCAATAATGGTAAACATGAAAGTAGCTTACAGGATGCACAACAAAGGCCAAATTCAACAAATGTGCAAGACAACAGATGATGTACAACAGCAGTACAAAGACTGAGCAATACCACCATATCTGTGGCTACAAGAAACGCTAGAAGTGGGTGTTGGTGTGTGCGTGCGTGCACATGGGGGGGGGGGTTAACTTTGTAGCATAATTAAGGAAAGGCAAAGTAGCTGAGAACAACACGTTAGCCAGCATATCCACCATTCCTGTTTCTACAGGCTTTAAAATTTCAAAGTGTTACAAGCAAAATACTTTGAAGTTTTGAGCCCCAAAAGAAAAAAAACAAACAAAAAAAAACTCTGGAAATTACATGCAGTCATTGACTTACCTTGCTTTGGCTTAAATCACTTCCTTTGCTACTCTCAGGAGGATTGATAGGCTTGGTATCTGCTCTAGGTTTGGGAATTTGTCTAAAAGGACTTGAAAGCGGCAGCCCTGTAACACTTATTCCATCTGAAACAAAATACAAGAAACTGCAGTGAGACTAATTCATATGGTACAGTACTGAATTTGCAAACAAACAGTGGACTGAAACCTTTCACTGCTATATATTGTACACCCAACTCTTCACCTAACAGCATCTTTTCAGCAGTCAGGAGTATAGCATGATGGCTACTTCTGTTGTTAAAGCCAATACTGCTCCATTATTAAATGTCCTGAAATGTGAAACAAAAGGCAGCACACCCAGCCCTTTCCCGCAAGTCTCACCTGCATGCTCTTCTCCACACCAAAAACAAAATTCCCAAGGCACCTCTATTCCTCGGGTAGTAGTGCCACGTACTACCATTATGCTATAAGTGACACCACATTAGCAGAATGTAAGATATCATAGCCAATGGGATCAAACCCACAATCTAATACAACTACACCAGTATATCTTAGTTCTTAACCTGGTGCTGTGAATACTAACCAATAAGTGTTAAGTTTACGTTCTTCACAATTGAAAATATTGTATAATTTATATTTTATGGATACTGTTAGCCCAGTAGAACCCACAAGTTTTTTTCTGTAATTCTTTCAGCTACAAACATTGGTGGCGTACATAAACTAATTGAGAAATTTTGATAAAAATGCTAGAAAAATACCCCATTGTCAATATTCTTCAATTAAACAAATGACATTAGAAAACACAGATTGTAATCTAAGAGGTTATAACAAAAAGTAGATGAAAAAGGAATCCAGAAGAATTCTGCCTTACTGAAAACAGTTAAAAATAATTTTTAGAGAGATCGATACAGATGAAATAACTGCTTAAAAAACAAAATAACCCTGGCAAAGATGGTTTATAACATGAAATTTATAAAATAATATGATCAGGGTTAAAAAGGTTAATTAAAAGGTGCAAAACAATAACTCTCACATATTAAAATATGATAACAGAAGGAAGGAATTATTCATAGCATAAGGTTGTGTGTGAGGTGAATACAGTGAAAATAAGTACTTCCAAATCAGATGTCATAGTTCTCTTTTAGACGTGCGTGGTCTGCTCTGTCTTGACCAGTTACCTCAAGTAAAACTATACTGCGGTCTTGTTCATGAGGGGATCAGATGACTGACTACTGAAATGGTGCAGTAGTGGCAGTTAGTTAGGGGTTGCACCAGGCAGTGGTGAGGAAGTCAGAGCTGAGTCAGATTATGAAGGTATTAATTTACCAGTCAATGACTGTGCACTCATCCATTGTCTTGAACATTGGGTAGTGGCTGAAAGAATACGATTGTGGATATGAGCAGCAGAAAAGAAGCTCCTTTGCAGGGCAGCCATACTCATTCTCCATGACACAATCAGGAATTTAGCATTCCAGAAAAATCAATACTCCTCCATGCTGAGACAAATCAACTGACATCAGAGCCTTAACTAGGGTGAGGCAAACAGGGTAGCTGCCCTGAGAGCAAGATAACTAGGAAGTGCAATTGTCAGATGCTAATGGTGAGGGAATGCAGCAGCAGCAAAATTGGCTTATGAAGCCACAAAGATATCACTGCTTCATATATGAATACCAGTACTGCATTTATGGCCACTTGTAAACCACTGAAGTGCTCAATGTACAAGTGTGCTGTAACTAACTGTACAGGTGTAACAAGCTACTTGCTGTAGTTACAGAACCACCTTTTTTTTTTTTGTTCTCCAGTTTTTTTTTTTTTGCTCCCCCTCTGAGATAAGGAGGGTGTCAGTCTGTGAAATTGCACTGACAGTCAGATGATTGACTGACGTGGTCTGGACACATTGTGAAGATGGCCCTGGCTGCCTCCCACAAGAGGTGTACTAGACACCCCAATGGGAGGAACCAAGCTGCAGACTCAGAACATACTGGAGATTTTTTTTTTAATAAACAAACACATTTTATCCCTTTGCCTGCTTGAGAACCCTATATAATGAGCTGAAGACTTAAGAAAATCTTGTCTACTCTCAGTTTACTACCAATGTGACCCTCATCATATAAGCAGTTTATAAAACGACAATGATGATGAAATTTAAAAACAGAAAGTGAACGCAAACTGTGTCACTATTTTATTTTCAGAATTCTCGCTTAAAATTTCAGTGTGAATGCATCTGAGGCATAGGGAATCTGTCTTCCAGCAAATAAAAGTTTCTTTTTCAATCCTTTTGTGCAGGTGCGTGTGTGTGTGTATACATAGATGGCTTTTACTTCTGCACCTCCAAACTTAACATAGTAAAATTCAGTGTCACTAGGCTTTGAGGTAAGAGTAAATCTAAAACTAAATGTCCATGCACATGAAAAGCGCACGTCAGTCAGAGCACCTGGCCATCACCCTACTGAACGGGTGCTTAAGCAGCTGATATTTCTACTAAACTGTGGGTTACTATAATCAGAGTTCCCCATATCACAAACAAAATCTATTTAGAAAGTTAACAATGTGCCACTGAAAATAAGGAGTTCCATCTAGCTTTTACAAATGACAGCAATATATTCTGAGGAACAAAAGCAGTAATCTGTATGTAGATGGCACAACTTTATCCTTCCAAACTTCAGCTTGCAGAATGCAAGGTCTTGCTGAGCAGCTTTATTGTAGCTCTCCATTATCTCAACTGTCCAAGGACAGAACACAGTATCACACTGTTAACAAATACCATCATCCTTTACATCTGTCCGAGTAAGAACAGAAAGCTTAGCTACCATCTTTTTGATGAAATGCACACTCAGTATGTTAACCTGCACAGTGTGGGGAGAATAGTAGGCCAAATTTTATTATTGCTGTAATGATATGGGATTATGTCCCTACCTTTCCTTTGAATAGTACACAACCAGGTCTCATGTCAAGGCAAGCATATGTGATGTAAGGAATGCTAATTTATATCTGATTGCATTAATGTGTTTCTAACTGAACGCAGCATTATCCAAGTTGTGGGGGAGGCACACATCAGGGTATAGTTTGCGTTGCAGCAGTGCTTTGTCAGTGAGTGATGGCTTAAATATTCTAGCTTGCTTCAAAAAAATAATCAGGAATACAAAGAAAAATAACATGGGGAAACAAACATAAAACAGGTAGAAGTGCAAAAGAATAGTTTGTGCTTTCTTATGCTTATTATCATGACTGTCACCAAGTAGAGGAGAGAATCTTTGCTCTGCAAAGTTCATCTCTTCCAGGTTTTTGCTCGTTTGCCTTACTAGCATTAAAGGTCAAATCTCATGTTTTGGATAAATCTATTGGATTTTACTTCTGCTTCTGGATTTACACCTGGCACCTCAAATTAGATGATGTTCCTAAGGAGGAGGCTGCTGTGATGATGTGAGGTACTGCCAGCTATACCAGGAAAAGTAGGGCGAAATATATCAAAGAGCTTCTGTGTAACACTAAAGGTCCTCTTGGAAAAACAAACATTCAAAGATATCCAAATGGACCACCACATAACTGTTAACATTTCCTTTTTAATAAAATAGTTTTTAAAAACCAATGTGCACAACAAAATCTTCATCTAAAACTTCAAAGAGAAGGAGAAACGGATGTATGCGATGTAATTCTGTAATCCAGCACTGAACTGATGTTTTAATATTAGATGAGAGAGAAGTCTCAGAGCAGTCTGCTTGACAAATAAGAAAGACCACTCACCCACTTCATCTTCCCTTGCTTTAATAAGTAACCAGGGAATAGTAACTCTTTAGATCAGTCAAGAAAATATAGTGAGATTAGTTAAGTACTGTTTTTCCTGTAACTGTTTGAATCTATCCACTTGTGCTATTTTATTTTTTAATATTTCCTGTGACTCAAACTCTGGTGTTTATCGTAAATAGTTTAGTATTTCCATGTTCTTTTATTATTTATTATTAAATATATTTAAACCTTTCATTCTGGCTGGTCTTTTAGAGAATATTTGAACATTTGAGAGTACTTATATTTATTTGGTGACACTGTCGCGGCTCCTGAAATCCTTGGTGCATTGGTCAAACAGTACCATTTGTATTTGTATTAAGTTTACTGAGTATAACTGGGTACCCTTGTAAGAGCCTTACAGTAGTTGGCTCTGGAGTGTTCTGGTGGCAGTACCTACCTTATAGTCTGGGCAGAGTGGTATAGCTGGTAAATCTGTCAGCCTTTCCCAGGTATGTGTGTGTGTGTGTGTGTGGGTGTGTGTGTGTGTGTGTGTGTGTGTGTGTGTGTGTGTGTGTAAATCAAATCTCAAAGAATGTGTGTGTCAGCTACTTGGAGCAGGATCACAGAGCACTGGTTTCACAGACAGGGTGGTGAAGGACTTGGCTTGGAACACTCAGCTAAGGATTCAACTCTACAGCTGTGTCAGTGGAGTGTCTTACTGGGGGCCTTGAGAGTGCAACTCAGCCCCCAAACTGAATGTGTTCCCTATGTGCTATTAAGGGAAATTGTGCTTGGTGCAGACAACTGCATCTGAAAATACTGGGTGTATCTATTTCTGTTCCAAGTGAATGCTCCTCACTGATAGTGTAAGGATTGAGGCTCCTTGATTACTGGTCCAGAAGAGGGGCATCACAGCTGCCATGACAACCCAAGACACACAATTCAGCAAAATCATACAGAAATGATGTAGCAACTTCAGTATATGGTTTGCAATTGCTTATCATTGGGCAGTTGTTCAGTTTATAAATGGTCTGGAATAAACAGAGTGGCTGGACACCCACTTCCTATGGTGATACCACCATAATGGCTGAAATAAAAAGATAAATATATAAATACTTCAACTTGATAAAAAACACAATCCAAGCCAAGACAAACAGCCTAGTTCTGCATGTGGCAGAATAAAGTGAAGCTTCATTACTTAATGACAAATCTCAGTAATTCAGTTTTCTGCTATTTAGAGTCAAAATACATTTAAAGACTTGCACATATTCCAGAAAGTCCCTGTTAATATTTGGGCAAATATGGAAAGAGAGAGAGTAAAGCTGGTAGTGGGTTGCCTAGGATAACCAGATTAAGACAATTCAAATTACAGAAAATAATACAGGAGGGGAAAATGTGCATTTTCTGTAGTCAGTACTTTTGTTTCTGCTATACCTGCCAAATATTCCTTATTTTATGTTACTGACTGCCTCTTTAAATAATACTGCTTTCTCATAAAGCTGTGTCTTACTATGCTTAATTAACCTTGAGACTTAATCCAGGAAAGTAGACACATTACAGTCATTTGAGCAGACAGCAACAATATGGTGTATAGTCTGCATTACAGACCATATAGACAGATTACAAAAGATATAGTGTGCAGTCTTGAGCAAAGAATAATTAATACCCAAGAAAAATCTACTAAGTTCAGCTGAGTAACCTGTCATAGAAAAACAAAAACAGGTGCATGCAAGTAGCATAATACTATTTAAATAAACAAGGCAATATTTATTGCTGCAGAAAGGGTGGTTAATGACTGAAATCCCTTTTTGAAGATGATGTAGTGTCAAAAATTGTGATGGAATTGAAGACTGCAGTGAAAAATGTAAAGCAACTCTTACCAGAAGTATAGAAATGTAAATCGTTAAAATGCTGGTTAAACCTAATCAATCCTTTTATGACAACACATTCTAAGTCTCTCTATTTAATCAGATGAAGTGAATAATTTACAAAGGTAGTCACTTAAATTCAACCTCGGCTAGCCAAATGAGATGTGTGACACATCATGGACAGTATAAAGCATGAATTAAATCCACTTTGTAGATTTCCATTTCCATTATGTGTAATGATTAAGTTTAACTAGAATTTGGACCAAAACTCTGAGACACTGAGTTACCTTAAAATTCAAGATCAAAGTCCTGAAACCTTTACAGGCAAGTACCACAGCCAATACTTGTTTAGAAAGACCATCGTCAAATACAAGGTAGTCATCCAGGGAGAGGCTAGGAATATGTATGACATGGAAAATATATATCAAGTGATGCAAGGATGCTGCTAAGTCCTTTCCAGAAAAAAGAAATGTAATCTTTATAAAGTGTCATGCTTACACTGAATTACTAATGTCTTGAACACTTACACAGATTACGTATTTAAAGGGGTCTACTATAGATGATCGAAATTCCAAAAAGCCAATTCCCATACGGCTGAGCCCATATGATCAACTTTTGGAATTTCGAACATCGTAAAAAAAAAAAAAAAAAAAAACTTACCTACACATTGCTAGTAGGGGGCAAGCCCCTCTGCACCCCCCACAACTGCTGCAACTTAAATATACCAACTCCGAGATCGCACTAATCGCACTACAGTGCGGAAGATGGAAATCGTCTCATTCTGCACTATACAAAGATGACTGTTCTGCACGATCGAAATTCCAAAAGTCAATCATATGGTCTCGGCCATATGGGAATCAGCTTTTTGGTATTTCGATCATGTGCAGGGGACCCATTTAAAGACATTTGTTCACTGGGAAAGTCCAAATGGGTCAAGGGTACCCATTTTCATTAAAGTTAAGAGGCAAGTATAAGTAGAAAAGTAAACAGTTAATTATGCATCTATGTAAACTTGTAATACAACTATGTATATATCCTCAGGCAAACTGCACAACAGTAGGTTGAAAAAGAGGTAAAACAAGGTCTTGTCTTTGCATTTTGATAAGATGATACAGAAAATTAGGCCTGTACTGAGTTTATAAAGAATGCACTCATTAGCAAGAAACATTGGTTATTCTGAATTTCTGCAGTTTGGGACATTTATACAAATTTATACAAGTACGTCAGCTACCAGTATATTGCAATGGTTTAAGAGTGATCCCCTTCCTGTGTCTGCTGTGCTTCAGTCACACTGCTTATTTTGGGTAAGAAGCAAAACCCTTTAAAGTAAAAACATATCTGATGGTGTGTTCATGTCTGGCTCCTAAATGATACAGGAAACCATGTCTCTGAGAATTAATCAGAACAGAAAATAGAACAAACGTTAGCTACTCATGGATGTAAGGTTGTAGAAATAAATGCTTTAGGTATGGAAAGGCAAGATACATTAGAAGGGGATTGGAAAATGTGGTCCAACCACGTGGGTGGGTGTGTGATTTGAGAAGAGGATACAGAAAACTGTTTTGGTATAACATTGCTAGAGCACATTAACTTATGTGTACTATATGGAGTGCACTAATTACTCACCAAAATTATCAAAAAGATGAACTTGTTAGGCACTTTCCTGTTATCAGACGTGCTCTTATCAGAGTTGGTATACTCTAGTCTTACTCTGTAGCACATATGGCAGCCACCAGAGAACAGCATCAGAAAATTTTGACAGCTCTAAAAGCTGTAATACATTTTACATTAGTAGAGAAGAAAAAGGTCTGCCTGAGTGAAGCATCTAACAGCTTTTAAAGCAACTGGTTGAACACACACACTTCATGTCTGCCTTTTTTCTGTGTGTTCGCATAAAGTGGTTTACAGATTTCACAGGTCTTTAAAACATGTTAAGCTCCTACATGTATTTCTCTCTAAGTGGTAATACATCAGGATGGCTAAAAGCTCCATCTACTACAAAGAATTATGACCAGTTTTCTCCAATTATAACCTTGTTATGATGGGCTCTAAAATGGGATGCTAAGATTCATCTTTTGGGCTTTGTTTTTTTCTTTAGGTGATTTTTTTAAATTAATTTCTCAAACATAGATCAAGAATATTATGGTCACAGACACATTCATATTCCTCTAGATCAGCAGGTCACTTCCATTAACATATCACATTTTTTTTTTAAATGACTGTACATCCTCCTTAATGATTTAGAAACTTCTACTCTGTGGCAGTAGGGCATGTTGAAGAAAAACAAATCTGTCCTCACATACACACAATCAAAAAATGTACACAAACATAAGATGGTAATGTGTTAATACAGCTGCAGATGCTTTTCTCCATATAGTACAATTAGGACAGAGGGGAAATTGATTTTACAGAGTAAGACTGTATCATTTTGTTTTGCACTTTATATCATTGGGAGCATAAAAGCATTTAGAATGACTGTGGAAAAGCAACTAATCGCAATATAAATTAAGCTGGGACAAAAGGTGTTAATGTAGAACACTGGATCTTGTCTGCATTAGCACAGTTCTTAGAATGGTACAGCAGCAGCATACTTTGACTGCTGTAACACTGAGAAATGCCAGCGCATTTTTGGTTAATTCCTTTTGTAAGTTGAGTTGCTGAACCCTTAAATCTCTCTCCCACTCTCCTGCTTTAAAAAATTGGGTGGGGTCAGGGAGCCCCACTCCCCTTACAAATTGAACAGACAACATGAGTTATCTGTTGCTTTCCCTGTTAAATATGTTGTCACCTCTTTCTACCCAGAAGAAATATATATATATATATATATATATATATATATATATATATATATATATATATATATATATATATATATCTCCAACAGCAGTGCAGAACAGTATAGGAAGTGGTGCTTACAGAGAATACTTCACCTTATGTAGCAGCATCACTTGCTCTGATGAACTCATAATTATTTATGACAGGAACAGCAGTCTACATAATTGCCTAAAAGAACTGAAACACTGAAGAAAATGGCAGAGTCTGATTTTAGTTTCATAAAACATATCTCCTCTTTCATATAAATGAGCAAATGTTATTATCGGCCAGCACACCATTTTGATGATTTAATCATATGCATGTCAGTTTGCTTGGATGCTTGTTTTAATATGGACAGCCCTTAAAAATGCATATTTGCAAATGAAGCAGCATGTTGCATTTGTGCCTTCATACAAGCCACACAAAAATGCTGAAAGAAATGGGAGAAGAGATTACGAGGGAAGGTAAAAACTGGAAACGCATGCGCCTCAGAAGAATGAAGGAAAGGATACGAGGAAATACACTGAATCTACACATTCTTTGAAGGTAGAGGGGAGGAAAGCAATTCAAAAGGAACGAAGGAAGGTGAGAAGAGATGGTTGCAGGTTAAGGGTGGATATGCCAAAACTGGCACAAGGAATATATTTGGTACCATGGAATGACATTCCCAAGTGGACAGTGAAGTGCTGATGATGAAAGGTCCAGGGTAAAACGCACTGGAGTAGGTATGAATAACTGGAGGAGGAGCTTGATGCAAAATTTGGGTGGGCTTGCAATGTCTTGCCAGTTATACTTGTATGATCACATTATTATGAAACTACATGAAAATATTCTCATTAAATTCTGCATGCTTGGCAATGTCTGGATACCAATGAATGGTGAATACCTTCTACTGATATAGAATGAAACTGCTGTTGGTTATAGTTTTGCAAATAAGAATGTAGTCATCCTGAGCTACAAAAGAAATAATTTTGCAGAACATTAAGGCTACAAGATGTTAACAAGTTGTTCCCCGCAGTATAGGGTTTGATTCCCAAAGCCTCCATTTGTCTACTGTGCAAATCGGAGCAACTTGCTTAGCCAGGTAGTGCTCCCAGGTCAAACCTGAAAACAGACATATGTATACGTTACAGTAAAAGGTTAACAAAAAAAAACAACAAAGAAAAAGTGAATTGCCAAACTTAGGAGGGAACGTGACTCCAGAATCTTTCTTTTCATATCTGGAAGATTTTTAAATATCGCAGAACAGTTTACATAAAAAAAAATTAGTCCCCTCATCAGCTTACTGAGTTACCCAAATGCTATATATTTAAAACAGAGCTACAGAATAGTTTATCCTTCCTCTTTAAAAAATATAAGCACAATGACATTTGGCCAAATTAATCTCTCTTTTACCTTGTTTAAGACACAGAAAGCTATCAATTCAGTGTAGAAGGCATACTGCAATATAAATCTACATTCTGTGAATTATGCTTTTACAGTAGCTCTAGCCAGTAAATGGAAGAAAAGCTAAGTTTCTCTCTCACACACACATACACACGACTGATTTTAAATTTCTGAGCATTGACATCATGGATAAGTAATAAAACACAACGCACACTGCATGAACAACCTGTATAACCTCTACACCTTATGTATCTGAATGACAACACACTATACACAGATATGAAAACTGGTGCATTTCAAAGCTTTCAAGCTTACTTGAAAAATTTATAGAAAACAATACTGAAGCTGGCTCAGTACATGGATGAAAAACTTTTGTTCAAGGGAAAAAAGACACAAAGCTGCAGAATCTGCACTCGGGTAGTGAGCAGCAAGCTAGACCTGCAAAAGAAAAGCACAGCACCTCAAATTTAATTGACACTTGGTTTCTTTTTTTCTTTACCTTGAGAGACATCCTTGTACAGCAGAAGCAAGACGATGGGAAGGATCAGACTGCTACTGTATCACTACTGAAGAGACCTTTAAAAGCTCAGCCTTGGAGGAACACTGCTGGAAACTCATCTGCCAAGGTTTCAGTCTTCCCCAAATTTATCACAACATTTAAAATGTCTAACTTTTACTGTCTTTAATTATGCTTTCCTTAGTGGTGCTGCTACTTTCCTGTGGGTGTAAGCTCATTTACCTTTAGTATAATATATCTGTCTGTCTTGCTGAGTTATGCAGCCATCTATATCCAGCTCTCTCTAACAAATAGTATCCCTAACATCTGAACTCTTTACAAATGCAGGCTCAAAACTCAATCCATATTTCCATTCATATCCATTGAAAATGCAGGAATAATAGCAATAACAATAATAATAAAAATGTTAAATGACGTACAGTGACATAAAAGTTGTTTACAAAGTGTATTTAAAAAACATAGCTTTCATGAGAAGCTGAAAATGGTGGTTTTGTTTGTCAAACAATTGTAAATGCAGTGTTAATAAGCGGTCAATGAGCTGACTTCCATAAAGGTTAAATAACTGCATAACCTCAAAATAGTATAAGCATAATAAACAATCACAGAGAGAGAGAATAAAACCTGACCTGAAGAGAGGTCAACAAATTGGCATATGAACTCTATACATGGTGGTTAAGTCATGAATGGGAAGACTGACTGATTTACCAAAGATAGAATTAACAAATATACCATTAGGCAATCAGGACCTGGACACATCTTGTACTACTACTGACAGGACTGGCACTGCCAGTTTAGGAAAATGTGGTTGGAGTAACTATAAAGAAATCAAGTGAATGCACAGTGCTGGAAAACCAACATGTGATTATCAGATAGATTTTGCAAACTCTCAAGTGTAACAGTCAAAAGTGTGCTGGATGAATCAAATTCTTTGAAATCTGCACCCACCGAAAACTGGAGTATGAGACCACATTAACCACTTTTTTTTGTTTTTGTAGGCAAGCTCACCACAACCTGTCAGGTGGTGACTTCATTCCCAACACCCTCCTCACTTATATGCACCAGATGTACGGTATCAGGGAAAAAAGAAAACACTCAGAAGGTGAAACACAGCTCACACAACTGCAACCTCACAGAAAAGCTAAATACATACCCAAAACTACAACATACTGATTAAGTATGCCAAGAGTTGAAATTTCAATCCCAGTTCGACTAAGCAAGTAAACAAATGCCAATAAATAAAAGAAAAATTTGCCTTTTTGTGTATCGTAGTCAAAATGCGACTACCATCCATACCTCAGATCTTTGAGAATGCCAATAACCAATGCAGCATCATACTAGGGAACTAAGATGTGAATAATATACAACTAGGATCTGATAAATGCTTTTTACAGCACTGTGGAGCTAGTTATCTTGTGTTTATTAACTGACTTCAGGGAATGGATGACCTGCACATCAACACCCTGATTGGAGAACGAACGTTCCCCATTAGGGTGTTAATCTGCAGGTAATGCCTGCTGAAAAACGAGTCAGATGTTTCACGACAGCATATTATACTGCAGTGGAGCTTAGACTGAAAGAAAGCTAACCGTCACCATTATTTTTATACTCACTATATAGTGCTTTTGGTGTTTAGCAGGCACAAAACTAAAACAAAAAAAAAATAGAAAAGTGTGCGTTCGTGTGAGTATATGCGTGCATAAGTGGGACTGATCAAGCCATTATTTCACAGTCGTTAAGCAGTGCTTTTGCTCTTTAGAGAGTGGAAACATAAAAAAGTAAGTGTGTGTGTGTTTCTGTCTGCATGTGTGACTGTATGCATGCTGCGTGTAGGAGAGCGAAAATGTGTATGTATGCAAGCGATCGAGCAGTGGCAGCAGCAGCAGTTAAGAAGTGTGTATACCTCTAGATCTCTTATTTATTTATTTTATTTATTTGTTTATTTAATTATTTAACATTTGTTGACTGGGAAAGTCTGACAAGGACAGAGCCTATTTTCAGCAGAGGCCCAGGTAGAACTGCTCTAGACATGTCTTTGGAATGTGGGAGGAAACTGGAGTACCCAGAGGAAACCCATGCGAACGCAGGGAGGACATGCAGACTCTGCACAGAAGGCACCCCTGCCGAGAATCGAACCAGAGAACCTCTTGCTGTGAGGTGGCAACATTAACAGCTGAACCACTGCACCACCCATCTCTTAGTTCAAGATATCTGGATAAAGCCTAACATAAAGGGGGAAGACAGTTCTCCAGTTAGGGTGTCAATGTGCAGGTCTATTCCCTAAAGTCAATTAACACAATGTCACTGGAGGTAAAACTCTCATATAAAAGAACTCCTAATATCAATAAGTGTGTCAGTAGTACACACACTGCAACCACCACACACAATTCAAAGCAGGCACACAGACCCGCAAATGCTGAGGCACTTAAATGTAACCTTCCTAAACTCCAAAGATCTCATAGACAAAGTACACAAACACCCTCAGCAACCTTGAAAACATTCTTTCAAAATTCATGCAGCCTCTATTTCTAAACCCATACGGCAAGCACCACAGAATCCAACATTCTAGTCATTGGAGACTCCATTATGAGACACACCGATGTCCTTCTCATCAGGATGAGTAAGACAAGTACCAGTATGACTCTGTCATAATCCATGTGGGTCTAAATGACCAGAGACGTACCTCCTTAGACTACATGAAGACAGACAACATGGAGCTCTTGGAATGTGTGTCCCAGGCTGGTATGAGCCTAGCACTGAGCAGCATTTTACCTTCTCCAAGGATGATGCCACAATATGAACAATAAAACTAGACCGCTCAATGAACAACCTATAAATGCTTTCATCTACATGGGACACATCTGGAACTTAGTAAGAATTACTGTGACCCCCACCCACCCAAGGACCAGAACTGTTGCAGTAGGGAATACCAGACAGATAACCGCTTATTTAAAGCTAAAGCATCCAGAAGCCAGTCACCTAGCTAATGAAAGATCTTGATGCTCTGTAGTTTCTTGTTCACTGCAACTATTGACATGCACTTCATAAACACCCTGGGGCATACATTAATCTGAAGCAAAGAGCCTGGAACTGATGCTTGTTAATTAAATGAAGCAAAGGACCTCTGTGGCAATCTTTATATATGGCGGTATGTATCTTGGATGCCCACAGATGACATCCAATCTTAGCTTGAAAAGTAGGAAAGAATCAACTGCATAGTGCTCAACCATAACTTTTATTTTGAAATGAATTCAGTGTTACCGATTAGGTACTGAATGGGCCTAAGGTCCGTTGTCTGTTTTGGCACTCAAACGAATCTGAAGTAGAATCTAGACCTTTTCTGATCTGGCGGGGCCCCCTCAATGGATCTTTTAAGAGAAGGTTGGAGATTTTTAGTGCCACACCTATCTAATTAGGGATAGGAAATTAGGAAGGGGAAAGGGAAAATGTCTGGGGATGGAAAAGAAGGGTAATTTCATAGTCTCTGGGTATTAATTCCTATATTCGTATGTCACATGTGCTGTCCTACTGTGTAGACAGGTGAAGACAGACAACCCCAACTGCTTACAGAGTGAAGCAGTTAGTCAAGGTTTCATGGAGCTTGTTGCTACATCCCAGTCTGCGGACTACAGAACAACTGGTTTTGATTTTAAATATGAAAATTCTAAGAGGTGGGTCATCCTGTTGTTTGATCTACGTGGCATCTAGTGATAAAACCATTACCTAATCTCTATAGGCTCCCTAAAATGTCATATGTGAATATTAATTTTATGATCAAAGGGCCATCTAAAAGTTTAGCTGTGATGTGCCTTGGTATTGAGTGTATGAGTTACTGTAGTAAAAAGATAATTTCCACATATCGTAAACATAAATTTAGTCTCCAACCGGGTTAAGTATATTTTTGAAAGTGGTTAGCTGTTACTTTGACATGTACAGGGAGTTTATTCCAATGAGAGGGAATGCACTGGTTTATAAATTTGTCATACCAGCCAATGTTGTTGATCTCCTGATGGAGGATGAGGTCTTTGGCATTAGTTTTAGGCAACAATTGCTTCTGTGAAGGCACAGGAGGTAAAATAGGGTAGGTTCTTTCAGTGCTCAAAAGTCTAAACAGAGTTTGCCCTCAGATGCCACTACTAGGCAGACTAGACAAACAGGGCTCTTAGTTATTTTGCGTAGCTTAGGCTGTGTCCAGAAATAGTCTTGGTGAAAAACATCTGGGATTCTTCAAGTGGATTAAATTGCTTTGTGAGGTACATTCTAAATGGGGCATGGTATTCAAAGATAAGCCTGAAATATAGAGAGTAAAAAGATTGCATGTGACCTGGTGGAGATGCCTCGATAGATTATCTGAGCAAGACAGAAGGAATCACGACAGACATGGTGATGTAAAGAAAGAATCTTATCAAAATAGGTACAAAAGCTCAGGGTGATGGTATTTGTTTTGAGAAAGACATTAATAATCTAATAAAAAGGAGAGAGTGAAATCTTCCAAAAAGGTAACAATGCTACATTTTTTGGCATTTAAGGTGAGCCCATGACTAAAATAATAAACATTGGTTTGGTCCAGGCCCTGACCAAATATGGGTGTCCAAAGGGGATTTGAGAATTACACCAAGTTTGCAGATAACAGAAAACGTAGTTGGTCCCTTGGTATCTGTTTTTACTTCTGTGAAGTAGATATTAAACAGCAGGGTGTCCAGGAAGGGTCATAAGAATCAGAGATCCACCAATACAACCCATTCTTTCCAGTCAGAGATGGCCTACTGAACCCCTCTCTATTTGCTGAGAAAACCATCATTCCCAGTGTACTTAAGGATACTAATAACTTCTCAGATGTCTATGCTTGGTACAAAGAATTAGAAGGGAAAGATGGCTTGTTTGCAACCTTGAACATTGCCTCTCTCTTTACGGTGATACCTAATGATTTAGGCATTGAGAATGTTAGAACTTTTTTTCCACATGCAGTGATTTGTCTTTGAATAAAGTACTACTGATCTTTAGGTTATTGGAGTTGATTTTAGAGAACAATGCCTTTGTGTTTGAGCAAGATCTTTATTTAAAATGTGTTGGTGTGGCAACGGGTACTGCATGTGTCAATTACTAAGCCATTTTTAAATTTGGCACAGTGGGAACATGACTTTATTTATGCCAATAATCCATGCGTTCAGAATACAAATTATTACAGATGTTTTATCGATTAAGTCTTTATTGTATGGAAGGGCACTTCTGAGTCTTGTACACTTTATGGACTATCTGCATTCAGCTACTACTTTTTTATGTTTTACACAATTTTTCAGAGGACTCTATTGATTTTTTGGATGTTATGGTCACAGCAGGGATGCTTTAAGTAATGGTTCCACGAAAACATATAGGAAACCTTGTAGGAATAATAATATCCTGCACAGAACAAGTACGCATCCTCAACATGAAGCTAAGAATATGGTCAAGGGGTAGCTACTTAGGATACCTATGTTACACAATGATAACAGCCATGCAACTGAAGCGTTGAGAATGACTGCAGCTGAGCTTGTTCGCAGCTACTCGAATAAAGAGGTATACAAAACCAGGAAGGAGGTTCACTCTATGATAAAAACTGTTGCTACCCTTTTTTTTTGGTGACCATTGTATTATTACGCAAAATTAACATGTTGCTCCTGGTCCTAAAACAGTGTTAACGTAGTCTAGCAATATTGGGACAGTCTATGACATAATAAAGAAGAACTGGTCCATCTTAATGACTGATATAACACTGAAAGAACTTTAGGGTCCTCCTGTGCCTACATTTTCTTTTCACAACAATGTTTCATTGAAATGACAATTATAATAGGCATTTTGACTTTGAAGTAGCCCAATATGTTCGTGAAGGCATGTTCCCTTGTAGATCTTGCAGTGCATGCAGCCACATTTGGGTTGGCAGTCTTTTCTACATACACAAATTAATTATACGTTTGTTTTTTTTTCTTTTAAATTTTATGCCGACTGCAGGATGATGAATGATGTTTATTATGTGAAGTGCCAGACTTGTGAATGTCTTTATGTAGGGAAGATGACCTGACCTTTTAAAGACAGGATTTTATAACACATTAATGCTATTTGTAAAAGTTGTAGCAAGAACCCTTAGGTGAGGCAGGCGAATGGACCATGGGGCTGGTCAATTTTTAGTTTTAGAAGTTGTTCATTTAAATTTTAGGGACGGTGATATAAGGAATAGAACTGAGTGTGCTGAACTTAAATGGATCATGTGTCTAAAAGCGGACAGCTTTTCTGGTTTAAATGAAGCTTTATGGCAAACCTATACAAAAGAACCGTGACTTGAGACACTAAGTTTATTATTTGTTTAGCTTTATGATTACAGTTTATGTATGAAAGCATTTCTTCCTATTGTATTTCATGGACTGTTACAGCTCAGATCAGTATTTTGATTATTGTTAAAATGTAGCTATTTGATTGCTTAGCTTACTATGAATGAAAGCAACACTTCCTGCTTTAGGTTGATTGGCCGTTGTTGGCTCAACTTGAACTGTGATCTGTGCACAGAGCTAATGATTTTGATTGGGTATGGGGAGCAGATCTGTAGTTTGATTTGTGCACTTTTTGAGTGTTTTGATTGGATGAGAACAATATTCCTCATTTGATTATTTGTAGCTGGTTGTTTTTGATTTCAAATGCAAGTGTGTTACACTTCTGTAATTTTACTGGTCTGAAGAACTGGTGTGTTATACCGCGAAAGTGCTCACCATATACATTTTATTATTTCAGCCGTGGTGTGTCAAGTACGTTTTGGAATTCATATACATTTTTCTTGTGTTTTTGGCTTCACCTTCAGCTGGATATTGATTTTAATTTTGGTTCTTTTACAAATCTAAACTGAGCTGGGTCCATGCTTTGTAGGTCACCTATGTCAACGTTGATCAGCTCAGCAATTATAAGCTCCACACCTTTACAGATGATATTTATGTGGCTAACATATCTATAGTTTCCAGCATCTGTTATAGAGTGGCCTTTACATAATGGTACCAGTATGACTGTTCACCACATTTGAGGTACATAACCCACAAAGAGACTGAAACTGAAAAGGTTTAAGAGGGGGTTGTGGTTTGTGATGCTTGACATTTACCATCAGATAGCTGTAGATATCCAGTCCCTCAAACACAATATCTTTAGTTTTGGACAGTATGTATATAACATAGTCCAAGGCGATTTGGGGAGGAATAGGATGGTTGGTAATGGGAAGAACATCAGACTTGGTTGCAGGCATGAAATTAGGATCACATCTGTCTGGGAGGATATTGGCAATAACCTTGGGAACAGAATGGGAGATTCCATTGGAAGCAATGCAGTGCAGTAATGGCCATCATTTATAAGTTCCCTAATGTAATTAAAGAATATCCTTAGAGGTGGTAGAAACCCTGAGTTCATACCTGACTGTGTACTCCTTGATGGAGTGCTTCAATGTTTTAAGTGCTGTCAGTCATTTGTTTTCCTAGCTTTTTATTTAGCTTGCTTCAACTCTGTAAACTCAGACATCAAATAATCAAGCTCATACAGATGTATGTTAAGACCTTTTCTGATTACATGACTTAAAATGCACACAGTGAATACCACATTGTGCTTAGACAAAATGAAAAACAATTTGTTTTTTAATTAAGAGTCTTGTTGCATCAAGTACCCACATATGAATACAGACAAAGACAGAGAAATTGACACTCCCAAACACACACACATACATGTCCAAAAAGTCACTTATATTAAGTTCATCCAAAGCAAGAAAAACATCTGCATTACTCACTGCTACACGCACTTTATTTAGTCCAAATTTTCATACTAAACTTTAAGGTCCAGTTTAGTATGCAACATATCAAACCGGTTGTTTCCTCAAGGCTCCTTGATGCCCTGGCCTTCAGACCTATACATTCTTTGTACTGCCCCATGGCTCCATGATGAATTACTGGCATCTTCATCCTTCTAACTTCCATTCCTCAACCCACTCCAGTTCCACTCAGTTCTTCTTGAAAGCTCAGACTCTTATGACTGCACTTCCAAAACAGCTTCTGCCTTTTACTACATAGTTCTGAACTCCTCTCCAGTACCACAGCTGAGATTTCTGTATACATCACTTAAGTCACTGCCTTTCTTTGTATTCAATGCAGCCAGAAACTTTTTCATGTCCTCCTCTTTGCAGTCTTGCAATTTCCTAAGTAATGTGATGGAGTTCAGTCTCATCCCAATTTCTTCCATGTCAACAAACTAAAGTTCTCTTACTTTTCCACAATGTTAAACAGTTAGCTCTGTAAATGAGTGGATGGAACACTGATGATGATGGACATTGATGAATATGAAATCCATGCAATTACCTACTTTGTTCTCATTATTCTTTTCGTGGATAAATTGTGCATGGTTTGGACATTATCATCTCCAGCTCTTACTTCTGAAAGGCCTTATTTAACAACTATTCTTTAAATGTGTATAAACAGAAAAAGCAAACTCCATGGTCTGACAATTTTGAACCTGCTCTACCTCATTATATAGTAATTTCAGCAATGCATCATTCATCAAACCCAGCTTAACACCACCACTTCTGTCTGAATTTGTGGAACTGAAGTCATTCAGTGTGGGAAAAAGGGCTGTTCATTCAATGCTATAAAACAGGGAAAATATAAAAAAAATGCTAAAAGATAAAGCGCAAACGTGTAACCAAACAAATACCTTCTGAAGGCTGCTAAGAGTTAAAATCCTTTATTGGAGGAATGTCCATAATACAACCACCATAAAAAACTGTTGAACGCTTTCGTACACCCTCTTAGGTGAACTTCTTCAGAACAAATTAAGAACAATTCAGATGCACTTAAATATCTACACAGCTTGTTACCAATTAAAGAATTACACATTCTTTTGGAAATTAAAGGGGCATACTTCCCCTCTTTACAATACATAATGTTTCATCTTTAACATTGGTGCAATAGAGCAACTATCATTTAAACCTGGATATACTGTTTCTCTTAAACTAATTTGCCATCTAGTTTCCTTAAGATTTAAATTGTCATTTGTTACTTTGCCCTGCATATCCTTTTGTATAGAATCCAACACAAAAAATTTTGCACTGATGTGTGCTATTTTTTGTATATGTCTATATAGGGCATTTAATGTTAAAAACACATTAATATGTTCTTTAAAAATATATTGCTATGTATAATACATAAATAATTCTCCTATAAAAACACATATATAATAAACATTTCATCTGTTACAAAATATATGTATGTATTTATACTAACTTAATTGCTTCTATGTTCAACCACTTAAACGATTTTCATCTAGATATGTGTTTTTATAGGAGAATTATTTATGTATTATACATAGCAATATATTTTTAAAGAACATATTAATGTGTTTTTAAGTTGAGAGTGCATTTAACTAATTAATTCATTTAAGTTAATTGATTGTGATTAAGCAATTCGACTGTATATAAAAAAAGGGGGGGGGTGTGCAAGGTTTTATATCTGATGAAGTTCCGTTTGTACTGAGTGTGAATAAAGGGAATAAAAGCGCTTATAACCTTACTCTGCCTGGTGTCTGGTTCCTTTCAAGGAGAAGGCATCCTGTGACATTTTTGTTGGATTATTTGCTTCATGTGTTTTACTAACTGGAAACTACCAATAATTTACCATGAATACTGCAATCAAACTGGTTACTGAAGTTAAATGAAGTATCAGATACTGAAAAGGCTATTGCAATATCTTCTATACGGTAAAATGTATCGTGTCAGCTTCCAAAATGTAGACAAGAATGGATAGTGACATTCTCAACTAAGAAGCAGCAGTAGACAAGATGGTAAAATACTGGCTTGCAAACTTCCCAAAAAGGAAAGTTCATTAGTTCTGAATTTCAAGTACCCATGCCACTTTGGTGAAAATTATAATTCAAGTGAGAGAAATGTGACTTCTGTGTAATATGAAACTAACAATAGATGTAGCAATATTTATAAAAATGTATTGTATTAAAAAAAGAAATATTGTATTGTACTTTATACTCCATTTCTTAGCTTGGGTAGAACCACCTATTCAGCTGGATAATTCTGCTCAAGTAAACAGGAAGACTTGCTCTAAGTGTTGCATCAGCTGAGGACAAGAAGGAAGATCAAAAGTGACAGATATCTTGCTGGTACCAAACACAAGGAGCTGATGAACTTTAAAAGTATAAATGCAGTCATAAGACAGCAGGATGCATTCATTTCCCAAGATAAGAAGGATATGTCTGTGATGCCAGAGTTCACTGTGAGCACCGTCATCCTGAGTGTTCACCCACCATGTGTCCATTCCTCTAGCAAGTCTAAATTTTTATAAAACCCTGTTGGGTAACAAACCTCGTAACTCTCCCTGATTTTCCTCATACATTTGCACTGACCTTCACAAAATGTTTAATTTTCTGGTAAATCTCTAAGAATGTAATGCAAGTATTAATGACTGGATGAGCAGATAAATTTACGTCAGGGTTATAGCCCTGCTTGATTTAGGGGGTGGGCACTGCTAAGTACTTACAAAGGGTGGCAAGAACTTATAAATGCATCTACTTAAAGGTACATATTGCCAAGTCTTTTATATTCCCTGTGATCATTTGACTAGCATTGTTCCTATGCTCCTATTATAGTTAGTCCAAGGGTCCCCAAACTGTGCGCCACAGCTCCCTGGGGAGCCGCGGCTTCCTCACAGGGGCGCTGCGAACTAATAAGCTGCAAAACCCGGGCCTTCGGGTAAGTGAATGCTTGTATGAGTGTGTGTGTGTCTGTGTGAGTGAAGGTGTGCATGAAAGCAAAAGAGTCTCTGTGTGAGAGAGAGATCGAGTGAGCGATGCGTGAATGAATGCATGAATGAATGAGTAAGTGACTGTGTGTGTGTGAGATCAGGAGAGTTAGTGATGTGTGAATGAATGCATGAATGAATGAGGAAGTGAGTGTGTGTGTGTGTGTGTGTGTGTGTGTGTGTGTGTGTGTGTGTGTGTGTGTGTGTGTGTGTGATCGGGAGAGTGAGCGATGTGTGAATGAATGAATGCATGAATGAATGAGGAAGTGACTGTGTGTGTGTGTGTGTGTGTGTGTGTGTGTGTGTGTGAGAGAGAGAGAGAGAGATTGGGAGAGTGAGAGCAAAGTGTGAATGAATGCAGGTATGAATGAGGAAGTAACTGTGTGTGTGTGTGTGATTGAATGTCCAGATTTTTGCCTCTTATTTTTGGTGTGTTCCTCCTAAAATCTGTACTTTTCTGCCAAATAGTTGAGGATTGAAGTCATTAAATAATGACAAACATTTGAGTTTAAGACTCCACATCCTTCAGAGAACTCATGCTAATGCAAAACCTATTATTCTATCAACTTTCTAAGTTTGCAAGATTTAAAAATCTGTCCTTATTTGCCCCCCATCATTTTAGGCTTTGTCCAGATTTTTTGCTCTAAACCAACAGGGGGAGGTCTTATTCCAGAAATAGAACCAGAGAAGCAAATGCCGGTTCGCAAATACGAAACAAAACACAGAGCTAATAAATACTGATTGCCCAGTGTTTAATTTGTCAAAAATAGAACTAACTGAAGCTGATATCAGTTTATTAAGTAAAGGCATGACTTTTATACCAGCACAAAAAGACTCCATAGTAGATGCCCTGATTGACTTGAAGGTTTTTACTTGACATTTGAATCTAAAATTGCTTTATAAAGATTTGTACACATCTATGCCATTAAAATGTAAAAAAGTAGCACATTCATTCCCTTTAGTAATCCTATTGTTACAGCTTTTGAAAACATGTGAACAACAAATGCATGATTTATATGCTAAAAATGACTTTAAAAAAGTGTTTTAATTTGTCTACTGTTGCATTAGAAGCTCTGAAAAAGCTAGAGAATAACAATGATACTGTTATTAAGGAAGCTGGCAAGGGAGAGGGGATTGTTTTTATGAAAGTTGATGAATAGTATGCTTCTATGAATGAACTTTTAAATGATGTTACTGCATTTAAACATATTTCTTATGGTGAAGTAGCACGCTGTGTTAGCAATGTCAATATACTTTTATTTGAACTTCAAATTAATGATGATATCTCTGTGGATTTATTGAATTATTTTTCTATACCTTGTCCTAAAATACCGATTATATATGGTTTACCCAAGGTTCATAAATCTTTAGAACCCCCCCCATGAGACGCATAGTCTCTGGTCGGGGTTGGCTAACAGAGCATATTTCCCTGTACTTACAAACTAGGCTAACAGAGCATATTTCCCTGTACTTACAGACTACTTAAAGTCCGTTTTTGACACATGTAAAGAGTTTTATTAAGGACACTGGAGATTTTTTAAATGAGCTTTACATTTGGTACCAAGAGAAAACAGCTAATCAATACATTTTTGTCACTTTAGTTATAAAAATCACTCTTTACTATTATCCCTAATGACTACGGCATTGATACCATTCGCAGCATTTTATGCAGACATGGAAAAATGAAAGGCAGGGAAACAGAAACAATATGTGACCTATTAGAAATAGTACTAAATAATAATATATTTATTTTTAATGAAACTTTCTACCATTAAACCACCAGTGTTGCAATGGGCACGCCCTTTGCAAACACCTATGCCAACTTAACCCTAAATGAATGGGAAGAAAAATATATATATAATGGTCCAAGTGAATTTAATTTTCGCATATTTTTATAAGTGTTTTGTAGACTATGTGTTTTTATATGGGGGGCACGTTAGATCTATTAAATGTGTTTTTTCATTATCTAAATACCACTACTACATTTTTGAAATTTGAAAGGACTAATTCCATTAGTGAAATACATTTTTTAGATATACACCTAACCAATATAGAAAATATCATATCTACAAAGATTTATAAAAAAAAAAAATCTCACAAAAAATATCTACATAATAAAAGCATGCACCCAACCCATACATCTAGGGGAAGAGTCAATACAGTAGAGTTTAGCAGCTTAAATACTGAAGATGACACGTGCATTGAACAGTTGCATGACATGAAATGTGAATTCCAACAAAGAGGTTATAACTTAGAATTGTTATTGGAAGAAGAGAAAATGTCCTTGAACGAAGAAAGGTCAAGGTTAAGCCCTATTTTTCACCTTCACAAGATGGTTTCAATCCCTCTATATCTACTGCTGATCAACTTGGATATACTACCACTTATAGCCATTGCACACCTAGTATAATGGAAATAATTAGCAACAATTGGGCTATCTTATAAGCCCTATCAGATTTAAATAGTATTATTCCATCTCATCCAATATTTGCCTATAAAAATTCTAGCAATTTAAAAAATAAGTTATGCTATAAGGAAATACGAACTAAGAAACAAAAGGGGACTGAATCAAATAAAAAGGGCACATTTCCATGTATGCACTGCTCTCTATGCAGTGTGATATGTAAGAACAATATATTTATACCATCCTACAGCCAATAAAGAATATTAGTTTAATTGTACTGCTACTTGTAACTCTAGTAACACTGTTTACTTAGCTACATGTGATGTATGTGCAAGTTTTTATGTTGGCAAGTCAAGTAGAAAGCTACACGAATGGATTATTGAACACAGGTCCGATACAAAAAGGAACATTTCTACAAATGCAGTTGCAAGCATAACACTGATTTTGGAAATAAACATCATTTTTCGTTTAGGGTTATTAACATATGCTATGCTAGTCAGAGAGGGGGAGATAGAAATAATGATTTAGAAACCAAAGAATACAATTGGATTATTAGACTACAAGCAGACAGTAGTCCAGGTACTAACTCTACTGTTTCCATTAAACCAATTTTGAAAAAAAAATGCAGACGTCTAAAAAAAAATAAAAAATTTTATCTGAATATAAGGCTATATATCATATAGCCATTTTATAAATGTCTCTTTAAAATATGTATATATAATTAACTAATGATATAATTAATAAGATAGTGATGTTGGTTGGCTGTTATCATGTGATTTTATTCAAATAGTAATGTGTTTTGCTATGGTTGTATCACACTGAAGGAGGAGTCATCCGAAAGCTTTGTGTTTCAACTACTGTGTTTTCACTACATTTTATTGGCATTTTATTAAACTTTTGGACTTAACTTGACAGTTTTTCTTTGTGTTTGCTGTGGGCTTTTGCTTAAATGGCAAGTATATTGCAGGTCTTTCGTTCTTTTTGGTTTGTACAATCGCAGAAAACCAGTGGAAGAGTGACTAAGCATAAACGGAGGAAAAGTTCATCTGAATTAAAAGCCGTAGTGTAGAATATGGCTGGATAACGTCCTAAACTGGCTGAAAAGTATGATAATTCATTTATGAAATACAGTGGCTGATGATCTTACCTATTTGAAAATAAAACCAAATATAGTAAAGAAAGCCAGAAGCCTACTAGCCACAACATTCAGATAAAAAAAAAAAAAAACAATTTAGATAAAAAATAAAGACATATATCTTAACCATTTTAAATGCTGCATACAGAGAATAGGACCTTAAACTGAAGTTGGAAGCATTAACTCCACTAACTTTTTTTTTATTTACAAGATACAGACATTCACATAAATCTGACTGTAAAGATTTAAACAGTATAGGAAGTTGCGGCATTAAAAAAAGACATTCAGAGGATAAATGATTAACTCAGAAAAAATTATGATTATTATATGTTTCTGGTAGTATGCCTTGGGTGTAGGCTATTTAACTATGTTCTATTTCTGAATGTGTGACTCACCAAATTCACAATGCTAGGCTCCATTATTTAACTAATTAACACAAGCAGTACAAACTTCCTGTGTACTTGGATTCCTTGTAAAATGCAAATGCCTGACAAATTACAGATTTTGTTAAGGTTCACATGGTGCTTTAAATTTCTCACTTGTAAATGCTAACTTGCCCCTCTTCTCATCTGTAAGTTTGAATGCATTAAATATCTTTATATCTTCCACCATTACATGTAGGAACTGTATACCTGTTCCTTTTCTGTAAGACAAAGCTCAAGATCAGGATCCTCAGTTTTCTGTCAAGTTATCTAGCAGCTTGACAGAAAGAGAGAAAATGGTAACTGTAATGGATTTATTTGAATGAAATAACTGGCTACCTTTAATGTGAAAGTGAAAAAAAAGATTAATGGTACAGCAACTTGGTGTAAATATTCAAACTGTGAGGCTATTACTTCAAAAATTCAAAATGCAAAAATCACAACCCTGTCTCCCTGAACTGCTTGATGGTTTGATGAAATGGTTTGATAATTTGTCAGTTGATGAACGTAAGGCTCTGAATGAATTAAGGAGTTTTAGGAATTTAAGATATATGAAGAGTGACAAAGGGAGTATATGGTTGTAATGAATATTGATCAATATAATGCAAGTATGTTACAACTGTTAAGTAATGAAGATGAATATGTACAGGTTAATGTTCAAACCATACAACAAAGTTAAAAATACATTTATTCATTTCTATATGATGTTTTAATGAATCAAAAAATGGATTTGGATACATATAACACTTGTTTGATTGAAAAACCTAAAGTAGGGGTACTGTTTGGTATCCCAAAAATCCACAAAAACCCTGTGTATCCCCCATTTAGACTTATGGTGTCCTCTCCACAAGCAGTTACTGAGAGTATTTATTTGGTTATAGATGCTATTTTAAATCCAATAATAACAAAATTGAAGTCCTACTTGAAGGTGTCATGGGACTTTTTGGAGAAAATTAGGGGGTTTTCACAGGGTTTTGGATTTGATTCTGACCGACATTTAATGTTAACTGTAGATGTCGTCTCTCTGTTCACTAGTATTCCACATGTAGATGGAATAGAAGCTGTGAGAATGTTTTTGTGTAAAAACACACCCGTGGGACACAACATTAATTTACTATGTAACCTCATTGAGTTGGTTTTAAATATTTTTTTTTCTGTTTAATAACATCTATTATAAACAGACAAAAGGGGTAGCCATGGGGTCTCCAGCAGTGCCAGCATATGCAAATATTGTAATGGCCTTTTGGGAGACCACCATTCTAACACAGCTGTATAATAAAAATAACATTTATTATTATTCTAGACTTGTGGATGACTTGTTTTTTATTTTAGAGGCAAGTCATGCTGAGGTAGATAATTTCATAGCCGACATCAATGGTAGATCTGACTATGTGAAATTTGTTAAGGGTGGTTTTGGACTAAGTATTAACTTTTTGGATGTCAATTTGGTTTGGAATATTGTTAATAATCAGTTTGAGGGTAAAATATTTAGGAAAGATACCTTTACTAATAGGTATCTACACTAAAAGTAATCATCCACTATTTATAAAGAAAAATATTCCCAAAGGGCAATATATACGTGCAAGTCGGATGACTATAAAATATGTGGATGTTGTGGATGAATTTGAATACATAACTGAAATGTTTGTGGCAAGGGGTTATGAAATTTAGTACTTAAGACTTGACAAAAGATGAGGTCTTAAAGAAAAGGAATTGCACCTCTCCCCCTATTCTTAGGAAATCTTTAGTGAAGAACAAAGTAGTTTCAAACCAAATGGAAGCAAAAACTGGGGCAATACTTAGTATGGATATGACTGTTGATTGTCCCCTCAATAGGAACACAGTCAAAAATAATTGGAGCATTTTGGAGGGCAATAAGGACCTCATGGATGTAATAGGGATGAAGCCCAATTTTGTGTACCGTAACAATTATAATAGTTAGAAACTGTTGGAGAGGGATGACACCAAACCCCCCCACAGTTTTCGAAATGGCACAAATAAAAAAGGTATGTACAAATGTGGGCAGTGCAATTTGTGTAGATTTATATTAGAAGGCCCTTGTATAATGTTGGCCCATTTGCAACAAACCTTTAAGGTTCCAGATTATTGTACTTGTAAAACCAGGGGATTGATTTATATTAGTTTGTGCAGTGGATGTGATGCTTATTATGTGGGGATGACTACCCATAGTTTAATGGAATGCATGAGAGAACACATTTACTACATAAAGGTTAAAAATGAAAAAACACACTTTAAAAGCATTCTTTTGAATGCATGAAATATAAGAAGTTACTGTTTTCTGTATTGAATGCATGAAATATAAGAAGTTACTGTTTTCTGTATTGGAAATAGTAGAAGGTGACTTGTGGGGTGGAGATTACAAAAAGCATTTAGAACAGAGAGAGATGTTATGGCAGGTGAGGTTAGAGGCTGATAAAAAGCCAGGGTTAAATGAAAACATTAATATTAAATGTTTTTTAAAGAACAGGAAACTAAGGGCTAAAAAGAACTGACTTTATTTAACTAGCATTTAATGTGTGTATAGATTTATGTGTGTATTTTACTACAAATTGTTATTAATTTTTTAAGTGATTTTTATTAAATCAAATGGATTAAAGAAGTGTTTAACTGATGACAAGTTTAATTGATTAACTGGCTGATTTTTATGAGGCCCGAGGAGAAAAGCTCCGACATAGTTTAACAGACTAACATCCAGATTAATAATTAATAAACAAGACACATAATACATACAATATAAAAAGGCATAAAATCATATACAGTTTTAAAAATGTTCTCATCATACAGAGGCATATTTAATCCTAGTTGTAGTAAGTAGAGGTGAGAAGTGGAAATAGTAGATAGGAGGGAAAGGAGAAAGAGCAAGGGGAGAAATAGAAAAGGTTAGAGAAAGGTTTATGGGGGGTGATTACGTTGACAGCTCCATTTAGTTTGCAGGTATTGTTTAGTAGCAGTTTTAGTTGCTGAAGTAACCTGATTTTGAGTAGTAGACTATTCCAAGCCTTGGTGGAAATTAAATTGTAGAGATTGTGGTCTATTTTAGTATTAGGTTTATGGATTTGCAGAAGGGCTTGGCTGGAACTACAGATGGATCTTGTTGGGGTGTAGTGGGAGATTAGAGATGAGAGAGTAGGGCAGTAAGAGGGTTTGTAGAGAATAGAGTGAATGATCTGAGACTGAGTAAGTAGGCGCAAGTTAAGTAATTCTAGCCCATTTAATTCTTTCAAGGAGAGAGAGTGGTGGGACTTATGTATTTTGTGCAGCAAATCTAGCTATCTTGTTGTAAGTAGTTTCTAGTTTGGATAGCAGTCCTGTGTTGAGGTTAGTTAGAATTTGAGAAATATAGAGTAAAGTGGGTAAGAGCTAATAATTAGGTAGGGTTAACTTGGCTTTTTTGTTAAGAAATTTCTTGTTACGGTACAGAAGTCCTAGATTCTGATGTGTTTTCCTAATGCAGTTATTGATATGTAAATCAAACTTTAAGTGGTCATCTATAGTAACACCTAGAAGTTTTGTGCTGGTGTCTACCTGTATTGGGGTGTTATTTAGAGACAATATTGAGGAGGAGGATTTGATATAGTGAAGGTTTTTAGGGAGGAAGAGAAACTGCTTAGTTTTTTTGGGGTCGAGAATAAGCTGGTTATCAGCCAGTTTTCTACAGAGTTAAAGGAGGTCTGTGTAACTGAGATGAGTTTGGCTGGAGAGTCAGCAATAGTGATAACTGTAGAGTCAACTGCATATTGTACAAGAGATGACTCATGACAGGAAGAGGAGAGAATACTGGTAAAGATATTGAAAAGTAGTGGGCCAAGGATGGAGCCTTGTGGAACACCTGTTTTAACAGAGAGAAGAGGAGAGTGAGCTGAGAGCCATTTTACTGACTGGTAGCAATCAGAGAGGTAACTGTCAAACCATGAGACAAGTAGCAGGTGAGAAATTTAGGTTAGTGGGTTTGTGCAGAAGAACAGGATGAGAGACTGTGTCAAAGGCTTTAGAGAGGTCTAAGAAAAGACAGGAAATAAGTTTATTACTGCCTCCGCAAGTGAGACAGAATTAAGGAAGGCCAGAAGAGCTGTAGTGGTGCTGTGCTTGGGACGAAAGCCGTGCTGAATGGGTGTGAGTAGATTTTCTTGAAGTAGGTATTGCATTATTTATTTGTGCATGCATTTTTCTAGAATTCTGGAGAGAGGTGAGAGTATAGCAATGGGTCTAATATTGGATATTTCAATGTACCTCCTTTATGTATAGGAATGGTTTAGAACTGTTTCCAAATAGTAGGGCAGTAGACTCAGAGATAGAGCAATGTATTAGTATGGAGACTGGAAGAGCAAGGGAATCGGCAGCGATCTGTAGGAAAGAAGAGGGGATATTGTTTACTGATGTGGAGTATGGTTTTAATTTGGATAGTAGAGATTTGATAAAGCTGGTAGAAACAGGTTTTAAGGAGAAATTATTTGTAGAGTTACTTTTTGGAGTGGAGTCTGAGCTGTTCAAATTATTTTTATGAATAGCTAGGTTGGGCATGGGGTTGAGTAGTTTGGATAGTGAGTCAATGAAATAAGAGTTGAAGATGGTGACAATTTCATTGTGTGTTTTGTCAGGGCATGCCATGCATTTGGACAGCTTGGGGAACCTGGGTGTGATATTTTGTTTACTGAGTCCCAGAACATTTTGGGATTAGATTTCTAGGCTGAGGGTGGGTTATAATAGAAGTTTTTCTTGTCAGTATTTATATGACTTTTGGCCAAGTTTCTAAGCTCTCTGTATTTCTGCAGGTCAGGCCGGGGCTTTGTTTTTGTCCAGGTTTTCCATGCTCTATCCCTATTTTATTGCAAGTTACGGGTGGGTTTTTTTTGTTAACCATGGAGATATGTTAGGACTTTATACAAACTGCTCGGAGAGTGGCAAGACAATTAAGAATATTTAAGAACGTAGAGTTAAAGGACTGGACTGCTTCATCTAAGTGGAGATGATGTAAGAAACTTCAGTTCACTTCAGAGAGGACGGAGTTGAAGATTTCTGGGTCAAAGTTTGTTAACTTATGGCATATTATAAACCTATGAGGTTTAGCATGGTGGGGTAAGTATCTGAAGACTTTTGTTGGGCAGTGATTGCTTAGTGAGCTTGATAGAGTTTCAGGGTTATGGTATTTAGAAGGGTGAGAGACTAAAATCCAGTCAATAAGACTAATGGCTATATGAGAGTTATTAATTTGGGTGGGCTCAGTGATAAGTTGAGTAAATCCATAGAGATTTATGTGCAAGGATGAGTTATGAGAGCAAAATGATAACCAATTTAAGTTGATGTCACCAAGTATAACAGTTTAGTTGGAAATATGGTGGGAGATGGAAGCAAGTATATTTTTTAGAAGAGGAATGGTATCCCCTGGTGGAATGTAGATTGCCACTATAGTAATAGTGGAATGATTATTAAGTTTCAGATTGACTGATAACATTTCAGCTGGAGGGAAAGGTGGAATAGGTGATTTTGGATTTGAAATAGTAAGGAGGTTGGTATGTAAGATGGAAACACCACCTCCTTTCCTCTTTTGTCGACCTAGGTGATGTACACTATAACCAGGAGGGAGAAAGTCTCTGAGTGTTGGGATTTTAGCCACGTTTCAGTTATTGCTACGATATCAGGAGTATGGTGGGAGATCCAGGCATGTAGTTCACTTACTTTGTTTAAAATGCTTCTAGTATTCATTGAGTAGGAGATGTATCTGTTAGGGTGAGCACTGATGTGGAGTTAGAAGGGTTAAAAGTGGGGAGTGTAGGGCCAGGATTGGGAAGAATGTCACCAGCTAGAAGGATATTGCTGTTATTGTAGATAAGTTTGAGCATGTTATAACTAAGTGTATAGTACTTAGTTTTTTGTTTGGATAACGTGGAGAGGGTGGGAGGTATATGGACCTTGGACAAAGGAATATTTGTAGTGAAGATAGATGGGGAAATGGGAAAGGATAGATGATTAGGTAAGGTGTTGGTAGTACATGGATTTGTTGGGGAGATGTGGATGGGAAATAAATGGATGTTATGTGATGTAAGTGTAAGAAGAAAAATTATTAGTAGTAGTATGGAGGAAGCTGAGAAATGTTGGGTTGTCATTTTAGTGGAGGAGTATTTAGTGATATCTATAGGATATGGAGAATTGAGGGTATTGCTCATTACAGTTATAGAGTAAGGGAAGGTTGTATATGCTGGTGAAACCAGTAGGAGTTAGTGATGTGTAAGTGGTAAGTTGAGAGATGGATAGGGGAAGTAGTCAGAATTTGTAAGTAGGAAGAGGAGGGACAAGGGAGTGGGGTGGGACAAAATGGTTAGCTATAAAGGAAATTATATGGGGGATGGGTAGGAATGGGGGTGGGAGGGGAGCAAAATGAGCCTGAGCGCAGCGAGGGTGAAGGGAGCGGGGCTACACCTGAGGCAGGAGGTAGCGCCAGAATCACTCTCCAACAAGCTAGTGAGTTTTGTACCAGAACTGTACTTAAAAAAGAAAACAGGACACGCTGAGTGAGGGAAGGACTCGGGGGGAAGGATAATAGTAGGGGGTTTGAAGACCGAGTCATTAGGTTGTATTTGTAAGGTGGGGGGGAGTACAGAAGAAGGCTGAAAAATAAAGTAAACAGAACACTGGCAAGATGAGGGAGAGGATGTTTAAATAAGACCTAGAGACTGCCGTACGTGGTAGCATGCCCATCTACGGTTCTTAACTTACTGCACTGCACTGTATGTAGCTAAAACATAAGAAGTTAAACTAGATTTAAAATACATAAGCCTTTAATCGGCAGATAAGATTAGGGGTACTGCATACTTCTCTGCCTTGGGACAATGATTTTCCTCAGATGCACAGGCTAGAGAAGGGTAACTGCTAGGACCGTGTTTACTGTTCGACAAGGGTGGACAGAGGGCTAAGAAATGAAAAAAAGAAGAGGTTACAAAAATAAGGAGCAGTTTAGAGTTAGAGTACTTAGAAAAAAGAAAACATTGCTAGTCTGTTGTGCTTCATTACATTAAGGCATTTACAGGGTCATAAACAAAAAACTAGGTTAACAAATAAAAAATTAAGCAGTTTCAACTTCATATATCAACTAAGGTTTCCTCAACACATTTGTCGTTAACTACAACATCTGACTCAGTTACTGCACTACGTGTCTCTACGGCGTAACAGTTTCTACATGCTTAACATACAACAGCTAAAAAGTAGTCTGCACTGTTACAAGGGCAAATTACCAGAAATTAATTTCAATATATGTGAATGATAAGCTGGTGATTGCAGGCATTTTTGACATCCTCAAAATTTATAAATGTCTTGAAAATTCACCTCCTAGACCTATTGTGGATGCAACTAGGTCTAGAAAAAAGAAGTTATGTCTTACCATAACGTTCCAGGTGTGTTGCTGATCTTCATCCATTCATCACGGATGGGTTCGGTTCTGAGCCCTCGGAACAGAGTCGGCCCTATACCAAAGCTCGCGCCAGCCAAAACTCTCGAGTTAAGATTTTACCCATAATCCCGTTCTCCCTGTTACCTCAGGTTGAGTTTGCCTTAGCAAGTAAAGCAGAGGCAGCCTCTGAGCAAAAATCTTAGTCCAGGAAATGGACCCAAAGATCCCCCAGGTGCCTCTAGGAGGGGGGAGGAGGGTGGGACGTGATGAATGGATGAAGATCAACAACACAGATGGAATGTTATGGTAAGACATAATTTCTTTATCTGATGTTGTTAATCTTCATTCCATTCATCACTGATGGGACCGAGTCCCCAGCTACCTTATATCCATGGGTGGCCCTAAGGAAGAACAATCCTGAGCACCACTGAACCAAAAGATGCTCTTCCCCTTGAGACCAGATCCACCTTGTAATGAATGACAAAGGTATGAGGGGAAACCCATGGAGCTGCTGTGCAGATGTCGTCCACTGAAGCTCTGGAATGAAAAGCCACAGAAGTTGCCATAGATCTAGTTGAATGAGCCCTGATGTTTAGCGGGACATATTTCTTTTCGAAATTATAGATGAAAGTTATACAGTCTCTGAGCCATTTGGATAGAGTCACTTTAGAGACCAACTTTCCCCATTTTTGGACCAGAAAAGGAAATAAACAATTGGTCTGATTTCCTGATAGTTTTTGTTCTGTCTAGGTAAAAACTCAATTGTCTGTGAACATCCAGTAAATGTAAACAATACTCTCCCTTGTTAGAAAAATTAGGAAAAAACACAGGCAAATCAATTTTCTGATTAATGGAAAGGTCAGAAATTACTTTTGGTAGGAAGGAAGGATTGGTCTGTAGTGATACTCTGTTCTTATGAAAAATCAAATAAGGCCACTTGGTACAAAGCTTGGTGCTCAGAAATGCGTCTGGCTGAAGTAATAGATAGAAACTTGATGTCACAAGTGGCTGCTGATTCGAAGGGGTACCATGTCAAAGATTGCAAGAAGAGTGAGACTGCAGGGTTTCGTTGGCTGCTTAATTGGTGGTCTTGAATGAAAGAGTCCTTTCAAAAAAGGTCTTGCTCAGGTGATGAAAGATTAAGGAGGAGTCACTGAAACCATAATGAAAATTCAAAATGGCAGCTAAATGGACATGAATGGTTGAACCTGCGGCGCCCTCCTTGAAAAAAATTAGATGGGTACTGGAGTAGAGTAGAGATGGGTGCAGAAAAAGGGTCTAAATCTTTCTTTCTAGACCAAATCAAAAATCATTTCTATTTGTCAGCATAAAGTTTTCTGATGGATGTTTTATGAGAAGCCAGAATAACTGCACGAACTGGAGAGAAGCAATTACAATGTCTGGCAATCATTGGAAGTGGAGAAGCCAAACTGTGAGCTTAAGGCTGGAAAGGTTCGGGTGACTCAGCCCTTGAGGGTGAGATATCAGATTTGGAGTTGGATCCAGGATCCACAGTCTGCAAAGAAGATGAGACCAGAGAAAAGGGAAACCATACCTGTCAAGGCCAAAAAGGGGGCTATGAGGATCATCATGCTTTTCAACCGAGGGGCTTTCTTGAGAACTAGAGGAATCCAAGGAATGGGAGGATAAGCATAAAGAAGTCCCATAGGCCAATCATGAGTAAGTGCGTCCCCTCAGGGACTCCCTCTGCGGGGGGATTAGGGCGAAATAGTTGCTGCACTTGTGGTTGGACAGGGAGGTGAATAGGTCGTAGCACGGCTGGCCCCAATGGCTGAAAATCTTCGCCACTAACTTGGGATTGAGGGACCACTCGTGAGGTAGGAGAATGCACCTGCTCAATTTGTCTTCAATCACATTGGAAATCCCCGGGATATGCGTTGCTATAAGAAAGCGGTTGGAAGCTATTGCCCACTGCCAAACTCTCATGGCCTCTCGACATAGGGGATAGAACTTGGTTCCTCCTTGTTTGTTGATGTACCAAACTGCTGACATGTTGTCCAATTGGATAGCAACAGTTCTGGAAGGAAGGGCAGTCTGAAATGCCTGCAATGCTAAAAGCACTGCCCCCAGTTCTAGAACATTTATATGCAGATTAGCCACTACATCGGACCATGTACCTTGGACAGTCATTCCCTGATAACCGCCCCCCACCCAGTCAAAGAAGTGTCTGTGGTCACGATGGCATTGGGCTGAGAGGGATGGAAAGATTGGCTCCAAAGTGCCGAGTCTGGCTTCATCCACCAAGAAAGATCCAGTTTGCACCGATTCTTAATACAGATTTTGGAAGACAACGGTTGATGATTCGGATACCATTGGGTTAACAGCAGCCACTGTAGGAGTCTCATGTGGAATCTTGCTAGGGGTACTACAGCTACAGATGTGGCCATTAATCCTAGCAATTGCAAGACCTGTCGGGTAGGTCCAAGTCATGACAGAGCATCACCCGAAGCCGTATCCTTATTCTTTGAAGCCTGTGACCCGGGAAAGAAATCCAGCAAGAATGGGTATTGAATGTTACCCCTATAAACTTTAGGGTCTGGGTTGGAGTTAGATTGGACTTTTCCCAGTTTATGGATATTCCCAGGCGATGCACCACAGTGAGAGTGTAATGCAAGGCTGTTACCAGTAGATGTTTGGTGGGAGTAGTGAGGAGCCAATAGTCCAGATATGGAAACACCCAGAATCCTTGCAGTCTCAAGTGAACATTCAATGCTGCTATGCATTTGGTGAACACTCTGGGGGCTGTAGAGAGTCTGAAGGGCAGGGCACAGAATGGGTAGTGATTGGCTCCCAGCCGGAAGTGAAGAAACCTTCTAGAGTGTTTGTCCATCTTGATGTGGTAATATGCATCCCGAAGGTCTATCGAGCACATCCAATCACCTTCCTCCAGAAAAGGGAGAATGGACTGAACCATGACCATCCAGAATTTTGTCTTGCTGACAAGCTTGATTAAACAGCTGAGGTCCAAAAGTGGCCTCCAGTCCCGTCTTTTTTGGTACCAAAAAGAACCTTGAGTAAAATCTGGATCCTATCTGGTCTGGTGGGACTTTCTGGAGGACTCTTTTTAAGCACAGCTGTTCTATTTGTTGCTTCGTCCCTTAGACTGGGTGGAACATCAAGGATTCGCCCTGGAGGTTTTGGGTAAGAGTCAAAAGGGATTTTCTAACCTCTGGATATTATCTTCTGCACCCAGTCAGTGGTAATAGATAGCCAGGCATCGGGGTGCAGAGAAAGATGTCCCCCAACTGCTTCCAGAGGAAAGCAAACGGGCCACTCTTCAGGAGCGCTGATAGGACTGCCCAGAGAAGGAATCTCTGGAACCGTGATTACGCTGACCCCCCTCTGCCCCTTTAGGGGTGCCTTCCGGAAGAGTTGGCCCTCTGCCTCTTGGGGTAAACTCACCACGTGTGTCATGAAAAGAACCCTGAGATTTTTTTGTGCCACAATTTCCCACTTCTCTGGTTCCTGGAATAGGGATGCTGAGGAATGGAGAAACTTACAGCAACCGCAGACAGGGTCTTACCGTCCTGCTCACACCTGGCTAACATGTCCTTCACTTTAGGGCCAACAGGGAGGATGCTTCCACTGGAGCGTTAAGGAAGACTTGAAGGCATCCTCCAAGTCACAAAGGCGCATCCAGGTGTGAGGTCTCATAACTATGACTGAACCCGCAGCTCTGGCCGCCCCTTCATTTGCATGTGAAATCAACCTCATGGACAAATTAGAAATTGATTCTAGGGTCGCTAGCTGTGAACCTAACTTGTCATTAACCTCATCAGACACCTTTCCTGACAGAGTACCAGAGAGTTCGAAGATGAGGTCTTTCTGAAGTCTGGTGAAATGTGCCAGGTAGTTCAAAGACTGAATAGCAAAGTTTGATGAAGCAAACACTCAGTTCCCCAGTTTGTCCACCTCTCTGGACTCTCTGTTAGGTGGATGAACAGTGTGAGTCTCATCAGAGAGCTCTCTTTTGGTGGCTGCCGCCACCACCATAGCATCTACCAGTAGACCTTTTGACCAATGAGGATGTTCTTCAGGGGGTAGAGAGGAATCTGTTTGGTCTCTTGGGGATTGTTTCAACCACATCAGGGTTCATCCAGGAGCACTGCACCACAAGCTGAACCAACTCGTCTGCAGGCAGGGTCACTCAGGAGGTAGATGGTCAAGCATGAAAGGCCTGAAGGAAAACGGATTCCTCCGAGGAAAGGTTTTTGAGCTTCCAATCACCCCTTTGTTTCAAGATCTCCAGGATGTCTCCGAAGGAGAAATCTTAAGGGGGTGATTGAGGGGACCCTTCCCCTTCATAGCAATCCATAACCTCGGTGAGGAACTCCTCAGGTGAGTCCACATGCTTCCTCATGCACAATTTCATCCCAGGAACCTCCTCAGTGGGAGTTTCTGAGGATGAACCAGAAGAAAGGGCACCCTGCAATAGGGTCTTCTGCTGCTCTCGTGCTTGATCTGGGATGGTGACCTGTGACAGCTGCAGCACAAGGGGGAAGACATGGAGGCTCTGATGCCGAAGGCTTGCTCATGGAGGCAACAGCCCTCTCCAATGCCTGAAAAGCAGGGCCGCCCAAAGAGGGATGGAAGCCTGGAACAGAGAAGGACAACCTTGGAACTGGGGGTCACACCCTGCTCCATTGAGCCCACTCCCAGGTGTGGAGCCTCAAGCTGGATAGGTACAGACAGGGTTCCTGGAACCTTGAATGGCACCATAGACATACCGGCACCAAACTCAGAACTAAGGAACCCGCAGTCCAGTCCCGGGCTTGAGGAAGACCCAGTTCCAACGGAACTGAAGGCCAATGGGTTGACTCCGGAGCCGAAGTGAGGTCCACTATCGGCACCAAAGCCGAAGCTGCCAAGAGATGTGTTGGTGCTGATGGCTTCAGAACCTGCAAGGAAGATGAAGGAGAAGAGTAAGATGGAGTCCGTGAAGCAGAAAACCCAAGTCCTATAAGGGGTTGGGATTTTGAATCAGAAGGAAGTCACCGGCTGTCAGCAGCTGGTCCACAAGGCACACCACATTGAGTTCGGAGAGGCTCTTGGTTGACCTAGTGGATATCCCCGAAGGGGACCCTGGACAGCCTAAGAAGGGACTATAAGCCTGTCCCAAGAAAGAGTCCACAGACGGGGAATATCGGGTCCATGATTGTACATCTAGCTGCACCACAGTCTCCATTTTTGAGACGATAGGAATTGCAGGGTCTATCTGAGTTATCGGAGCGGTGAAAGGGCTAGGAGTAGTAATCGGAGTCGAAGTCAAAGTTTTAGATCAGTCACATCTGGTGCCACAGATGTTGTCGGTGCCGAGGTAGTCGGCATCATCGATATAGACAAAGACGGTGCCGTAGGTGAAGACTTCTGGTGCAGAAAGCTTTGGAATATTTGGTTTTGGCAGTCTTTCCTTCTCACCAGAGGGTAAGAAGGAAATGGAGTGTGGTCTCTTTTTCTCTTTCCCAGGAGGAGGTGAACCCTTTAATGTGGAGAGAGTCTGAGAAATAAATTTATTTTTAAGCTCCTTCAGGGTACGAGAGCTAAACCCCAGGCAGAAAGAGCAAGGGGCTTGTACCGAGAGATGAGGCACTTCCAAACAGTAAACACAGTCACCATGAAGGTCACTATTAGGCATTTTTCTCTCACACTTCAGGCATTGTTTGAAGCCTGAGGTGCCCTTTTTATCAGACATGTTAATATCAACAAAATCAGCAATGCACAACGAGGAAAAAAAAAAAAAGGAAAAACCCAACAGATTACCACAACTAATCAGACAACAATAGTTAACTGGAAGGCAAAAAGAAGATACCAATGATGTTATATAAAAGAATTTCCACAGCAGGTAGAGAGAAGGGAGTGCACCAGCGATGGTACAAAGATTACCAACAGGTAATGACAGGAAAGTTGTAAAAAGACTTGGCGAAGAACACCTACAAGAAATAACACACTAGCTAAGAACACACTAAACAATTTTGAGTTATCAGAAATATCTCGCCTTCATTCTCACTGATGGGTTCAGAGCCGATTCTCGGCTCCAACTCAGCCAGATGTTAAAGCTCGAGGTCTTCAAACAGCTTATGGCCTACTCCCTATCCCATGATGCAATACTGCTTCCCTCAGATGTTGTTTGCCCAATCATACTGGTAGCTAAAGAATATAGACATTGCAACTAAAGTACCGTAGATAAGAACAAAGTATCACTAAGACTTGGTTAAACTTCCCAGCCCTCAAAACTTAAAGGTAGGTGGTTGGTGGGTGGGACGTAAGAATGAAGGCGAGATGAACAACACACATGGAATGTTATGGTAAGTACATAACCTCTTTATGTGAAGTTGTTCCATCTCGTCTTCATTCTCACTGATGGGTCAGCATCCCAAGCACCATTTGCTTGGGTGGTTCATGGAAGTACATTCCTCAAACCATAGAACCAAAGGAGGCCCTGTCCCTGGAGGTCTTAACCAATTTGCAATGAGTGATAAAGGTATGAGGTGAGGACCATGTGGCTGCTGCACAAATGGTATCTATATGCCAGAAAAGCTGAAGATGTGGAAATTGCCCTGGTTGAGCGAGCCTTGACTTTATGATTTAATGTCATCTGCGAAGAGTTTTTTTAAGGACAGAAGACAGATTTTTAGAGGACATCCTAACATATTCAAAAGTATGTATGAGGTGCCAAGTTTTGTAAATTAAATTATTAAAAATTTGAAAGATTTTACTAAAGAGAAAGATAAGCAAAAATTTGTTAAACAAGGAACTAATAATTGCTAGGATTGTAAATATTGTAGATATGTCACAGTTGCAGCTCAAATGGTGTTGTGGCACATTGCTCTGACTATGGTTTACAGGGCACTGGGTTCAAGACCTGGCAGGGATGGTAATTTAACAGCTCAGATGGTGTCATGGTACATTGATGTGATTGTAGTGCACAGCATCCACAGTTTGAGAGGCTTGTTTAACCTCAGCAGATCCGGTTTGGGCGTCCTGCAGAGTTCTACAGCAGCAGAAAGAGGTTTATTTAAGTACTTCCGTTTGCTTTCTTGACTTGTTTTTTGCTTGCCGCACTTTATTCTAGCTGTTTTAAAAGTTCTGCAATTGATTTTAATTGTATTTTGCTAAATATTGCATTTGCACTTTATGCAATTGTTTTACAACTAAATTCTACTGTATTACTGTTGTAGGCTACACACTCAAGTACACTAGCCATTTTGGGCTTCAAAAAGTATACTTACTGCTGTATTTACTGTATTTTTGAAAAAAAACAAAAAAAAAAAAGAAATTTCCATCTCCTTACTCATTTCCCGCCTTTTCTCTAACAAGAATAGTCCAGATATCAGATTTGCTGATTTCAGGATTGTATTGTGGTTTCTGTGTTGTCCAGATCTTACTGAGATAGAGGGAACCTTCTCTGCTTATCAGTGGGAGTGGTAAGCTATGAGCAGCCTATCTGTCGCTAGAGGAGTGTTTCCAGCTCAGGAATTGTATTTTTATTGGCCATTTTGGGCTACTTCTATCCCTTTCAACTTTCTGACTTAAAAACCCGTTTGCGCGGGTTTTGCACTTGTTTATCCTCAGCAGATCCTGTTGGGCGCCCTGCAGAGTTCTCCAGCAGCAGAAAGAGGGAAGACGGACTTTATTTGATTTAAGTACCTCCGTTTGCTTTGACTTATTTTTTGCTTGCCGCACTTTACTCTGTTTTAAAAGTTGTGCAATTGATTTAACTGTATTTTGCTAAATATTGCATTTGCACTTTAATCGGTTTACTGTATTACTGTTGTAGGCTACTCACTCAAGTGTGCTAGTCATTTTGTGTTTTAAAAAGTATATTTACTGCTGTATTTACTGCATTTTTGAAAAAAACAAAAATAATTTTCTTTCTCCTTGCTCATTTCCCACTGTTTCTCTAACTAGAATAGTCTGGATCTCAGATTTACTGACTTCAGGACTGTATTGTGGTTTCTGTGTTGTCCAGACCTTACTGAGATAGAGGGAAGCTTCTCTGAAGTGCTTATCAGTGGGAGTGGTAAGCTCCCTGTCGCTAGAGGAGTGGTTCCAGCTCAGGAATTGTATTTTTATTGGCTGTTTTGGGTTGCTTCTATCCCTTTCAACTTTCTGACTTAAAAACCTGGGTTTGTGTGACGCGCAGCACCACTAAGCTAAGGTAAACCATTACAGGAGCCTTAAAATCTGCTCTTCAAATTTTCCCTTAGATCTTTTTAGTTTTCACTTCTGAGCACTCAAATTAGACCAGTAAATCCAGCAATTGCTCAGAACATCTTGTAGCATTTATTCTAAGCACACCCATTGCTAGTACCACTAAAAAGTTTCCATAAAGGAAACAAAAAGTTGCACTACTTAAAAGAAAGCAAAAACAGCTTCAGTACTTAAATAACTTGTCAACTATCCAGGCATGTCTAAAGGTCAGTCCCCTATGCTTTCTCCTGTTAACCTGGTCATCCTGAGGCAATGTAGCAATTGCCTCATGAACACAGACAACCCTCTCCTCCTACCCTCCAAACACACCCACTTGTGAGAGATGCACTTATACAGCCAAACCTGAGGCTATGCTCTCTCTAACCAAGCCTGGGTTAGCCATTCAGGAGGAGAAGGTAAACACACACACCACACCACAGAGAACACACAGCTCCCCTGATCACACACCACCACAACTATCACACAGTAACGCAAAACACACACCCACTTTCGTGGAGGCTCTGATAAAAAATCTGCCCAAACAAAGACCTTTGAGGCAGAAACACAAGCAAACATCTCATCCAAACATAACCCTCAAGACACACAGCCCTGACAAGCAGTGTGCCATTAAGGCTAAGCCCCTAAGGCAAAACAATTTACCCAATACATTAGTCATAGATGACTCAATAGTAAGGCACACTGACATACTGCTCACTAGGCTGAATAAGGAGAAAGTTATGGTCAGCTGCCTGTCGGGTGCCAGGATTTGCCACATAACTCACGCACTTGGGTCGCTCCACAACCAGTACAAATATGACTCTGTCACTATACATGCTGGTGTGAACGACCTAAGACGTACCTCTCTGGACTACATGAAAAAAGACTTGGAGGAGCTCTCGGATCTTGTAGCCTAGGCAGGTATGACCCTAGCTTTGAGTAGCATCCTACTGTCATCCAGAATGATATCACAGTACAAGCAGAAAATGACTGACTTCAACAACTGGCTAAGTTTCTGGTGTCATTCAAAGGGGATCCAGTATCTGTCTGTCTGGGATGAAATGATCGACAGACCTCGATGTTTTGCCAGAGACAGCCTGCATCTGTCACCCCTGGGATTCTGGATACTGGCCAAGACTCATGCCGCCCCTATAGTGCCTTTCTTAGGCAATTCCCTGAAAACAATTCTACCAACGTAACATCTGTAAGCAAAAGCATCCTAAGGGTTATGGTACTCAATGCCAGAAGTCTAAATCTCAAAATGCACTCGCTCAAGTCACTCCTTAAACTGGAGAATACTGACATCTGTGCAGTAACAGAGACCTGGTTCAAAGCTCCTGAGAGCAGCCCTGCACTACCAGGCTACAATGCATATTACACCTTTCGGCCCTAAATCTGGATCAAAGCTCTAAAAGATGTGTTGACCGAAGCCTCAAAGGCAGAGGTATATCCATCTTCACAAAAGATACGCACACCTCCAGACTAGTTGCCCAACATAACGCATCACAGATACTTCAGGTACAACTGACACTGGATAAAACTGCAATCCATATTGTAGCCTGTTACAGATCCCCCACAATGTCCCAAGACTCTCACTCTGAATTCCTGAACACTCTGGAAAACATCAAGGTTGAACCTAATACCTTTATACTGGGAGACTTTAACTACCCCTCCATTAGCTGGGAAAACTACTCCTGTTAAAACTCATTTGCCCAATGTTTTCTGGAATTCATTAATTCCAACGCCCTGGACCAACTTATCCTCACCCCAACCAGAGGTAAAAACATTCTTGACCTGGTTATTACAAACATGGGGGCTCGCTGCTCTACACTAATAATTAACCCCTCCCTGGTTAGATCTGATCACAAGTTAATCACAATCGATATCCAAATCCCACCCCCACCCCCCCAAAAAGGAAACCACATTGAAGAACTTCTACAAAGCTAATTTTGAGCTTCTAAAGACAGAAGTGGCAAACTTCATGTGACCCATGGATTTGGGGAATGGGAGTATAGCTGCTGAATCATACACCAAGGCATTGTATAAGCATTTACACAAGTGCATAGATTGGGCCATACCAAACAGAAACAAGATGCTGTCCTCCAAAAAAAGGAAGCCAATCTGGTGGACCCCTGCCATAAACAAACTTTACAACAGAAGGAAAAAACTGTTGCATAAAAGGGTAAAGTCCCAAGACTGGAAAAAATCCCTTGCAAATCTCAGCAAAAAACTGAGATCCCTCATCAAATCCACCAAAACTAATTATGAAAACAAAACTGCTACAGACACAAAGGACAACCACAAGGCATTCTTTAGTTATGTCAAGAATCTGCATAACAATACGCATATTTGCTCAGAGCTACTGCACAATGGCACCACCTATACTGAACCAAATAATATTGTCAATATCTTGGCAGACAAGTTTAGTGCAAACTGTACCACCCTTCACCCCCTAAATGGCCCATCCCAATACCAGAGAAATGCCATATCTCTATTATCATGACTGCATAAGTAGAAAATGCACTGACCAAAGCCAAGAAAAAGAAGTTATGTCTTACCATAACGCTCCATCTGTATTGTTGACCCTCATTCAGTCATTATGCATGGGTATCGTTTCCGACCTCGGAACCGAGCCGGACAATTTCCAAGCTCGTGTCAGCTTCAAACTCTCGAGCTAAACTCTTACCCACAATCCCCCTCTCCCTGTTACCTTATAGGTTCATAGGTTCATACTAGGCTATCTGCCCTAGGGCATTTATAAGCCTAGCCAGAGTGTGTGTGGCTTTCACCACCCCTTAGGATGAGAATACTATACCCATTAGTTTGCTCTTCCTCTGTCCAGCAGTGACACAGAGATGATTCCCGGGGTAAACCTCCATTCTCCCATCCACTCGCCAAGATTGCTCTTGAACAGAGTCAGTGAGGGGTTCTGCCTCACATGGACTGGGATTCTGTTCCATAGTGTAGGGAGTCTCTGGGTGATGAATCTGTCCCTCCAGCACGTCCTATTTATATCCGTGTTGAGGTTTAAGTCTCTTGCTCTCGTGGCTCTGGTGGATTTGGATTTTTTGAGGTGGAGCATGTCCATTAACTCCAGGTTGGACATGGCCTTGTATGTCAGGCACAGATCACCTCTGAGCAGAAGGTATGCGACTGAATAGAGCTGGAGTTTCTTCAGTCGGGCAGCGTATGACATATGTTTGAGCCCCTTTATCCTTTTGGTGAAGAACTTTTGGGGTCTTTCCAACTGCTGCAGGTGTCGGGTAAGGTACATTCCGAATGGGGCGTTGTACTCAATCATTGGTCTGATAAGTGAAGAGTACAGGGGTACAATGACCTCTCCTGATCTGGATGTGAATCCCTTCATGATCAGGTGGGCAATGTAGAAGGTCTTCCTAACCACTTTGGCAATGTGAGTGTCAAAGAGAGGTTACTGTCAACTTGGGTCCCCAAGTCCCTGATAACTTCTTCCGTGTTTAATGGATTACCACCTATGTGGTAATTAGGGGTTACCTTGTTTTTCCCAAAGGGTATGACTATACATTTTTTGGCATTTAGCTTAAGGCCATGGCTCTGGCACCAATTATCCATTTCTATGAGACCTCTCTGGAGGATGTCTGTGTCTGATGGAGTGTCAATTATGGTGCCCAGTTTGCAGTCATCTGCAAATTTTGTCAGCCACAATCCCCTATGTTTGCCTGCACTTCAGAAAAATAAATGCCGAACAAGAGGGGCCCAGGACTGAGCCCTGTGGGACACCGCTCGTGACCGGCTTAGAGTCTGACATGGCACCAGCAACTCTAACCCTGTGGGTTCTGTCCTTGAGCCAGTTTGCAACCCATCTTGTGACATATGGGTTTACATCTAAGCTGGTGAGCTTTTCTATGATGCCCGAGTGGGGTATTGTGTCGAACGCTTTTGCTAGGTCAAGGTAGGCTGTGTGAACTGCCTTACCCTCATCAATGGCCTTAGTGACTGTTTCGAAAAAGTTGACCAAGTTCAAGAGGCAGGAACTGCCCCTGACAAAGCCAAATTGGGTAGGATCCAGTGTCTGTAGGTCCCCAATGTCTTTATTTATGAGTTCCATTATGATCCTCTCCATAGCTTTGCAGACAAGGCTCGTCAAGCTTATGGGCGGTAATTTCCAGGGTCCGTAGAAGCACCGCCTTTGTGGAGTGGGACCACAGTTGCCGTACGCCATTCTTTGGGTACGTATCCTGTAGTAAGGCTAAGATTAAACAGCAGCCTTATGTGTGGGTTTAGTTCCTCATTGAGTTCGTGTAGCACACAGCCGGGGACACCGTCCGGTCCCATTGATGCTGTGTTTTTGCTTTAGAGAGCAGCTCTCACCTGGGCATCTGAGATGTTTGGGAGGCTAGACTCTGGTGGGATAGATATTTCTCCTTTTGGGGGAGGGAGGGAGAAATTTGCACTGAACCTGTCTGCCAGTATGTTGGCAATGTCTGTGGGTTCAGTGATTTTGTATCATTTTGGACTAATTCTGAGCATATCTGGGAGTTTCCACCCAGGTTTCTAACATAGCTAAAGAAGGCCTTATGATTGTCTTTTGTGTCATTAGCGATTTTTCTCTCAAAGTTGGCCTTGGATGATTTTATGAGTGATCGTAGTTTTTTGCTAGTAGTGATCAGAGATGCCTTCCCTTTTAGGGATTTTGCTCTGTCATGTAGTAGCTTTCTCCTCTTGTTGTAGAGTTTGTTTATGGCTGGGGTCCACCAGACCGGGTGCCTGCCTTTGGTGGAAAGGGTCTTGATTTTATTAGGGATTGCTTGATCCATACATTCCTGGAGGTGCTCGTAGAAGGCATTTATAAGGGTTTCAGCAGCATGGGTTGTGGTTTCCACTGGCTCAGGGGCCTTGAAGGATACCACTCCAGTCTTAAGAAGTGTGAAGTTTGCTATTGAGAAGTTCTTCACTGTGGTCTTTTTTGCTGGGGTTGGGGGCGGGATGTGGATTTCCAGTGAGATTAATTTATGGTCTGATCTCACCAATGAGGGATATACTTCCGGTGTGGAACATTTTGTCCCCGTGTTTGTGATGATCAGGTCTAGTATATGTTCTCCTCTTGTGGGAATGGTGACTAGTTGTTCCATAGCATTTGAGTTTATGAACTCCAGGAACCTTTGGGCTAGGGTGTTGGGGCTTGAGTAATGTTCCCAGTCTATGTTTGGGTAGTTGAAGTCACCCAATATGATGGTGTTTGGAGAGACATTCATACTCTCCAGTGTCTTCAGAAAGGCTGTGTGGGTTTCCTGAGTTTGAGAGGGTGGTCTGTAGCATGCTACAAACTGTAGGGCAGTTTTACCTATGGTTAATTGCACCTGGATGGTCTCCGATGCTTCGTGCATTGCCACTAACCTGGAGGTGTGGGTATCCTTTATGAATATGGATACTCCCCCTCCATTTGTGGTTGGGTCCGGATTTTGGGGCCGGAACGCATGATATGAGGTATAACCTGATAGTGCTGGGGTGCTCTCAGGAGCCTTGAACCAGGCATCGATGTTCTCCATACTGAGGAGGGCTTCGAGGGCGTGCATCTTGAGGTTTAGACTTCTGGCATTGAGCAGTATTACCCTTAGTTTTCTCCATTTTTGTTTTCTAGGGTGGTAGGTTTATCATTTGAGCCTTGCCTAAAAACCTCAGATTGAGTTTGCAAGTCAAAGAAGGTAGAGGCTACCTCTGATCAAATAACCTAAAAGAACCGGATGGTGAGATCCACTAAAAACCACAGCAGGGGGAAGGAGGGAGGGTCGTAATGAGTGAACAAGGATCAAAAATACAGATGGAATGTTATGGCAAGACATAACTTCTTTATCTGATATTGTTAATACTCGTTCATTCCTTACACATGGGACAGAGTTCCCAGCTTCCTCTATTCCTGGGAGGCTCTCATGGAAGGACATTCCTGAGCACCATAGAACTGAAAGATGCTCTTCCCCTGGAGACCAAGTCCAATTTGTAATGATTGATGAAGGTATGAGGCATAGCCCAAGTTGCAGCTGCACAGATGTCATGTAAGGAAGTTCTGGCATGGAAGGCAGCAGAAGTTGCCACCGACCTTGTTGAATGAGCTTTCATGGTAGAGGGCAATGAGATATTGCATTGTGTATAAATGAAGGTCACTCAGTCCTTCAACCCTCTAGCTAATGTGCCCTTAGCAACAGCAGATCCTAATCTAGGTCCAGAAAAAGCCAAAACTAAATGGTCAGATTTACGACAGGGCCTAGTCCTGTTTAAGTAAAAACTAATTTGCCTGTGGATATCTAGGGTATGTAGGCAATACTCTCCTCTGAATGATTGGGAAAGAAAACTGGCAATTCAATGGCTTGATTAATGGACATTTCAAAAATCACTTTAGGCAGAAAAGATGGATTAGTTCTCAGAGACACTCTATTCTCTATGAAAAATCAAGTAAGGACTCTTGATACATAGAGCTTGAAGCTCAGAAATAAATCTGGCAGAAGTAATGGTGACCAAAAACAAGGTTTTCCATGACAAATACTTGAGGTCGCAAGAAGAGGCAGGTTCAAAAGGTGGCACTGTCAGAGCTTGTAGAACTAATTACAAATCCCATGGTTGAATAGGTTCTCTAAAAGGTGGCTTCAGATGATTCACACCTTTTATGAAGGTCTTGCACAACTTGTGGGACATAAGAGAGTAATCTTGTACACCCTCATGAAAATTAGAAATTGCAGCCAAATGAACTCTAATGGTAGAGGCCGATAGACCCGATGGAAACAGGTCGGCCAGATAGTCTAGTATTATTGACACTGGAGCTGAGAAGAGATCTATTTGTTTATCTTTCAGCCAAAAGGCAAATCTTTTCCATTTGCTCAGATAAGTAATTCTAGTGGAAGACTTATGAGATGCAATGAAAATATCACGTACTTGTAAAGAAAGATCATTCTGCCTGGCAATCAAGGGAATTGGAGTAGCCAAGCCGTGAGCTTCAGGCTGTTCAAGTTGGGATGAATCAGGTTCTGTGGATGTGAGATCAACTATGGGGTTGGATGGAGAATCCATGGTCGATCTAGTAGGTGAGGCCAAAGGAAAGGAAACGAAATCTGTCGAGGCCAATATGGTGCTATGAGGATCACCTTGCTCTTCAACTGACGGGCTTTCTTCAGAAACTGGGGAATGAGGGGAAAGGGTGGAAATGCATAAAGAAGACCCGAGGGTCAATCGTGGACTAGAGCGTCCCTGGGTGACTGTCCCAGAGGGGGAATTAGGGCAAAGTAGTTGCTGCATTTGTAGTTGGTCGTGGATGCAAAGAGGTTGCAGCAAGGACTGCCCCAGCGGTAGAAGATCTCTGCCGCTATCAAGGGCTTCTGGGACCACTCGTGAGGTTGAAGAATGCACCTGCTGAGTCTGTCTGCTATCACGTTGGAACTCCCAGGAATGTGCGTTGCTAGAAGAAAACGGTTGGTAACCATCGCCCATTGCCATATTATCATGGCTTCTCGACAAAGGGGGTAAGATTTGGTTCCACCTTGCTTGTTGATATACCAGACCACCGCCATGTTGTCTGATTGAATCGCAATTGTCCCAGACGGCAGCAGGGGATGGAATGCTAGCAAAGCCCTCAGCTCTAGAACGTTTATATGCAGATGGGCCTCCAGTTCGGACCAAGTGCCTTGGACTGTCTGTCCATGACATAGCTCCCCCAACCCCATCAGGGAGGCGTCTGTGCTGTGGTCACTGTGGCCTAGGGTTGCTGGGGGGAGAAGGGGCGAGACCATTGTGACAGGTTGTGTCTCATCCACTAGTTTAAATTCTGTTTGCACCTGTGGGTTACTCGAATCATGGCTGAAAGAGGATGCTGAAAAGTATACCATTGGGTAAACAGTAGCCATTGTAGAAGCCTCATGTGAAACCTGGCCAGGGGAACAGTGGTGATGGTGGCTGCCATGGAACCCAACAGCTGTAGAACCAAGTGAGCCGTGGATTTCTCCCTTGAAAGGATTGGAATTAGTTGTTGCTTTATCCTTAGAATTCTGTGCTCTGGAATAGCGGCTCTGCAGTTTTTTGAGTCCAAGATAACCCCTATGAATTCTGTCGACTGAGATGGGGTGAGATTGGATTTTTGCCAGTTTATGGTTATGCCTAGCCTTTGAGCAGCGAGGAGAGAGTATACCAGGGCTTTTTCCAGTAGATGTCTAGTGGGGGCGGAAATGAGCCAGTCGTCTAGGTATGGGAATACCTGGAATCAGTGAAGTCGCAAGTGAGCTGTGACAACTACCATACACTTTGTGAACACTCTGCGGGCTGTAGAGAGTCTGAAGGGCAGTACTCTGAACTGGTAGTGACTGGCTCCCACACGGAAGTGCAGAAATCTTCTTGATGGCCTGTCCACTTTTATGTGGTAGTAAGCATCTTGAAGATCTATCGAGCACATCCAATCACCTTTTTCCAAAATCAGGAGGATAGACTGTATTGTGACCATCCGGAATTTTTGTACTCTCACAAACTTGTTCAGTACACCGAGATCCAAAATTGGTCTCCAGTCCCCGGTTCTCTTTGGCACCAAAAATAGTCTTGAGTAGAATTCGGATCCTATCTGGTCTGGAGGGACCATTTGGATGACTCTCTTTCTTAGCAGCTTTTCTATTTCTAATGCTGCTTCTTCCCTCTGACTGGGTGGAACGTCGGGAAGGTTTTTTGAAGGGGCAGGACAAACACCGAAGGGGATATGATAACCTCTGGTTATAATCCTTTGTACCCAAGAATCAGTGGTGAGGGTTAGCCAGGCAGAAGGGTACAAGGAGAAACGTCCCCCAACCACCTCCAGAGAAAAGGAGTTTGGCTGCTCTTCAGGAGCGCGGGTAGGATTGACCAGGGAAAGAATCCCTGGAACCCTGGTTATGGAGACCCCCTCTGCCCCGAAAGGAGCGTCTTCCCTGTGAGTTTCCCCCTCTGCCTCTAGGGGAGAACTCAGCCTGTGTGTCACTGAAAGGACCCTGAGATTTCTTGAACCGTACCTTCCCACTCTTGGTTTCAGGAGAAAGCACGTTGAGGGGAATAATAATGGACACCTATGGCAGAAAGAGTCTTACCGTCCTGTTCACATCTGGCCAGTGTGCTTTTAACTTTGGGCCCAAACAATGAGGAGGCCTCAATGGGAGTGTTAAGAAAGGAAGCCTTAAAGGGTTCTGCGAAATTGCACAAGTGCATCCAGGCGTGTCATCTCAAGACTGCAGTTGAACCGGCTGCTCTAGCTGCTCCTTCTGATGCATGAGATATCAGTCGCATAGAGGAGTTAGATACGGATTCAATGATGGCCAGCTGAGAGGCCACTTTGTCATGGACCTCATCAGACATGGCACCAACCAAGGTTTCAGAGAGCTCAGAAATCAGATCCCTTTGAAGCCTGGTAAAGTGTGCCATATAATTAAGCGACCTGACAGTAAAGGTCACTGAAGCAAAGGTGCACTTCTCTATCCTGTCCAGGGCCCGGGACTCTGTTAGGCGGATGGACAGCCTGGATTTCTTCTTCTGCCAGATCCTTTTTTGTTGTGGCCGCCACCACCAAAGCATCCACAGGAAGACCTTTGGACCAATGGGGATCCAAAGCAGGAGGGGACAAAATCTTATCTGGCCTCCGGGGAATAGCTTCAACGGTGTCAGAAGCCTTCCAAGCATGCTGCACGATGAGCCGGACAAGTTTATTGGCAGGTGGAGTAACCCAGGAGGTGGGGGGGTGGGCGTGAAAGGCCTGCAGGGACACAGATTCTTCAGAGGTCGGATTAGAGGACTGCCAGTTTCAGGATTTTGAGGATATCACCAAAGGATACCTCAGAGGGTGACTGGAGGATCCTTCCCCCTCATCGAAATCTGTGTCTTCAATGAGGGACTCCTCTGTGGAGTCCACGTGTTTCCTCTTACACGAACTTTTCCGGTGGACCTCCTCAGCAGGGGAAGCTGTAGAAGACAGGGGAAAAGGGGATTCCTGCAGGAATATGTCTTGAGGCCCTTGCACTCGGTGTCCATTAGGTGCGACTTGTGAAACCAGTGTACCAGAGGAGGGTGGAGGTATAGACAGTCCAGTATCACCAGCAGCAGCAAAAGCCTTCTCCCCATCAGTTGGAAGGCTGGTCCACCTGAAGAGGAGTGCATGTCTAGGACAGGGGTCACCCCTCCCCTAAGTGGCTCAGCCTGCCGACCCGGAGTCCCTGGATGGCTGTGGAGCAGCAAACTATGCGTGTCACAACTGACATCCTGGGTCATAGCAAAACTTTCCTGCCATGAAGGCAACTGCGGTTCCTTAGTAAGATCCATAAAGGGGACCGCAGAAGGGGAAGAGTCTGCTATATCCATGAACTTCAAAGGCAAGGAAGGAGGAAAATAAGAAGGGGTCTTTGTAGACAGGTGATCACCTCCCAAGGAAGGATAGCTCCTGAGGGGTGGGATACCTCTGGCCAAGAGCACCTGATTCACAAGACGCAACACATCATGTTCGGAAAGGCTTCTAGTGCACCTCACGGAGACTGAGGGGGAAACAGGCCTGTCCACAGAAGAGGCAAACGCGGTGCCCATCTTACCCATCTGCACCGAGGACAATGGTGCTGAGAGAGACTGGACTACGAGTGTCTGCACCGAAGAAGTCATCGGTGTCGAGGTCATTGTCTGCACCGACACAGGGATCGGTGACGAAGTGGTTGTCCGTACCAAAGCCGGAACTGACAAAACTGGAGTCAACAATAAAGGCGTCAGTTCCGAGGATGATCTCAGAGCCGAGGAGGTCAAGGTCTGCGCTGACTTAACGGTCGGTGCCGATACAGTGGTAATAAACTGAACCGAGGAGCCCTTCAGTGCAGATATAGTAAAGGCTGCAGGAGAAGATGGAGCCGAGATCACTAATGGAACCGAAGGCCTCGGTGCCGAAGGTCTAGGCACCAAAAGCACTGGAGCTAACTGAGGGAGCTCCAGGGCCGATATTTTAGCCTTTTTAGGTTTTGGTTGGCAGAAGTCCCCAGCCGGGGATGAAGGCAAAGATTTAGCCTTGGTAGGAACATCCAAGACTTTCTTATGGGCTCTAGGAGAGGTTGAGGCCTCCGACCCAGAAATAGCCTCTGAAAAGGGAGATTTAAGAAGTCCCTCCAGTAACAGCTTGTTTTTCCTTTCCAACAAGGTTCTATTTGAAAAGTTCTCACAAATAGTACAGGGAGGGTCAACAGACACGTGGGACGCCCCCGAACAATAAACGCACTAAGAGTGTGCATCAGAAGTAGGTAGTTTGTGTCCACAATCAGAACACCGCTTAAATCCCGGACTACCTTTCTTATCTGCCATGACAGTAAATTAATTAATAGAAAAGGTACCAGCAGTGGTACAAGAGAATACCCAAAGGTATGAGAAAAAGGGGAATTGATTACCAACGATGGTAAAGAGAGAATACCTCACGGTAAAAGTGGTAAAGAAAAGTGCAGAAAAACCTGAAGAAAATATGTACGCTAGATGCAATAGGGTGAGAGACAATGAAATATAAACTTTTCTGACAGAAAAGTAATCTGGAAGACTATTAAACAACAAATAACTGTACTTAGCTCAAGAAAAGTAGCTTGACACGACCGAATGGCAACGCGGCAAAAGAAATCTGGGGTAACAGGGAGAGGGGGGTTGTGGGTAAGAGTTTAACTCCAGAGTCTGAAGCTGACACGAGCTTGGAAAATGGCCGGCTCGGTTCCGAGGTCGGAACCGATACCCATGCATAAGGAATGAACGAGGATTACACAGGAGATGCACACTGAGCGGAGTTGTTGACCGCAACAGTTAGCTGAGATATACAAGTATCCTGCTTTTTTTTCGATTATTTATACAGATTATTGTTTCTAACAATTAATATATAGCACTTTTATTGTCTGCTTTTTAGTCTTTGAGTGTATTTTATTGCTATTAACAAATCTGCACAAGTAACTGATTTGTCTGCAGTTAAAAGCATTCTGTATCTTTACAAATCTTTATCTGTTTAAAAACTTTCATTTGTTTTCTGTAGTGCTTACTATCTGTCCCCTCCCTCCCAGTTGGTGTCTTGCTCTTATACTTGGTGGCTTTGCAGTTGCCCGCCCCTATTGGAAATCTGATCTGTGATGACACTCCTCCCAGTCTAGTGTCATTAGCTCATTCTACCTAATACAGAGAGAACATTTGATAAGGCCTTCTGTTTCTCCTTTTTCCCTTACAAAAAAAAGGGAAAAAAGAAAAAAAAAATATATAGAGTATATTTCAGAGCATTTATTATAACTGTAATTGGCTTAATACTGCTACAACTCAAGTGCTCTAGGTTGCACTGCATCTGAAGTGTTTTAACTGCTTTTCTGTATATATAGACTTCTATATTTCTTTAACTAAATAAGCTCTGCAAAGTTGTTTTATTGCATTCCTGCCTGTATTTCTGAGTTTTTTTTGCACTTTTAAAGTTTGTTTTTGCTTAGTTTAACTGGTAGGCTACACACTCAAGTGTGCTAGCTGAATTAAAGCATTTACTGTGTTTCTGTTACTCTGTAAAAAAAAAAAAAAAAAAAATGCTTGTTTCCCGCCTTTACTGAACTAGGATAGTCCAGTCTTCAGGTATTGCTGATCTCTGGGCTGTGTGTCATAGTTCCTGTGTTGCCCATATCCTTATTTGGATAGGGGGAAGCTTCTTTGTTCACCAGTGAGAGTGGGGAGCCTATCTGTCCTTTGAGGAGTGGTTAAAGCCCAGTGACCTGTAGCTTATTGCCAGTTTTGGGCCATTTCCTGTGTCTTCTAACCCCCTGCTTTAAAGCCAGCTTTAGCGCACTTTTGCGCTTGAAATTTAAAGTTTGTCCTGTTTGTTGCATTTACCTGTTGAGGCTACACACTCAAGTGCGCTAGCCTGTGTTACATATTTATTGCATTTTCCTGCTGTTTGTTGCAAAAAAAGAAAAAAAAAATTATCCTTGTTTTCCGTCTTTCCTGACCTAGATTAGTACAAATACAGGCTTTGCTGTATTCTGGACTTTTGGAAAGTTCCTGTGTTGCCCATTTCCTTTCTTGGATAAAGGGAGGCTTCTTTGTTCAACAGCGGCAGTGGGGAGCTTAGAGCAGCCTATCTATCCCTGGAGGAGTGTTTCCAGCACAAGAATCTGGTAGTCTATTGGCCGTTTTGGGCCAATTTCTAGATCTTTCAAGTCCCCCCTGTATAAAACCCGCTTTAGCGCGGCTTTGCGTGATTTTGCACATAGCGCAGCATCGGGCAACGCCGCTTAATTGGGTTTAAACCATTTTCGGCTCCACAAAGTCTGCTCTTCACTTTTTCCCTTAGAACTGATCTAGTTCTCATAATAAACACCCTATTCCTACTCTAAAGCCTGGCACTTGCTCACTAAAGCAATTATATAAGTCAGCACTAAAAAATTAAAAGCACTACACCCTCACAAACTCCCCTTGAGTACTTTGTTCCCCATTGGCCCTTTTTTCAATTATAAAGGAATTCCCAATACTATTCTAGCATGTCCAAAGGTCAGTTGTCAATCTCCTCTCCGGTCCAGCTGGTGAATATGAGAATCTTGAGGCAATGTTACAACTGCATCATGTACAGAGACAACCCTCTCCTCCTCCCAACAAATTCCAACACGTGAGAGATGCAACCATATAGCCAAATTGGAGGCTAAACTCTCTCAACTCAGTAATGGCGTAACCAGTCAGGAGGAGAAGGAAACCACACTCACTACAATTCCAGTCTCACATAGACCTACCACGACAACAAACCAAACACATAAACACACAAAAACATACTTGGAGGCTCTAAATAAAAATCTGCCTAAGCAACAGAGACCTCCAAAGCAGACACCCAAGCAACCTCTACCCCAAAACAAAACACGTGCAACACATAGCTCACAAAGCCAGTGTGCCGAACAGTCACAGCCCTTAAGGCTAAACAACACACCTGATACACTTGTAATAGGTGACTCTATCATCAGGCACACTGACGTCCCACTCACCAGGCTGAACAAGGAGAAATTCACGGTGAGCTGCCTGTCGGGCGCTAGGATCCGTCACATAACACAAGCACTCAGGTCACTCCAAGGCAAGTACAGATATGACTCAGTCATTGTCCATGCTGGTGTGAATGACCTGAGATGTACCTCCCTGGACTACATGAAGAGAGACAGAAGAGCTCTCTAAGCATGTAGCCCAGGCCGGTATGACCCTGACCTAGAGTAGCATCTTACCCTCACCAAGAATGATGCCACAATATGAAGACAAAATGATCAATTTCAACAATTGGCTTAAGTCGTATTGGTGTCATTCAAAGGGGATCCAATGCCTGTCAGACTGGGATGACATGCTCGACAAGCCACGATGCTTTGCTAGGGACGGCTTGCACCTGTCACCCCTGGGTTTTCGGATATTGGCAAAGGCTCTTGCCACCCCCATAGTGCCTTTTTTAGGCAAGGCTCAAAAGACAAACCCACCTCCATAGGAATCACAAGGGATAAGAAACTAAGAGTAATGCTACTCAATGCCAGAAGTCTAAACCTTAAGATGCACGCACTCAAAACTCTCCTTAGCATGGAGAACATCGATATCTGTGCATTAACAGAAATTTGGTTCAAGGCTCCCGAGAGCACCCCAGCACTACCAGGTTATACCTCATACCATGCTTTTCGGCCCCAAAACTTGGACCGAACCACAAAAGGAGGGGAGTATCAATATTCGTCAAAGATACCCACACCTCCAGGTTGGTGGCACAGCATGAAGCATCAGAGACTATCCATGTGCAACTAACAGTGGGTAAAACTGCCTTCCAGTTTACAGCCTGCTACAGACCACCCTACCAAACCCAGGAACCCCACTCGGCCTTCCTGAGAACACTGGAAAATATGAAGGTCTCTCCAGACACCATTATATTGGGCGACTTCAACTACCCAAACATAGACTAGGAGCATTACTCTAGCTCCAACACCCTAGCCCAAAGGTTCCTAGAATTTATAAACTCAAATGCTATGGAACAACTTGTTACCACTCCCACAAGAGGGGAAAACATACTGGACCTGATCATCACCAACATGGGGACTCTATGCTCCAGACCAGAAGTGTATCCCTCACTGGTAAGATCAGACCATAAACTAATCTCACTAGATATTCACATCCCAACCCCAGCCCCTGCCCAGAAAGCCAGTGAAAAACTTCTCTAAAGCAAATTTCACACTCCTCAAAACCGAGGTGGAATCCTTCAAAGCCCCCCGGGGCTGTGGAAAATATGGCCCAGAACGCAGAATCCTTTAAAAATGCATTCTATGAACACCTTCAGGAATGCATGGATCATGCAATCTGAAACAAAACCAAGACCCAATCCTCCAAAGGCAGGCGTCCTGTCTGGTGGACCCCAGCCATAAACAAACTATACAATATAAGGAGGAAGCTACTACATGATAGAGCAAAATCCCAAAAAGGGAAGGCATCTCTGATCAGTATTAGCAAAAAAACTATGGGCACTCATAAAATCGTCTAAGGCCAACTTCGAGAGAAAAATTGCACAGGACACTAAGGATAATCACAAGGCTTTCTTTAGTTATGTTAGGAACCTGGGTGGGAATTTCCAGATATGCTCAGAATTAGTCCAAAATGACAAAAAATACACCGAACCCACAGGCATTGCCAATATCCTAGCTGACAGGTTCAGCACAAACTTCTCCCCCCCCCCCACCAAAAGGGCAAATATCTATCCCAGCAGAGTGCTGCCCCCCTGACATCTCAGATGCTCAGGTAAGAGCCGCCCTCTCCAAAGCAAAAAACACAGCATCAATGGGACCAGACAGTGTCCCGGGCTGCGTCCTACATGAACTCCAAGAAGAACTAAACCCAAACATAAAACTACTGTTCAATCTCAGCCATACTACAGGATATGTACCCAAAGAGTGGCGTACAGCAACAGTGGTCCCTCTCCACAAAGGTGGTGCCTCAACGGATCCCGGAAACTATTGCTTCATAAGCCTGACTAGCTTGGTCTGCAAAGCTATGGAAAGGATCATCATGGACCTCATAAACAGAGATATTGGGGACCTACAGACTCTGGATCCTACCCAGTTCAGCTTTGTTAAGGGCAGATCCTGCCTCTTAAACCTGGTTGATTTCTTTGAAACAGTCACCAAGGCCATTGACGAGGGGAAGGTGGTCCACATAGCCTACCTGGACCTCGCAAAAGCCTTCGATACAATACCCCACACAGGCATTATAGATAAGCTCACCAGCTTAAATATAAACCCCTATGTCACTAGATGGGTTGCAAACTGGCTCAAGGACAGAACCCACATGGTTAGAATTGCTGGAGCTATGTCAGACTCCAAACCAGTTACAAGTGGCGTCCCACAAGACTCAGTCCTGGGACCTCTCTTGTTCGGTATATATTTCTCAGAGGTACAGGCCAACACGGAAGGACTGTGGCTGACCAAGTTCGCAGATGACTGCAAACTGGGCACCATAACAGACTCTCCAGCTGACACAAGCATCCTACAAAAGGACCTCATAAAAACAGACAACTGGTGCCAGAGCCATGGCCTCAAGCTAAACACCAAAAAGTGTATAGTCATCCCCTTCAGCAAAAACAAAGTGCCCACAAATTACCACATAGATGTTAATCCATTAAGTACGGAAGAAGTAATTAGGGACCTGGGGACCCAAGTTGATAGCAATCTCTCATTCGACAACCACGTGGTCAAAGTGGTTAGAAAAACATTTTATATAGCCCACCTAATCATGAAGGGATTCACACCTAGATCAGGGGAGGTCATCGTGCCTCTTTACTCATCCCTCATCAGGCCCATAATTGAGTACAATGCCCCTTTTGGGATGTACCTTACCAGACACCTACAGCAACTGGAAAGACCCCAAAAGTACCTCACCAAGAGGATCAAAGGGCTCAAACAGATGCCATATGCTGCCCGGTTAAAGAAACTCCAGCTCTACTCAGTGGCATACCGCCTGCTCAGTGGCGATCTGTGCCTGACGTATAAAGCCATGTCCAACCCGGAATTAATGGACATGCTGCACCTCAGAAAATCCAAATCCCAACGAGCTATGCGCTCGAGAGACTTGAACCTCAGCACTGAAATAAATAGGACATGCTGGAGGGACAGATTCATAACCCAGAGGCTCCCTTCACTCTGGAATAAAATCCCAGTCCAGGTTAGGCAGAGTCCCTCATTGACTCTCTTCAAGAGGAATCTTGATGAGTGGATGGGAGATCGTAGATTTACTCCGGGTATCACTTCTGTGTCACTGTTAGACAGAGGCACAGTATACTAACCTCGAAAAAGGGCATAGCAAAATTCATTTAAAATGGGTGGCGAAAGCCAAACACACTCTGGCTAGGCTTGTAAATGCCCTAGGGCAGATAGCCTAGTATGAACCTATGAACCTATTAACAATATCAGATTAGCTTCCATGTGGCCAGATAATATACCTGGATGTGTCCTACAGGATTTACAAAAGGAGCTGGCACCACACCGAGTGCCCTGTTCATCTACAGCCTCACTTCAGGCTTTGTTCCCACCGAATCGTGCACTGCTATTCATCTCACTCCACAAAGGGAGAACAACTACTGATCCTGGTAACTACCACCCCATCAGGCTGATGAGCCTGATCTGTACGGCTATGGAGCGCATCATTATGGATCTCATAAACAGGGATATAGGAAACCTTCAAACCCTGTACCCCTTGCAGTTTGGGTTTGTGAACGGCAGATCATGTCTGTTCAATCTGATAAGACTTCTTTGAATCTGTCACCAGAGCAGTGGATGAAGGCAAGGCTGTCCACAAAGCCTACCTCGATCTACCCAAAGCCTTATACACCATCCCCCAACTCTGGAATCATTGACAGACTCACTAATCTGTGCATTAACTCCTATGTCACAAGATGGGTCACCAACTGGCTCACTGACAGAACCCACAGAATGAAAGTAGCAGACTCCAAATTTGACTACTGGGCAGTTACAAGTGGAGCCTCACAGGGATTGGTTCTGGGTCCTCTCCGGTTTGGCATCTACTTCTCTGAAGTTCAAGCAAACACAAAGGGACTCTGATTAACCAAATTTGCAGATGACTGTAAACTGGGAGCTATTATTGATTCTCAAGCTCATGTAGACATCCTACAAAAAGGCCTCATGGAGACCGATAACTGGTGCAAAAACCATGGCCTTTGGCTCATTGTCAAAAAGTGTATTGTCATTCCCTACGGGAAAAACACACTGCCCACAAACTACCATATCGACAGTAACCCACTTAACTCTGAAGGTGTGATAACAGGTCTAGGGACACAGGTTGATAGCAACCTCAACTTCGACAACCATGTTGCCACCATCATTAGAAAGTCATTCTATATGGTACATCTCATTACAAAAGGTTTCTCATCCAGAAGAAGTCATTATCCCTCTCTATTCATCCCTTATTAGACCCATTATTGAGTACAATGCCCCATTTGGCATGTACCTCACTAGACACCTCCAACAGCTGGAGGCGCGACAAAAGTTCCTCACAAAGAGGATCTTAGGACTCAAACACGTGCCTCATACAGAAAGACTCAAAAAAATTCCAGCTTTACTCCGTCTCATATAGCCTACTTAGAGACGAGCTCTACTTGACATACAAAGTCATGTCTGACCCAGTACTGCTAGATATGTTTCATCTGAAAAAGTCACAATCCCTCTGTGCCACACGCTCCAAAGACCTCAACCTCATCACCACATTAAACAGAACCTGCTGAAGGGACAGGTTCCTAACTCAGAGACTTCCCATACTCTGGAATAAACTCCCCATTCACGTCAAACAGAGCACCTCACTAGCCCTCTTCAAGAAAAATCTTTACAAGTGGATGGGTAATAGGAGATTCACCCTGGGGATCACTTCAATAGCCTTGCCCGATAGGGGGACAAGGAACTAAGGTCTGGCAGCCAGATGACTGGGAATACTCTGGGGCTAGGCTTGCATTGGCTCCAGGTGCCGTTAGCCTAATACTAACCTATGAACCTATAAGATGGTCTGTCATTTTTTTGTACTTCCTCTAACAGAAGTTATTCTAGTCCTAATGTTATATACTACGCACAGTGTTTGGGATGCTCAGGATTCTATGTAGGTAAAACTAAGAGGATGCTAAACAATAGAAAATATGGTCATTTATATTTTATAAAAGTGACTGATGAAAATAATTCCCTTTATAAGCATAAACAGCAATGTAAACAATGTACTGAGTGTTTAGTTTTTGTGTTGCATAAAATAAATTTAGGTTTATATAGGGGTTAGTGTTAGAAGTGAAGGAATTAGAAATGCAGTTGCTGTTAGATGCATTAAATGATACAGGTCTTAATGAAGCCATCAATTATAAATATATGCTAAAGTCTAAGGCATTGAAATATTACAAAATCATACTACATACAAGCTACTGAAAGAGTTCATCTTAAAGGTTACGCAACGGGCAACACAAATGCACTAATATCTGACCTCTGTCTAGTATTGCTAAAGAGATATCTTCTGTTCATATACTATTTATTGATATCATCAGAATGCACATATTTGCCTAAATAACAACTACAAACACAGAAATGCGTTGCCTCATAGGAGAGATCAGAGACATACAAACAAAGATGCTGCTGACATGACAGTATGTGCAACTTGAGTGGTTACTGAGATAGTTCAAGCAAGTTGTTTACAACACATTACAAAATTAATATTTATTATGTCTTATGACTAATAAAATCCTGGTTAAAATAGAATCAAAAGATTTGCTTCTCCAGACCAGCTTAACATTTACATTTCTTTAGTAACCATTATGGATCCAGAGATATGAACATTTATTTGAAATGTTAGGACATACCTTGATTTTTTCAAAAAGCTCAGTATGCAGTCAATGGGAGATAAGAATATAAATCTTCAGAGTTCCACTGGAGTGAATGAGTTAATACAGAAACTTCCTATCCTGTAAAGAGGCTATGACAATATGGAAAACAACTAGGGCCAGTTCCTCTAGGCAGAAAGGATTTTAGCCAAGTATGAGGTAATATATCTGAAAGAGCTCCTAATCCTCTTAGCCACCTCCTAAATCAGCATCATATGTCAATGTGAAAGCCAGCAGGGAAGGGAATGACACCCATAGAATGATACTTGGAATTTATTTTCCACAGTTTCTGTACTGTGTGATGTGCAACCAATTTAGGAAACCCAGTCAGCCAATTTAAATATTTGTGAGATCATTCTCACAAATATTCTAATTACTTCACTGCCTCTTGCTAGATTAAATTGATTTTCTGCTGTACATTTTTTTCCATGTCAGTGTTGGTTTTTGCATGTATTTCAGTGGGTGCTTCAGTTTTCTCCCATCTTCCACAGGCACGCTAATTCAAATGGTGAACATTCAAACTGCCCACAGGTGTGTATGCGGCTGTCTTGTGGTGGACCAGTGTCGCATCAAGGATTTGTTTCTCTAACTTGCACCACAGGTTCCTTCTCCTGCATGACAGTGAACTGAATTAAGAAATTAATTAGAGAAAGCATAATTCACTCAATACTCATACTGGTTATGCTAGTCTGGGATGGTTGTACCTGAAAAAATGTCACTTATGCTCAGAACTCTCACTCAGTTGCAAAACAGAAGGCTAAATCAATACATATGCAAATATATACCAGTTATAAAGATTGCTGAAGAATATACCTTGAATGCCAGTTAGATTGAAAACAAGTTGGTTTATCATGCTGAAATAAAAGAGCCTTGACTGCTGTCTAAAACTGTGTACTGAACACACATAACATTACTTTGCATTTGAAGAACACCTGCAAAATACAGCTCACACTAGAGACATGAAAATTAAAAGGTGCTGCTTTCAGTTATTCTCAAAAAACATTGTCATCCTTGAAAAATGAAAGCCAAAGGAATACATGCATTATTACCCTATATCTTTTAAGTGGTGCAGAATATTATGTTAATACCTTGTATTAGCTTAACAAGACATTTTGTTCAATACCTGTGCATATTTTTAGTTGCACTACAAAACAGATTATTCTTTATGGGATGCTGTCAGATAATCTTGGAAACTCATCTGAAGGTGTCTGTGACAATACCCGACAAAATTCATGAATGAATGGGACAGGAACAAAGCTATTCGTGTCATCCTTTCCCTCTCATCTGAAGAAGTGACAGTATCTGCTCAATTCCATACAATACGTGCTTCTATGTAAAACAGTTAAACATGATAATTAGAAAAGGTAGGTAGGAAATTTAAAAGTTATATGCTCATCATAACTAGGCAGCTGTGTTGTCTATTTTCATTCTTCCTCAACCAATGGGTTTGGATCCAATCCTCAGATCCAACTTGGCCACATATTCCAGACATCAGATCCAGCTCTGGAGCTCCTCCCTCTAGCCATAATGAACTATTCCATCCACATTATCTCAGATTGAGTTTATTGCCATATAATCCTATAGCTAAACAGAGACAGGTGTAGCTGACAGAGAAAGGAAGATGCAAATCTAGAATTGTAGGTTCCAAATACAATCCTACAGGTCTCCCCAGAAAAGATGTATGGGGGTTGGATGTGAGGGAAGATGAAGAAGAATGCAAATGGACAACACAGATGCTTAATTAAGGTGAGTACATAACTTTTAAATCTGACATTGTCCCTTTCATTCTTCCTCAACACATGCGATAGAGTCCTCAGCTACATGGATCCTGGGTGACCTGCATGGAAGGATATTCTGGAGAACTACCGAACCAAGGGCTGTCTGGTTTCTAGAGATAATATCCAATTTGTAATGAGTAACAAAGACATACGCATTGGACCATGTAGCTGCAGCCCAAACATTGTCAATAGATATTCTTGACCAAAAAAATAGATGAAGTAGCCATGGAAGGTTTACACAAGGTTGTGCCTTGTTGATAATAAATCCAAGAAATAAAGTATGTAATCCATTTGGGTAGAGTGACATTAGACAATAATAATAAACCAAGGTGGAAAAACAGCACTGCAACAATGAAAAGTCCAAAACTTTAATATTAAAACCAAGGTTTAGCGCTTTCTTCCCTCAATTTGGGGACTTCCTCAGAACAACTCTATGCATTGAATCCAACCTTTAAATATGATCAATTAAACTATCTAATTAATTACCCATTACATAAATTATAATGAAATTCAACCATTTAAAACTATACCAATACAACAACATAAAAACATCAACCTAAAATATTTAACTTTAATACACTGGATATGCTTACATTCTCATTAATGCCTGGATACTGAGTTGCATTTAAACGCAACTGCCATTTCAATTCACATATATCCAGATGCACATCTAATACTTGCCCTTGCATGTCTAACTATTTGCTGTATTACTAAAAACTTAAAAGTGTGGTCATGTTCCATTATATGCTTACTTAGGGCATTAGTCATTTTATGATTTTTAATGTCCAATAAATGCTTACCTATTCTATCTTTAAGACGTCTATTGGTTTTCCCTATATAATATATTGAGCATTTTTGACACTTGGCCATAAAAAACACATTTTTACTACAACAATTAAAATTGCCCTTTAAAAAAAAAAATCTCCCTATCATTCAAATCAAAACAACCTCCAGTATCCAAAATGTGGGAACAACACGTACGCATCCCACATTTAAAATTCCATACTAATCTATTAATATATACTTCATCGGTTGCACTATTAATTTCTAAAAGGATTTTGAATGATTTATCCCTTCTTTATACTATTTTTGGTGCTTTACCTACCTTTTGAGCCAAATTCTGATCAATATAAAATATTGACCAATTATTCTTGATAATTTCATTCACTTTACTAGAGTCTTGATTATAGGTAGTAATGAAACTCAGCCCTAAATCCTCTTTTTTTTATTGTAGTCTCTATTCATAAGGGCCTCTTCATTCATTAAAATGCTTCTCCCTAAAATGGGCTTATAAATTCCTTCATTTCGTTTAATAACTTTGACACCTATTCTTTTCAATAAATCATCAGGACAGCCCATTTTGGCAAATAAATTAAGTATAAACTGAACCTCTTCTAAAAATTCACTATCATTGCTTACCATCCTGGCTGCCCATACTAACTGTCCTTTAATAATGGACTTCTTTTGATGGTATGGGTGCCATCTCCCAAATTCCAAATAGGAATTTGAGAATGTAGGCTTTAGGTAAATCACAGAGGCCAATTGACTGTTCTCAAAATCAATTTGTAAACCTACAACTAAATATGAAACTTTATTTTTTACTATACACATTGGTAAATTTTTAAAAAATCAACTGTCATATTTATATAATACTAAAATTCATTCAAATGAACCTCTGTGCCCTTCCACACCAAAAAATATATCATCCAAAAACCTTGTATAATGTATAATTTGGGAATTAAACTCACTAGCCTTAACAAACTGTTGTTCCCAGTAGGACATGACATAGTTGGCAAATATGGGGTCACAGGCTGTCCCCATTGTCACTCCTGTTACCTGCTTGTAGTGCTGTCCTTCAAAATATACATAATTATTTTTCAGTACTACTTCCATCAAGATTATGTATTTATTTACATGGTCTTGATTATATAAACCGTTTTTTAATAACTGGACCTCTAACAATGTCAGCCCTACCTCACGGGGTATCACTGAGAAAAGGTTGCATACATCTATAGTAACTAAAATGATCTTATTACTAACCTCAGTTTGATTTAATTTATCCACAAAAATGCCACAAATCCTTACAAATGTAAGGAAATACCATAAGGCCCTTTTGTAGATGTGCATCCAAATACTTAACTTATAAAACAAGTCTTTGAACGTTTTCCATCTACTATGGGACAAAATTTTGGATTTTTTAACCCCTTATGAATCTTGGGTATTCCGAATATACTGGATACCATAGGGTGTTCATTCCTTATATAACCATACACCTCCTCATTGATCTGGTCTTGATATAACATGTCTTCTAATAATAAATCCAACTTCCTATAGGTAATATGAATTTCATTTAAAGAACTTTCCACACATGTCCCATTCATTAATAGATTATTCATACCACTGGAAATAATCACCCTTATCCATAATAACTACTCCATTACCCTTATTGGGTTTCATAACACAGATATTTTTGTCATTAGTAATTTCCATTAACAACTCTTGTTCCTCCTTACTTAGATTGCAACCATAACTTAAACCTGGACTTCTATACACTTGTCTTATCTCTTTCACATACTTTTTCAAACACAGCTATTAGATTATTAGTAGGGGGGTTAAAGATGCTAGGTTCTTTTAATATATGGCCATAATTTTCACTATAGTTACTATTATTGAACCACATTTTCAAATTTAATTTGCTTGTAAATAACTTCAAATCTACCAAAGTATCAGCCACTTTCCCTCTTCTACTAGGGACAAACGTAAAACCTTTGGCTAACAAATTCGCATGTGCAATATCTAAACATTTACTTGAATAATTAAACACTTTAAAATCACCGGTTGTCGTAACCCACAATCCACAGTATCTATCATATTATCTAAAACGTGCATAACTACATCAAAATCAGTTTGCTCATCAACCTGAAGAACATTTCAATACTGTACCCCACCCAAGGCATTTTTGTCTCCCACCTGTACATGGTTTAAATCATTTAGGGTACATACACTGTGATTATTCTGATTAACATTGGCTTGAACTGCACTATTAATACAAAAATCATGAAAAACAGAGTCCACTGCTGATTGTCCCGTACCGAAACTACTTTCACACCATTCTATTGCATTAAAGTCTTTCACACCACTTACTTCATCTAAAAAAATCAATAGCCATGTCCATGAATTCCTCCACTGGTAATTCTGGTTCTTGGGATTCTCTGGTCTGGCTCCTTGGACTACATAGCCCCTGTAGGTGTTCGCCGAAAAATGGGCCTGCTGCCCTTTGTCTCGCAGTCTCTCCGAACACCAAACACTATCTTCTAAAGGGAGCTGTTGATCCTTGCCTTTGTATATTTTTTTGGTAGATTCTTTTTGAGCAGCCAAAATAATGTCATGTACAGGGGAAGAGAGCCTGGGCTGTCTAACCATTACTGGAAGTGGGGAAACCATGCAGTTAGATTGAGAGCCTGTAGTGGAAATTTAATGAGGAGGTAGAGATGCTACCTGTGTTGTGGTATCCAGAAGTGTACCAATGAACTCCAGGCTGTGGACTGGTGTTAAGTTTGATTTGGCATAGTTTATTGTTATACTCATGGACTTGCAAATCTGGAGCAAACAGTCCCTGGCATGCAGAAGGAGATGTCTGATGGATGAGAGGGGAGATCAGAGGTTGGCTCCATTATCCATGGAGGTAATGAAAGTGAGACCGTAAGAAGGGGAGCCATACTTGTCAAGGCCAGAAAGGGGCAATGAGGATTACTGAGCGCTTCAGCAGACTTGCTTTCTGCAGAAATTTGAGAATTAAGGGGAGAGAGGGATAAGCATATAGGACACCCAAGCACCAAATGTGGACTAGAGCACCTATCAGTGACCCCCCTGAGGGGGGATAAGAGCAAAGTACCTGCTGCACTCATTGTGGGGAGTCACAAAGAGGTTGCAGCAAGGTTGTTCCCAATGACGGAAGATCATTTCTGCTACAGATTGATTGAGAGACCACTTGTGAGACATCAGAATGTACCTACTTAGTTTGTGTACTAGTATGCTGGTTTTCCTCAATGTGAATTGCAATTAGAAAGCGGTCTGATGACATCGCCCATTCCCTCACTCTCATGGGCTCTCTGCAGAGGGGATAAGATAGAGTTCCTCCTTGTCTGTTGATGTACCAGACTGCAAAAATGTTGGTCTGAATTGCAATAGTCCCTAGAGGGAAAGCATCTTGAAATGTCTGCAAAGCAAGCAGGACTGCTCTCATCTTTAGCACACTGATATACAAATTGGCCTCTCAGGGGGACCACATGCTTTAGACCGTTCTTCCCAAAAAATGTCCCTCACCCCGGTTGAGAAGTATCGGTGGTAACTGTGGCCATTGAGGGTGGTAGAACAAAAGGTTGGCCTAGATGAATTTTTTCCGATTGGATGCATTATTTGCAAATTGGAGTAAGCTTGACTGGAAAAGATAGGGGTTGATGCAGAATGGTTCACTGCACATCTTGAGTCCATTGGAGAACATGCATAAAAAAGTGCCAAAGGAAGTAGTACAGTGGCTACTGCCATGGTACCTAGTGCTTGAAGTACTGATCTTCTTAAGGAGATGGATGGAAAAGAAGATGAACCTGACTTCTGACAGTCGAAATTTAATGAGGCGGTGGAGATGCTACCTGTGTTGTGGTATCCAGAAGTGTACCAATGAAGTCCAGGCTGCGGACTGGTGTTAAGTTTGATTTGGCATACTTTATTGCTATACCCAAAGACTTGCAAATCTGGAGCAAACAGTCCCTGGCATGCAGAAGGAGATACTTGGAAGAGGTGGTGAAGAGCCAGTTGTCTAGATAAGGAAAGACCTGGAATCCTTTTAGTCTCAAGTGAGCTGCCACCACTGCCATACATTTGGTGAACACCCTGGGGGTTGTGGTGAGCCCAAGGAGCATGGCTCTGAATTGGTAATACGTGTCTCTCAGCCAAAAGAGTAAGTGTCTTAGGGAGCATCTGTCTATTTTTGCATCTTGAAGATCTATCGATCACATCCAATTGTCCTTTTAAAGAAAGAGTAGGACGGACTGTACACCCTGACCATTCGGAACTTCGATTTCTTCACGCACTGATTCAAATTGCTTAGAACCAAAATAGGTTGGAAGTCCTAAAACGAAGTGTGAATAAGTTCCAAATTCTATTTCAGGGATCTCAAACTCAAATCAGCATGAGGGAAGCAAATAACACTAAAGAGTTTTGGTGGGCTGCAAGTTCAAGTCATCCACAAATTATACATTTTTGTTAATTAGTAATGTTTGTCTTTTTCATACATATAAATATTTGGTTACCACTGACTCTGTGTGGCATATATTAAATTCATTGTGTAGTACCAGTTAAATATAGGTGCACTTCCACACAGATGCTCTATGGCACTAGCAGGCACTGGCTATGCATGTCAATCTTTCATTACACTGTTTGATGCAATGCCGTCTATGAGCAGTTGTACATTACAATAACACATTGATTTTAATGCAATTGTACTTCATGAATCAAACAAGGAAACAATCTCCATCACTTCAAGCTTCCTCAGCTGCTGTGCCTTCTCTGACAATATTTCTGTGCCATACAGAAGTAATGCTTGCACCAGTGTTGTGTGCACTGTATTTAAGAAATACTTATCTGTGGAAGTCTGCCAATATGAAATAATTTAACATTTGGAGAGGGAATCCAGGGAAGTCATGAATACCTCATAAAAATGTAAAATAAATATCACCAAGTCACATACATGATGTCCACAAACACAACCAAATTGGGCACTTATTTTGCCTGTAATATACTAAAAATAAAGCAAATTAATTGTCCTTTTCCATTTCTTTTCTCCCCAAAGGATTACACACACAAATCTTCAGTCAAACTAGGCCTCTTTGACTTATTTACCTTATGCATCCACTCCTTTCTTCAACTAAAGCACAATTCCACACTTCCCCTAAATGGTCAGTTACCCAGTTTTATAACACAGTATCAAGTAGTAAGATATTTCAGTCAGACGTGCCAGAGTCAGAGAAGAACATCAATATGAGAATATTTGGGCCATTCGGCAGGAGTGCAACAGCAAAATAACAGACTTACCTGAGTGGAATGCACTTGTCTTCCTTCCCTAGAATTCTGGACAGCAGTGAGGAAAAAAATCCTAATCTCAGGAGCAGCACAGAAGGAATGAAAAAAAAAATTTTGCAATCGAGTTTTCCGCTTCTGTCCAGCTTTGAAGCAAACTTTGTGAAACCAATTTCCTGGATAAATTTGCAAAAAACTGCAGCCAAACCACTACACCTAGGTTTCAAAGATCCCCAAGCTCTTGGTACAATGATCGACAGTGGCAATAGCACTCTTCTTTTCGAAGCAGAAAATCCACCATGACCACATTCAAACTCTTTCCCTGGATAGACTTCCAATTCAAACCACAACTTAAAAATTCTTATTTCTTGCTTTGCTCGACTCCAAAAGATGAAAGGATAGCTTCAGTTTGCCTCCCTGGCTGGTTAATTGCAGACCTGAGTTAATAAAGTGCATCTTTGGGATGCTGACGCATATTAAGCAGGGAGGAAAAGGAGAAAGACAAGTGTTGTCATCTTCAGCCAGCATGTAGCATGCAAATTAGGTGCAGTAAAGAGGTGCTCTGATTGACTGAATCATCTGCAGCCAAACAGAGGCCAGTGTACTGCAAATACAGGGATGAGAAGCAGCCAAATCAGGCAGTTGGGGCAGGGGGGGGGGGGGCATATTTTACAAAGCTGCAGAGGAGCCTTTTATTCCATAGTCCAAGGATAAATATATTGAAAAATGTACAAAACAATGCAATTTAATCAGGTGCTCACTGTTTCTAAAATGATCACTCAACTAACTGAACATTTCATTTATTTCTTTAGCTTAGATTTTCCATCTCTACAATCAAGTCATCCAAGCATGGGGTGTGAGGATGCAACTGTGGAACTACTGTGTCTTGTATGCAGCAAGCACACAAAAAATGTAACTGTTTATTTTTCGATGCTTTTACATTTCTTGAGGAAACACTAGCTGAGAAGGCCTGAAATGGACACAGCAGCAGTAGAAACTGAACAGGATGCAATGCCTCCAATTTTTGATCTTGTTCCAACTTAACTTCCTGCTCACACAGGACATTAAGAAAAATCACAAACTTTGAGCATACACCATGGAGTTGGAGGGAAATGACTAAAATCACATTTTATTGTTGAACCACAATATAAAAACAATACATGCATGTTTAAAACTTGATTTTAACTGTTCCCCTCCGCCTCTGAGGTGTATGCTCAGAGTTTGATTTTTCTCAGTTCCATTCGTGCCATTCAGCACACTGGACAACGAGCTCTCTCCAGACACTCATTGTTTCTATATACCAAAAGCTAGTAATCTCAGGCCGAATAAAACTACTTCACGGGCCACATGTTTGAGAACCCAATTCTATTTGGTCTGGTGAGAAATTTTGGATGACTTTTTTCTAGATGCTTTTGGATTTCTCGTGCTGCTGGCTTCCTTTGACTGGGTGGAATATTGGGAAGCTTATTTCCTTTGGAGGAAGGGCTAGGAAAAATGGTATGTAATAACCTCTAGATGATATTCTTAGCACCCATGAATATTGTGCTATATTTGCCCAAGCATTTGGGTGCAAGGACAATCACCCCCCCCCCCCCGACTGCCTCCAGAGTTGGACAGTTGTGCAGCACTTCAGGAGCACTGGAAGAGTCTGTCTGGAAAAGAGTCCCTGAAACCCTGATTCTGTGGACATCCTCTGCCTCTACAGTGACATCTTCAATTAGAAATTCTTCCTCTGCCACTTGAATAATCATCACCATGTGGGTCTTGGAAAGGTCCCTGAGATTTTCAGAATCACATCTTACCACCTTTCTGATTCCTGGAAAAGTTTTGTTGAGGGATAGAAAACTTGATTCCTATGGCAGACAGTATATTTCCATCTTGTTCGCTATTGGTAAGCGTCTCTTTTACTGATGGCCCAAATAAAGAAATTCAGCACCAACAAAATGAACCAGCACTCAGGAGACAGGCTGTATGAATTATTTAATGTGGCAAATCCATCATAGAAATAACACCATTAGCAAACCGGTTTCGGCTAAAATACCATAGCCTTCTTCAGTGCAGAAAAACAAACAAATGGTGCATCCTGGTATCCATTTATATATGAAAATCTTTAAAGTGACAGGCACAAAAAAAACACACACATATCTATATATGCATACAAACTAATCCCCTATCCTTGGTGTTGTAAATACAATTACATATAGAAATTTATTAAAAATAACTCGTTTATAACAATAAACGTATGAAATAATGTTTTTAAATAAAAGGAGTATATAAGGGGATGAACAACTGTTAACAGATCAGCATGAGTTTTAAGACATTTCATTTAGCCCGGGTTTAAATAAAGCCCCTAACCTGGTTATCCAGGAAAATTCCATATTATTCAATTTTTCATGCCAACCTGCTTTATTAGCCCTTTGCAAATCTATTTTATCAATAATAGTAAATTTGAATTGAGCCGTTTTGTGTAACCTAGTGTGTTTAAATAATGCATTTGACAATTTATTATTTCTGATAGCACTCAAATGTTCACTGATACGATATTTTGGTGGTCTAGATGTTTGTCCCACATAGAATACCAGACAGGAACAAGTGGCCATATATACCACCCAATCCGTATTACAATTCCCCAAAATGTTGATCTGATATATTTTGGGAGTATTTTTGCTATGGCCACATGGATAACATCCTCTCAGTTGGACACCCAATATAGTGGTTTGTGTTGGCCTAGGAGGATTATACCCTCTTGTAATGTGTAAAATGACTATTTAATGTTCTTCCCCTATTATATGAGAAAGAGCAAGTAGCAGGTAGAATTTCACCAAGATGTTCATGGGCTCTTAAAATCTCCCAATGATTATTGACAATTTGTCAAAAAAGGGGGGTATTATTGCCAAATGTAGTTATGAACCTAATTTGCTGATCACTGTTATTTTCTTGATTCGATTGCTTGTAACGAAGCAATTCAGATCTAGATGTATTTCTGATCTGATTTTTAGTTTGCATAATACGATTGGGATGATATTCCCTATCAATGAACCTCTGTGCAAAATCATTTTCACATACCAAATGTGCCTCCTCTGATGAACATATGCGTTTAATCCGCAAAAATTGTGATTTAGGAAAATTGTTGATGATGTGGCGGGGATGATTACTGGTGGCATGAAGAAGAGGAAAGCACACCCATTCACACATGCACCTACTTGCATATCTTTAAAGTCAATCGACCGCAGAGAGGGCACACAGAAGGCGCTCCAGCCGAGAATCTAACGGGAGAACCCCTTGGTGTGAGGTGACAATGCTAACTGCTGTAAAATGTGCCAAATAACCTGTGGGCAAAGGTTGCTGAAGCATATATATATATATATATATATATATATATATATATATATATATATATATATATGCTTCCCAAATCTTTCCATCATGCTAGACTCCCTGTTAGGGGGATGGACAGAGGAACACTGCTCAGCAAGTTCCTTCTTGGTGGCTGCCACCACAACCATAGCATCCACTGGCACTCCCTTACTACATAATTCCTTCCCAATAGGTGGAGCCAGAATCCAATCTGGACTCTTATGGACTGGCTCAATTGAATCAGTTTCCTTCTATGCCTGCCTAAAGACCAAATCAATGAGCTCATCGGTGAATAACCCTGGAGTTAGACAGGTGAGCTCCAAAGCCTTCCAGAAATACTGATTCCTCCGGTGAGGGGTTGCTGGAGGACCAATCACCTCTCGGCTTAAGGATCTCAAGTATGTCTCCAAATGAGACATCTTCCAGAGGTGAGAGTGGGGACCCTTCATCAAAATCAAAATCCTCAGTGACTGACTCTTGCAGACAGTCTAAGGACTTCCTCTTCCTTGGGACTTCCTCGGTGAGATGTTCTGGTGAAGTGTCGAAAGAGATCATAACACCCAGCTTTGTGGTCTGGAGACTTTGGGCTTCCTGTCCCTATATCATAGAATGACATGGCTCTAAGCACAGAGACATCTGAGAACCAGATGAGAGATTTGAGGGGGTTGGATCCATCCATCTTGTTGGAGCAGAAGAGACTCTCTTCACTACCTTGAAGGCAGATGACTCTAGGGAGAAGGAAGACACCGGCTCTGAGAAGGCAGGTGTCTGGACCACTGCCTCCCTCTGCCCTGACACAAATCACACTGAGGCAGAAATTGGAATCAAACTGTCCATTGCTGAGGCTCTGAGGGGCAGAAATGGTTCCAAAAACCTTGGAGATGACTTCAAAGCCTCATACCTGACAAGGCAGCTTCAGCTCTGAGAGCCATCCGGATCCGAAGATGTTGGAGCCGGTGCACTCAGAGTAAGCTTCAAATCCGAGCCAGAAAGACCTGGAAGGTTCAGATCCATGGACTCTGAAATCACTGGTCAGATCAGAGAAGGAGCAGCTAAAGGTGGTGTGGGTAGATGGAAGGGCTTCCTGACCCATGTGGGTATGAGCTGGAAAAACACCCATCCGTATCTGTGCAGAGATAAATTTCCTCATCATTCTGTCCACATCTTCTTCAGTCAAACTCCTGGAAGAATAAGATGAGGCAAGGGATGGTGACCTACATCAGCGCCTTTTCATGTAGGGAGAAGGGACCCTTGAAGGAGTCCAGGCAGTGAGAGAGCTTTTATCAACATGCACAACCTTAAAGAACAATGACATTATTCTCATTTGCCAGTTGTTAGATTTAGTTCTTTATAACAATGTATTTTGTTTTGAAGGGTGTCTTTACTTACAAACTTCGGGGGGTTGCCATGGGCACCCCTAGCGCAAACACCTATGCGAATTTGGTAATGCATAAGTGGGAAAGAGAGTTCATTTTTACTCATCCATCTTACAGGAAAATATTGGCATATTATCGTTTTGTGGACGACATTTTATTGGTATGGGAAGGGTCAGAAGAAGAGTTCTTAGAATTCAAAGATTATTTGGAAACTACTACAACATTTTTAAAATTTATAGCGCACACGTCCTATGAATCAGTGAATTTCCTAGATGTAAGTCTTAGCATAAACAATGGCAAACTGAGTTCAACTTTATTTAGAAAAGCCTGCTGGAGAAATGCTATACTGTGCTATGATAGTATGCACCCCCGCCATGTTTTTAAGGGGATAGTCAGGAGTCAATTCCTTAGAATATCCAAAATTTGTAAAAATAAAGATGACTTATCTCGTGAAGCAGACATTTTGGAAAATATTTTTCTTGAAAGAAAATATGAAGAAAGCTTGGTGAAGGACATTAGGTCACAAGTGTTGAAAGAAGAAAAAGTCATGACTTTACCCTTTGAAAATAATTCGAAGCATTACTCAGGGCCCAGAAACCCAACTAGTATAAAAGGAACATTAAGTTTTTTTTACTACATATACTAATGATAGCCCAAATGTCAGGAGAATAATTAATAATAACTGGAAAGTGCTACTAACAGACGACTACACGCAACAATTGGTAGGCAAAACACCACATTTTGTCTACAGGAGTAACAAGAGCCTCAAAAGAATGCTATGTGACAGACCCAGCAGGAATGAACAAGTTTTAGTTGAGAAAGCAGGTACTTATCCTTGCAATAGTTGTAACTATTGTAAATTCATTACAAATGAGCAAGTGTTTATACATCCAGAGACTAAATATGTTTTTAAACCAAGATTTTTAGCATCTTGTGACAGTTCAGGTTTGATTTATTTAGCGACGTGTGTAAAATGTTCAGCATTTTATGTTGGCTTAACAAAACGTAAGCTTAAGAACAGGGTGTACAATCACATTTATGATATCAAGAAACAAAATGATTTGAATGCCTTAGCAAAGCACGCGCAAAGTTGCCCAGGACATTCTTTTGTGTTCAGAGTTCTGGAAATAGTTGAACCAAACATTAGGGGAGGAGATTACATCAATTTATTAGAACTCAAAGAATTAAAATGGATTTTTAGATTAAAAGGGCATTACCATCCAGGTTTGAATCTTTATGTTTCAATCAAACCATACTTAAATGCACGTAGGTAATAGGATTGAATCTGAAAATGTTTCGAACATGTTTTTAGAATGTTTTTTAAAATGTTTTTACATGTATTGATGAGATAATTTATTTGTTTATTTATACATTTACACTTTTAGATAAATTTGACATATGTGACTTGTCTCAGAAAAAGTGAAAGAATTTTCATCTATTTATTTATTATTATTATATGCAACCATGTCTGTGCTATACATAATTATTCTATAGATTATAAATATCAGTTAACATCTTTCACTGATGCTTTACTATCCATTTATACACCCTAACCACCTCCCCCTCTCCTCCCTTTCCTTTCCTTTCTTTCTTTCTTTCTTTCCCTTTATTCCCCACTCCAACCACTTTTCCTTTCTTTCCTTTCTTTCTTTCTTCCCCCTCCCCTTCCCCTTTCTCTCCAACCCCCTCCCTCCCCCTCCTTTGATTCTTTTTATTCCTCTACTTCTCTCACTTTCATTTCCTTCCCTACTTCCTCACTTTCTTTCCTATTTGTTCTTTCATGGCCATATATCTTTGCATATATATATATATATATATATATATTAATTTTAATATTTATGCATAGTATAAACACATAAATTATTTATAGGTTATTCAAATTAGTAAGTCTTATAAAGGAAGCATAAAATATTTAAAAAGTCATACCTCTATACAACTATGATCAGAGCTCATTTAGTATGTTTCATCATGATACATTATTATTTTAAACATTTGTGTTTCGATGTACATATTCATCAGTTTAAATGTATTTTATATGCTTTTATACTGAAGATTTTAATGCAGACTGCATATATGTGTTTACTTTAATTTTTATTTTAAAATATATATACATTGCAACATAATAACTCAATCCTGAAAATTGCCCTTATCATGCAGTTATAGTGAATGTTTAAGTATTGATTTTGTCTGTTTGTTTTTTAACTTTCTAGTGGAAGTGCATTCAGAAAATGTCTTTGTAATGCTGTTTTTTTTAACTGCAGTATTTTCTAATTTCCTTAATTGTTTTATTGAATTATTGAGTGTGCATGATTGCTTGTTTAGATAATTAAGTGGTGATGAGTTTAGTATATAAAGTTGCTCATTTTGTAGAAAGTTTTTATGGTCTGAAGAAGCGTACAGGAAGGTACGCGAAAGCGCTTACCACCAAATAAATCTTTTTGTTCTTAAAATTATACTAAGTCGTGTTGAGTCCGAAGTTTATATTTTACAATAAGTTACTTTCTTTTTAACTACGGCCTCTCAGTTGCAGTGGATTTTGTCTTTATACATGGACCCTTGAAGGTACTGGGTCCAAAAACGGTGAATACCTTGTTCTTGCTAAGATCTTCAAATCAAAGGAGCTTAGATCCGTAGATTTCTTGGTCGGATCTGATGGACACTGGATTGGAACTGGCTTTGGATCCGACTAACTTCGCTTTAGGCAGCTCTGAAGTTGCAGTCGATGAAATGTAAGATTTTGGAGACTTGGTCAAAGACTCCTTGAATTTTGCTTTGGGGGACTGAGCCTCAGAAACAGCTTCACCAAAAGATGATGGAAGCAACCCTTTTAAGATTATTTAATTATTTCTATCCACTAAAGCACTAGAGTTTTTACATATCATACAATCTGTTTGTAAATGGGCTTGGCACAGACAGTAAACACAAAGTACAGGAATCTGAAAGGGAAATTTATGTCCACACATAAGGTATTTTTTAAAGTTGGAAGGTCCTTTGTCTGACATAGTAGTAACAGAAAGAAGAAAAGAAAGAAGAGTTTAAGTTTTTTTGTTGTTGTTATTTAGTAGTAGTAGGGAAAGACTACCAGCAATGGTATTAAAGACTACATATCCCCATGTAGGAGACAGGAAGAGATATAGTTACCAAAAATAGTAATAACAATTACATACAGTGTAAAGGTAAGGGAGTAATATTAAGAGATTATTATAATAAACTGTGAAAAGATGGAAAAACGCTTATCATAAGCAAAAACTCGAGAGTTCAAGCTGACCACGTCTTTTCATGAAAGCAGAAAAAGAGAGCTGAGGGAGTTAGGGATTGGTGATTTTATGGGTAAGGGACTGACTCAAGATCTTTTCGGTGGCCAAAGCTATAGTAACAGCCAAGATGGATCCGAGGATTGGATCTGAACCCAGCAGTTGAGGATAGAATGAAAACTGACATCATCAGATCATAAATTTTAAAGTTTTTAACAATGGAAATGACAGAAATTTTTTTTTTTCTTCTTTCGGCTTTTCCTGGTTAGGGGTCGCCACAGTAGAACTCCAGTCTGCTAATGATTGGCAGTAGATTTTTACGGTGCCGAGGTGCCAGCTCGAAGCCCAACCTTCAATGAAGGCACACCCATTTCACGCATGTCTTTTGAACACCACTCGACCACGGGGAGGACATGCAGACTCCACACAGAAGGTGCTCCAGCCGAGAATCGAATGGGAGAACTTCTTGCTATGAGGCAACAAAGTTACCGCTGCACCACCGCGACTTAGAAATAAGACTGAAATAAACTCACTAAATTAGCTTTACCTATACTTGAGTGAGAAACTGCGTCTGTTTGCCATGGTGGCAAACAAGATCTGAAGTAATGGGAATGGAATAGTGTGTTATGGGCAGAGAGAGGAGCTCGAGAGCGGGATCCAAAGTCTGGAATATGTGTCCGAGTCGGATATGAACATCAGATACACTGTTATAACGTAAGAGAGATCATCAAGGAAAGGAAGCATCCCAACCTCACACACATACAGACACAGACACTGACAGCAGAAAAACATTATGAAGGGCCAAGTAAAGCAAATACCTTTAAAGAAAATAATAAAATGCCACACAGTAAATGACATTGTTAAAGACATGACTGCAGGTCAGCTTGGAATTCATTAAGGAGGGATGGAAAGCAGTTCCACAAGTGGAAATGTAACAGAGGCCCAGTACAGCCTAATAGAGGAGGTAGCCTAACAAGACATGAAGAAACTCAAACATGCTTGATAAAAGGCAAAGTATGCCTCATTGTAACAATGACTGAGGAAAAAGAACCACAGAAACAGCAGATACTTAACAGACAGAGGTAAAGATCACAGAGTATCAAGTCTAAGACACAGGTATCCAGCTACTGCTCTTACTCTAAAGGCTAGGGTTACCTATGTTTCTAGCTACAGTTACTCTAAAAGATATTGCCACACACAGAAGGAAAGGACCGATTATTACTGTGTTCATTCTACACTCTGACAGTTCATTAAAATTCTTAATTTTATAAACCTTGCTTAGGATTCTAGGCTTCAAGGCACATTGTATAAATAAAAAAAAAATGCTACCTAATTTAAAATTAATTGTATTTACTCTTATTTCCTGCAATTAAATGAATTGCACATATTTAAGTGTTTTACGCCTTAAAGAAAAGAAAAAGTGTCACCAAAAACAAGCTGTACTGGGATGAACATTAACTGTGGAACCATGGGCTATTTTAAGCTTTAAAACTTTCCCAGAAGAAAAAGATTTATGAATAGTAATTAATACTTGGATTAATAATTTATTTCATTAGTTTAGCCATTTTATCAGCCTAGCTAATTTTATGCCAAGTTCTTCATATTTAAAAGCAACTACTGTGCTAACCACAATAAAGTCATAATAACAATAAAGTTTATCAAAAACTGCAACTCAGAAATTCAGGCATGAAAAAGCTCATATTTTATAGGAAGTTGTCTTGCATACATGACAGCTATGTATAAGATAACACTATATTGCACAAAGCTTTTTATTTCCTGCACATCTTTTGAACTATGGTACCTGGTGGCATTGAAGCAGTGGACGACACGCAGCCAGACCATATGTCTTTGAAGCTAATGAACTGGGTTCAGCCATAATCGGGACAGTTAGAGGAGTAGACTTTAGACGGAAAGCTGAAGGGTCAGATGCCATATATCTTTTTAGGCAAGAATTGCATGTTTTGTTAACATCTGAAGGCTCTCAATGAAAAACAGAAATACAACAGAGTGGCCAACAAAACAGGATGTATAGACTGATGTCTGTACAAATCACACAGTTAAAAACATATGTGAGTTTAACACCTATGCCCTGCCAAGTGAGTGCAAAAAGGAAAAGAATTAGTAAATTAAAGAAAAAGTTTCAGTGTCACAGGCTGTTGATCAACTCAAGGTACCTACAGGAGACCGGTGCATGAAGCTCTCCAATGCCCTAAAGAAATTTCCGCTTGAAGCAGAAATACCACCTTGGATCTCCCCTGATAAGAGGCCATGAGCCTGGTGGTACTTACCCAGTTAACAAAAAGGGTAAATAAAATAAAATAAAAGAAAGAAACAGCCTCTGCCAGTACATTTTGTGAAAATACTTCTGTTGTCTTCCCTGCGTCTGAGGCAAAGTAATTATCTAGCTCATTCTTGGTCCATGCTTTTAAATATTGTGTGAAAGGGACCACTTTCTGATCTTCTAATACTACTTTAGTCCTCAAGCAGAGAGAGCATACTTTTGTGAATGATCCACAGAGAACATCTGTTACCCTTACTACCTGAGTTACAGGGTATGTAGCCCATCAAGCTATGGTGAACTGTCAAACTTAAATCCTCTGAGTTTTCTTCTCATCTGGGTCAATTTGTGTCCACCTTTCCATCCACAGCTGTCACTCTGTATTGCCATTATTTTGTAAGCATTACAATAAATATTTCAGTATTAACAGCTTAGTCTTCTACTATTTCATACCCCCATTATCTTGGTCTCAAATCAACTTGCTCTTACATTCCCCAAAGTAAATGTTTTAAGCCATTCTCAATGTTCTTGTTAGTTCCACCTCCAGAACTGCCTTGGCTTAAAAGATAACCAGTTCACACACTTCTACAACAATAAGAACATAAGCCTACAAACTGACAGATACCTAGACTTGGTGTAAAAATAACAGCTTAGCATTCATTAACAAAAGTAGCATAGTACCTTCGGGAAAGTAGCTGGGCTTTGACAAGTACTGGACAGATGAGAAAAACACTTAAGATACTCTGTGTTGTCACGGACATACGTACAGCCATAGACAGAAAGATAACATTTGACTAAAAGGTTTCCAGAGTTGTAAGAAAAACTTTCAGTCTGACCAATAGGATAGATAAGGGGATTGCTACCTGTTCCAGGGAAGTCACCTTTCCAGTGAATGCCTCAATAGCTTGACCAGGGTTACCACATGAAATGCTGGGTACCACTACAGTGAGTCTTAAAAGTAGAGTCTGAATGGCCAAAAGACTGGAGTTGTATTTTCCAAGAAAATCAACATTAAAATGTCCTCTACAAACAGAAAAAAATGTATAATTTAATATCCTTTCACACTTACAACTGGACCTTGATAGTTCATGGATGGGTTCATGCAAGTTCAAAATCAAACAATAACCATCAAGTTTCTAAAAGGAAAGCAGGTGACAAGTATTTTTAAGTCTTTGAACTTGTAAGGTGCTACTCTAGAGAATGAAGATTTCACAGTAAAAAAGACAGGATAAATAAAATGTCACTGTGACATGACTGTTGATGAGATGAAGCAAGGGATGTTAAAAGTAAGATAAAAAGCTATAAGACTACGTAAGGAGATACAGTCATTGCTCATGTCAATGAACAGTGTTAGACACTGTACCCTGCTTAAAATTATGCAGCTGATGGTAACTTTAGCCAACAGGTATTGCACCCTTACTCCAGGCCAAAAGTGGGGGGTAAGGGTTAGAAACAAACAAAATACTATCTGACTCACCATAGAATAAGCCATAACTCTTGCTGTGCTTGGCATTTTCAGACTCCAGGAGGTGAGGGAATGAATGGTGGGTGGGAACAAAATGGTCATAGAAAACCTGGATGACAAAAAAACAGCATAAAGTACTTGGCGAGTTGAAGTCCTTGGTAATGTTTTTTAGTTATCTTCATGCCTTGCAGTTTGCTTAAGATATTGTCATAACCACGGAGTCGGACCATATGTAGTACTAGCATATTATGCTGGTATCTGAGTTAATACTAAATAAAATACTGATAAATTCCGTTATTTGTTTTAAATGTATTTATTTAATTTGTTTTTTTTCCAGGGTAAAGCACTGATCAAATTTGCCTACATACTATGTATATAACCTGGGCTTAACATGCAACAATAGTAAAGTAAAATTAGAGGTATAACTAAGTTATACAGTGTAATGACATAAAATAACAAATATTTACAATACTTCCAACACAAGTAGGATCAGGAATATACAAAGCATAAGACGTGTTACAGGTAATACAAATGTGGTCCAGCCAAAAGGACGAAGATAGTACATTCACGTATGGAGAGAAATTCTAGCAGTGATAAGTGTAGAAAATGTAGAATAATCACAGATGCAACAGAAGGGCTAACAACAGGACTAGTAGATATTAGATATATAAGTAGGGAATCGATAAGGCAAATCGGGGAGTAGTGGGTATGAGATAATACACTGGAGAGGTTTGGAGATGAAGCACGAAAGGTTTGCTGGAATGAATGTAATGGTGTAACCATGAAAATTAGATGACAAGGAACAAGAAACTCCACTCCCTGTAATCCTTCCTCTCCCTGGATAGTGCAGACATGGTTTAAAATCCTGAGAGTATCCCAGCAGTGCAAGGTTATAATGCCTTTCACATCTTTAGACCAGCTACAGCACAAGAGGGAACTAAAGCTGGAAAAATCTCAGTCCATATTAAAAACAACTTAACTAGTCTGAATGTGAGAGTGTATGACCCACTCATGCATGTGCAACTCACAATAAATAGGGTGTCGTAACATATCCTTGCAACCAATAAGTCACCCTTCCATGTCCCAGAAACCCACACTATCTATCCCAATGTACTAGAGTCCCTCACCATTCAACCCAATACCATATTCATGGGGATCTCAAGTAACCTTCTACTGATTGAGAATCCTACACCACTTCTAATGCGCAAGCCCTGCGATTCTTAAACTTTGTTAATACCAACATGTTGGAACAGTTGGTCCATTCTCCTACCAGGGGTAGGAACATCCTTAACCTTGTTCTCCAACATGGGAGACTGATGTTCCTCACCCAACGTAGTATCTTCTCTTGTTAGATCTGACCATAAGGTTGTATTACTTGAAATAAAAATCAAATTCGGGGATCCTGAGAAACCAAAAATCTTTAGGAAGTATTGCAAGGTTAACCTGTCTCTATTAAGCAATGGGTCTATATTATAAGATTGACGTTTAAAAACATCGAACAACATATGGTCAACATCTTCAAACATCGACCTTATAAAAAGACAAAAAAAAAAAGAAAAAGAAAAAAGTACCCCAACGGGTTTCAGCACGGGGGGCAAGCACCCCTGCTCCCCCCCCCCGCTACTTAAATATACCAACTCCGAGACCGCACTGCATTGCAGTAAACAGAAATCTCCTCTTACGGAGATTTTCCGTTTACATGCTCGAGACTCTGAGCGTTCAATATTCTCGTGTCGACAATGTCAGATTCAACATTTGAGAATATAATATAGACCCATTAAGCAACACCTCGGCTGAATTCCTAGCACCTCCAAACCCAGTAAACACCATAGTATACAATGAGGTATTCACAAAATCTCCGTGTAGCCATACTGATAGCTGTATGGAGCAAGCTGTGCCTAATCGTATTAAAAATAAGACAAAGTCAAAAGACAAACCACCCTGGTGGAATTGCAGTAACAACTGGGTATTCGACAAAAGAATAAAAAATCTTGGCCAAACTTAGGAAGAACAAAGTCATACATACCAAAAGCCCCCCTGACCAATCTAAACAGGCAGCTAAGAGGGTTAATTAATACTTCAAAGGCTAAATTTGAAGAAAAAATACATTTTCAGGCAAAGGACAGCCATAAAGTGTTCTACACCTATGTCTGTAACCTCAGAGGAAATACATAACAATTCACAGAACTTATTGTAAATGGCATCACCTACATGGAACCGGAGTCCACTGCCAGCCTTTAGGCTGACAGGTTCAGCTCAAATTTCTCCCAACCCTCCGATAGTCCAAAGGAAATACCACATGGCACAATTCCCCCAGCCATTACAAGGGAACTGGTCATCAATGTACTTTCCTAGGCCTAAAGCACTGCATCAATGGGCTCTGATAACATCCCGGGATGTTTATTAAATTGCATGAAACATGACCTTTCTGGTCCACTTAAATCACTTTTCAACTGGAGCCTTCAGACAGGCTTTGTGCCCAAGGAATGGAAAATGGCTACAGTCATTCCCCTACACAAACAAGGTCCAACCACTGATCCTGATAACTACAGGCCCATATGTCTTGACAGCTTCATATGTAAGGCCATGGAAAGAATCATCATGGACATGATAAATGAAGATGTAGGTAACCTGCAAATGCTGGACCCATCACAGATCGGCTTTGGTAAAGGAAGGTCATGCCTATTAAATTCAGAGGACTTTTTTGAGAGGGTCACCAAAGCACTGGATGAAGGTAAAACTGTGCACACAGCTTATCTTGACCTGGCAAGGCTGTTGATACAAAACCCGACTCAAGCATTACAGACAAGCTCACTAATTTATCACCCACCAGATAGCCGGAATGGCTCACTGATAGGATCCATGAGGTCAAAATAAGTGAAGCTACCTCCACCAAGATGCCGGTCACTAGTGGAGTCCCCAGGCATCTGTACTGGGCCCGGTCCTTTTTAGCCTCTATTTCTCTGAAATGCAATCAAATGCTGAAAGTTTACGGCTGACTAAGTTTGCAGATGATTGCAGACTGCAGGATATTATAGAATCCCTTGCAGACATTAGCATTCTTCAAGACTAACAAATGATGCCAAAGCAATGGTCTTAAACTCAATGCTAATAAATGAATAATTGTACCCTTTGGGAAGTCAACCATCCCAGCTAATTTCCATGCTGATAGTACACCCCTAAGAGCTGACCCAGTGGTCAGGAATCTGTGCAGACACGTACACAGTAACCTTACTTTTAACTACCACATTGCCAGTGGTGAGGAAATCCTTTTATGCTGCACAGCTTGTACGTAAGGGCATGGCATCTAGGTCCAAAGAGGTCATTAACTCACTGTACTCCACCCAGGCCAATCACAGAGTACAAATGCTCCCTTTGGTATGTACCCAACCAGGCATATGCAGCAACTAGAGTGAAAAAAATACAAGGCTCAACAAATCTGCCTTATGCAGACTGCCTTAAAGCCCTTTCCCTCCACTAAGTCTCCTACAGATTGCTGAGGGTTGATCTATGCCTGGCTTCCAAGGCATCCACAAACTCCACACTTCTGAATCTTCTACTTATTTGTGAGTCAAAGAGTACCGAAGTACAATGTCTAGGTACCTGAATTTTGCCTGCAACATAAACAGGACATGCTGGAGAGACAGATATGTGTCCCAAAGATTAACCCTCCTATGGGACAGGCTTCCCATGTATGTGAAGCGGAGTTCATCTACTACCCAGTTTAAGCGCAACATAGACGAGTGGATGGGGAATAGGAAATTTACACTAGGCCTGAAACCCATGCCCCTTATGGACAGAGGTAGATTATAAATGCCTGGCCCTCAATGTCCTATTTGGATACAGAACATCATTATTCTTTCGGGAAAACTTGGCTTAGCTTAGAAAGGTCCCCACCTAGTAACAGTCTATGACTCTATGACACTTATATTTTTCAGTCAAGTATTGTTTCAGCTGAGGTCTGATCTGATTTCAGTAAGATCGGATGGCAATGAATGCCACAGTTTAGAGGCAATAAAAGAGAAGCTGTGGTCTACAGAATGAAAATTAGTGGAGGAAGTCATGGTAGCAGGACTATTAGTGGATTGACATGTTAGGCTGCAGTGTGGTTTGGATGTAATTAGTCTCGTAGCTGAGAAAATGGCATGTCTTAGTGTAGGAGTTTGAAGAGAATGGAGCCAAGAAGAGGGGTGACTCTGCCTTGAGTGGGTAACCAGTTTGTCTTTTCCATGGTGTTGCAATAATCTTTATGTTGAAGGAAGTTGATGATGAAATGATAGATTTTATTAGAAAGAGTCTGTAAGGTGGTAGTGTTTTTGTACAGTGGCAAGTAGCTGTAATTCATTTTCTATCTGCAAACAAGACACATTTGCCTATGGCTGCTCTAGCAGGTTGTGAAAGGAAATGATACATCTTTTGAACCCAGAAAAAGATGCATTTGACTTTGGATCTGACTTTCTGATGATGTATGTCATTGGCAAGTATCAGGGGTTGCCATGGGCACTAGTTGCGCCAACACGTATGCCAATCTGGTCATGGTGGACTGGGAGCAGCAACACTTGTTGGCTGATCCCTGTGTAATCTTCTATCATTTCATCATCAACTTCCTTTATTGGTTGGACTGGGGATGAGGACAGCTTAAGATCACTCCATCAGTACCTTAACCACACAAGGGACTTTTCGCGCTTCACCATGAATCACTCCAACAGGAGTATAGATTTTTTTTAGACGTTGCCGTCTTTAAAATTGATAAGGGATGGTGCACTAAACTACACAGGAAACAATGCTACTGTCCAGCATTTTTACATCGTAACTATGCATACAGAACACATTTTCCCTAACATAGTTAGAGGACAAGCAATGAGGGTGTCATGCCTCTGTTGTCAGGAAGAGGTATATCAGAACAAATTAAGCAATTTGAAAGCAGGATTCCTGAACAGGGGATACCACACACAAAAAATTGATAGGGCTTACTTAAAAGTACATAATGAGGGGAGAGGGAAGGCCAAGTACTACTACTCTGAGAATGCAGTGATGCAACGCAAAGAGAGCAGACACAAGGACTCTCTTCAGACCTCAATGGTCTTGCCCTATGCTGCAGATGTTGCTAGCTTTAAAAAGATCATACAGGAGAACCGGCATATTCTTTTGGTAGATGATGAAACTACCAGTGTAGTAGTTAAACAACCTTGTTTCACATATAAAAACAAAAAGAATGTAAAACAGTTATGCTACCCTAGAATGAAAAGACTGCAAGAGAATATTATGTATGGGACATATAAATGTGTAAATTGTGCATATTGTATGTACATAGATGAGTCAAGGTTTTTTAAACATCCAGGGGACAGGGCATATATGGGAACTTAAAGCCAAAGCAGGTTGTAATACCCCTAATGTGGTATATGTGGCACATTGCAGGATATGTTTCCATTTCTATGTAGGGAAGACAAATCATCTTCTTAGAGAATGAATTAGGGACCATCTTTATTGTACAAGAAGGGGGTTGGAGTACAGTGCTTTGGCTAAACATACCCTGTTGACAAATGAACAACATACATTTTTGTTTCAGGTGTTACATGTCCAGGCAATGAACAGCAGGATGGGGGACCTTGTAAATTAAACAGAATGCGTGGAACTCCAGTGGATCTTGAGGTTGGGGCACATAGGGGGCTGGGTCTCAATGATTCCATTCCAATTAAACCAGTTTTAAGTCTAGGAAACTGAAATAATTTTAATTTTAAATATTATTATTACTTTAAATGTTAGTTTACAAAGTTATAGGCTAGGGTTATTATTATGTGCCTGTATATGTAGTTCTTTATATTGTATATGTTATATGCATACTTATGTATATGGACGTATATGTATGATTGGTTTTGAATGCATGGTAGGAAGGTTACTGGAATTTCTTGTACCTGATTGGTTGTTTTAAAATTTTGTAATGCATTTTTAAGTAGAAGTTGACTGCTTTTTATTTGTCTGATGAAGAAATGTTGAGCATTGCGAAAGTGCTCACTCATTTTCATTAAAATACTGGATTTTTTACGTGTTGTGGATTTGCTACCTCTACTCCGGTTACCTTCAGCTTTTGGGTATTAAAAAAAAAATTATGAAAATAAATAGTATTAGTACAAGAATCAATTCCTGAATAACCCCTAAAAGAACAAAGGGTATATCTGAAGGCATGCCCAATTTTAACTATGAAAGTCTGGTTGATCAGGAAATCTTTGAACCATTGGGTAGATTCAGTGCTTAAACCAATATCTTGCAAGTGGAATAATAGGAATGAGTGGTCAAAACCAAGACAAAGGCCCGGTAAGGTAGTTTCCCAGTGAAGTCACCTGTACCGATGCTATTGAGGATGTGAATGTCCAGAGGGCAATCATTGTACTACCTGCCCAAATGTCATACTGCTTCCATGAAAATAAGTGGTGCTTGTCAATGTAAGTGGCAAGTTGGCTGCAAATGATGAATCAAGGATTTTACTAAAGGGTAGGAAGCAGTGAGATAGGATGGAAATGGGAGGCTGAGAAGGGCCTGTCTGAGAAAGACTGATTTCCAGACAGAGGGCATGGTATCACTTGTAAAGTTGTGTGTTTCAGTTGGGTGAGTATGAAATCTCTTTAGTGACATGGAAAGCAAGGGCAGAGGTTATCAAAACCAGTCTACATGAATTTCTTCTAGCAGAAGTGCAATTTGTTTGCCAGTGATTTTGCAGAAGTAGAAGGCTGGGAGGTATTCTGGAGGATATGGGTGAATTTGTGTGGAAAAGAATGTAATGTTCTGCAGCATGGGAAGACGGAAGAATTCTATGAGAAAATCAGCAGGAGAGAGGATTACAGTAGAGCAAGGAAAGTGTCCAGGAAAGGAGAGCTCTTAAGGTGGATTTCTGCCACAGATATCATTTACCTCTCGTAATAATCGAAAGGACCAGAGCTGGATATACAAGATCCAACAGCGAATGCAGCACAAAAGCAATAGTTCACCATGCTGGAGCTCAAATGCCAAACACTTTATTCATAATTTATAAAAACACAAAGCTTTCAGGATTAAACTTTCTTCAGTGTAAAAACAACTAATGTGCAGCCATTCAATTTATATATACCTCATGATTATAACAATCCAATCAATTCATACTCCTTTTGTACATACAATTTTAAAGTGCTATTTGTATTTAATCTTAAATACTACATACAAAACACCTTCAATGATGCACATAAAACTACACATAAAGACATACAAAGAGGCATACAACACATATCAAATATATATATATATATATATATATATATATATATATATATAGGTACAAAAATATATAAAAATGTATATTTATCAAAAATGTGTGTGTGTGTATTTATATATATGCGATCACTACTAAATCCCGAATGCTTAAAATACTGACGCCCGAAATCCCGAGCCTACATGACCAAAAGACTACAATACCGAACATATATAATACCAAACTTCAAAATATTGCCAGCCCATAATCTCGAAAACAGTACCCTGACGACTGCGACCAACACACATTTACCACAGAGAAGTCCCACTGCAAATTAAGCATAAACGCCCCCTGCAGTTTGAAAAACAGTACAGTACGGTGTATGGTAGCAAGACTGCACACTCACGTAGTAAGCCCATGTGTCATTTCATAACAGCCACTGTAATGAATAACGACATCCAAATCAAGAAATCCCAAGACAGCATAATAGACTGCCAGCGTCTCCTGGTACGACGATAGCAAAAGTATTAAATCTTCAATAATCTGGCAATAGCTCTCACCAACTCCAGACATGTGTAAGCACTCTCATTATCCAGAATCTGTTGAAACTGATTGTGTCTCTGTATAAGTTTCTTATGTTTAGGGGAAGGAGGGCAGCCTGCGATTAATCTTTCCCGTAATCCGTCCACATGATTCTGTTCTCTCGCCAAAGCACCCATGAGCACTGACAGATCAGTTGTTCCACACCCAATTAAACACTTCAAATGGCGATGCCACGCTTCAACTGAGTTCTGCATCCATGGAAGAAATAGCCGATTTAACTCACTGACATTCCAAAATGGAAAAGGGAATAACGGCGGAAACCTGGTAACTGCAGTCAAATGTGTGGATAGCTTCCTTAACCTCCCCAATACGTACCAGTCTGAGAAGTAGTGTACAATTTCCCTCCCCTCATGTGGGAATGTCTTCTTTAACAAGTTGAACGTCGGTATGACATCCGATTCAGTTAGGAATGTTAGGGCAACCAAGGATTTCAACCCCAATTGGAAGGCGTGATTCGAATTATACAGTATACCTAAGCCTGCTTGCTGCACCTTCCTCTACACATTCTGACTAAAGTGGAAAAGCAGCCCTTCACCCTGATGTCAGCAAAGTTTAACCTAATACTCTTCAGAGCAGCTACTTCGAAATCACATAGTATAAACTGCAAACTTAGTTGAAACTCATTCACAGACATCAGATAAAGCACACAATGCCACATCATGTTATATGCTCTTAATGACTTTTTAAACATTAAGCAGTACATTAACGGTACACATTTACTATAACTGCCGTAATTTACCATACCATGTATACTATACAGCTGCCAGCATAGCACACTTTTACTGAAATATGTACTGTCCAACCACCAAATTATGGCTACACTTAAGTCATAGAGGTTGTTGACTGTACTGAAGACCACTACAGTAAGCTGGGAAGTGGGGTCCACCATACACTTTTCAAGAAATACACCACTTTGGAATGGAAACAGACATCTCCAGGTTCTCTAATGTGAGGTCAGGGATGTGTGTTTCATTAATATATTTACTTCTTACCCTTCTAATTTGTCGTAGTAGCGCTTTCTTATTTGGCAGACTTGGCACACAATCCAGGGATGTGGATGCCATCACATCCTCCACGAGCATGCAAGGTGCATCTCTAGACATGGACGCTTTCTCCTTCAGTGCACCACAAACTGTATATTTCTCGACTTTGAACAGGTCTCCTACATGGTTGTGGGGGATACTCTATTAGTTCCTCACGTTCAGATAACGAAAGTGTAACTGTCCTACCTTTGCATTTACTACTACGTTTTAATTTAAAAAAACAATATCGTTGGGTATGATATTTCTTTTCTAGGTGATACACATAGCCTTCAATGACTAGTACCTCCTTACATTTCTGTAATTGTAGTCTGCTATACAATTACCTGATTTCCCCAGGCACACTGTAGCAGTCGTCAGACATGTTTGTTGCTATTACAAGTCGTGCAACCTGTTGTGGTGTAACAGCACCTTTTATAATTTCCTGCTTATGTCAATGTGTTATGAAACTGTGCATCAACTATCCGAAACACATTGGTATTCCGAGGTTCGGTATTGTAGTCTTTTGGTTATGTAGGCTCGGGATTTCAGGCGCTGGTATTTTAAGCATTCGGGATTTAGTAGCAATCCCATATATAGATTCCTATAGCTTCATCTGCTTAAACTTAAGTATAGGTTTAATGCTCGAAAATGCATTAAGTCCTGGTAGTTTATCAGCCTGCACTCTGTACATCTACGTATACTCGGCAACTTCTGCTTTATTAGTAATATCACCTCCCTTAACATTAAATAAAACTTTTTGGATAACCCTAAAATTAAAGTGATGGTCTAAACCCTTCTCTCTAGTATGCTTTGCCAATGAATTGGTGAGAACATCCCTATGTATTTCTGATAAACGCTCTGCTATTCTTTCTTTCAATTTCCTAATGCATTTTCCTATATAGAACGAGGGACATACCATGCAGACAGCTTGATAAACTACATTTTCAGTATTACATGCCGCAAAACATCCAAATTCATATCCTGTCTTTGTAACTGGGTGCATAAAACTAACACTGCTCAAAATATACTTAGAAAAACTGCAATTGTAGCAAGGCACTGTCCCTTTCTTCTTGCTGACATTCAAATTGCTTTTTTGTTGCATCTCTTTATAACGATTACTGCTTAAGACTCTGATTTCTTATAAGAAAAAAATGCATTTTTTCATCTATACATCAATTCAGCTCAGGCAAGGCTTGTAAGATTCCCCAGTTACTTTGGATAGTGATAATCACCCCTTTTGTTCTAAAATTATACTTAGTTGTATAGCGTACAGGATTCGCATCCCTTCTAATGCTATTATTCCTAATTACTGCAGACCTCTGTTGACACCTTACAAACTATGGTGGAGCCTGCCCATTCCATTCATTTATAACCTAATCATGCAGCTCATTCAAAAGGTGTTCATCATAGTTCCTTGTTCGAAACTAATCTTTCATTTTATTTAACTTTTCATTATACAAGTCTGTATCAGTAGTTAGCCTGCTCACCCTTAAAAACGGACTTCTTACTATCCCTTTAAACATGTTTAGGATGCATACTGCATCTGTGTAAAAACCTATTAGCCTGTATATCTTTTTTAAAAACACATGTGGGTACCAAATGTCTCAGATAAGGGTTGGGTGACTGAACCAATTTCCCTGTATTTGGAACAGGTGTTGAAACCTGTGTTAAAATATGTTCATAGTTATATTTGTGATACTAATGATTTTTTTAAGACTGTTATATGGATGGTATGAAATGAATGACGCACACAATTATATACTGGTTACACTGGATGTTCACAGGTTCATAGGTGTGTACTACGCTAATGGCCCTGGAGCCTTTACAAGCTTAGCACATAGAAATGCCCTGGCATTGTGCCACCCGACATTAGTTTCCAGTGCCTCTATCAAGTAGAGCCACTGGAGTGATCCTCGGGGTGAACTTTCTATTACCAATCTACTCACCAAGATTTCTCTTGAAGAGGGACAGAGAAGTGCTCTGCTTGACATATATGGGAAGTCTATTCCAGAGCACGGGCAGTCTCTGGGTGAGGAACCTGTCCCTCCAGCATGTTCTGTTGATTGTGGTAATGAGGTTGAGGTCTCTGGAGTGTATGGTGCGGAGGGATTGGCATTTCTTTAGATGTAGCATTTCTATTAGAGCTGGGGTCAGACATGGCTTTGTAAGTCAAGCAGAGATTGCCTCTAAGTAGGCAATAAGAGACAGAGAATAGCTGGAGTATTTTGACTCTGTCCATGTAGGGCATGTGCTTAATGCCTAGGATCTTCTTTGTGAGGTACTTCTGTGACCTCTCCAGCTGTTGCAGGTGTCTAGTGAGGAACATGCCAAATGGGGCATTACACTCGATGAATGGTCTAATGATGGAAGAGTAGTTAGATACTATGACCTCTTTCTTCCTGGATGCAAACCCCTTGGTAATATGTGCCACATAGGACTTTCTGACCAGAGTGGCAATGTGGTGGTCAAAGGAGAGGTTGCTGTCAACCTGCATCCCCAGATCTCTTCTAACGCCTTCAGTGTTCAGTGGGCTCCCATCGATGTGGTAATTAGTGGGAACTGAGTTTTTACCAAAGGGGATGATGATGCACTTTTCAGTGTTAAACTTAAGGCTGTGGTTTCGACACCAGTCAATGGTCTCAGTTAGGCCTTTCTGTACGATGTCGCATCACTTGGGGAGTTAATAATAGCTCCCAGCTTGAAGTCGTCTGTGAACTTGGTGAGCCAGAGTCCCTTTCTGTTGGCCTGGACTTCTGAGAAGTAGATGCTGAACAGAAGAAGACCCAGGACCGATCCCTGTGGGACTCCACTTGTGACTGGTCGGCAGTCTGACTTGGACTCTGCCAATTTGCAACCCACCTAGTGATATAGGGGTTGATGCCTAGTTTGATGAGTTTATCAATAATTCCTGAGTGAGGAATGGTATCAAAGGCCTTGGCCAGATCGAGGTAGGCTATATGCACTGCCTTACCTTCATCCACAGCCCTGGTGACCGACTCAAAGAAGTCAACCAGGTTGAGCAGGCATGATCTCCCTTTCACAAAGCCAAATTGCATGGAGTCTAGAGCCTGGAGATTTCCTATATCTTTGTTAATCAGGCCCATGATGATGCGCTCCATAGTTTTGCATATCAGACTCATCAGACTAATGGGGTGATAATTCCCAGGGTTTGTAGTCGCTCCCCCTTTATGGAGAGGGATGACTGAAGCAGTGCGCCATTCGGTAGGGCAAAGCCTGAGGTGAGGCTGTGACTGAACAGGGCACACAGATGTGTTGCCAGTTTGCTTTGTAGTTCATGTAGAACACAGCCAGGGATATTATCGGGTCCCATGGAAGCTGTATTCTTGGCCTTGGACAATACAGCTTTAACGTGTGCTGCAGTAATGCTGGGTGTGTATTGTGATTGGTCCTTTGGGGGGGGTAAAGTTGGCACTGAATCTGTTGGCCAGTATGTTGACAATATCTGTTGGCTCAGTATAGGAGGTACCATTGTACCCATTGTAAAATAACTCAGAGCAAATCTAGGTATTGCCGTGGAGGCTCTTGATATAGCTATAGAAGACTTTGTGATCGTTTTAGTGTCTGCCGCAATTCTGCCTTCATAGCTGGCTTTAGAGGATTTGATGAGGGATCTCAACTTTTTATTGAGGCTAATAAGGGAGTTTTTCCAGTCTTGGGAATTCACCTTTTTCTGCAACAGTTTCTTCCTTCTGTTGTAGAATTTATTAATGGCAGGGGACCACCAGACTGGCTTCCTTTTTTGGAGGAGAGCATCTTGGTTCTGTTGGATATGGCTAGTTCCATGCATTTATGTACATGTTCGTACAGTGCATTGGGGTATGATTCAGCAGTCATGCAGCTATTTTCCATAGGCATGGATGCTGTGAAGTTAACCACCTCCGTTTTTAGGAGTCCAAAGTGAACTTTGGAGAAGTTTTTCAAGGTGGTTACCTTTGCGGGGGATGTGGGTGAGATGTGGATTTCCATGGTGATTAGTTTATGGTCGGATCTGACCAGGGAGGGATTGACTACTGGTGTAAAGCAATGGTCGCCCATGTTAGTAATAATCAGGTGAAGGATGTTGCTTCCTCTAGTGGGGGTCAGAATGAGCTGGTCCAGGGCATTAGAACTGATGAATTCCAGGAAGCATTGCACCAGTGTATTAGTGCTTGAGTAGTTTTCCTAGTTGATGGAGGGGTAGATGAAGTCTCCTAGTAAGAGAGTGTTGGTTGGACCTTGATAGATTTCAGGGTGCTTAGGAACGTGGAGTTTGATTCTAGGGACATGGCTGGGGACCTATATCAGGCTATGACCTAGATCACCATCTTACCCAATGTTAGTTGTACCTCTAGTATCTCAGATGCGTTATGGTGGGCTACTAGTCTGAAGGTGTGCATATCCTTTATGAATATGGAGACACCACCACCTTTGGAGCTTTGGTCCATGTTTCAGGGCCGAAAGGTGTGGAATGAGTTACAGCCTGGTAGCACAGGTGTGCTTTCTGCCACTTTAAACCAGGTCTCCGTTACAGCACAAATGTTGATGTTCTCCATTTTGAGGAGTGTTTCGAGTGAGTGCTTCTTGAGATTTAGACTTCTAGCATTGAGCAGGATGGCCCTCAGATTGCATTTATTTATAACTGTTACAGTAGTGATTTGGTCTTTGGAACACCGCCTAAGAAAGGCACTATAGGGGTGGCAAGAGCCTTAGCCAGTACCCAGAAACCCAGGGGTGACAGATGCAGGCCATCTCTGGCAAAGCATTGAGGTCTGTCAATCATGCCATCCCAAACAGACAGATACTGGATCCCTTAAATGACACCAGAAACTTAGCCAATTGTTGAAGTCGATCATTTTTTGATTGTACTGTGGTATCATTCTGGGTGACAGTAGGATACTCATTGTTTACAGTAATACCAAACTAACATGGCATAGATGCCATTAGGGAACATCTAGTTAATAATGCTGATTATATGGGTAAAATGACTGAAACTATATGTAGTCTCATGGAATTAGTTTTAACTAGTAATATTTTTATATTTAATGATGCTCTCTACCATCAGTTGTTTGGTGTAGCGATGGGGGCAACAGTCACTAATACATGAGCAAATCTTGCTCTAGATTGTTGGGAAAGCACCTATATCTTTGAATCACCCACTATGTATGCAGAAAGTGTTATGTGGACAAAGTTTTTATGACATAGAATGGTGAAGAACAGAGTTTGAAACAATATGTTAATTATTTGGAAACCACTACGTTATTTTGAAATTTAAGTTGAAGTATTCCTCACTGGAAATTATTTTTTGTATATTTTGATTACTAGACAAGGAAAGGAATTATCCACATGTATTTTTAAAAAAAGATATACAGGCTAATAGGTTTTTACACAGACACAGTATGCATCCTAAACATGTTTAAAGGGATAATAAGAAGTCAGTTTTTAAGGGTGAGCAGGCTAAGTACTGATACAGACTTGCGCAATGAACAGTTAAATAAAATGAAGGATGAGTTTCGAAAAAGGCACTATGATGAACACCTTTTGAATGAGCTGCATGATTAGGTTATAAATGAATGGAATGGGCAGGCTACACCATACTTTGTAAGGTGTTAACAGAGGTCTGCAGTAATTAAGAATAATAGTGTTAGAAGAGATGCAAATCCTATACACTATACAACCAAGTATAATTCTAGAACACAAGGGGTGATTAAGATTATACAAAATAAGTGGGGAATCTTACAAGCCTTGCCTGAGTTGAACAGGTATATAGATTAAAACACACATTATAGGAAATCAGAGTCTTTAACAAAAATTGTGTTATAAATAGATGCAGCAGGAAAGCAATCTGAATAATAGCAAGAAGAAAGGGACAGTGTCTTTCTACAAATGCAGTTTTTTAACTATATTTTGAGCAGTGTTGATTTTATGCACCCAGTTACAAAGACAATATCAATTTGGATGTTTTTCAGCATGTTATACTGAAAATGTAGTTTATTAAGATGCCTGCATGGTACGTCCCTTGTTCTATATAGCAAAATGCAATAGGAAATTGAAAGGAAGAATAGCAGAGCATTTATCAGAAATACATAGGGGTGTTCTCACCAATTCATTGGCAAAGCATACTAGACAGAAAGGTTTAGTATATCACCTTAAATTTAGGGTGATCCAAAAAGTTTTATTTAATATTAGGGGAGGTGATTTTACTAATACAACAGACGTTGCAGGCTATACATGGATAGAGAAGTTGCAGGTTGATAAACCATCAGGACTTGATATAGTGGTTAACATTAAACCTATACTTAAGTTTAAGCAGATGAAATTGTGGTATATATATATATATATATATATATATATATATATATATATATATATATATATATATATATATATATATATATATACATACATACACACACACACACACACACACACATATATATATATATATATATATATATATAATAAAAAGGCTGAAAGCACCAGCACACTGATGTCCTGGAACACCGACTTACCACTCCAGGTAAGTAACTGCTTGCCATCCTAAACAAAAACGTAAACCGAATAAAACCAAACCCACCCATATGGGGGGGGGGCTTCACACACATCAAGACTGTTCACTTTCGTAAGTTATTATTGTTAGCATGTTCCTAGCATGAAACCAGATCTTGAGAGTAGTTATGGGTATTTAACAAATGTTACACAAACTTGTAGGAAAAATCACCTTTAATAACAAAGCAAAGCTTTCGGGCAGAACCCTTCTTCAATACTAATACAATCAAGTCTGCATACTAGAAGCTTATATACAGGTCTAGAAGTCACATGATTAGCAGCCAAGAATCATGTGACAAGAAAGTCTTAAAGTGCAAACAACATAATAAAACTTTAAAAAATCAATTAATAATATTACGTAATCTAGTTAAAATTGGTTTTAAACTGACTTTGCTGTTAATTCCTGGATGTGAATCAGCAGCTAGTCTTAAAATCCATTCAAATTCCTTAGTCTCAAGGCGATTATTCAAATCTCCACCTCTGGCACTAGGACAATTAAAATCAATAACTCTAAACTTAAAAGAATGTTCAGAGCCATGAATATTGATATGCTTATATAGTGCATTATTTTCACAACACCGTCTGATTTCTGAATTATGATCAATAACACGATCTTTCAGCTTACGAATAGTTTTTCCTACATAGAGCGAGGTGCAGGATTTACATGTAGCCAAATAGATAACACCTGAAGTGTTACAAGTAGCTGAAATTTTAAAATTGAATACTTGACCAGTGCTAGGGTGTGTGAAAATGTCACTACCATTACCAAACATCTGTGCACAGGCAATACAGTTAAAACATTGAAAAGTTCCATGCTTAATAGCCAACGTCATAGGCTTAGGTTTATAAAAATCTTTATAACACAATAAGCTTTTGATAGTCTTCATATTTCTATAAGAGAAGCATGGCTTATCACCTACAATAGCTTTCATTTCATCTGAAGCTAATAAAATTATCCAATTTCTTGAGATAATCTTTTTAACCAGGTGACTTCTTCTATTAAAAGTAGTCATATATCTAACTGAAGTCATCTCTTTATTGCTGTTATTATTTTTCTGGGATGTAGTTAACGAAATATCCTGCCCTTGATTAAAGCTGATCGGTTTCAAATAAGTCTTCCTAGCCTCTAAAATATCAATTCTTGACTTATTAAGTAGGTGGGCATCATAGCCACTTGAGGTAAATTCGACTATCAAATCATCCAGTTGTAACTTGAATACATCATCATCTGTGTTGAGCCTACTTGTCCTAATAAATTGTGATTTTACCACACTTCTGAAAATATGTGGAGCGTGCATACTACTGTAATGTAAATATTTACAACAGCTAACTTCCTTCTTATATACAGAAGTATTAAGAATTCCATCATTCAGCTGGATTTTTAAATCTAAATAACACATAGTATTTTCAGAAACTTGCATTTTAAATTTCAAATAATCAGTTGTGGAGTTCAAATAGTCAACAAAAACATCCAGATCATGAAGTGTACCATTCCAAACAATTAAACAGTCATCAACAAATCTTTGATAAAAACTAATATAGGTAGAAAGATTCCTATTACTATATAGATGTTTATGTTCCCATTGGTAAAGGACTAGGTTAGCGTATGTGTTAGCCACTGAGGTACCCATAGCTATTCCTGTTAACTGTAAATATAAAGTTTCGTTAAACATAAAAATATTATTTTTCAAAACAACATCCATAAGACAGCAAATGTTGTCAATGGATTTGAAATCAGGGTTAGGTTGTGTTATTAAAAATTCCCTCAGAAGCTCAAGTCCGGCATCATTAGGAATGACGGTAAACAAGGATACGATATCCAAGCTAACTAAATAATGTCTTTTAGTTTTTGTATCAGGCTCATTTCTAGTATACCATTGCTGTAACTTAGTTAACAAATCATGTGTATCTTTCAGGATGGTATTACAATTAAGTAAATATGGTTGTAACTGTATGTGCAAATAAACTGAAACTCGTTCTGTAATCCAGCCTCCACCTGAAACGATAGGTCTCATTGGTGGGTTATCCATAGACTTATGTATTTTTGGGATACCATACAAATGAGGTATCAAAGGACAAGGTACAGTTAGAAAATGAAACAAATCAAGATCGATGTCACCATTAAGCTGAAGTTCAAATATTACCATGTTGACATAACTCACACATTTCTTTACATCTGCATGTGTAACTATTTTAAATGCATTCTCATCATTCAAAAGTAGAGAAACAGCTGAAAAATACTTGTCTCGGTCCATAATAACAGGCATACCACCTTTGTCCGCTTGCTTTATTACAATGTCATTATTATTTTGTAGACTTTTTAATGCTTCATACTCTGCAATATATATATATATATATATATATATATATATATATATATATATATACATACACACACACATATATATACATACATACATACACACACACACATATATATATATATATATATAATAAAAAGGCTGAAAGCACCAGCACACTGATGTCCTGGAACACCGACTTACCACTCCAGGTAAGTAACTGCTTGCCATCCTAAACAAAAACGTAAACCGAATAAAACCAAACCCACCCATATGGGGGGGGGGCTTCACACACATCAAGACTGTTCACTTTTGTAAGTTATTATTGTTAGCATATTCCTAGCATGAAACCAGATCTTGAGAGTAGTTATGGGTATTTAACAAATGTTCTGCTAAGATACAGCCTTGAGCTAGGGACGGATAGGGATGACTGCCAGCCAGCAAAGAACAGAGGCAGAATGCAAAGCAGCTTTAAAAGCTGTTAGAACTTCAATATGTCACACTTATGAAAGTGTAGCAGAATGAAGTTCTAAATGCTTTTAAAGCTATTGGTTCTACAGAGGGACACTGGTTTTGCTTGCTGTTTGATACAGGTTTTTTTTTTTTTTAACTTGCTTAACACTTTGCACTCCTTTATGTTTTTGGTCTTTAGTGGTAAATGTTGCAGATAAATTCCATGAACTACAAAGAAGCAATTATGATGAGGTAAACAGGTGACCATTCTTTATTTTGTGTTCTCGACATGGATACCAAAGTTCACCTCTCGAGCTTTGCTCTCAAGATAAATTTCTTGGCATCAATATCTTGAGTAGATAAGCTAGTTATGATTAGAAACGCAGTCATAAAACTCTGTATGTACAGCTGCTCAAGCCATAATTACTGCTAAATCACACATGAGTTTTGCCTGCAACTGATTACATAATATATCTACTTAGATAGGTACTCGAACTTTGTCACTTGACCATCTTAAGATATGGTCAGCTTTATTTGGCACCACTCTCCCAGGTCCAGTCTTGTGCACTATTTTTGTCCACAAAATTTTCCCTTGCTACCCTGCTTCATGTAGCATGCATCTTCTTCTCTCTACATCACATCATAGTTTTAATCCCTTCTCTTTCATGACCTAGAGATACAGCCAAAGTGTTATTCAGAGCTCCTCTCCTTAATACAAGCTTATCAAATTATCACATACAGATGGATACAAAGCAGCAGCAACAAAACCACATTGATCTTAATTAAAGTTGAGTGAATGTCTCTGCAAATTCACTGTAACATCCTAGAAGCAGTGTAGTTTGCATCCAAGAATGTCAGACTAGATTTATGACTGTGACATCCCTTAAAAACAACTTAAGTATAATACTCTGCCATTTAATTATAAGACACTGAGGTGATAGTATTCATATGGGCTACACTTCTACCTTTTCATCTGTGCCCAATAGTCTAATAGTTACTGGTTAAGTTATTTGTTTCAGAAGTCTTAAGCCTTCTCAGGGGACATTTTGTGTACTTCATTCAATGGGTGAGGCAAAGGCATGCAGTAATCCACATAGGAATTAAGTGTATAATACACATTTAAATCTGTTTTATAATTCTATAATGTAATATGCATCACGCTACAATTATTATTTTAAATTAATCCCAATTCTACACTAAGCAAGTCATTAGGTTTTTACTTCCAACAATACTTTTTGACTTAGTCAAAAACATTTTAATTCCTAAATAGCATAATCAACCCCTGAACTGTCCACAGATCTGCCTTATTTCTTCAATGGTTTTCCAAATTTAATAGGACTGCCTTCCTATGGACCCCAGGTCTTTGTTTTGGGAGAGCTTTTCTTGGAGACATGACTTCAGGTGCTTCTCTCTGTAAATCAATGATCACTGTTACTACAGTCTCTACTTTCTTGCAAGAGAGGTTCTTTTGACAATTGTGGTTGCACTTCTACCCTAAACTTTGGCATATTTGCATTCTACAGATGTTTGTGAATCCTACTAAACAGCTTTCCTTCATCCCCAAAAATACAACACAATCCTGGTTCAGCTGCTTGATCAAGACTTCAACTTCAGGGTGCAAACATCCCAATGGATTTTTGTGTTCTAGTCTTTTCTGGTTTGTCTCTGTATTTCTGTCCAGCATTTCTTTAACTTTATTACTTTTTCAGGTATTCACAGTAGTAGTTAATCTGTTTTTCAACCTTCTTCCCATACTAAGACAGTAAGATTCTCCATATCTGCAATGTTTCATGCAGTCCAAAACTGCAGGAAGGCAATTTTCATAGCTTCAGCTACTATTCTTTCTTGTGAGATTTCTCTCTTATTGGGCTGTTTTATTTTATTTGTTAACGAAGCAAGCTTACTGATTCCCATGTGTTCTTTTTCAGAGTGTCCCTAGAGAACTCTCTGGTTAAGTGATCGTTCAGAGTTGAACACTAAGTAGAGGCAGAGGAGAGCAAACCATGGAGACACAAAGTATGTTGTTAAAAGACTCATAGCTTTAATCCTTCTTATAAACTGCCAAATTATATTTGTCCATAGACTTTGGATAACTTGGACTGGACATTTGTTTTATTCTCAGACATACACAAATCCTCTGAATTCTTCACTTTCGTAGAGCACCATCACATATGACAACACTACATAACCACTATATTAAGAATATAAACTGTAATGCACCAATCACATGTGCACTTGTGTGCATCCATTTGATTATTTCAGGGAACTTGGAATTATAATCCATGTGTGTGACATGCCTCTTTAAACTGAAACAAATATGCATCCACTCTGCTTGACAGATAAAGATGTTCATCACCAGGATCACCATGGAGTATATTAAGTTAACATGTCTTCTGAAGTGTTGTTCGTTGCCTAAGACAGGATAGAAAGGTTATTTCTAACAAACAGCATTTTAAGCCATTTTACTATGCAACTGGCAAGCAGATACTTTAGAGTTCTCTCGGAATGCAGTCTCTTTAACATCAGGTAGTTTGAGCCACAAGAGCAGTGCTTCTTATTCTTCTTGAGAAAGTTTGCATTTTTTTCTACCCGTTTTCTACCTTCCTTTTATAGACTAGGAATAGTTCAAAGATATTCTTTCAAGTAGCTTCTTCTCCTGCGCAATTTTTAACTTCTTTCCTTCTCACCCACTGACTGCACGAATGTTTCTACTTCTTGCTGAAGTTTTCTTAGTTCTTGCAGGCTTGCTCTGTTTCTAGGAATATTTTTGGACCCTCCACTGAAAAACATCTTAACATTGGCTGGGTAGAAAAAGTTAAAAAGTAAGGAATTTCTCTACACAGTTTGATGACTGGAATAAACTTGTTTCTTCTTATTCTGGTGCAAAGAGAATCATTATCTACATTGAGCATTGTCTCACCAATAAGCAAGTATGTTCCCTTTCTTCACAACCTGGTCAAAATCCTCTCCTTGAAGAATAGTTTTGCAAGTTTAATAATATTGGTCTAGGATTTCTTCTTTTTGCTTTCCCATGCACGTATGTCCTGTGAACTCTATCAGGACCTCTCCCTTGGGCATTTCAGTCAATCTATTTACAAATACTGCCTCATGAAATGTGAGCAGTCATTACCTTCCAGTCTCTCTGGAATATTAGTAAACCAAGAATTCTCTCTCTCCCCCCAGCTCTGTCTTCCAAATCCATCAGTTAATTTCTAATTTTCTCCTACTGCACTTTTATTTCAAAGATTTTTTTTTCCTTTTTACACCATCTCTTCCTTGTGGTATGCTGTTACCTCATCTGAAGAGTGGATAAGGGTCTCTCTATTCTTCCAGTTTTTTATTGTTTGTTCTGATGCAGTCCAATAATGCTTTACTGATTTTCATGGCTTCTTTTTACATGTTGCCTAGGTTTTTCTGGTAGGAAAGGCATTTTTATTTCTTTTTAATGCCTTAGCTGACTCTCCTGAGGTTCCCGACACCTGCTTATCAGATCCTAGGGCTATAATCTCCATGTCCAACACTACCTCTTTTTTTTCTTCTTACCTTTTTCCCCTTGTTTAGGTATATAGGATAACTGGAAATGGTCAGTTACTGATAAATTAAATAACTCCTACAAAATATCAGCTTTACTGCAGATAAAATAATCTTTTCTACAATTTTAACTGTTGCCCTAAGTGGAAGAGCTATTCTACTGCTGCTCAAATGGTGAAAGCCATCCTAAAACTTCCTAATTGTTCATGTCTTCAAGGTTACTTACATCTATATACTAATGACTTATCAGGAAGAAGTCGATTGCTTGGAGTCTCAACCCAGAGCCCAGCATTCCATTTATATAATCCTATTCTGATTGTGTATAGCACCAAAGTCTCGACTACGACCCAAGTGATGAGAGTTCAATAAGTGGGTCACGTGCTAGATAGTGTGGATATGAGGGATGAGCATTACCCATCCTGCGGGAAGAGATGGTGGCCGTGGCTAACAAAACAGACTGCTCTAATGAAGACTCATCACAAACTGGTGGCTAATCTACAGCAAGAGGGCTGGCTTAGGATGGGCATGGGTGGGGGCCACTCAAGCCAGTGATGGTAGTCCCCATGTGCACTAATCAATACAAATGGGTTGGGGTTAGGGTTAACAGAAATGCCTGTGCTCTGTAGATAACGGACTGGCAAGGGGGCTAGGGGTGCAGGTGCTGTGTAGTTCATTGGCCTGGAGAAATTGGGTTCCATTCTGAATCATTAACAGCCTCAAACATGGTGATGTTAGGAGGTGGGGATGAAGCCTCCAAGATAAGGGTACCAGGGTAGCAGGAGATGACATGAGTGGGCACACAATGTATTCCTCATGGCTCCATGGATGATGGTCCCCTTGGACAAGCTTTCCCTCCCCCTTGAGGCTGATGCTTTGCATGGGGGAACAAATGGGCTTGTGTCCCACTGAAAGAAGACTTGAAGGTTGGCAGGGATAGGGCAAAAAGCACCTAGAAAAAATGTATTTATGTAAGAATGCAATCACAGTTGACGTTTCATAATCTGAAAGACTAACACACACATTCAGTTGGTTTATAGGTTCTTACTAAGTTAACGATCGCCAAGACCTTTGCAAGTCTAGCCATACACCCCAAACCATTTGAGTCTCAAGGATCATGGAGAGAGGCATGTTAGTATACAGGTAGCAAAAGATTTGTGGGGGCAGTGTGGGTATTAATTAAGATAATAACTTTCTTATTAAAGTCCTCTGTCCAAAGGGTCATAGAGGCCAGATTGGGGGTAAATATACAATTTCTCATCCAGTTGGCAAGCTTTTGTTTGAATAAGGTCAGGGATGAAGAACTCTGTTTTACATCTATGGGGGAGCCTGTTCCACTGTGTGGGGATCCTGTGGAACACATCTGTCTCTCCAGCACATTCTAGTTAAGTCAAAGGTGAAGCTCAGATCCCTGGACCTAGCGTTTCTGGTGCTGTTTCTTATGTGCATCCATTCAGGGCTGGGTCTGAGGAAGCCATGTAAGCCAGGCAAAGATCCCCTCAGAGCCTGAAGAAAAGTTTCTGTAAAGCCAAAGTGACAAACGCTTTAAAATGAGTGATTTAGACCCCTAGCATTCCTTCAAGCTGTGCTTAGATGTCACACTGACATATAATAGGGCAAAGCTGGAGAGATTTCACAATGACCTTAATTTGTATCATTATAATTAATGATGCAAGAGAGTTGCTGCACTTCCAAAGTTACCAAAAACGATTTTGCCTGAACTTTTCCAGTTCATTTTAGAACACAGAAAAAACACAAAGTACTACTATACAAAATACTGCCCTACTTTTACAGGACATCAGCTCCTAACAACTAAATTCTGACTTTTTTCATCAGTATCATTTTCTAGTTGCGCAAAATGTTTTTTCATTAAATTTACAGGGACTACTGAACAGTTTATGCCTTTTTACAAGATCATTTGGTAAAGATACACAAAAGTTTATTTCCTACTGACAGTTTTAACATATCTATGGAAAATAAAAATAGTTATTGGGATTACAGCTTCATGATCCAAACTAAGCCAAGTGTCTGCCTTTTCTCTTGATGGACTAAGTTACATACATTTGGAAGCTAGGAAATGTGTTCAAACCATAAGAAATCAAACTGAACAAATGACTGAAATTTTTTGAGGAAGGAAGAATACGTTAGGAAGACCAGTGCTAGACTATTTTAAGTTAAAAATTGTTAGAAATATCACACTTGAGCAAGTAACACCTAGTGATTCTGATGAAAATATAAAGCAAATAAATCAGCTTGGAAAGAAGGGCTGTTGATGAACCTCTATTCGGGATAAGAAATTAAGAGTGACATAGTCCTAGAATACAACACAACATATGAATAAAAAATATCTAGGTTTACAGTGCAGCTGTAACATAAAACCCACCAACAAATGCTATTATGTCATAAAACATCACATTTCATAAACCCTCCCTGTATATTTGCTATACCCCCAAAACTACGTAAAATACTGCAACAGAATCAATCCTTGTATTGTAGTTTCATTAAATTCTGAGACATTTCTCTACCCTTTATTTTCCATAAAAAGCTGCCTAAAGCAATCCTAAAAGTATTTCCTGTGACTAATGACTTCATTAGCTTGTTTTACTCTTTAAACGCATATCTTTCCGTGTCTAATAATACAAATGAAATGAAAATTTGAATCACAAATGTCTAAAGTAATGACATCATTAATCATAAGTTCATCCTGGCACCAATGCAATAAAGCAAGATCAGCCACTGCTTTCTTGATAAGGATTGTGTGTATAACCTCAGAGATTAAATGAGGTGCAGCTGGGCCCTACTGCATCAGCGCACTAAAGGTCTGACTGCAGCATCAACATGCAAAGAATCCTGGGTGATCTTAAGCAGCTCAGCTAGTGCACAGCTTCTGGTGTGCTGTATGGGTAAAACCAACTTAGAAATAAAAGGAACTACAGCTACCATAAAGCAGCTACATCAAATGAAAGGTGCCGACTCCAGGCTATGCTAGAAAACAGAAGGCATCAATGGCAAGAGATTAATGCTATTTCAGTTTTATGTTATTTATTGTACTTGTTCTGTTTTTGTTTAGCGGGTTTGTGTGACTGGACTTAGTCAAAACCTCATTTGCAGTGGAGACCCAGTGAGAAAAGCTGCAACATATTACAAACATTTTTAAACAAACATTCAATAATTATAGATGAACAGACATTTAGTAGTATATATTTATCTAATTAGCAAATCCATGTATAATTGCTATAGGTTTTGCGAAATTAAATGTGCACTGTGTCCGTGACCAAGGAGGCAGAATAGACTAATGAAAGCGTATTTCAGTTGTAATTCTGTACATCTGGTTGGAATCCTAGGATGACAAAAAGACATTTATTCTTTTGCCATGTTCATGCTTCAGCAATCTAAATGTAACAATATCTATTTTACATGAATGCCCTAGGACCAACAGTTTATGAACACCACAAAAAAGGCCCAGAACTAAAAAAACAACATAGCTAAAGAATCATAGGACTATTCAAAACAAAGAAAATAAGTACAAAGCACATACTGAACCACTAATAGCATACGATTACAAGGCACAAGGTCTGTATCCAAGTCAATTAACAAGCATTCCACAGTTTGAAATCTGCTAGAAATTCCTCATCTTTACTTTAATGAGGGAAGTGTGCAGGATTCAATGGAATGCCTGGAAGCAAACAGCATTAGGTAGGGCGAGCACTAGGGCAGTGATGCATACATGAGACTGCTGTATGATACAGTACCAGACCTGAGTGCTCCTATTTTTCAGACTGATTTAGGATGTCCCTAATTTTAGGAAGTATGTACCTAATTTTAGGTTTGATTTACCCCTTCAAACAATTTTATGAATACCTCATTACATATGACTTTTGAAGCTGTCTAGTAGCCAGAAAACCACACTGCATGACAAACATACTAGTGGAAACAATAATTTAAGGAAAGACAACACACGTCTTGCAACTCCCTTTTTCTGAAACTAAAATAAATACTCTTGTGTGGTAGAATTTTGGAATACAGTTCATTAAAGACGATAGAATTACACACACACTGATAATGTGCTTGTATTTTTCCATCATTTTTGTCGCACTGTTTTTTTAAACAAGTGTGTGAATAGTATGCTACACTCCTACTGGAAGCAGGAAGAGTTATGTACTATTTTGTATTCACAGCTACAACAGTGATGTCAAGAACTAAAGCAGAAAATCCCTAATCAGCACTGCAGATCATGGCACCAGACCTGGTGTTCGACTGTCAGTGTGTGCAAGTTGAAATTCTATGGACCACAACTGTGATCTTCATATGCGTATGCTAGAAGATGCATGGGAAATCCAATGCTGTGATACTTCACAATATTTCTAATATTCTATGGTACACTAGTCTAAGACTTGCTGTATATAAGTAGCACAAGTGTAAGAGGTATAGCTTCCCACAATAAGGATGGTACAGGGTAGTGAAGACTCGCATAATAAAAATGGTTTAACAGTGTAACTGCAAGTTTTGAGACTGAAGTTTTTTATTTTTGTTTGAATTGCAGGTTATTCTTCATGCACTGAGTACCTGTAATTTTGGGTCTCCCTAAGAGGGATGAATGGGCAAGTGAGTTCTTGCCACAGAGGGAACAAAGGGGATATATAGGGTGGCCAAAGGGGATCAGTGTCAAAAAGACTGTGAATGCTACTAAAAAAGACAAAAATCAACAGCATTGAAGAATTGATGGATAGCAGGTAAAAATAAACTGCTGGAAGCATTCAAAAAGATGGACAAGTGAATACATATGCACTTTCATATAAAATACATATTTTCTTGTAAAAACACATTTTAACCACTGCTGCAGTGAAATATTTGTATTAAAATAATCTGGCTCCAGTATAATGAAAGTACACGAGGAATAACTGCAGTATGAAGCAGGTGACTATTTCATTATTTCCAGTATTGTAACAATTATTGAAATAAATACAGTAAAAAGATACAAAATAAAAATAAAATCACTGAAAACCAATAAAAAAATTAACAAGAACATGATTTGAAAAAAAAAGAATAAAGCATGCAGCCAATGCTATTACATCAGTTTTTCTTGCCCCAGATGTCAGGTGCCTCCCTAATGGGAAGCAATTAAATATAAATATACAAGGTTACACCTCCAACAAAAAAGCAAATACACCAAAAAGCTTTTAAGCATAGTAAAGGAGAGTAGAGTTATAGCCAAAAGAAGTCAGGGGGCTGGAGGAAGGGTAACCAGGACTGCAACAGTGAATACACTCGAACATCTACATTTATGGTAAGTGTACACAACTGTACCATGTTCTTCGTGTTTCACTGTTGCAGTCATCACATTTGGGTATATTCCCAAAGCTGAGGATGAATTCAGATAGCATTAGGACCAGCTATAAGGCCCTGCAAGACTGCAGTGGCAAAGCCAGCTCTGGATTTAGAAAAAATTGGTAAATGGTAATGCTTGGTGAAAGTATGTACAGAACTCCAGGTAGCAGCTTCTAGGACGTCCCTGGTAGGTACACCTCTGAGAAAAGCTGTAGAAGTAGATGCAGCCCTGGTTGAATGGGGTCTAATCCCCTGTGGGATAGGTTTTCCATTGTGCTTATAACAGAAATGAATGCAATGGCCTATCTATTTAGAAATGGTTTGCTTTGAAATAGCCTTCCCCCTCTGCACCTGCAGCAAACGCCACCAGCAGTTGTTTAGATTTTCTTTGAGGTTTAGTCCTGTCCAAGTAAAATCTAAGTTGTCTGTGCACATCTAGGGAGTGCAGTATCCGTTCCCCTTTGTTCTTGTGGATTAGAAAAGAAGGTTAGCAAATGAATTGACTGATTAAGAGCCACACTGGATACCACCTTGGGCATGAAGGAGGTATTGGTCCTGAGGGACACCCTGCCCGCATGAAAGATGATGAAAGACTCCACTGCCATAAGGGCCTGTAGTTCATATACCCTTCTTGCTGAAGTAATTGCTAAAAGCAAGGCTGTTTTCCAAGAAAGAAATTTTAACTCTGCACTTGCAGCTGGCTCAAAAGGAGGAAAAGTGAGTTTTTCCAATACAAAGTTAAGGTCCCAGGCTGGAATTGGGGCTCTCCTGGGTGGTCTTAAGTTTTTGGCCCCTCTGAGGAACTGCTTGAGCAGTGGATGAGAGAAGAGGGGGTGGTTCTGTGTTGTAATGAGCTGAAATGGCTGAGGCGTGGATTTTGATGGAGGAAAAGGAGAGGCCCTTGTGAAGCATCTCAGTTAAGTATTAAAGAATCTGAGGTAAATTGGGTGCTGCTGTGCCCATCCCTTGAGTTTGGTTCCAGGCAAAGAATCTTTTCCATTTTTCAGCATAAGATTTTCTAGTACTATGCCTCCTTGCCTCGAAAATGACATTCAACACTTGTTTACTGACGGATGGTAACGGAGAGATTAGGTAATTAGCCAGGCTGCCAGGTTCAGGGTTTGAAGCTGAGGGTGCAGAATCTGGCTCTCCTGCTGTGAGAACAGGGTAGGGGTCTGAGGCAGGTGCCATGGAGCCAGCAGTGACAAACTGCGCAAGAGGGGGTACCAATGTTGGTGTGGCCAGTCTGGTGCAATCAGTATCGTCCTTGATTTGTCTGGTTTGATCTTTAGTGGTACGTTGGAGAGGATAGGCAGAGGAGGAAATGCATAAACTGATATATTTTTCCAGCTGAAGGACAGAGCATCCACTTTCCAAGCTTGTCTGTGGGGAGTCCTTGTGCAGAATTTGTCCAGTTGGTAGTTCTGGGGGGAGGCAAACAGATCTATTTCTGGACTCCCCAATTTGTTTATCAACATGCTGAAAATCTTTGGTTCCAGTTTCCACTCGTGTGGGTCCATGAGATTTCTGCTGAGTTTGTCTGCCAGTGTATTTAGTTCTCCTGGCAGGAATTGAGCCTGCAGATGCACTTGGTAGCTCAAGGCTGTGTCCACAGAGCCATGGCTAATCTGCAGAGGGGGTAAGAATGGGTACCCCCCCCTCGCTTGTTTATGTACTACACAACTGTGGTGTTGTCCGTTCTTACCATTAATTGTCCTGGAAGAATGGGGTCCTTGAAGGCTGCCAGAGCATTCTGTACAGCTAACATATATGCAGGTGCATTTGGCTTGGGTTCCATTTGCCCTGAATGCACTTCCCTGCCAGGTGAGCCCCCCCCATCCATAGTATGATGTGTCTGTTAGGGCTTGGGCAGCAGGGGGTAGAGTTAATGGTAGTCTCTTGCTTTGGTGGCTGGCCTCTGCCCACCAAAGAAACTCTAACTGTATGCAAAGTATGGTAGGGATCATTGCTTCTAGATCCTGAGAATGTTGACACCATAGGCTTTTTAGATACCATTGTAGCTTCCTCATATGCAGTCTTGCATATGGAATTAGTACAATGCAGGAGGCCATGAACCCCAAGGCTTGCAGTATTTGCCTTGCAGAAAGCAGGGTTTTGTGGCCATTAGTTTGAAGTAAGTTGTCAAATGAATGTGTTTCTCTGGCGTGAGGAAAGCCATCCGGGAAGTTGTGTTCAAGCTTGTTCCCAGGAATATAATTTGTTGACAGGGTACCAGATGTGATTTCTTTTCGTTTATGGTGTACCCCAGACAGGTTAGCACCTTTTGTACAAATGCCAGATGATGTCCTGGCTTTCTGCCTGAATTAAATAATCGTCCAGGTATGGATACATTTGAATATTTCTTTGCCTAAAAAATGCAATGACTGGAGCTAGGCACTTTGTGAATACCCTGGGCGTAGTAGATAAGCCAAAGGGCAGTGCAGAGAACTGATAGTGCATGTAGCCTGCTTTGAAGCGTAGGTATCTTCTGCAAGATCCCCTGACTGGAATGTGCAGGTTGGCTTCCTTTAAATCCAGTGATGCCAACTAGGCATCTTTGCCTAGCATAGGAAGCAACTGGTGAAGAGTTAGCATCTTGAATTTTGGAATCACTAAAAAGGTGTTTAATATAAAAAGGTCCAGGATAGGACGCCATGAGTTGTCTTTTCTGGGTACCAAGAAAAGTCTTGAGTAGAAACCTTGCCTCTTTTCCTCTTCTGGTACAGTTTGAATAGCCTTTATGTTTATGAGAGAGAGTACTTGCTTTTGAGCCTCTCCTCACTGATTTGGGGGTAGATCTGGCCAACCGTTTAGGGTTGGTAATGTGTGGAAGTGAAATCTGTATCCTTGGGAAACTATATTTAAAACCCATTTGTCCTGGATAATGAGTTTCAAGTTTTTTGCCTGCAGAACAATCTTTCCACCAAAGGAGCAGTCAGTTGAGAAGTGCTTGGAAGTTTTAGTTAAGTCATTGAGACAGTTTACCATAGGGAGGAGTCTTACTACTCCCTGATTTGGAAGTGGAAGCCCCCCACTGCTTATCCCTGTGCGTACCCTGGGACTGAAGTCTGGGTGTTCTGCTGATTCTGGGTTTGGACTGTAAGGCAGGAAAAGACCAATTCTTAGAGGGCCAATGCCTACTAAATCTTGGAGGCTGTACTTGTAGGAAATCTTTAACAGTTTGCATAGATTTAGCTTTTCCCTCCATCTTTTTTAAGAACTTCTCCTTTGTTGCCAAACAGGTGGTCCTGATTTAAGGGAGCATCCAGCAATTTAACTTTAACATGATCTGGCAAAGATTGCTCCTTAAGCCAAGCATGCCTTCTAAGTACAGACCCAGTGACAGCAGCCATGCAAGATGCCTCTAGTGAATCAAAACCACATTACAAAGTATGCTTTCCAACCTGTTCAGCAGAATGCATTAAATCCTATAAATCCTTATTTTCAGCACAATCAACATCATTTTCTGTTTAAGCAATCCAGTAATATGCTGCTGATACTTTAACATATGAAACTGGCAGTTTAAGGCCCTAATGGCCAAAGTTGCAGAAGTGTATACTTTCTTACTCCATCTATCCAGAGCCCTGGAGTCTCTATCAGAGGGGGTAGGATTTTTGGCAGAAGTAGCCTTAATGCCCTTGGGTCCCTGTGAAATGGTCTCAGGATCCGCAGTAGGATTTTTAAAAAGGAACTTGTGAGAGTCAGGAACCCTGTAATATCTATCAGGTTTTCTGGGAGCAGGAGGTAAAGAGTCAGGGGCCAATCTAGATTCAGAAAAGGCATCATCAACAATGTCTAGTACAGGAGGGATAGCTAAAGGCCTGTGCTGGGGCAGGAGTAAGAAATCCCTGAGCCTCTTTTTAGAATCAGACTAATCCTGGCTTTCCCAGCGAAAGTGCTCCCTAAGTATGCAGGGTTTCACCAAAAGAGAAATCCTCTGGGGGGGAAGCAGAAGGAATAGAGTCCTCTGCATCAGAATCCTCATAAGGAGATAAGGGTAAATCCTGGTCATCAGAGGAAACATAAATTTCAGAATCCTGGTCAGAAGTATAATAAGCAAATTCAGTCCTAGGTCTCTTAGAGGGGGAAGGGTGGCTTCCTCTGATTAAAGCAATAAGGTCTTCAGCCATTCTTATCTGTTTTTTAGCCATAGAGGCCTGACCATGCACAGTCTGGGCATCAGTTTTCTAGGTAGTTCGAGTTTTAGGCCTTGAAGGAGAAGATAGCGTTGGTTTAATATGCAAGTCAGTAGGCCTGAATATACCCTCAGAAGCTAGTGCTTGCACAGCGGCTCTGGACCCATCCAAGGTAGAGACATCCGCAGGTTCCACAGCTGAAGCATCTCGTGGCATACCGGACTCCGAATGGGTCTCAGTAGAGGCCTGGGAATCTGAAGTAGCAGGTATCAGGGGCTGCGAAAGCACCTCACTGAGTATCAGTGAAATAGCGACTGGCTTAGAAGCATCGTCGACAGCTTTGGACCTAGGCGGCCTGTCTTTATCTTTGCGTCTTTAGAATGTTGGTGGTCAGATGGCTTACCGAAGACATATCTGGATAATTGAACTGAGTACCAAAATATTTAGAAGTGTAAATATACCGACAATGAATAGTTCATTGCTTAAATAAGCCACAAAACCGACAGCGAGGAATGTTGTGGTCAGGACCTAGGCAAGGAATACAGTACGAATGAAAATCTTTGTGAGGCATTTGCTTTCCACAAGAAATACAATTATTGCCTTTTACGGACATTGGTTTAGAGGAAGAAAAAGTTCCTCCAACGTGGTACTTAGCATTAGTTGAAAACTTTGGTTCTGAAACTCGAAAATGAAAAATTCAGGAGTCGGACGACCGGCACTTGCGAACTGCTTCTGCTTCGGGCACCGCACGGCAAGAAAAACTGATGTAATGGTGTCGGCTGCATGCTTTATACCCCTGACTACCTGACGTCATGGAAGATGAGACAGCAACTGACGCAGGACCCAAGACTTTGATAATCAGGCCGACTGAGGGCCACTGCAAGCAGATAACCCACATGTGATGACTGCAACAGTGAAACACAAAGACCATCATAGATCTACTGATATGGTGAGTGCATAATTTTCGTATCTGATGTTTTTGCTCCATATGGCTTCAATCTGTGGAATAGAGTCCCCAGCTACTAACATTCATCGGGAGGAACTAAGGAAGGATATTGTGCAACACAGTGGAGCCAAAGGAAGCCCTGGATCTAGAGTGACTACCCACTTATAACGCAACACAAATGTGTGGTGACCCAGCCAAGTAGCAGCTATACAAATATCATCAATGGTACTCTAGAAAGGAAAGCTGTACAGGTAGCCACAGCCCTTGCTGAATGACCCTTAGGCTTGTGTAGAAGAGTCTTGCCTTTCAAAGAATATGCAAACAAAATACAATCTGACGGCCACTTGGATAAAGTTACTTTAGACACAGGAGACGTCAGCTTGGATTTTGAAAAGGAAACTACTGGATTTTCTGAAAGCTTTGGTATGGTCCAAATAGGACCTCAATTGACTATGTACATCTATAACAATGCAAAAGGTATTCACCTTTGTTGCAGAAATTGGGGAAACACACAGGAAGGTGAATCAAACTGTTAAAGTTATCACTGAAAGCAACCTTAAGCAGAATGGAAGGCTTTGTTTGAAGAAAAACCCTGTCTTTATGGAACACCAAATAAGGGGGCAAACAATTCAGCACTTGTGACTCAGAAACCCTTCTACTGGAGGTAAATGCCACCAAAATCAAAGTTTTCCAAGGCAAGAGCTTCAAGTCCAAAGCAGCTGAAGGTTCAAGTGGAGGGTCTGTAAGGACCTGTAAAACTAAGGGCAGATTCCAGTAGGTAACAGGATTCCGTATGGGGGGGGGGGGTGGAAGTAGAAAAGTACCTTTGAGGAATGCCTTGGAGATCTTGACAGAAGCCAAAGGCACACCATCTCTGACAACATGTAAGTTACAAATGGCCACTAACTGCACTTTAACAGAAGAAAAAGAAGAACCTGAATGAAACAAATCAGCTAGAAAAATCCAAAATGGATTCCAAAGGGGCAGAGAAAGGGTAGTGTCCCCATGACTTTGCCCACAGAACAGACCTTTTTCATTTGCTAGAATACACTTTTCTAGTTAATTCTTTCTGAGATGACGACAATATATGGACGACCACCTGTGAAAGCTAGGGATTTCTGGCCATCAAGGGAACTAGAAGAATCATGCAGTCAACTTGAGGAACTGTCTGCTGGAGAATCTAGACCTGCAGGATGAGAAATATGATAAGGAATGTGATCCAGTACCAAAGAGTTACTTAAGAGGAGGCCAAAGGAAGGGAAACCATACCTGATGAGGCAAAAGGGAACAATAATGATCACTGTAGCTCTACAATGGACTGCTTTTTGTGGAAATTTTACCATCAAAGGTACTAGGGGAATAAGCATAAAGTCGGCCCACAGGCCAAGTAAGTACAAGTGCAACCTAAACTTAAAAGTTTCTAGTGTGTTCAATCCCCCCCTTCACCCTGATTTATTCATTTTTGAGAGAATGTGTGAAATGGATTTAAGAAATGTTAATCGTGTTCACACTAATAGATCTAATAATAACTATACAGAGGAAGAATTAGATCCAATATCCTTGCTAAAGAATTGTGATGTCAGAGTTATGAAACCTGACAAAGGCGGGGGTCTTGTTTTTATGGACCAGTTGTCATACAATGAAAAAATGGAAGCCCAGCTTAACACAGATGCCTACAGTCAAGTTTCTCGGAATGAGGTTAATGGCGCATATAATAGAATTAAGCAAACTATTGAAGATTTATTTATTGAATCATCCATTGATACTGACCAATACCAGTTTTTATCAATGACGGCCCCTTCCATACCGGCAATATTTGGCACTCCAAAAATCCATAAGTCATTAGTTGAACCACCATTTAGAATAATAGTAGATGGACGAGGTTCAATCACTTATGGATGTGCCAAATTTGTGGACAATATACTTAAACCTTTTTTGGATACTGAACCACAAATATGCAAAGATTCGTGGTCTTTTTTACAAAATATTAACAAATTGAGATTTAACCCGAACAGCATATTTTTAACAATCGATGTTAAAGACCTATATACGGTTATCCCACATGACTTAGGCATCGAATGGACCTCTGAATTTCTTTTAATCAAAAAAGCAGATCATAATAGCATTTATTTAGTGACCACCTTATTAGATCTTATTCTAACTAACAACTATATGACCTTTAATAACAAATTTTTCTTGCAAAAATCTGGTGTGGCCATGGGGTCTCCTTGTGGTGGCAGTTTTGCCAACATGGTTATGGCCCATTGGGAGCATACTTGCTTGTATCAGATTCCCCTTTTTCAGAGCAATATATCTTGGTACACTAGGTATCAATATGATATGTTCTGTTTATGGGATGGTGATTTAGCGGATATTCCAACATTTATTGATGCCATATCAAGAACTACTTCCTTTCTAGAGTTTACCTACGAAATAGGAGTTGATTCCATCAATTTTCTTGATATTTCCCTAGAAAAGGACAAAGCTAAACAGTGTTTTAAAAGTAAAATCTTTAGAAAACCCACTTACTCGAACGCTTTTTTGCACTATACTAGTTGTCATCCCTTTCATCAAAAGCGTGCTGTTATCAAGGGCCAAATGGTGAGAGCAGCATGCATGATTTCTGACAACCTAGATTTTGAACATGAGTGCAATTTGTTGCAAAGTATGTTTTTGAATAGGGGTTACCCTTCTCACATAATAACAAGTATTAGGTTAGAGGTAGAACATAAAAGAACATCTGGCTTTTTTACACCATTATTAGGCTCTGACCAACATTTGGAGGATAATGTTAATAGTGAAGTTTTGCTTGAAAATAATCTTTGTGACAACAATATGATAGAATTTAACTCAGTTTTCCCTAACCTCCAAAATAAAAGCTTATACTATACAAGCTTTTTGCATACTTATTCCCTTGATTTTAATTTTATCAAGGACATTTTATTTAAAAATTGGACCTTAATTAAGAGCAATGAACAACTTTTGGAAGTTTTAGGAGATAAACCCAAGCTAACTTATAGGAGAGGTTTGAATTTAAAGAACATATTAGAAAAAAAGCATGACATTTGCTTAACACATTCAAACATCAGAGGTATGTTTAAATGTGGCTGTTGTTCACAATGCAAACATATATTGGTCAGTAATGTTTGTACTATTAATGATAAAAAATATTTCCTCAAATCTAAATTTAATTGTGATAGCAAAATAGTGACATATGCAGCATTATGCCAGTTTTGCAACGCGTTTTACATTGGTAAGACGGAAAGGAAGTTCAGGCAGCGAGTGTATGAACACTGTTACGCTATAAATAAGGGAGATCCTAATAACGCTGTTGCAAAACATATTGCACAATATCCTGCTCATTCATTTAAGTTTATCATTTTGCAACAGAGACCCTTAGACATTAGAGGAGGTCCTTGGCAGTTAAAGCTTGAGTTAGATGAATTGAAATGGCAAATTATTACAAATGCCCATTCATTCCCAGGCTTAACTGAAACCTTTCCATTAAATGTATTCTGAAATTATTATCATTGAATAGATAGAATAAATATTTAAAATTATATTTAAAATTCTATTTATATATCATATATTATTTTTATTATACAGTTTTTGATAAAATGAGTTTATTAAATTATTTTCTATTCATTTGATAATATTATATTTCGGTATATTTGATCAATTTTGTAAACAATATATTAACAACATTATTATTGTAAAATATTTTATGGTAGGCTAGCATCCAAGACTGGTAGTATTCTATTCAATATTATCTGTTTTATATTATCTATTTGTAGAAGTGCGACATTCATATATACATTATTTTTTTTTATATACTATTAATTTGTTTCTAAAGTGGTAGTTTAACCATGCATTTTAATGTTTAAAGGTTTATTATGATGTTTATATGTTATTTGTGATATTGCTCTTTTAAGTATCAATTGAGAGATAATTAAGTCTTTTATTTAAACTTTAATGGACTTGAGTATACTGTTTTGTCTGATGAAGGCTTGGTAGTGACCGTGCCGAAAGAGCTAACATTAAACAGTTTTCCTGAATTAACTGCAGTCTGCTCTGATCGTTTTCAGTTACATCTTTTGTGGTTTACCAGTTGAGATTTTTGGAGTTGTTACAAGTGCAACCTAGGTAACTGTCCCAGAGGGAACAATGGCATAATAGCTACTGTACTTTGTGTTGAATGAAGCAGCAAACAGATTGCAACACAGAGTTCTCCAATGCCAAAAAATCTGAGCTGCCACCGTCGGCTTTAGGGACCACTCATGAGGTAATAGAATGCTCCTGCTGAGGTTGTCAGCCAAAATGTTGAACTTCCCCATGATGTATGTTGCTGCCAGAAACTGCTGATAAGATGTTGCCCACTGCCAAACTCTCATAGCTTCCCAACAAAGAGAAGAATGTGTTCTCCCCGTTTGTTGAGATACCAGATGACAGACATATTGTCCGTCTGTCTCACAATCACACCAGAGGGAAGGGCATCCTGAAAAGCCTGCAATGCAAGGACGACTGTCCTCATCTCTGGAAGGATAATGTGAATGTTCATGCCCTTGAACTGTCCTCCCTTTGAAATGTCCCCCACCTCAGGAGAGAGGCAGCCGTGAATGTGGACAAATGAGAAGAAATTACAAAGGGTCTCCCTTCAGTTACCAAGGAAGACTGCAATCACCAGTGAATATGATCTTGACACACTTTCATTAACTGTATAGGAAAATCCAAAGGATGAGTAAGGAAAGAAAAACAAACAGCCATATAACATCTGGCTAAACGAACCAACCCTACTGACGCTGTCATATGACCCAGAAGCTTCGTAAGTATGTGTGCCAGTGGTTTGTTTCAATGTTTGAAGCACAGACAGGGTCTGAGCCTGAAGGTTGAAAACTCTGGAGCTCGGGAGTCTGGCAATTTTCGTGAATCATGTCTAAATGACACCCTATGAGCTCTAGAACATGTTTAGGCTGAAGGCTTGATTTTAAATAATTGACTGTAATGCCCAAGTTTTCACATAGTTGAGCCCCTGACTAAGATCAACAATGCTCTTGTGGAGGTGGTGAGAAGCCAATCAACCAGGTATAGAAAAACAAAATCCCTATAGTTGAAGAGAGGCTGCAACCACTGACATGCATCTGGTTAAGCACCTGGGGGGATGGCTATAATGAGACCAAATGGCAGAGCACTGAACTTGGTAATGATTGGCCATCAGCTGGAAGTGAAGAAACCTTCTGAAATGCTGGTCTATCCTGATGTGATGGTAAGCACCCCCTAAGTTCTGCTGAGCACATCCAATTGTTTTTCCTCAGAAGATGTAAGATAGACTGCACTGTGATCACATGGAAGTTGGTCTTTTTGACAAACTGGTTTAGCTCACTTAAATCCAAAACTGGTCTGAACTCCATTGTTTTCTTTGGAACTAAAAAGAACCTGGAATAGACTCCATATCCTACCTGTTCTGTTGGGACCTCTTGAATAACTCAGTTTATAAGCAAATTTTGAATCTCTGCTGCTGCATAGGTCTCTGATGGGGTGGAACATCTGGGAGGTGTTTTAAGTGACAATTTGGAACTTCTAAAAAGAGAATGTAATAACCTCTGGACATGACGTTTAGCACCCAGGCTTCTGAGGTGACAGCCTTACAAGCTTCTGGTGAAAAGCTAGATGACCCCTCAACTGTCTCCAGAGAAGAGTAGCCAGGCAACTCTTCAGATCGCTGAAAAGGCCCAATGGAAAAAGCCCCATAAAAGCCCTGATTCTATAGACCATCCCTGGCTCATGAGTGGCATATTTTATGCCCCCCACCTTCAGGATGACCCCTCCCCTCTGGAGAAGTGTCCTGGGAAAAGAACTGTGATTTTCTGAAAAACAAACTTACCCCCTTCTGATTCCTTTGCAAGGTCCATGGGGGGGGAGGTTAGAAAACCATACTTCAACAGAGGACGGAGTCTTCCTGTCTTGTTGCCCTTTGTCAGTGTCTTTAAACCTTGGGCCCAAAATGGAAGACCTGTCAAAAGGGGCATTGATGAAGGATGGCTTGAAACAGTCCACGAACTTACACAACTGCATCCATGGTGGCACCACATGGCAATCCTGGAGCCAGCCGCTCAAGATGTCCCACTGACTGCATTCGAGATGCGTCTCATTGAAATGTTAAGGATGGAAACAAGGGTAGACAATTGAGTCTCCAGTGCCTGAGTTTCTGGAGACTGCTGTGCCTTGACGATACTTGACATTTCAGACACTAGGTCCTGTGAAGCCTTGTCAAGTGACATAAGTGTTCTCACTGCAAAAGTGGCTTAGGCACAGAAACACTTCCCTAATTCATCCAGTGCCCAAGACTCCCTCTTTGGGGGTAAATCGACAGCTCTCCAGAGAAATATCTTTCTTGGTGACTGCCATCATTACAATGGCTTCAACGGTCATACCCTTACTCCAATAAGAACTGTCTTGGGAGAGTGAAAACCTTATCTGGCTCTCTAGGGATTGGCTCCAATGTGTTGGGTTCTTTCCATGCCCTCCAGGATACCAAGAATATAAGGGCATCTGGAGGGGTAACCACCCAAGGGGTGGATGGGCCTATACTAAAGCCTTCCAGAAATACTGAATCCTCTGGAGAGGGGCCTTCGGTGGTCCAGCCTACAAGCTGGCAAAGTAGCTTCAATAAATCCCCAACAAAAGTGTCATCATGCAGAGACTTAAGGGATCCCTGTCCTTCCTTGAAGTCAGTATCCTCAGTGAGATACTCCTCCAGGGAATTCAAGAGTTTCTTACATTTTCATTTCCCTGAAAACTCCCATTCTTACAAAGCTAGAGAGGAGGCTAAGAATCAGGAAACCCCACCACAGAGGCAGACTGGAGGGCTGGGTGACATAGGCTGTCCCAGAGAAAAAACTGATGACTGGCCGCAGGTATTGAGGAAAAACAGGAGGGGTTGATGGCAGAAATCTAACCATTCTCCTTGAGGAAAACATCCTCTCCACAACATTGAAGGCTAAGGCAGAGGCAGGCCTCTTGCTTTTGAGGGTCCCAAAGACAGCCACGAACCCAAGGAGCCATGCCTAGACCCAACATTGAGATTGGCACCAAGCTGTCCAAAACTGAAGCCTCAAGTGTAAGCAACAATCCCTAAGCTGGAACCATCAACCCCAACCCAGAAATTCCAGCTTCGATGCCATGGCTCTGAGATCCCAACTACCCTGAACAAGTTGAGGCCAAGGCTACCAAGAAAAAAGACAGAGCTGAAGGCGGCCAACCCAGAAAATGAAAATTTAGCTGGCTCTGAAGATCTCAGATCCAAGAGGACAGAGGGAGGAAGCCAAAAGGAGGCAAAGGTCCTGGTGCTGAACCTGTCATGGGGATAAATCCTAATTGCATCTGCACCTACAGAAAAGCACCTCATCAGCTGTTCCAAATTGCAGGTTTTGATGCTGCCCACTGACCTCAATGGTCAGATGGAAGAAGCCACCATGGAGGGCTTAAAAGGTCTATGAGAAGATGATCCTGGGTGCCAGATTCGAGCTGGAGAGGCCCTGAACCATTGCAGGGACAGTGAAGGTGATTGAAAAGGTGGAATGTTTGGGGAAAAAAAGGGCAAGTTTCTTACCTAAAGGTTCCCCTTTGACCAGAACGGGGCTTAGGATTCTTAGAGCTGGAGAAGTGATCTTGCTAGATTTGGGTGCTGAAGGTGAGGATCAGAGTTGAAGATCGGCTCAGACATTGGGGCCAATGTCGGCACTGAGAGAGATGAAAGTCGGCAGATCTTTGAATACAGAGGACATGAAGAAGCAGGTCTAGTGGTAGAAGCTACATAAAACCTCAAACTCTCCTTTGGCATGTCTGGAGTCTCAGACCCAGTCTTGGGAGCTGGAGGAGAAGCCACCCCAGAGATAGAAGCAGAAGAACTCGAGAGTACAAGCCTTTTCAACACTAACTTGGCCTTATGCTCATTAATGACCCTACTGCCGAAACTCTCACAAATGACGCATCCAGAATCCAGCTGCACCACATCCAAACAACAGACACATTTTAAGTGCGAGTCCTGGGAAGGCAACTTGAGCCTGCAGGAAATGCACTTTTTAAAACCCTTATCCATCTCTCTAAAACTATCTAAACCACAGAAACAACAACTACAATGTGCAATACACTAACGATAGTTGGACAAAAAGGGTGGGAAGGGAAAAGGAACACCACAACTACAACTACCTATTTTTCTACCTACCTAACTACCCTGGAAGGAACAAAGGACAAAAAAGGATAATGAACTGAGGGTAAGGGAACATTAAATCTTACCAAATTACAATGCTAATTTCTCTAAACAGAAGAGGTAGAGTGAAGCCAAAGTCCAAGCTGCAAACATGAATGGTAACAAACTAGATCTGGGAAGTCAAGGGAGGAATGGGGAGTTATGGGTAAGGGAGGCAAAGCCAAATGGGCTAATGACTTTGGAACTGGACGGTGTCAGATCTGAAGTCCTATAGGCTGAAGCCAGATGGAGCAGACATTGGATCAAAAGATATCCTGCCATAATTTTCCGAACATGCTCTTGGAACACCTAGCAACCCCTTGCAATCGAGAATGAGAGTAAACTAGAGGGCCCTATAGACCCTAGAGCTCTTTCAAGTACACAGGACCAACGATGTGCAGGGCCTGGTAGGTAAAATGGTATATCCTATACACAGTCCAAGCACTAACCAACAGCCAGTGCATATCTTTTAACAGAGGGGTAATATGACAGGAATGATAATTCCCAGTCACTAACTTCACTGTAGAATTCTTCACAGTTTCCAGCCATGCCATAACCCTAGCAAAAAAAAAGGAGCAATGCAATAGTCCAAGCAACACAATGCCACTGCACATATCACTGTAGTTACATTAAAGGATAGAATACAATTCCAGATCTGAGCAATATTCTTTAGGAGAAAACACGTCAGAACAATAGATGACACCTGCTTCTTCAGTGTCAGCTGCTGTCAAAAATTACATGATGAAGAATCATAACAGCAAATTCCTGTTTATCCTCTCAAGATATTAAAAGAAGGGAAAGGAGAGGAAGACGTGAAGGAAATACAGCAGTAAAATGTTTCCATGTTTGCTATAGTAGTGGTGGTGGTTGGACTGGGGAGGCAAATCTGGTGACCAATGAGGGCTTAGCAATGAATCTCTGAAAGGCAAAGTAGCATTAATGATTATAGAGGTTTATCTCTTGTGATTCACATTGTCGTCTCTTCTCTGCAAGACATGCCTTCATGTTTCTTTTGTTAATGTCTTCTTTTCATTCAGTATTACTAAAAGTTAATATTTTATACTTTTTATGTCTTGCCCCTATTTATTATTGATGTAGTTGACAACATACTGCCATTGTTCTGTTTTCTGATTTGATGATAAAATATAATCATGTTTAAAACAGAAAGAAGAAACAGCAAATAAATATTTGATACTCACAGCAGTAGTCAATACTCTTCTCTTTCCTGAAACAGTTAAAGCAATATGAGAGTGATTCCCAACTGTTACATTTGACAGGTACATAATCATTTAGTGTGCTGGTCATGAGACACAAACTGAAGGACTTTAGCAATGACAGTAAAGACTGAGACCCCAAATGTGGCAGGGCAAAAAATAATTTGTGGGGTAGTGCTGACATGCATATGCACTTATATAAGCTGGTATTGTCACATCATGGTGTGAGGCAGTGTGGGCATGCAGACATCCCCAAATGCAGGGTCTTAACCAAGAAGATGCTGGGTTTTGAATGGTGGAAAAGATGAAGCAAATCAATGAGTCATCTTGGACATTATGTGATAAAAGATCTGTAAGTCCTATAAATTATGAAAGACAGAAGACAACTATTTTAACACCTTTACTTAATCATCACTTATGACAGACAAACATACATTTATATAAAAGAAAACAAACCAGGTTAACATGTTCACAGTTACAAGCATTATACATCACATACGTGCTTTTATACAATCAATCCAACATTACATAAATTACTTAATTCCTGCCTTCCTTTAAACCTCACTCCTCCTCTTATTCTACATGTACTGTTACCACAACTTCCATTCTTTTCTTCTATTTAATTTCCTCCTACCCTTTTCTAAAGGTATCCTTTCCATGTCGTTTTACCTCTTTTACAATATTCACTACATCAAATACAATTGGTTTAGACTTGGACTTCCATTTTCTAGTAATTGATTCTTTTTTCCAGCTACCAAAATTAAACTTAATAAGACCTTCCTATTTATAGGCAATTTAAATCCTGTATCCTAGATCAAAAAAATCATTTCCTTAGTCGCACTCACTTGCTCACCCAATCTTTCTAGCAGAGTACTCTGCTACCTCTTTCTTCCCCATCACATCTCCACATTTGCCATCTAGCCAAGGAAGAATTATTTGGAGTCTGCTTGGGGTATAAAAATACCTATGCAAACACTTCCAAGCAAAAATCCTGGATCTTCTAGACTTGGTTGTAAATTTGGGAGCCATACATACGTCCTCCCTTTGTTTCCTTGTGAAATGCTTAACAAATATCTCTTCTCAATCTTTTCTAACCTCCACTGATTAATTCATACAGTTATTGAGTGATATTTATATGCCCTATTAATTATCAATTTTTAACAGCAGTTTCTTTTCAAGATTCAAGTAAAAACTCTACCACAGCAGATCTTTCACTTAGGATTTTCCTGTTCCTTTCCCTATACTCTGATATATCAGTCTCTAATAGGGAAGTCAGTCTCTAGCTTACAGTCCAAATGTCTCTTGGCCTTTTTCCATTCTATTACCCTCCCCTCTTATTATTTGCTCCCGATACCTTGGTTCCTTTCAGTTTTCTCCAGTAAATTCCAGCCCCCCTCTTGCCTATTCGCCGTAGCCCTAATTGCAGTCATCCCTATCGGCAGAATCTCCTTTCTCCATGCTCATGTTGGCTTAGTTCTTAGAATACGTTCTCCTAAGTTATGAATGTAATATTCTATACAGCTGTTATTCTCAATAAAGATTTGCATCCAAAATTCCACTCTCCTTATTTTCTGAATTTCTCCCCGGCTTCATCATCATCCCTTTCTACTCTGAATTACAGCTGTCTGCTTGTGTTATGTATATGAGCCTTAACTGTGTAGCTCTAAAATATCCCTTCAAACCAGGTAATCCTAAACCACCTTATTCTATTGAAAGGATAAATGTATCCAGCTTGACCCTTGCCTTCTTCCCCTCCCAGGTAAAATCCTTCATCTCTCTTAATTACAGTCCATAACTTCTACTCTGGTTGGTAAAAATATGCCTGACATGTACAGAAAATTAAAGAGAATAAGACATTTTTACTGCTTGCATCTCCCTATCCATATCCATAAACACAAGCTCTCAGTTTTTGCATTATCATTTGTTTAGTCTCTTCCCACATATCCTTAGCTGCCAAAACAGAATCTTTTTTAACCCATACTCCTGAATTCTTCATTTTATCGTGTTTCCATGAATATAACGATAAAACATGAAACTGTCTTAGAATCTTCCACAACAAAGAGATGCCCTTTCTGGCTTTATCAAGTACAAAATAACACTGTATACAAATAAAGCCAATTTGTCTTGGTTACCATACAGATTATATACTTCAGTTTCTGAGTCTCTTATTTTCTTTACTACAGGCTCAAAATATAATGCAAACAACAAAGAGGAAAGAGGACACCTCCATCTGGTTGTTCTGTTCAGATACAAGTGATCAAAGAGGAACCCTCCCACTTTAAATTTTGCCTTGGATCCCTCATATACCCTCCCAAATAACCTTATTATTGTTATCTGTGAACACAAAATCATCCATTGCTTATTCACAAAATCCCAGCTTGTTCTGTTGAATGCTTTTACTACATCAAGACACACCAACAGCAGCAGTACTTTCTTACATTCTGCTTCCCTCTGGATCATAATTTTTCTATTAAATGTTGTCAAATGTTTGCCACCCCTCCACAAAACCATACTAATCCATATCCATCAATTTTGGCAATACCTTTTCCATTCTTTCAGCAATTATAGATAAATACTTTATAATCATGGCTTAAAATTGAAATGGGCCTATGCAAAGCCTTTACCATATTTTGGTATTACAGCCACCATAGCTTTCTTCCAGGATGTTGGTGTTTCCCACCTTTTAAAATACTTTTAAACAAACTGTCCAGATCTTTATCCTTTTCTTCATTCCTAGCTTCCAAACTTCCACATAAATGCCATCTAATCCTGAGACTTTCCTGCAGATTGATTATACATCACTGTTTTTATCTTATCTCCTCCTATCTTGACCATTAATTGTTTGTTTTTTCTTCAGGAATCATCTTCATTAAATTATCATGTACGACATAGGCAATCATATATTTATATAAATGAAAATAAACCACAGATATTATTTTAGTTGCAAACATTATACATCACTTATAAACTATTCAGTCAATGTCAGTCAAACATTACATAGCTCATTCAAACCCTGCCTTCTTTTAAACTTTGTTCCTCCTCTTCAAGTATTGTTCCCACATTTCCCATTTTTTTTAAATTTGCTCCTAACCTTTTCTAAAGATCCAAATTCCACTTGTTTTATCTCTGTTACTAAATTCACTACTTCTGGTACAGTTGGTTTAGACTTTGATTTCCATTTTCTAATAATTGCTTTTTTTGGCAGCCACCATAATTAGACTCAGCAAGGCCTTACTATAGACAATTCTGATTCTGTAGTATAGCTCCAAAAATAATTTCCTTAGTTATACCAATTAGCTCACCCAGTACCTCTGACAGAGTAGTCTGCAGGGAATCTTTAATGTCTGATAACTCATTACAGTCCTTGAAAATATGTTCCCAATTACCTCCTCCTTCCCCATCACACCGCTGACATTTGCTGTCTACCTGAGGAAAAACTCTTTGGAGTCTACTTGGGGTATAAAAATACCTATGTAAACACTTCCAGGCAAAGATCCTAAATCAAGACTTTGTCGCATATTTGGAAGCATACATATATTTCCCTCTTTGTTCCTTTGTAAATCACCTATCCAATTTTTCTTTCCAATCCTTTCTAACCTCCTCTGATTGATTCTTATAGGTATACACTATTTTGCATGCTCTACTAATTATTCATTTTTTTAGTAGCAGCTTCTGCTCTAGATTCTACTAAAAACTGTAGCAGTGCTGGTCTTTCGCTTGGGATCCCCCCATTTCTTTCTCTTTGCCTATACTCTGATATCAACACTTGATAGGGAAGGCAATCTCTAGACTGCAGTCCAAATAAATTCTTGGCCTCCTCCCATTCTATTACCTTTCCCTCTCTAATTATTTGCTCCCAATACCTTGGTTCTTCTGACAGTTTTCTCCAATAAATTCCAGCCCCCTCTTGCCTACTGTCTGAATCCCTAATTGCAATCATCCCTATAGACAGAATCTTTTGCCATTTCCTGTTCACTTAGTCCTTATAATACTTTCTGATACTTTAAGAATATAGTATTCTGTATTGTTATTCGCCTTAAGGATCTGCATCCAAAATCCCAGTCTCTCCTTGTTTCTTGAGCTTCCCTCCTGTTTTATCATCATCTTTTAATTATAGATTTCTGCTTGTGCTATGTATAGGAGCCTTAATTGTGTAGCTTTGAAATATCCGTTCAAATCGGGTAACCCAAAAATGCCTTGTTATCTTGAAAGAATCAACTTATCCCACTTGACTCTTGCTATCTTCCCCTCTCAGATAAAATCCGTCAGCTCTTTATTAATTGCTATCCACAACTTCTCCTCTGGTTGATAAAAATATGCCTGACCTGTGTATAAAACTAAAGGGACTAAACATTTTATCTGCTTATATCTTGCTATCCATAATCATACAACACAGCTTTCAATTTCTCCGTTCTGTATTATCTTTTTAGTCTCTTCCCACATACCCTTAGCTGCCACACCAGAATTATTTTTAATCCATATTCCTAAATACTTCATTTTATCATGTCCCCATAAGTATGGATATTGCTGAACCAATTCTTATGGGGGTACATAATTTACCACTATTGCCTTTGTTTTAGCTTCATTAATTTTTGTATCCTGAAAAGATTTGAAACTGCCTCACAATGTTGCACAACACTGAAATGTCCTCTTGTTTTATCAGTTATAAAAAATAATGTAATCTGTGAATACAGCCAGCTTGACTAGCATACTAATTACATCCTTGAATTTCTGAGTCCCTCATTTTACTTAGCAGTGGTTCTAAATACAATGTAAATAACAAAGGGGAAAGAGGACACCCCTGCCTGGTTCCTCTGCTCAAACAGAAATTATCAGAGATGAACCCACACACTTTAATTTCCAATCCCTTGTATATCCTCTTAATCAACCTTATAATTTTATTAGGGAATGCAAATGCTTCCATTGCTCTCATAAACTTCCAGCTTACTTTGTCAAATGCATTCTCACATCAAAATCCAAAAACAACAGTGGTATTTTCTTACATTCTGCTTCCCTCTGGATAATCACTGTTATGTTAATGTTGTCAAATGTTTGCCTCCCCTCCACAAAATCACATTAATCCATATCTATCAATTTTGGCATCACCTTTACCATTCTTTTAGCCATTATAGACATAAGCACTGTATAATCATAGCTTAGGATTGAAATGGGCCTGTATGAACATAGATCTGATGGGTTTTTACCCTCTTTAGGTATTACAGCCACCACTGCTTTCTTCCAGGATGTTGGTGCTTCACCTCAGATCTTTATCAGTTTTCCCTCTTAGCTTCCAAACTTCTACAGGAATACCATCTATTCCTAGGGACTTTCCTGTGGAATGGTTATACATCACCACTTTTATTTCACCTCCTCCTATCTTGTTAGTAATCGGGCCTCATTTCACACTAACCTTGGCATATTTAATTCTTCCATAAACCTTTCCATTTGTACATTTTCTCAACTTCCATATTTCTCTGCTTTATACAGACTTTCCTAAAATATTTCTAGTACATCTACAGGATCTTTAGCTTCCTTCTTACAGGCTCCCTAAGCTCAGTGACAACTCTTTCTACTTTCTGTTGCCTGAGTCATCATGCTAAAAGTTTTTGTGCTCTTGAATTATTATCAAAAAACAGTTGCTTAACAGCAATCTTTTTAAACTCGTCTATTATCGAGGTAATCTCTTATTTGTGTTTAGCATTCTCCAATTGTTCCTCCTCTTGTTCTGTGAGATTCCATGCATTCTGCAATACATTAACATTTGCCAGTCCCTCTAAATAATTCTTGTTACTTCTCAACCACATCTTTCTTTTGTTACTACCCTATTTTAAACTCCTAATTTTATCCCACTCCCTAGCTATATTTTCAGAAGAAATTTCTATCTTCTCTAATAACTCCTAAATAATTTCCATTTACCATTCTTTAAATTCCCCTCTTTTCAACAGATAAGTGACAAAGCGCCACTGTCTAATTTTATTTCGTTACTATGCATTTTAATTTTTGTTGTTACTGGTGTGTGATTTGAAATAGTTATTTGATCCATATCAAAACGTTCAATTAAAGAACATGTTCCTGTGAAATACAAGCTCTGTCTAGCCTAACCCAGTTTTTGTATTTTGGGGAATAATATGTAAATTTACTCTGTATTCCTACTACTAAATTGACATCTTCCATGCCAAATATTTTCTTAAATTTCTTCAAAAATCAAACCTTTATTACATTTCCACTTCTAGGCCCACATGTCTTCACTGCTACAAATCAAATTCTAGTCCCCTCCTATAAGTAATATTCCCTGTTGAAAACTGATTATTTCCCCCAGATTTTTCTTAAGCTTCATTACAGCAATTTGAGGTGGACTATAAATACATGCCAGTGTAATCCTCCTGCCTTGCCAGTAGCTCCTTAGTACTACAAATCTACTATTATCTTTGTATCCTCTTCTATCACTATTAGAGCTCCTCTTGCAATTAATATAAGTACTCCCCTTTTCCTTTGTCCCAGTTATTGTGCTGGATAACCGTCCTGAAAACCTCTAACAAATTCACATCTTCAGTTCTTTTCAAATGCGTCTCCAGTGGCACAGCTATTTGTACTCTACATTTTTAATATAGTTCACTACTCTTTCAATTTCGCATGCATCTATGAGACCATTAATATTTAAAGATAATATAGAAAGTCACTGTGTTAAAAAGTTATTTCCACCTTTTGTGTGTAACAGCTTTTTTGTTAAGTATCTAGTTCTAGCTTTTGTGTTTCATGCATACACTGTTTGGCAGGATGATCTTTTAAACGGCAGTTTCTTGTCATATCCATTTGAGCCTATGTCACCATCTTACAAAACTTTGTTTTAGTGAAAGCCCTCAGACAAAAGAAAAATACACCCCAATACATTCCTAAAACATATTAGCGTAATACTAACACACAAACCTATGTACATCTTCAAATACTGAAATTTTTTTAACTGTTAATTATTGAGCATCATCTACCTCTAACCTTGGCATAGTTAAGTTAGTTAAGTCTTCAATAAATATTTCCACTTGCACTTTTTCTTGACTTTGACACTCCTCTGCTTTATATACATTTTCATAAAATTTCAGAAGTATCTCTAGTACCTTCTACAAGATCTCTGGTTATTTTTCTTTTTATATGCTCCTTAAGTTTGGCAACAACCCTTTCTACTTTGTTACCCAAACTGTTGTGCTACACATTTATTGCTTTAGAGTTATCAAAAAACAGTTACTTAACAGCAGTCGTTCTAAATTCATACACATTATCCAGGTATTCCCTTATTTTCCCTTTTAACACTCTGCTGTTGCACCTCTTGCTCTGTGAGATTTCTCTTATTCTACAATACTTACTTTTGCCAGCCCCTTTAAATAATTCTTGTTACTTCTTAGCCATCTCTCTCTCTCTTTTTTATTTCTACCCACTGATTAAACTCCACTTTCATTTGATCCCACCCATTATCTGTAACTTCTGAAGCAATTTCTATCTTCCCTAATAATTGTTGAATAATTTAAACTACATATTCCTTAATTTCTTCTCTTTTTCATAGGTAGGTGGGTGGGGAAGCACCAGTGTCTGATTTTTACCTCATTACCTCATTTTTATCTTAGCTGTTACTGGCACGACTTGAAATAGTTATTGGATGTGTGGCGAAGATTTCTATTAAATACACATGTTCCTGTGAAATATAATTTCTGTTAAGTTTAGCCCAGTTATTGTGCCTTGTAGAATTATATGTAAATTCTGAGTTCCTACTACTGAATTCTCATTTTCCATACCAAATATTTTCATAAATGTCTTTACAAATATAGCCTGTTTTGTTAGATTTTCCCTTCTAAGCCCTCCAGATATATCCTGACTGTTGCAAATCAAGTTTCAATCTCTACCTAACAGTAATATTCCCTGCTGAAAGTTAATTTCTGCCAAAATTTTATTAGGCTCCATAATAGCAGTTTTAGGCTCCTTGCCAGTAGCCCCTTATTACCAAAAATGTACCATTATATCTTTTTTTCTTCTTCGATCACTATTATTGCTCTATTAGCAACTAGTGTAAGCATCCTCCTTTTCCTTTGTCCCCGATATTTTGCTAAATATACATCCTGAAATCCTTTCTTTAGCAAATTCACATGCTCACATCTTTCTAAATGAGCCTCCAGTAGTGTTGCTATTTGCACTTTGCATTTCTTAATATAATTCAATGCTCTCAACTTTGTCTATACCTTTGAAGTTATTCATATTTCAAAATAATATGTTTAGTGTAAATATCATGATAAGAAATTATTATTCCAATATTATATATGATAGCTTTTTAAAATGTGTAGTGGGTGCATGTAATGCAAAAGCTGGAAATAATGTCTGGCAGGGTGCTCTCTCATACCGTTGTTGCACATCATCTTCATTTGAACCTATTTCACATTTGTTAAGAATTTTTGCTTAAATGCAAACTTCTCAAACAAAACCAACACCCAGAATACTCCCATAACCTATTAGGTTAAAAGAAATTCACAAAAAAACTATGTACATCTTCAAATAATGACGTTTAACCCTCCTGATAGGAACAATTGTCCCAAAATGACAACATCATACACAGGCATAACTTAACCTAAAGGTTATCCATAACAAGATGCATATTACAGTTTACAGCCTATGCTCCTACTTACATTAACTGTTGTCTCCTCTTGTCTTATCTTCACCCCCCAAGCTGAAAAACAGCTTACATGCTTTCAGAAAAGTTTAACATTTAGCCTAAAAAAAAGTGTTCTGTTTTTTACTGCTTCCCCCTATAGTCACAGCTTGTCTCAGCAGAAACACAAATACTAGATGTACAGCTCTTCAAACCTCTCAACTTATACAGAACATTTATTTCAAAGCTGTTTATCACATTCAGGGTCCTCTTCTTTACTTACTACCAGATTAAGCTACATGCCTTAATCAAAACATTCACCTATGCAAAAGAGAACATATCAGCTCTACATACATTATAATCTGTGCACTTTTATAACCCAGCCCCCACCTCAACAACTCAAGATTACAGCATACCAACTTAAACATACTTTTGTCTAGTCTTTTTTTCTTTTTACATTGTAATGCCTACATTTTTTAAAACTAAAAAACAGAAGCAGAGAAGAAAAACAAATGCTTACTTCAGTGCCTTTATCGCATACAATTGAAAATGTTTTACTATATAACATGTAATTTATATCATGAAATGTTTTACACAAATATTAACAAACATTGTTTTACTTAGTTACTTTTTTCCCTGCCTCCCTTCAGTGTCTTTCCAATCATTAAGGACATGAATTGGGGCATATGCTTTGCAGTCCCACATAGGTTTAACAAAGTCCGCAAAAGCCCAATTTTTTTTATTGTAAAGCCATATTTCATAAATATGATTGATATTTTGTATTCTCGTTTATTCATTAATTTCAGTGTTGCATGCCTTCTTCCTGTTCATCTCCATCTACCAACCCCAGACTCAGGAGGGAAGATGTATCCCAATACACAGACTCATTCTGGAAGAAGGAATGAGAGATAAAGAACAAAGTCCACACTCACTCCAGTGAACAGGGACCAAAACTGACTTCTCACAACCAACAGCTAGATCAATACGCAAAAAAAAATAAATAAATAAAAATAACAAAAGTCAAAACCAAGGCTGCCAGAATGGCGTCCCAAGAGTGGCCACCAACAACCAATCATTCAAGAATTGAAAACAGGGTTTTGAACAGCTGAAACTGCCTCACTGGAAATCTTGGATGTTGGAATAAAGCAGGGAAGCATCCTAACCTGAAAATAAATGTTGCAACACCAGCAGGTAAGCCAAAGAAGATGTTTGGGATTGCATACACTGTTACAGTAATAAGCACCAATAAAGTCTAAGGCTATCTCTAACAGCACAAGGCAAAGAGGACAACCCAGTTTGGAGAGGAACCAAGCAGAACCTCACTGCTCCTGAGAGATGTGCTTAACTTTTAAAGAAAGAAAATGGTTTAAGGTACCACTAGGATCACATGTGGCTGAGGAATAAACAAAACCACAACCAGTGCTTGCCTTATGTATAGCTTCAATCATTCTCCTAACAATAGTGCAGATATGGCATTACGATCTCATAAAAAATCCCTGGTCACCTACAGGAAGTATGACGGAGGATAGACCCTACAAATGAATACAGAGCATGGCCATTAGAGACAACTTTTTCATAAACCTATGCATAATCAGAGAAAAGAATGCACTGCAGTGGCAGCTCCAAAGAAGGGTTAAGCTTAAGTTGTGCTGTCTAAGAATTCCTCAATCCCCAAAATAAAAAACATCAGAAAACTCTGATAAGCATCAGAAAGCTCCAGTAGTAGTCAACAACCTGCAAATTGCTCACAGACATCACAGAAAAGGCAAAGGACCAACTCATTTCACCCAAAGCCATGGGAATGACTCAGAAATGGGGAGGAGGTGGGAGGACTACAAGCGTCTTCTGCAGTAGTACAAACATCTGCCTAGCATTGAAAACACAAATTCCAGACATACCTCTCCAAAAAGAATATCCTAATTACCAGAACTATGCAAGACAGCAGCATCATTTACAGAAGAAAGATGAAGTTATTCCAGTCTACTTTTACCAATGCCCACGACAACCACTCCAGCAGCCAAGAGGATTTACACAAAATGAAACCAAGAAAAAAGACCACTCCAAATATTCCTTAGGCCTACCTGAGGCCTTACTCACTAATGTATCCAAAACAGAGAGGCAATACAGCTAATTAACAGTATGCACCCAGCAAAAAAGATGATGATACAGACCTTCATACCAAGTCCAAGAATGTAAAATCCACACTCAAAAGGTGGCAGCCAGTGAATGACAATGGAAAGGGATTGTTTTCCATGAACAAAGAGAAAAGGTTAGAAAGGAAGACTTCATTAAACACAGTGTCTTATAGAAAAAATAGGGTCTATTCAGAGGAGAAATGTCCAAAGGGGGCCCATATACTGGATCCAAATTGCAGACGTGGTACATAGGCTCCCAGATCCCACAGTATCAGGAGACATCAAGAAGCAAGGGGAACACTCCTGCCGAAAAAATAATTGGTAAGGCTGATATTCATTCAGTTCAATGTCAGTATATATGCTGAAGTAGGGGGATAAAAAAGACTCAGCATAGGAGGGCATGCATATCTCACACAGTACTAGTGTTCAAGATGCCTGTTCTCGATTTTGTTGAGGCACTTAACCATGACTAAAACTGAGCTCTCTCCTTCCTTTTCCGTCTACTGACATTCCTAAAGGCATAATAAAGAACAAAGATGCACCTTTCTTTCACCTCCACTAACTACCTTGATGATAGCAAGCTCAGATGCTCATAAGCCTAGTACTTATTATACAGCAGGAACTTTTCATTGTTACATTTGTTAATGCCTGTTATGTACTTCACAGATAAAGATTCTAGTTGTCTACTGATGTACTATGTTCTTCATCTGTAAATATGTTGTAAGTAATCTCTATGTTAAATTGTTAATCGCTATCTAATCCAATGTAACTACTGTCTGTTTATTTTACTGAGGAGCTTTTCTCCCTGGGCCTCCGCTGAAAATGGACCCACGTCCAGTTGGACACTCCTGGTCAACAAATTTAAATAAATAAATAAATAAAACAACATCTCCAGCTTGACCAATGGCCATGCAAACATATGCTAACTACAGGAGGCCTGCTTGACTTTCACAAATAAATTTCCATCAAGGTAAGGGAAGAAAGTCCCCTGGTTGGAGTTCAGCCAAAGGAATCCATCACACAGACTCACAGTCCAGCTCATTGTCAACTGGTGACCCAAACCAAACATGTTTAAGGAAGAAAGGTACCCTAAAGCCTTTGCCCAAACACTGGGTGCTATGAGGACACCTCTTACAAAACACAATCATCAAGAGACAAAAAGCTTGATGCCAACCACAAGCTAGGGTTCAGAGGCTACTGTGAACATAAGACTTTTGGGGGTGGTGTAGCTTGAAGTGAAAGATAAACCTCGTACTCCCTTACCTCACTTCCCCCAGGCTTTTGCCCAGCCTACAAAGGGAGGCCACTCCATTCAACCCCCACACTGGTCATTCTCTGTCTGGTCCATGACATAAGGTAGTTTTTCAATCAGTTCAATGTTAGGTTGTTGTTTAAAGGAGCAATGCTAATGCATAACTATCAAAAGGTGGACCGTCTCCATAGCACAGAGGAATGGAGCCCTAACTGAAGCCTCACTGATTGAGGCTCACTTAGTATGCGGAGGCCCTGCAACAGCTGGTCAGAAATGATGGGAGTGAGTTCACAATGACAAGAGGGAGGTGGTTAGGTTTCAGTGCATGAGCACCACTTACTGATGGACTGGTGCCAGCACCGTACAGAGGCAGTGAATTTGCATTTTTACAGGAGTGTAGGTGTAGAAGTACACATCTATGTTTTGGCACTGAAATAACTGCTATGGGTAGTCCTACCTACCTAGCTGCCACAAAACAGGGTGTAAGGCAAGCAAGAATGCCAAGCATCCATGTATGATGGCCAAACAGTTTTCTAACTCTAGCCATTCAATGCCAGCCAAAAACTTTGAGAACTCTAAGCAAACTCTCTCCCCATAAAGGAATGGCACACCGCAGGGTGATGTGGAATACTAAAGCATTCAAGGAGGAGGAAGGAAGTGGAGAGTTAAGAGGGATGACAGAGGATTAATGAGAAGACAGGTGGAAGTTGATGGCAAAGCTTAGGGTTGAAAGACAACATAAAGCAAAACAAAATACTGTCCAATCCCCACATTTTCATCCCAGTGGACTACTTCAGATGTTTAATGACCTCCACTTCTTCCTGGTTTACTCGATGCATTTTTTTGCTAAAGTACAGTAGCTGTGTAGTAGTTGAAGTGGCTACTGTATTTTAGGAAAAATAAAATGATTCAAGTAAACTAAGAAGTGGAGGTCATTAAACATCTGAAGAAGTCCACTGGGATGAAAATGCGGGGATTTTAATGCATGTATGTATATGTCCATTGTTCATCATTCTGTTTGGTCTTAACCTTCGTCCTGGAATAAACTGGATTTCCGGATTTTGCAACCTGGCTGTCTTTATGGTGCCTTTTCTTGGTTACTAGTTTATTTTGGTACTACAGTCCCTCTATTTAACCATTTATTGGATATGAACACTAGAGATCTTTACTGTGAGGACAGGAGAAATAGCTGTGATGTTTCCCATGTATGTAGGCAAGGCAATACTGCTGGCTTATACCTTTACAAATGTGAGGGACAGTCCAGCACTAATACTACGGCTCAACCCGCCCAAGGATTGCTACTGAGCATACATGGAGAGGAGCAGGACTCTGTATAGAAAACCGCATTACTCAGTAAGGACAACAATCCCACTCCATCCCTCATCCTCAAGGAATGAGCAAGAGATATGTAATCTAACAAAAAGGAACAAATGGGTCATTAGGTCAGCATGAAAGGAGATTTTAGGACCAGCACTTACCATAACTTACCATCTGTGTTATTCTATGTCACTATTCATCACTTCTGGATAATAGGATCTGACACAGGATCAGAGCCATCAACTTTTCAGACAGGTCAACTGAGGATTTGAGCAGTTGAAACTTGAATGCCGCAAACTGCAAGTTGGATCCGTGGTAGGTCTAGTCTTGCCCAGATCTGAAGGCCTTGGATCCTGGAGTAGACTACCAGGACCTCAAATCCAAAGATGTTGAACTGGAGGCCTTGGATATGGGAGTAGACTCGCAGGACCTCAGACCAGACAGTACCGAGGCTGTAGTCAAACCAGAAAAGCTAGGATCCGATAGCCCAGGCTTCTTAGAGGAAGAGGACCCCGGAATGGAGGGAGCCTTTCTTTTATGGTCTGATGGTCGCGGCTTGGTTGGGGACTGGTGGACCAATGGACCCCCCCCCCCCGAACCATGCCTTTCAATAACTTACTATGGTGCTCGACCAAAACCCCGGGGTTGAATGCGGCACAAATGCCGCATTCAACCTCCAGGTGGTTGGTGCCCAAACAATAGAGGCATTCTTTGTGTAAGTTGAAAATGGGCATCTTCCAACTGCACGAGAAGCGCCTCTTAAACCCTGCTGGTTTGTTAGATATGCCGAACAGCAGACCAAGAACCAAAGCCAAAACGCAATCCTATGACCCAGAAGTGAGGAATACTGACATGGATAACATCATATCAGAGAAATTTGAAAAAAAAAGTGGCAAGAAAAGATAGTACAGTCCAGTTACAGACCTCAGTACTTGCAATGTTTAGCAGATTATACAACAGAGTTTTTAACATTTAAATGTGACAGCTGGCAGCTGACATTCTATGACTGGCGGCAATGACACTACTTAGGTTCATAGATGTACATTAGACTAATTACCACTAGGGCCTTTATAAGCCTAGCTGTGCAATCCAAATGTGACCCACAAGGTTTTGTTTTAGGCATTTATATAAGGGATGATTTTTGGTTATGACATTACTTACTGGCTGCCTGTCCATCACAGACTGGCACCAGACCATGGGTGAATTTCTGATTTCTCAACAGATGTCCTATACTGACAGTCTCAAAAAACTCCAGCTTTACTCCGTAACATGTCACCTACTCCAAGGTGATCTCTGCTTAACATATAAAGCTAGGTCAAACCCAGAGCTGATGGACATGCTACACCTAAAGAAATCCCAATCCCTCCGAGCTACACAGTCTATGGATCTAAACCTTGTCACCACAATAAACAGGACATGCTGGAAGGATAGATTCCTGTCCCAGAGTCTTCCCATACTCTGGAACAAGCTATGTCAAGCAAAGTTCATTAGCACTCTTCAAGAAAAATCTTGATGAGTGGATGGGAAATAGGAACTACATCCCAGGGATCACTTCTGTGGCTCTGCTCGGCAGTGGCACAGGAAAATAACTTTCTTGGATGGGGTAAGTTAGGGAACCTTGTTGTCTAGGCTTACTTAGGCCCTTGGGCCGATAGCCTAGTACCTACCTATGAACATATGAAATAAAGTTAGGGAGGGACTTTGTTTCGCATGGATGGGGAGGATATTCCAGTGAACAGGAATTCTCAGAGATATACATCTGTCTCTCCAATATGTCCTATTTATGTCACAAGCAAAATTTAGGTCTTTGGATCTAGGAGTTCCGATACTGTTTGCTTTGCAGAGAAGCAGAAGATTCATCAAAGTGGGGTCCAAGGATACTTTGTAAGCCAGACATAGATCGCCTCTCAGTAGTCTTTAGGAGACAGAGTATATAGATAAGGTTTTGAGGTGATCTGCACAGGACATTGTGTTTATGCCCTGTATTCCTTTTGTAAAGAACCTTTGTGGATGGTCCAGTTCAGGTGTCTGGTCAGGTACATAGCAGAGGGGACATTATACTCTATGATTGGTCTGATGAGGGCAAAGTACACAGGTATGATGACTTCCCTGGACCGCAACACCATGCCTCTACTTACAAGTTGAGCAACATGGAAGGATTTTCTTACTACACTGGGCACATGTTAGTTGAAGGCTAAGTTACTATCTACATGAGCTCCCAGATCCCTGACTAGTGAGTCAACTCTTATGGGTGCTTAATCGATGACATAGTTTCCCAGGGTGTCCAACTTCTTAAAATGTACTATAATGCATGTTTTGACAGAGTTTTAAGTTGTGGCTTTGGCATTAGTCATTTGTCTGTATCAGACCTTCCTGTATTGTGTTTGGGTCTTGGGGGGATTCCATGACTGCTCCCAGTTTGCAATCACCTGCGAACTTGGTAGGCCAGAGGCTTGTGGCATTGGCTTGGACTTCCAAGAAGTAGATGCCAAAACAGGAGTGGGCCCAGTACAGAGTCCTGAGGGACTCCAGTGGTGACAAGCCCCTCCTGTGGAAGGGGTCTCACTAACCCTAACGTCCTAGGTCCTATCCACGAGCCAGCTGGTACCCAGCTCATTATACATGGGTTTATAATTCTGTAAGTTCAATAATGTCTGAGTGGGGTATTGTGTCAAATGCCTTAATCAGATCAAAGTAGGCAGTATGCACTGTTTTACCCTCATCCATTGCCTTGGTGACTTTTTCAAATAAGTCTATCAGGTTCAGAAAGCATGGCCTTTCTTTGACAAAGCCAAGGTGAGATGGATCCAGTGTCTGGAGGTTTCTAATGTCTTTGTTGATCATTTCCACAATTCTTTCCATGGCTTTGCAAATAAAACTAGTCAGACTAAAGGGTTTGCAGTTTCCAAGATCTGTCCAACCTTATGAATAGGAAAAATCATTGCAGTCCTCCATTGTCATGGCACAAATCATGTTTGAGACTGTAGTTAAATAGTGACACCAGTGGCCCTGATAAGTCATATTTTAGACTATTCAGGAGACATCCCAGGATATTATCAGGGCCCACTGAGGCTCTATTTGGGGGTTCCACTAAGTGCAGCTTTATATGTGGTGTTAGGTAGTTTTGTTGAGTGTTTTGGGGTTTTCTGAGGATACATTTTGCCAATGAGTAGTCTAGGAGGTCTTTGTTGTTTAGGAATATTGCATTTAAGTGCCCCAGCATACACTGGTCTCGGTGTGTGCTGTGTATGGTAGGTGTTGAGTGCATGGTTTTGACAACTTGATGCATGCATGTATGCAAGAGTTTAGCCGCCAGTCACATACTGTATTCTTTACTTTATGGAGTAAGTGGTTGTCAGTAAATATAAGACAACTGCTACATTGTCTCAACATACCCATATCCATCAAGTTGGCTACAGAGAAGTTAGGAAACTGCACATCCATGATATCCAGTCCATCAATTGGTAAGCTACAAGGGTGTGGCATACTAGGGGTTACAGAAGCCTTTTAATGGTGCTTCACTGGGGCAGACTAGCCTATAAAATACTAAAGTTAATGGTATTACCACTTGATGTATGAGCTAGCTACTCTAAGCTTGTTGGCACTTGAGGTTTTTGCTCTATACCTGCCTTACAGGGTATACTTTTATGTACAGTTTTACATGGAAAATTTGCTTCTGTACAAGGCACTGCTGACCACCACTGCACAGAGAGCAGCTACACATATAAACATGCATAATTTATACCAAACTGTAGTTATTTTACTACAGTTTGAACCCTTTTGTGGGTTCCCAAGTCAGATAGACCACATAGACACCTCTTGATAAAAGATAAATAATCCCAGTCTTCCTAATGTAAAAACAATCCCACAAGTGCAATGTTACTACAAACACTGTCTTCACTGTAACATAGCTAACACAGAAGAGTCTGTAAACGGAATCATTCTGTGCGTTTATGACCCAAGCTGAGGTGGATAACTAATCAAGAGGCATTTGTTAGCCATATACTTTTTCAGGTCATCCATATACAGAATAACTTTCTGGTCTGACAGCCTGATTGAGAGTTTAGCAAAAGCAGTGAAAACTAAAGGACCTAAGATCAAGTTAAGGACTGTACACTGAGATCCAAACAGAAGCATAGCTATGGTGGGGTGAAATGAGCAATCACCCCAGGCACAATGTATCAAGGGGGAGCTATCGGCAGATCAGATTGGTCAGTAGTGCAGCACTTGCATTTCTGAATACCAGCACAGAAACAAATTCCTGCACTGGCTCTCTGGTCAGGACAGAAGCTTTTAGCAAGCGGTTTGCTACGTCTTTAAAAGATTTTTTTGCTCAAGTAGACATGAGGGCAGGACATGTTTTTTGCTCTTAACTTAACTTTGTGGGGTGCAAGATTGGGAAGTAGTACCAGGCTCCAGATGAATGGGCTATGGCTCTGGTATATACCATGAATTTGGATGTTCACCTACCCCGTATGTCACTAGCAATATCTTGCTATATTTTTCACTGTTCTCAAATGTATTGCCTTGGATAAAGGAACTATTAGCATTGCTAATATGGTCCTTTCAGAAAACGTTATTTCACGAAACCATTATCACTGCATAAATGACACAAAGTCACCTTTAGTGAAAGACCTCAATGCTACGCTCAAAGCCCATTTGTATTTAATTGAATTTTTGAAGGTCTTTTTTTTTTGGCCTTCTGTCTACCAGCATTAAGTCTTCCCCTAATGAGCTTGAGCCCATTTGTGCCCCTCCTACTGGAGAGTTACCCATCAGATATATGAGGGCTACAGCTGTCCAGGGAGGCTATCATACAGACATCCAACAGAGTGTTTTGTGTCTTTGCTGGTATCCCAGTTATGAGGAAAATTGTACAGGCTCTATTGCCAGGCCAAAGTAGGGTAAAGACTCAATCCCTTCCCTTAGTGAGTGCATATTCCTGTATACTCTCTATAAATGTTACCACCGTGCTTGATGAGCCGAAAGCCTATCCCTACGACACATACTGTGAGGGCTGTGGCAGCACATATCCTGTTCAACCCCTCCCTCCAGCATGGCCAAGCCCATCCTCCACTTCCAGCCGCGTCAAGCATTTAAGCTGCTAATCAAACTCTGATCACCTGAGCTCCAGTCAGGGCTTTATTCCCTCTATGCCATATGAGCTGGTATATTTTGGATAATTCTGACTTTTTTTACTTAGTTTTGTGGGAATATTGTACTTAGATGTGCTATTTTCACTTTTAGTTTACTCTACAATTATGTTTTGTTGCAGCAATGTCAGTGATATAAATGTGGTGCAGGTTTGGTGTTTAACATGCAAGATGTTTGCCCCTTTTCACAGCTGTGCAAATCTTGATTTAGTTTATTTAAGAGGGTACAGGATAGAACACTTGCTTCCTTGCAAAAACATTGTTTGTGTGGTTTATTCAGTAAAAAGTGGTTTACAATGTTGCTCATTTTGTTATACTATCAGTAACACAGTATTAATTAGTGATTTCATAACAATTTATATTTCCTCAGTGCATGTTACCTTATATTTTATGCCCCACAGAATGTGGGTTGCTGCAAACTTTAAGTATCACTTAGAGCAGAATGCTCTGTCTTGATACTTCTGACATAAAAGGATCACATCAGATTCAGAGCTGCTTTTATTTAAACAGCTGAAGCACTAAAGTGAGCATCAAGACTCAATCAAAATAAGGATTTAATTTTATGTGATGGCAGAGGGAAACTTTTCTCTCATACTAAGCTTTTCCACAAACTATTCAGAGAATTACCTACATTATCTCACTCTCTCCCTGTATCCCATACTTTATCAATGATTCATAGATTCTTTCTTCACACCCAGTCCTGGTTTGCATTCTAAGGGGCAATAACTCTCTCCGTGAAGAAATATTTCTTCATATTTTGGGAGAAAATGATTCCCACAATGCATCTTGTATGCCCTCTTCCCATATCCTGAACCCCCTCTTTTTCTTTTTCAGGGTTACCCTTCACACTTCCCTGACATAATCCCATTCATCCATTTCTTGTCATTTCTGTCTTTCAGTCAGAAGAGTTCAAGCTTTTGTATTGACATTAGTAAAAATAAAAATGTCTATAGTGTCAAGAAAATTTTACTTCAACAACTTCTATGAGCATTCCACCTCAGTAGCTGTAATTTGTATGCCAGAAATGTTGTGTGGACTCAGGGAATTCAAACAAGAACCTGTCAGAAAGACAAGGCTGCTTCATAACACCACAGAATTCACAGAGTCCTTTCATCTCCCAAATACGCATTCAATAAAAGACGCACACTCACACACATACACTAACATGCTCATATACACATAAAAATGTTTCAGAGTTCATAAAAAAAACTTTGATCTTGTTTGCAGCAGTTCAGCTCTTCATACCTATTCTGGGCTGCAGCATTCCAATTAGCTCAGAGTGAATAAGCTTGGCAAAGTTTTACAGAAGGCTCATATTCACTTTAATTTTACTTGTTTTAACATTGAGAATGCTTGGCGAAACCATACAATCCACAGGCCTGCTACCTTCTATTTCTCCAACCACACCAGGAGGTCAGTTTCAGTGCAAGTTATTGCTATAAAAGCAAGCTCATTAGTAATAGCAGTAGTGACCTGTATTACCAGCATTAGGTCATCAGAAAACAGCAAGGAGATAAGGCAAGTCAAAAATCAACATACTCCCACAAAAGCAAGATCTTACTACACATTTCATTTTTTTTCTGAATTAAAAAAAGAGCCCGACAAAGGTTTGGCAAGACCTGCAGGTTGCTGAAGCCGCATTTCAAGTACAATGAACAATGCTATGAAATGCTGGATTTTTCAAACTAAGTAAATGGAAACTTACAAGACTACTGCCTAAACGGCTAAAAAAATTCTTAATGGGCAAATGATAGACAGAAATCCATTAATTTCTGCAATGAGTTAACCTGGACTGTGACAAACCAGAGAGCTTTACAATAAGGTGTCATGAAAATGAAACACTGTTATTCTTGGTCATATTAGAATCTGTGCTAAAAGGTTAGAAAACACCCAGTCTGGATCTTAACAAAATGTAACCAGTTGTCCCTGAAATTGATCCTTGCATTATGCCTGTGATGTCCTCCAAGAAGGTTGCTGGAAAAGGTGCACAGACAGTCAGAAGCAACTGAGAACTTAAATTTTATCTGCACTGTTTGCAAACTAAGAAACCAGAATACTCCCAAAATCTCTTAGGGTGTGTATAAATCAGAAACAAAATTCAAAATAACACATCATAAATAAAGATACTATATCTGTATTATATTAAGCTCTTTCACCACCTTAGTGACTTAAGACTTCATCAGAATGATACAATATTTTAAAACAATGGTTTAAAATCACAGTTACTGATGAACACACGGCTAAAATTCACCAGTAGTCAGAAATAACTAATTACACAACTTCATCCAAAAATGTACAAAGTCCGTCTTACAACTAGACATGAATCCATTACAAATGTACAAATTAAACTGTGTGACCAAGTCTGACACTGATGGGGTTTGAATACCACCACTACAGTCTAAACGTCACCCTGTATATTGTGAGGAACATAGACTACAGTCCTGTGATCTGATTTACTACCCACAAATAGGTCCTATGGCAACTAGACAGGTGATCTCTTGAATCACACTACTAATACTTACTGGAAGTCCAAAAGTAGCACATAAATCTGGTTCACTGACCAACTCAACAAATACAGCGTGGATTAAAGACCATACAGGAAATAAACACTGCTACCTTGGGTATGCATAGGCTTCCAACATTCACACCTAAACTAGAACTACACACTAACACGTTACCAAGCTGAGCCTCTGCCCTAGAATACCAGGCCACTTTTGTCACCACTCTTTCTGTGAGCTTAAGTGTCTTCCAAAACCACTTATACACGTAATTGCCTTTCAAGCAAATTAATACTTACATACGCAATTAGATTCATAGGTTCATACTAGGCTAACTGCCCTGAAGGACCATTTTAACCCTACCAATAACCCAAAGTCAGAATCAAGCCTTGTACCCTAACCACGATGCCAAACCCACCTTCCCTAAAATCTCAGTGAAATCTTATCTATCATAGGTTCATAGGTTAGTACGAGGGTAAGTGTCCTTATTTTATACCTACCCAGTTATCCCATTTGAAAATCAAACCCTGCACTTTGTGTCTTCGAAGTAGACAACTTAAAACATTATGCTGACACTCAACCCCCTCAACTTCAATTCCTAGCAGTAGTCTCCAATTCACCAGAGCTTTTTTATCAGCAATGGCATACTCCCACTAACTACCATGCCACTTTTGATAAATAGCCAGATGATAATGATTAATTTAAGAAGCAGTAATGTGCAAAGCAATTTAGCCAATGAGAGGCAGATGGCAGCAGCTTGACAGCCTACAGTTCTAAACAGTTCCCACTTCTCTGCTAATAAACAATATATAAATACCAGCCACTAGACCTTAAAACGGAATAAACAAAAACTTAACCTAAAAAATAAAGTAGTTTAAGACAGTTGGGCTAAAAGTTAAATATGCAGAGGTAACATTTATTTATTTATTTCCAGTTTGGTGACCGGGGAGGTCAACTGGGTCAAAGAGCCCGTTTTCAGTGGAGGCCCGGGGAGAAAAGCCCCATAGTACAAAGTATACACTACATAATTCAGACTACATAGTACAAAGAAAAGCTAGATAATTCAAAGTTAACAAAATACAATACACAGTAGCAAAAAGGTGCAGTAACAACTTGTAAGTATTACTTAGCAAACTAAGAACAGTTAAACTGCAACTTTTATACAATATATAATACATATTTACATGGTTGTAGGTTGAGAACAGTAGTAGAGAGCAGAATTTGTTCATAGGTTAGAAATGTCAGACAGTGATCTGAAAGTAGTTATCAAGGGATAGATCCCTGGTAAGTAAGGAAAAAATGGGATTTTGAATGCGATAAAAGTGATCATGAGTTAAGGAGTTAGGTAGGTAGAAGTCAGTTGCACTTCCAACTATGGGAGAGGTAGGAATGGAGCTGGGTTTTGAAGTGTTCAAAGTTTTCAGAGATTCGTAGAGATGGAGGGAGAGAGTTCCATTTTTTGGCTAAGGTAAAGGATAGAAGTAGCTGCCCAGTGGGACGATTTGGTTTATACACGGAGATTAGGTTTTGGTGGGCAGATCTTGGGGGTCTGTGATGGGTGTATAAAGGTAAGATGTTAGCAAGTGCTGGACATGTACTAGGTTTGAAAATAAGCTTGTGGGTTGTACAGAGTTGGAGGTAGTCCAGGTAATTGGGAAGTTCTAGCCACTGCAGCTGGTGGAGAGGTACACAGTGGTGAGTAGAGTATTTGGATGAAATTGCAAACTTTGAGATTTTATTGTAGCAGGTTTCCAGTTTAGAAGAGTTGGAGGAAGATAGATTGGTTAGTAAGGGAGCACCATACATCAGAGAGGGTAGTAAGCAGGTTGAGGCAAGGGTCTGTTTAGTTGAAGGGGAGAGGTAGTGCGAGTTTCTGTACAGCACGCCAAGTTTCTGATGGGTTTTCTTAATATTTAGTTGAATATGGGTATCATATTTTAGTTGCTCATCAATAGTAACCCCAAGAAGTTTGGCAAAAGGAACAATTTTGATAATGGAGTTAGCATGGCTGGTAATTTTAAAGGAGGTTTTGTCAAGAGGGATAGATTTTGATGGGGAGAATAGTAGGATTTTAGATTTGTTGGCATTTAGGGAGAGAATACTTTGAAGCATCCATTTCTCAGTAGTTGAGAAAGCAGATTGAGTTTTAGTTTGGAGCTCAAGGAGGTTGGAGGCAGAGCAGACTAGTGTTGAGTCATCTGCATATTGTACTATTCTGGCATTGGGAATTGATGTGTGGAAGTCATTAATGAAAATATTAAAGAGCATATAGCAGAGTATGGGTCCCTGGGGTACCCTGGTTGGGGTTGGAAGGAAGGCAGAGGTACCAGTTTTCCATTTCACAGCTTGGGATCTATCAGAGAGGTAGCTGCTAAACCAGGTAATGGTGTTTTGTGAAAGGTTAAGTTTAGAAAGGTGGGTAAGAAGGTGGGTATGGGAGACAGTATCAAAAGCTTTGGAGATGTTGAGGAGAACTATAGATACTAGATTGCCAGTCACGGGCATGGTTTAATACATCTAGAAATGAAAGAAGAGCTGCTACTGTGCTATGGCCAGGACGGAACCCATGTTGTGTTGGGGTGAGGAGCTGGTTATTTGTAAGGAATGGCATTAGCTGGAGGTGGATACATTTCTCAAGAATTTGTGAAATAGGAGGTAGAATTGTTATGGGTCGGAAGTTGGAGTAGTTATTGTTTTTGCCTTCTTTGTGGAGGGGTAGGATAAAGGCAGTACACCATAGTTTAGGGACACATGATTCCTGTATGGATCTGTTGATGAGTATACTAATGGGAATGGCAATGCTGTCTGCTGCTAGTTTTAGAAAGATAGAGGGGATGTTGTCAGGGGCATTGGAGCAAGTCTTAACTTTAGAGAGAAGTTTTTTTTTATGTATGATGTGGGGATGGGTTTGAGATGAAGGTTTTGCATACGGAACAGAAATTAAATGCAAAGACAGAATACTCCAGAGAAAAATTCTAATCTAGGTAAATTCCCTGACTAATTCTGTCTCAAAGAATAGTGAAGTCCAACTGCTAATTCTGCTAATTTACTATAATACTACAGAGGCTGATTAAAAAGCAGCATTTTAAACAGATGTCCAACAATAAAATCTACAACAGATATTCAGCTCAAAATGTATTGGCATATTATTTCTTTTGCACCAGTGGTAATTACATCAGTGTTTTCCCTCATACAGTAAAACACAAAAGTTAAACTCAGGATTACACGTGTTCCTATTACTGCCTGGCCTTTTCACAACCTTAAGCTCAAGAGTTTGCTGGCTGGTAAAACTTTCACTGCATTCACATGCAAACAATTCTTTTCCGATACATCTCTTAAACTATTTACATAAGGATAAAGGTCCCATGTCAAACATTTTCCTCTATATTACACAAGACTGCAAGTACAAGTCTGCCATCACTGCATACAGTATATATATTCATATAATACAGAACAGGCTACCACAACAGTATACACACTTCTCAAAAGTCCCAGATTTTCACTGAAGTTCCTGATTTTCATTTAACGTTTTACTATGCCAGTCTTCCAGTGTGCAATTTTACGCAAACAGAAATAAACACATTAAATAATGACAACAACTTCAAGATTTATATTATTCAGAAACTCATTATTAATGCAGAGCTTCTTATTCTATTAGCTACCCAAATGAACAGTGTCAGTATTTAAGAAATACCCCTAATTTATGACCTTTGCTATTATTATTTTTGGCTTTGACCATGGGTTTTCAACCAGTGTGCCTCGAGAGGTCAGCAGGTGTGCCACAAGATTTTTTTTTAAAGATAGTTAGCCTTTTAAAACTTAAGTATTAATTAACTCACCTGCTGTTGCTGCCACTGAAATGTCTGTCCATAATCCACCAAAAACCACTTTGCCTCACTTTTATTTCGAATTAAGTAAATACAAGAATTATCACAGAGGCAAGGTACTGTGGCACAGATGCTCCAACTAGCCCAAATACATACGGGTACAAAACACAACACTGCCATCATGGCTATGCTCAAGGACAATAGGCCCGTAATGGTGAAGGGACTAGCAATTGACATAACTTGTCTTGGGATTCCTGCATCAGTATTTGTATGGATGGTGCCTGCTCTGTGACATGAAGTGCAAAAGAATTTGTAACAATGGCTCAAAAAAAGAATCCTAGAATTATTTGTCCTCATTGTTTTTTCCACAGAAAAATACTAGTGTCAAAATCATTGGTACCTGAGCTTTAAAAAGTACTAGACAAGAATGTCACAATTGTCAGTTATATAAAAAGCAGGCCGTTACAATCAAGATTGTTTGCAGCACTATGTTCCCCAATGGAAGCTTCTCACAACCAGTTGTTATTCCATGCAGAAATTAACAACATTCCGTACAGTATTAACAATAATAAAATAACAGCCCCAGGTTACAATATTATATAAAAAGACAGGAAATCTAAAAAGAGTGGAGGAGTATCTATACTATTTAAAAATCACCTAATTCTAGACCACGAAGACAAACATTCCTGGATTTGACAAAGCTGAACTTATCTTTGCCAAATTAAAAATGAATCCCCAAAACACATTAATATTATTGGTAGGTATATCCCACCAGGAAATAATTTCCCCACTCTGGAAAACATACTACTCTGGATATCCAGTTCTCTCCCACAAGAAACAATTCTGATGGGTGACTTCAATATAGATTGGCTTATCTGCTCCTTAGAAAATCCATCTTCCCACATACCTCCATGGGTTTACTCAACTCAGCTCATCACCTCCCCTATAAGGGACTGATAAATCTTCCAAAAGACAGTAAATTCTTGAATGGATTTTAGTTAGCAACCCCTCTCAGGCATCTCAATCAGGTTGTTTACCAGACAGTCTAAGTGACCATCAGCCAATCTTCCGTCTTAGAACTCGGACTCACCAAGTCATCCAAACAACCTTCTGCTTAATCAGAAACAAAAAAAATTCAACTTAAATATCTTCACCACCACTCTAAATAATTGTAACTGGGAATCTCTCAAACAGCTACCTCTTGACGATGCAGTTAGCTCACTCAACAACGCATTGTTAGACATACTAAACCCCATGCTCCCCCTAGAACTATCAGAGTAAAATCTAAGTATGCACCCTGGTTAACTAAAGAATGTAGATCCCTTCTAATGGCTAGAGACAAAGCCTGGCAACAATTTCAAAAAACAAACCACAAACAACTAAGCAAACATATCTAGAACTCTGGAATAAAACAAAGAACCTAATAAAATTAGACTAAATTAACTATTGCCAAAACATCCAAAATAAACATACAGAACCCCCCCCCCTCCGCCCAAAATCCTGGGCAGCAATTAATAACACACTTCAGCCAGGAAAATCCACCACCCCCTCTGCCTCAACAACAACCAACAATTCTAATAATATTGCATCCCTATTTAATAAATTCTTCACAGAAACTATCCAATCCCTAGCAAACTCTCAAGGCTTTCACTGTAACCCTACCCGCTCTTGCCCGCCAGAACAGCACCAAGTCCCAGGACTCCACCTCCCACTTCAACTTACACCCAGTAGCTGGAATAACTATTAAAAAAACTAATTCAAAAACTTAAACCAACAACTTAAGCCACTGACAGCCATCCAGCAGAATTTCTACAAAGTGCAGCTGAAGCAATAGCCTACGCAATAGCCTTACTCAAACCAGTCAATATCTGAATGCCAGGTAACCATAATATGGAAAACCTCCCACATTTTACAACTACACAAGGGAGGTAATTCCATTGAACTCACCAATTATCTTGCAATTGCCATTCTATCTCCCTTATCCAAAATAGTAGAAAGTGCCATGAACACCAAACTAATGGACTACCTTCTCACACACAAACTACTGTTGAACACCCAACACAGCTTCTGTCCTTTCACAGCAGCACCACAGTACTACTATCATTTACTAACTCTGTTAACCACCATAGAAACAGAGAACTTGTATCAACCATATTTTTAGACTTATCCAAGGCCTTTGATGTGGTCAATCACAATAAACTCATCAATATTCTCTCCACTCTAAACTTCAGCAATTCCACCATTACATGGTTTGAAACTATCTAACAGGATGACTGCAAGCCATCCAATAGCAACACCAACTCTCTCCTCTTCTTCCAGTCTCCTTAGGGGTTCCACATGGCTCAATCCTTGGACCACTACTATTGTCTCTGCTCACTACCCACCTCAGGCCCTGAACACCACAAGCCTTTGTAGTACAATATGCTGGGTACCCCACCCTAATATGTGCTACCCCCATACTGGAAGACCCTCCACACCAAAACCCAAGATTCCTTTCTATTTCAGTAGAAACCTGGCCACTTAACTCCCAGCTAATTCCAAATCCCAGCAAAACTAATCTCCCTCTTTTTAGCCAAACCAGATTTCCCTTATCTTCCCAGTCCTTTAATATCTTCTCCATGAACAAAACTGTGATCATCCCAACCACTCGCACTAAACTGTTCGGGGTAGAAATTGACAGCAACCTGAAATTCGATATTCACATAGCCCAAACCATCAAAAAGGTTCACAAGAAAATAGGTCTCCTATATAGAAACAAACAATTTCTTACATATAACATGAAAATTATCATAGCCCACACACACCACCTATCAACCCACCTCTGTACCTCCTCAGTATTAACCAATCTCTGCAAAATGGACCTAAACCAACTGGAATCTTGCTATAATAAAATAAGATTTGTCACTGGAGCTTTACACAGATCACATCATGTACAGCACTAAAGCAGCTTAATCGGCTAGAATTCCCACAGCTTCTACACTTTAAGGAGCTAACCTTTGCCCACAAAATATTCCACCAACCCGATAAGACCATTTTTCTCCAAAAATTCATTCAACCATACACCTCAACCCGATCTCTTTGCTCCATTAACCAGCACCTTCTAGATACCACCAAAGCCAACACCTCAGCTGGGAAATCTCTCTTCTCTAAGTATATTCCTAAAATTTGGAACAAGCTGCCAACCTCTCTCACAATTCAAAAAGCTTCTCATATCACACCTAGTGGACACCTGGCTATGTTTTGTTACTACCCTGGTTAGGCCTTCCTGATTTCCCAAACAATCTTCTACCCTCTATTTAAATAACAAGATGTAGTAACCTCATCTGTTAAGTTTGTAATCCTTTTTATCATTTCAAACGCACCTGTAGCAACTACATCTGTATGTGTATAGCCCTCTCAATTATTTTAACTGCAACTGTATCAATATGAGCAATGATGGGACTTTTTTTTCCATGAAATGAAATGGATGTCTTCTATTTTTGCATTGTCATTGATATCGTATCCTGTATGTTTGTTAAACTGCTGAAATGTCTGTAACTGGAACTCTATGTATACGAGTATATGTTGACATTATTGTGGGCAAAGGTTAGCTCCTTAAAGTGTTGAAGTTGTGGGAATTTGAGCCGATTAAGCTGCTTTAGTGCTGTACATGATGTGATCTATGTAAAGCTCCAGTGGCAAATCTTGCTATTTTATTATAGCAAGATTCCAGTTGGTTTAGGTCCATTTTGCAGAGACTGTTTAATACTGGGGGGGTACAGAGGAGGGTTGATAGGATGTGTGTGTGGGCTATGGTAACTTTCATGTTTTGTAAGAAATTGTTTGTTTCTATACAGGAGACCTATTTTCTTGTGAACCTTTTTGATGGTTTGGGCTATGTGAATATCGAATTTCAGGTTGTTGTCAATTTCTACCTCGAGCAGTTTAGTGTGAGTGGTTGGGATGATCACAGTTTTGTTCCTGGAGAAGATATTAAAGGACTGGGAAGATAAGGGGAATCTGGTTGGGCTAAAAAGAGGAAGTTTAGTTTTGCGGGGATTTAGAATTAGCTGGGAGTTAGTGGCCAGGTTTCTACTGAAATAGAAAGGAATCTTGGATTTTGGTGTGGATGGTCTTCCAGTGTGGAGGCAACACATATTAGGGTGGAGTAATCACCGTATTGTACTACAGAGGCTTGTGGTATTGAGGGCCTGAGGTGGTTAGTGAACAGAGACAATAGTAGTGGTCCAAGGATTGAGTCTTGTGGAACCCCTAAGGAGACTGTAAGAAAAGGAGAGAGTTGGTGTTGCTATTGGATGGCTTGCAGTTGTCCTGTTAGATAACTTTTACACCATGTAATGGTGCAATTGCTGAGGTTTAGAGTGGAGAAAATATTGATGAGTTTATTGTGATTGACCACATCAAAGGCCTTGGTTAAGTCTAAAAATATGGCTGATACAAATTCTCTGTTTCTATGGTGGTTAACACAGTTAGTAAAGGATAGTAGTGCTGTGGTGCTGCTGTGAAAGGACAGAAGCTGTGTTGGGTGTTTGATAGTAGTTTGTGTGTGAGAAGGTAGTCCATTAGTTAGGTGTGCATGGCACTTTCTACTATTTTGGATAAGGGAGATAGAATGGCAATTGTGCGATAATTGGTGAGTTCAGTGGAATTACCTCCCTTGTGTAGTGGTAGAATGTGGGAGGTTTTCCATATTACGGGTACCTGGCATTCAGACATTGACTGGTTTATGAGTAAGGCTACTAGGCACGCTATTGCTTCAGCTGCACTTTGTAGAAATTCTGCTGGATGGTTGTCAGTGGCTAGAGTTGTTGGTTTAAGTTTTTGAAGTACTTTTTTTAATAGTTATTACAGCTAATGGGTGTAGGTTGAAGTGGGAGGTGGAGTCTTGGGACTTGATGCTGTTCTGGGGGGCAAGAGGGGTAGGGTTACCGTCAAAGCCTTGAGAGTTTTCTAGGGATTGGATAGTTTCTGTGAAGAATTTATTAAATTGGGTTGCAATATTATCAGAATTGTTGGTTGTTGTTGAGGCAGGGGTGGTGGATTTACCTGGCTGAAGTATGTTATTAATTGCTGACCAGAATTTTGGGGGTGGGGTTCTGTATGTTAATTTTGGATGTTTTGGCAATAGTTGATTTTGTCTAATTGTATTGGTTTCTTTATTTTTATTCCAGAGTTCTAGATACATTTACTTAGTTGTTTGTGTTTTGTTTTTTTGAAATTTTTGGCAGGCTTTATTTCTAGCCATTAGAAGTGATCTACATTCTTTAGTTAATCAGGGTGCATACTTAGATTTTACTCTGTTAGTTCTAGCGGGAGCATGGGGTTTAGTATGTCTAACAATGTGTTGTTGAATGAGCTAGCATGGGGTTTAGTATGTCTAACAATGTGTTGTTGAATGAGCTAACTGCATCATCAAGAGGTAACTGTTTGAGAGATTCCCAATTACAACTATTTAGAGTGGCGATGAAGCTATTTAATTTGAATTCTTTTTGTTTCTGATTAAGCAGAAGGTTGTTTGGATGACTTGGTGAGTCCGAGTCCTAAGAAGGAAGGTTGGCTGACAGTCACTTAGACTGTCTGGTAGACAACCTGATCGAGATGCCTGAGAGGGGTTGCTAACTAAAATCCATTAAAGAATTAACTGTCTTTTGGAAGATTTATCAGTCCTTATAGAGGAGGTGATGAGTTGAGTAAACCCATGGAGGTATGTGGGAAGATGGATTTTCTAAGGAGCATTTAAGCCAATCTATATTGAAGTCTCCCATCAGAACTGTTTCTTGTGGGAGAGAACTGGATATCCAGAGTAGTATGTTTTCCAGAGTGGGGGTATTATTTCCTGGTGGGATATACCCACCAATAATATTAATGTGTTTTAGGTATTAATTTTTAATTTGGCAAAAATAAGTTCAGCTTTGTCAAATCCAGGAATGTTTATGTCTACGTGGTCTAGAATTAGATAATTTTTAAATAATATAGATACGCCTCCACCCTTTTTAGATTTCCTGTCTTTTTATATAATATTGTAACCTGGGGCTGTTATTTCATTGTTAATACTGTATGGAATATTGTTAATTTCTGCATGGAATAACAACTGGTTGTGAGAAGCTTCCATTGGGGAACATAGTGCTGCAAACAATCTTGATTGCAACGGTCTGCTAACTGATGATTGTGAAATTCTTGACTAGTACTTTTTAAAGCTCAGGTACCAATGATTTTGACACTAGTACTTTTCTGTGGAGACGAGTACAAATAATTCTAGAATTCTTTTTCTGAGCCAGTGTTACAAATCCTTTTATACTTCATGACACAAAGCGGGCACCATCCATACAAATACTGACGCAGGAATCCCAAGACAAGCTATGTCAATTGCTAGTCCCTTACCAATAGGGGCCTATTGTCCTTGAGCATAGCAATGATGGCAGTGTCGTGTTTTGTACCTGTATGTATTTGGGCTAGTTGGAGCATCTGTGCCACAGTACCTTGCCTCTGTGATAAATCTTGTATTTACTTAATTCGAAATAAAAGTGAGGCAAAGTGGTTTTTGGTGGATTATGGACAGACATTTTCAGTGTCAGCAACAGCAGGTGAGTGAAGTAATCCTTAAGTTTTAAAGGGCTAATTATCTTTTAAAAAAATCTTGTGGCACACCTGTTGACCTCTCGCGACACATTGGTTGAAAACTCCTGCTCTAATGCATTCCTGAAATCTTACTTTTAACATTCTTTGGCTTTCCTCACATAAAATTTCTCGCAAGGACACTTTAAAACATAAACAATTCCAACAGTATTACAAGAAAAAACTGATTAGGACTAAAAGTAACGGCATTACTCTTAGAAACGCTATTAACCATAAAAAAAAAAAAAAAAAAAACAAACAGAACTCCCATGTGCAAAAGTACCTAATGTAGAAAAAGCTGATTTACTAACTCTAGCATCAGGCATCTGAAACTTACTATGAAACCACACTATCAGCTATAGTACGTCGTCTTTTTTTTTTAAAAAAAGAAACCATTATCCTTAAGTAACACGGGTCACAAATATTGCAAGAGTTAAATAATTTTATCACCAAGGACAAAAAAAATGGTAACAAAATAAATTTCCTTTCTATCATTTGCCAACTCACTAGAATTTTGTAATTGTGGGATATTATAATTGAAAAAAGGAAAATCATTAATTTCCTTATTATCCAATTTTTTAATCTATCTTTTAACAACCACTTTGTTAACACTATAATGAGAACTCACAACTCTATCTAAAGCACCTTCAACATCCTTTCTATTATACCCCTTTGGTTAAACATTCCGGCTGTATATTGCACTTCCTTCTCAAAATTTAAATCATTACTACAAAATGTACCAAGATGGAAAACTTCTCTATATGGCAAGGAAGCTAATACATGGGGGGATGACAGCTAGTGCCATATAAAAACTTATTTCCTCCACCAATTTTCCTTTAAATAGCAATCCTAATAGATCCATCACCCAAGCCTATCAAAGTGGCATCAAAAAAATTAACTTTATTGTCTAGCCGCAATCCATCAAATCTAAAGTGAAATCTATTATTATGCAAGGAATTAATAAATTCATCTACTTTGTCTTGGTTGCCTTTACAAACAAAAATTAAATCATTTATACACCAAAAATATTTAATCACATAATCAGTAAAAAAAAAACCTCTGAAGAAATAAAAATTAAGTTTCAAAAAAGGATAAAGTTAAATTAGCATACATGGGGCAAAAGGAGCCCCCATGGCTGCTCCACAAATTTGATGAAATAATTCATTATTAAAAAAAAAAAAAAAAAATTTCCAAACAAAACTGAACCAAATCAACAGTAAAACATGGAAAAAGGTGCATCACCTAAAAAAAAAAAATACAATGCTTGAATAAAATGACAATGTTGTACTTTAGTATACACATTTTGTACATCTAATAATATACAATACATGTCTTTTTTCCATTTCAAATTAGAAAATTTCTTATAAAATCCTGAGTATCTTTAATATAAGAAGTCAATTTAACAAAAGAAAACAAATATTCATGTAAAAAACCCCAAATTATGTGAAAAAATATCTACAGGAGGCTACTTTAGGTCTACTCTGTAACTTATGAACCTTAGGCATGGAATAAAAAGTTGCCAGATTACAACCTTGTATAGAAAACTTTTTATCTAAATCATTTCACCTAAAATAATCAAGCCTGTAACCCCTTCTGCAACAATACATGATATTTTTCAAGTATTTGATGATAAACCATATCATCACATTTCTCATAAACTGATATATCATTTAACAATGTATAACACACGTCTGCATACTGTTTAAAATTCATCACAACAATCATATTACCTTTATCAGAAGACTTGATTACTAGTTCACAATTATTACTAATATTCATAAGAGCTTGCCATTGTTCAATAGATAGATTATAATTCACATTAGATTTAGACGTCAAGTGAAGATTCAGCAGAAACATTTAAAGCAACTGAAAGCTGTTGAACAAAGTTTTGTTACTGAATATCACACCCTCCAAAGTTGTTTCTTCTTTTTTTTTAACATGCAAGTTTGTTTCACTGAAATTACAGTATGCTGAGGAAACGATGCCAGTCTTGTAGGAGTAAAAACTACAAGAAAGATATAACCAAGCTAGATTTTCCACTGTGTGATTCCTTAAAACCTCTTATATTAAAGGTAACATGGGATATATGCAAATGACTCCTAAGGACATCAGGTGTTTCAGCTATATGGCAGTTCTGAATGCCCATGACTTTTTTTTCTTATTTAAGTCTGTTATGGACAAATTCAGACCAATAAAGCCAAACCCACTAACCGTGGACATGCACGTTTCAGCCTGTTTATGGCCTTGTCAGCACAGCATAAGTGGACTGTTTGGCTAACATTTGGAAACACAGGGTTGTCGTACCCAGCTGATGTCCATAACCATTAGGGTTTCTGCAAAATACCCCAACTAACAAAATAAAACAATGAGTAACAATGTCACACAGACAAACCAATCAGTAAAAAGTACAAGAAAAATCTAGCTAAGCTAGATTTAAGGAATCACAAAGTAGAAAATCTGTGTCCTTAAAATCCAGGTCTCCTCCTCTTACTCCCTGCTCCAAAGCAGTCACCACAGACACTTCATACTTTGCTTGGGGAGAATTTCAGGAAGTACAGAAGTGCACGGCGGGGGCACAAGCATATAAATATTAAGGAGATTACATCACTGATTAAGGCACTTAAAACTCTGAGACAGACATCTTTTGTCCCAGGGACCGTATCAAGTTGTTAAGAGACAATACCACTGTCATATGGTGCATCAAATTGCAAGGGGGAACCAGGTCATATTACCACTGCAGACTAGCCATGCTAGCTTGTCATATAGCTTCATAGCAAAATTTCACTCTACAGACATCATACATTCCATTAGAGGAAAACTGTGGGGCAGACAAGCTCTAAAGGACCAGGACAGACACTCATGAATGAAAACTAGATCGGGGGGGGGGGGCATGGAGTTCCTGAAGTACACCTCTTTGCCTCCTGTCTGATCAATAAACTGGGAAGATTCTGACTGTTGCAGGACTCTGCAAGAAAGCCTGGAAAACAGATGCCTTTTCTTTTCCTTGGACAGGAAAGTTTCTGCATGCTTTCCATTCATATCCCAGATACTCCTGAAGATTTAGAAGAAATCACCCAAGATCACTAGAGTGTAACCCTTCTGGTCCAGGCAGCTCTGGTTCTCCCCTCTTTGGGAAATGGCCAGGGGCAATTACCACAAGCTTCCACACAGACTGGATCTACTCACACAAATGACTGTCTGGATGATACGGTCTTAATTCCTTTTAGGCATTGTTTACTGAGGATGTGCAGCAGGTACTAATGGAGGCCAGAAAGCCTGTTACAAGAATATCATATATTAACAAACAATTTTTCTAGTTGGTGCCAACAAAACAAACACCCATTCAGGACTAGCTGTTCTCTGGTTCTGCAATATTTATGTGAATTACTATCCTATGGCCTTTCATATTCATCTATCAAGGATTCATTTATTGGCCATTTCAGCATGTCTGCCCATGGATCCTCCTTTTTCAATACAGTCTCCTGTCAAAATGTTCTAGAAAGAAGTTTTGCATAAGAGGCTTCCAAGAAAACCAGTGATCCCTCCTTGGGCCACTTGCTTCATTTCAACCAGCTAATCTGGCCAATTTGAGGTTCTTTACACAGAAAACAGTTTTGCCAATTGCTCTGACTTCTGCAAAAAGTGTAGCTAAGTTGCAAGCTCTTATGGAGAGTCAACAATGTCTCATTTTCCACTGGGACAGAGTTTCTTTGAGAACTAATCCTCCTTTTATGCCCAAAGTGATATCAAAGTTTACTTTAAGCCAAACTATCCATCTCTCCGTTTTCTTTCCTGAACATAAAATGAGGGAGAAAGGTTACTCCATACCTTGGATGTCTACAGACAGCTCAGGTACTATCTACAAAGAACCAAATCTTTCAAATCTTTGGATGAATGGTTCATTTCTTGTAAAGGTAAGAAGGAGCAACCTGTGTCAAAACAGACTATTTCCAAATGGTTGCTTAAGGCTATTACCTTTTGTTATACTCACCATAACAAAAGTATTCCAGGCAGGGTCAAGGTCCACTCTGCCAGAGCCTTGGCTTCATCTATGCCTTGGCGTTTTGGAAAATATTGGATTCTAGATGTATTCTATAAGTGGCTGCTTGATCCTCTGCCCATAATTTTACAAAACATTACAAGCTTGATTCCTTCTGTAGGTCCAGATCAAGCTTTGCTATTACCATTCTCCAGGGGCAACTGGACTCTTCTTCCTCCACTTCCCAAATGTAGTTAGGCTAAGTTAATCTACCCATATAGCTAAGACTACTGCAGTAGTGATTAATATGATGAACAATGTACAGCTGTGTAAGTTGAACTTACCATAACAACAGATATTTGAGTGATAACTGCTGCAGCAGCCACTCCCTCCCTCCATCCCCTTGTTTTTTGGTGTGTTCTTTTTTATGCCAAAGAGTGGACATTTATTTTTGTTATTCCTAGCTTTGTCCTTTCATGGCTCAGCCTCCCTCTCTCTGCTGGCGGGAAAGCTGTGTAGGGCTTCATGACCCAACTTGTCTTTTAGTTAGCTTAACTCAAGAGGCCTGACAGTTTGGGCATGAAGAAGGTGCCCTGAAGCTTTCGAAGCTTGACAGCTGTTATATTCTTGGTAGGATATAACTCGTATAGCTAAGGCTACTGTTGCAGTAAATATATGAACATCTAAGGTTATGGTAAGTTTAACTTACACAACTGTCATTTCTAAATGTTCATTGTGAGGCACTTGCAACAAAAGAAAGCCTGTGCTCCATCTTTGCATTAGATGCATCCTGTTGTATTCCCAGGCAGGCATGAAAATTGTCCACTTGGATTAATGCTCTACCCCAGAAGACAAAATACAAATAAAGAATAAACATAATCATCTTATTACAGCATAACTTTACCTCCCCCAGCAGTAAGTATATGAAAACAATTAGCTCAAGTCCACTGGATTTTCAGTCAAAGGCTCAAGTAAAAGATCTTTTTCTCTTGCATGAGAAGTTAATTCTCTATTGATGATCAATTATTCTCTGACATTTTCCTCCTAAATAATCTTGATAAAACAGGTTAAATAGCTTTTCTCAGCAATATCTGCTAACTTGCTGAAATGAAGTACGCATTTGCTACTTTAATTAATTCCCCTTATTCACTGCATTTTAGTATCATATGCCATTTTTTTTATCCATCTACAAAATTCTAAAAATTTGCTGTAGGAAGGAAGAGGATGACCAAAAAAGAAGGCTACTAACAATCTAGTGAAACAAATGCTTTCGTCTCTTTAAAATACACCCTAGAACAGTGACATCATCAGACTTAACATTCATCATTTTGAACCTCATTTAAATACACTATTGAAACACATCATATGATTTCATTCATCCAATAAAGTCACCCCTCAGATCCCATAATGCATTATCAAAACAGAACTATTGGAACGATTGACAACATAAATACTTTCTTTTCTCCTTCAATACACATTTATACTTGACATTTCTGTTCAAACAAACCCTCGATTCATTACTGGATGAATGAAATCATGTGATGTCTTTCAATAGTGTATTTAAATGAGGTTTAAAATGGTGAATGAAGTCTCTATCCTATGGCATGTTTCAAAAGGGGCACAAGTGCTTATTTGTTTCAATATTTAGTAGCTTTCCTTTTAGTCATTCTGCTCCTTCCTAGACCTTTTTAGAATTTTTGTAAGCATCGAAGGAAAACATTGGTATTTTTAATTTTTTTTATATTTCTATCAATCAATGCATAGCACTGCTTGCAACCTCAGTGCTAATTATTTCATCATATATATAAATGGAGCTCACAGAAATAAATTCTCTAAATGTATTTAGAATTTTTAACATCTATGTTGACAATGAAGAAAAAAGCTTTTACTGCTATTCAGGCAACCCACAGTCAAGTAGTGTTTCATGCACTTGCTAGAGCTGGTGTGAGGGGATGGGGGCAATGACAGAACTTTAATGGGTATCCTCTCTCCAGGAAAGGGATAGGGCACATATTTCAGCTTTTCGCATTGTAAAATCCCAGAATGAAGACCGTAGATCCAGAGGGAGTCCTGGCTTCATGGAGGAGGCAGGGTATTCTTGAAGGGTTACATCACCAGCAGAAGCTAGTGATGCATCCTTAATGATGCCAATTGCACCTCAAACCATAGAGAGGTAACAGGCATGTGCAGAGTGGTAAGAGCCTTATACCTACAACCCCCTCCACCGCCCTTGAATGAGTGACTGTCAGAAAGAAAAAGCACTGTTGCAAAACTGTCACAAAGTAAAGGAAATAAGGTTGCAGTAAGCCTCTGGAAAAAAATAGATAACCACAATAAAAGTACCAATAGTACTTAAATACAACAGTACATATGATAAATATGTAATACAATACTAAATGCCACAAGAGTAGATATGATAAAGACGCTGGGTGAGCTAGAGGAGAAATGGCTCCTGAGGGTACTCATAGCAGTGTGGAGAGAAAGGTGTAATCCCAGATGACTGGAAAATAAGCACACTCATGCCAGTGTACAAGAACAAAGGGGACATCCACAACAGTGGGCAGTAGAGACGCATCAAACTCCTGTCACAATGCATGAAAGTTCTGGAGAAGGTGACTGATACATGGATATGTAGAGCAGTGGAAGTTAAGACGGGAGATGAGCAGTTTTGATTTATACCAGGATGCAGCACAACTAACCCAATCTTTCCAGTGAGACAGACAATTAAGAAGAAGAAGCTAAAGATGAGGAAATAATCCAACTGGGCATTTCTTTAGTTGGAAAAAGCATATGCCAAGTTCCCAAGAAAGCTTATTTGGGCAGTATTGCAGGTTCAAAGTCCCAGAAACACTGGTTGAATTAGTGCAGGCTATGTGCATTGACCCAATGACCCAAGTACGAACAGTGTTAGGTCTCACAGAGGGGTCCCCCATTAGGAGAAGGTGTAAATCAAGGTTCACCTTTGATCCCACTATTGTTCATACTGATGATGGACTACATTAGCAAACAGGTTGGAGGGTACAGATCAACAAAGTTGCTGTATGCAGACAATGCAGTATTACAGGCAGACTAAGCAAGAACTTCAGCAAAGGACAGGGAAATGGAATGCAAAACTTGAAAGCACATGGGATGAAACTAAGTACAGATAAGAGAGTGGTAAAGGCAGCAAACTGGGTAAATCTAAAGAAGCTGTGAATTGAGACAGAAGGGAAGACAGTGGAACAGGTTAACAGCTTCAAGTATCTGGGAGGGGTGGGTGAGCAGAAGGGATGTCTGAATGACGAGGTCAAAGCTAGACATAGAGAGGTGGTAGCCAACTGGCATAGTGTGCCAGGTGTAGTGTAAGACAGAAGAATGCCAAAGAAACTGAAAAGTAAGGTGTACAGAACAGTGGTGTGACCAGTGATACTGTGTGCTACAGAAACCTGGACAGTAAAGGCAGAGCAGATGAGAAACCTAGAGGTAATGGGAATGAAGTTGTCTGAGATGGATGGTAAGATGCACACTGCAGGACAGACGAAGAAATTAAGTCATACAACCAATTGCAGAAAAGATCAAAGAGAATATATTGCGGTGGTTCAGGCACATGTGCAGAAAAGAAGATGACAATCTGGTGATGATGATTTGGGACAAACGGGAAGAAGGTAAGAGGAAATGAGGGCATGCAGCAAAGAGGTGGATGGATTGTGTGAGAAAATATCTGTGACAGTTAGGCATGAGTGTCGAAGAAGGCAGGAGAGTAGCACTGAATCGAGAGATGGCAACAGTTAACACAACACCCTGACCCCATGTAGAAAAATGGGAAAGGGGGGGGTTGATGATACAGAATAGAAGTACAAAACAGAGGAAGTAACTGCAGACTTAATTTTCCCGTCTCTCTATAAAGCGAAAAAGCAGGTTAACATTTAATGCAGAGATTCAGTAATGAGTATGGCATATTTATTCATCACAACTTTTAGAAGCCTAAAGGTGGAAGCTCCCTCTTTAAAAAGGTGTTTGTGTGTCTGCACCTCTACATTCTTTAGGCAGCTTGAATGTTCAAAAAAAATAATCTCCACTTATCTTGAAATCTAAAATAGCTTGTTCACCCTTTTCAGCATCAACTGCATAACATTTCCCTTAGTTAAAACAAGAGAATTATGTACTTAACATAACTTGGCATCTGTGCTATCCAGTGTCATTATTCATCACAGATGGGTCTTAGATCCGAGCTGGCAACTTCTCAGACAGATCCAGAGCTGAAGATCCTCCTCTTCCCACAATTCCCCACTACCTTCTAACCCTCAGATCGAGTTTGCTAAATTAGCTGAAACACACAAGCCAAGAACGTCTCACTTAATACAAGCCACTTCAGCCTCAACAGAACTCCAAGAAAGAAGGTAGGAGGAGGGTGGGAATGTGATGAATAATGACACCAGATAGCACAGATGCCATGTTATGGTTAAAGTACATAACTCTTTATCTGATGCTATCCGTGTCATTATTCCTCACAGATGGGTCAGAGTCCCCAGCTACTATGTACCCTGGGTGGCCTCAAGGAAAAATATGCCAGAGCACAGAGGAACCAAAGGAAACCCTTTTCCTAGATACCAAGTCCAATTTGTAGTGTAAAATTAAAGTGTATGGATTAGACCAAGTCGCAGCAGTACAAATTTCATCAAAGGAAAGTCTAGCCAAAAAGGCTGATGACATACCAACAGACCTAGTGGAGTGGGCCTTAACTGGTCTGGATAGTTCTAAACGCTGACTAGCATAAAATGAAGGAAATGCAACCAGCAACCCACCTGGAAATAGTCACTTTGGAAACTGCCTGGCCCTTTCTGTTTTGAGAGAAAGCCACAAAGAGTTGGTCTGACTTTCTAAACTCCTCCGCCCTTTTTAAATAAAAATGCAACTGCCTGTGAACACCTTAAACAATACAAGATGTATTCTCCTTTACTATAGTAATTAGGGAAGAAGACCAGTAGTTGAATCAACTGACTGAAATTAGCTTCAGGGGTCACTTTGGGGAGAAAGGAAGGATTTGTTGTAAGATACCCTGTCCTTATGAAAGATCATTAACAGTGACTTAATGCACACAACCTGAAGTTCCGAGACCCTCTTGGCAGAAGTAATGGCTACTAAAAAGGCAGTCTTCCAGGAAAGGAATCTGATATCACATGAACCAGCTGGTTCAAAAGGTTTTTGCATTAGGGACTGTAGCACCAAAGTCAAATCCCATAGTGTGGATGGATCGTTAATAGGAGGTCTAAGAAGAAAAACCCCTTTCAGAAAGGCTTTGCACAGTCTGGAAGAAAAGTTAGGCTCATCACTGATATGGAAGTTAAAGATGGCAGCCAACTGGAGCTTAATGGCAGAAAAACTCATCCCATTCTGAAAAAGTGAAGATAAGAAGAGCAAAATATCAGGAACAGGGGCTGAAAAGGGATCTAGATTCCGTTGTCTGGCCCAAATGGAAAACCTTTTCCATTTACTGGTGTACACCTTCTTTGTAGATGTTTTTTGAAAAGCCAAAATAATGCTCCTCACTGGGGAAGAAAGCCTGGACTGCGAAAGGATTACCGGAACTGGAGAAACCATGCAGTTAGACAAAGGGGCCAGAGATTAGAAAGTGGAAGCCCCCAGGGATGGGAAATGAGATCCGGAATGAGATCCAGCATCCAAGGTGGATACTTCAGATGACACCTTAGGAAGGAGAACCACGCCTGATGAGGCCAGAAAGGGGCAATGAGGATGAGAGGGGTCTTCAGGTTATGAGCTTTCTGCAAGACTTTGGGTGTTAGGGAAATAGGAGGGTAAACATAGAGGAGACCCAGAGGGCAATCATGAACAAGAGCGTTGTTGTGTGACTTCCCTAATGGGGGGATCAGGGCAAAGTAATTGCTGCATTTGTGGTTGACTGGGGAAGTAAAAAGGTCATAGCATGGTTGATCACAATGGTCAAAGATTTGCCTTGTCACTGACGGATTCAGGGACACTCAGGAGGACCCAAGATGGACTTACTGAATTTGTCGGCCAGCATGTGGGAACTCCCAGGAATATGAGTTGCAAGAAGAAAGCACCTGGAAGACATCGCCCATTCCCATACTCTCATGGCCACTCTGCAGAGAGGCTAAGACCATGTTCCCCTTCGCTTGTCGATATACCAGACAACAGCCATGTTCTCCGGCTGAACTGCTAAGGTCCCCAGAGGAAGGCATTCCTGAAAGGCTTCCAACATTAGGACTGCTCACATCTCCGGGATGTTTATGTTCAATTTGGTCTCTATGGGGACTATGTGCCTTGAATCATCCTGTCCTGAAAATGCCCTCCCCAACGCAACAGGGAGGCATCAGTAGTCACTGTGGCCATGGGCAGGGGGAGACAAAATAGCCTGCTTAGAAATAGGTCCTCAGACTGAAGCCACCAAGCAAGATTATTCCTGCACACCTGAGTTAACTTAATTGTCAGACATGGGCTGAGACAAAATGGACCACTGGGCTACCAGGGTCCATTGGAGAACTCGCATAGGATACCTGGTGAGAGGCACCAGTTGTATGGCAGCCACCATAGAGCCTAGCTTTCTGATAATCAAATGAACTAGCGGGTGTGCTAGATCCAACAAAAGAGACTTGATCTTGAATCAGTTGGACCTTGCGGGAAGCAGTGCTCATCTCTATTTTCTCCACTTCAACCTGGACCACATCTGGAACAACTCAGCACCAAATGAAATCTAAAGGTTAGAGGGTAATGAGGGATTGTGGGAAGAGAAGTTGCTGACTCGGATCCAAGACCCATCTGTGAGGAATAATGACAGAGATACCATCAGATCAAGTAGTTTAACTACAGGCCAACACATCTGCATTTGTGGATTATCAACATTTGTCTATTACTCATCTTATCTGCACTGTGATTCAAAAGCAGTGTCAAAAAACAAATTACAGCTAAATTCTCAGTAGACAGTGCAGTTCATTTCACAACAAATCTGTTAAGAAAGAGAACCTCCTATACTCTGTCTTCTTAAAAGTTTTTTTCAGTTTTAGTACTTGAGCAACCTGATAATCTGATGGTGCTGCATCTCACACACACAGTGCATTTATCAATGTTCATTAAAAGTTCCTGTTCTGTCACAGAAGAGCCTCAGGCAATCCAAAGAAGCCAGTATGTGTTCATGCTGGGTTAAAGGACTGTCTGTAGCTTTGCATCTAGGGAAGTACAGCAGTTACACAGCAAAAGACTGCCATTCGTATCACAATCCAGACAGATTTGGCATATGACCAGTATTTTATGCAGGCTCCGAGTTCACCAGGTTCTACTGAATCTGAAGTAGCACAGATGGTCAGAAACAGAAGTCCCGTTATCACCTTTTTTCATGTTTACTGCATTCCAAATTTTAATGGCAGCAAGTGCATTTGTCAACACATACCTGCTCTGACAGGGGCTAATCAAGTGTTGAAAACACAGATGTCTGTTGATCAATTTCTGCTGCCAAGACAAAGAAAGGCACAGGGAAAGCCAGCAAATGAACACAGTATGTACAAAAGGGAGTAAGATTACTCTTTTAGAAACCAGCACTGAGACTATCACAGCTTGTTTGAAAAGCAAATCTTCCTCCATTTGCAGTTCAGCAGGGAGATTATGTCAGTGCTGGTACAAGGTGGCTGGCACTCTTCAGAAAATATGCCAAGAATGTAGGCAGGTCTATAGTGCAAAACATTCCATGCCAGCAACAGTGATGCAGCAAATGATTATTAGCAGAAGTAAATTTACTTAGTTAACAGCGATGCCCTCATTATACATAACCAGGCAGGAACTGCCTCCCTAATATTTTCCACTCCGTTTAGCTGGATTTGTCAAAGGCATGCTACACAGCAGAAGGTGCTTGCACTAAAGTAAATGTCTTGAATCATTCATGATGGAGGACATTTAGGAAGCTTGCAGTTCTCTTTTAAAACAGACTCCTTTTTCTTTTTATCCTTATATTCCGTTTAACACATGTAAAAGCAAATAAAGTATATACAAGTTCATCAATATCATGTGGTAAAATAACCTGCAGTGTATAAAAGGAAAAGAGAAAAACTCAATGATAGAGTTGTAATGCAAATTATATGACAAAAGCAAACACTCATGAAAACTAATAATTTTCCACCTAATTTATTAAATCCGAAGAAACTTGAAGTAAAGCCTCAGGTGCAAACAGATCCAATTAATCAGAATCTTTAAGAGTAGTGGTCCCCTTCTGTGCAGGTGGATGGTTGTGGCTTGGTGGTATACCTAGTAGTAGTCTGCAGCTGGATGTATGCTTATTTATTTATTTCTTTATTTTTATTTATCCTTAATTGACTGGGTTAGTCCAACTAGGCTAGCAGACGGTTTTCAGGGGAGGCCCAAAGTGATATTTATACTACTAGGGCAAATTTGGCCGGGTTGTTGGCAGTGTCAGTAATCCATCTATCTGGTGTGAAACATAACTCAATGCCTTCCACACCAAAGGAGCGTGTGCTACTTGTTGCATCACTAACACTGCTACATTTTAGAAGGGTGGTTCTCACTCAATCACTGTATTATAACCCCAGAGATAGGATATTTAAAGGAGAGGAGTGCACTATTCCTCCATATTGGGCAGTCTTAAGACTTTTTTCTAAGTAGAGGTGAAGTGTTTTCTACATCTAATAAATACCATTTCAAAAGATGTGTGTTGGCCCATTCAGCATCAGCCTTGGTCAGTTTTAAAGATATCTGTGATGAAATACAATAATTAAGGCTTTTAACCTCCCTTTACCAAGGTAAATACTACAATACAATTGTTCACCTTTGAATGTAAACAATACTAAGTGGAGGAATGAAAACGTCAGTTTCATGTAGTAAGGTATAGTAAGTTACCACTATATTTAAAGCACTACTGATATAAATTATTAGATGTTCACGTTACTTAAAATAAATGAAAATAAATGTCAGCACCCTGGCTCACTTTTCTCAAGATCAATGCATGGCTTGGAAAAGTATAGTTAAACAAAATAATAAAAATATGTATGTTGCACTTAAAAGTTGGGCCAAATTTAAAGACAAATTATTTACTATGGCAGACCAAAGGTGTGGACAATAAACTGACTGGTAGGACAAAACCAGAGGTTGACAGGTAGGAAGCTATCTGAAGAAAGGTCAATGCCTTATATATTGTCCTAGGTTTGGAAGAGAAATATAAACCTGTTTAATGATGATGTCAAAAGGAAGACAGACTTCAACAAGATCTAAGAGACCTAGAAAAGTGTGCTAATAAGTGACAGAAAGTAATGCAATATATGTCATGCAAGACTATGCACAAGGGTACAGGAAAAAAATAAATGCTTAAAATGTTTGCAACAGAACAGGAAAATGATAGGGGTAAACATATCCCCAAAGATGAATTATCCAATACAATGTGAAAAGGCTGTGGCAAAGTCTAACTGAAAGCTGGATCACAGACAGGAGAGTGAAATTCAGACACAACAAAGTCATTATGTGTTGTACAGGGCACCGATATGGCAAACCTACTGCTTTGTCAGTGAATAGTTAACTGATGGTCAGAACTTTGCCACTGGAAGGTCACCAACATCCTGTTATGTCTATCAGACTTAGAGAAGACCAAGAAGGCAAGGTGTGTTTTTATCACTTTCTCTTCTCCAATTTTATGCGATCTCAGTTACCCTCTATGTATACTTAAGTTTGGGGGTGAGAGGTCTTGTCCCATTGGCAGGGGTGAAAGGGAGATAGCAGCCCTGAAAAAAAATGTTTAGCAATGTCTTTTTTTTTGTAACAATAAACATCTTTATTAAATTATCATGTATAACACAGGCAATCTTACATGTATATAAATGAAAATAAACCATACCAACCCAATCTCAGTTGCAAACATTGTACATTACAAACAGTGTTGACACAAGCTGTAGCTGCAAACACTATACATTACTTATATTAAGTCATTGTCAGTCAACCATTACATAGCTCATTCAGTTCCAGCCTGCTTTTAAACCTCATTCCTCCCCTCAGTGTATTGAGCCCACACTTCCCATTTTTTCCTATGTAATTTGTTCCTACCCTTTTCTAAAGATCACAATTCCAGTTGTTTTATCTCTGTTACTACCCTCGTTACATTTAGTAACATTGGTTTAGACTCTGATTTCCATTTTCTAGTAATTGCTTTTTTGGTAGCCATCATAATTGGACTCAACAAGGCCTTACTATGTCTAGGCAATTCTGATTCTGTACCACAGCTCAAAAAAATAATAATTTCGTTAGTTACACCAATTTGCTCATCCAGCATCTCTGACAGAGCAGTCTGCAAGGAATCTTTAAAGTCTGCCAACTCATTATACTCCCAGAAAATATGTTCTGGGTTACCTCTTTCTTCCCCATCATATCTCCAACATTTGCTATGTCTACCCAAGGAAAAATTATTTGGAGTCTACTTGGCGTATAAAAATACCCATGTAAACACTTCCAAGCAAAGATCCTACATCTTCTAAACTCGGCTGCATATTTGGCAGACATACATATATCCCCCATTGTTTCTTTGTATATTTTGCATCTAATCTCTTCCCAATAATTTCTAACCTCCTCTAGCTGATTCTTATAGTTATCATGCAATATTTTATATGCTCTACTGATTAATCCTTTCTTAACTTCAACTTCTGTTCTAGATTCTTCTAAAAACTCTACCAGTGCTGGTCTTTCATTTAGGACCCCCTATTTCTTTCTCTTTGCCTATATTCTGATATCAATCCTTGACAGGGAAGGTAATCTATAACCTGCAGTGCAAATATATTCTTGGGATCTTCCCATGCTATTACCTTTACCTCTACAGTTATTTGCTCTCAATACCTTGGTTCATTTGCCAGTTTCCTCCAATAAATTCCAGCCCCCTCTTGGCTATTGTCTGTATCCCTAATTGCAGTCATCCCTATTAGCAGAATCTCTGTTCTCCATTACCGTGTTGGCTTAGTATACTTTCTGCTACTTTATAAATATAATAGTCTGTATTATTATTGTTATTCTCCTTAAAGGTCTACATAAAAAATCCCAGTCTCTCCTTGTTTCTTCAGGTCCCCCCCGTTACATCATCTCTTTCCACTTTGAATTGCAGGTTTCTGCGTGTGCTATGTATAGGAGTCTTAACTGTGTTGCTCTGAAATACCCCTTCAAATAGAGTAATCCCAATCTGCCCTATTCTGTGGGAAGAATAAGCTTATCCCACTTGACTTTTGCCGTCTTCCCCTCCTAACAAAGTCCAAAAAAAAGTCCAACATTTCCAGATTTTCTTGCTCTGTCATGATTCACAAATATAATTCTTGCTTTTTAATCCCACATTTGTCAATTTCCAAGTTACTGATTTCATTCTCCAAATATTAATGACATGAAGTAGGGCATATGTGTAAAGACTGCATAGAATTTGTAATAATGTTGGAGATTTATCTAAGGCTATTTTCTACCTCCCAAATGTTCCTAAAGAGAGGCTATTCGTTGTTCACTATTTGTGATGCTTTGGATAAAATCTACAAAAGTTATGAATTTGAAGGTAATAAATCTAATCACATGAGATATATACAAGGTAGTAAAAATGTACAACTACAAAATAATCTTTATGTGGTTACGACTTACAATATTCCTAGTGAACAGATACAAGAACAGGTTAAATATTATTGGAAATTTCTGTTAAGAAGAAAAGTTAAAAAAGGTGTTGAACTATCATCCTGTTTTTTCTTATAAAAAGGAGCTAGTTTAGTGAATAAATTGATAAAATCTTATTTTATTGCCCCTGAAGAAAATTTAATAGTAAATCTACGACCTATGGGAACTTTTCCTTGTGGGAAATGCAATGTTTGTGAGCTGGTGATTCAAACTTTTGATAAAATTGGAAGTAAGAATTTTAATGTCTTAGGGAATTTTTCATGTACTACTGAAGGAATTGTATATGCCTTACGTTGTCCTTGTAATTTAGTGTATATAGGTGAAAGTAAAAGAATGTTTAAGTGCCGAGTGCAGGAACATGTTAGAGATATTAAAAAATGTAAAACAGAAAGTTCCATTGCTGTCCATTTTAAAGAATGTCACAATAGTGACTATAAGTTACTACAGGCTACTATTTTAGAAAAAATGTAAACTTGGGAGATATTAAATTAAAAGATAAATTGTTATTTCAAGAATCTTTATTTATTCTAAATGTAATACCTTGGTTCCACATGGTCTTAATTGTGAAATTAATTGGAATCATTTGACTTGATTAATTGATTTTTAATTGATTTATTAACTGATTCTAGTGGGTATTTAAGGGGAATGCTTTAGTACTTGTGTGTATACTTCTTGAAGACTGTTTAAGTCGAGGCGCTAAAGTTGAAGAATAAACTAGGATCTTGTTTGCAGTTTGCTTGTGTCATTTTGGCTATCTTTTTTGCCTTCTTTTTGTGGTTTTGCATACGTGTAAAGTTCCCTGCAAGTTTAACAAACTCCAAGAAAGTCCAATATTTCCAGATTTCCTTGTTCTATTCCTGTCCATCTCCATCTCCCAGACCCTATCTCTGCTTGATTTCCAATGAACTCTAGATTCTTCTAGTCAACTCTCATGCTTTTTTCCCTCTCGCAAACATTTTTCATTGCAACACGGGAAAAGGTTTTACTGGCGCACACTGTATGTGGTGCTTATTAGACCACGAAGCAGAATGTCCTTGTTTCACAGCTCACTTTTTGTTGGACAAACTTTTGTATTTCTTCTTTACCATGTACTTAATCAAAAAATTATTTTGTTCCTTCATGGAAAAATAGTTTGAAGATAGCTGGGTACAGCAGTTTGAATCTCATGCCTGCTTCTTGACATTTCCTGAATAATGGAATAAATTTACTCCTCTTTTGCCTGGTGTAAAATGAGTAGTCATTCTCCACAAACACTCTGCTGTCTCCCACTTTTGGTACTTTGCCCTTCTGCCAGTTTTGTCAGACTCAACTCTTCTGCTGGTAGTATTGCATCTTTACTATTAAAGGCCTAGGTTGTTTTCTAATAACCAGGTTTGGAGCATACATGTAATGTGCCCTTTCAATGAACAATTCCTTTTGTGGAAATACCAGTCCAGTCGCTTATTTGTGCTTTCATAAAATTAATACAGTCTGTTCCTTACAGCTTCTCGGGTAGAGCAGAAAATCTCAGGTTTTCCCATGGGGCTGTGTCCTCCAATTTTATTATTTAAACATCTCTTTTTGTGAAGTCTTATATTCAAAGCCAGCCTTTGCTTCATTTTGACCTCTAGGATTTGCAGTTTTACCATGTTATCTGAGTATCTGTTTAAAGCTTCTTCCATTTTCCAGCCTTTTATTGTTCGGGTTGATATACTCCATCAGGATTTAATTTATTTTAGTCGGGTTTGTGTGCAGTTGCCTTATACTGTCCTCTAGGTTACTGGAAGTCATGTCTGGAGCTTGCACCGCTTTTTGCTTAACAGGTGCAGTACTTTTCCCAGTCTTGTTTTTTTGTAGCTGATTTTCCTTCAGGTTCTTTGTATTCTTTTTTTCCTGGCATCCAGGCAGTGCACTTACTTGCCAATTACTGAAATTTACCCAGAAATCTAGATCCACAGCTTTCTCTGCTAAGTTTCTTTTTTGACACTGGGAGAGCTAGAATTAACTCATATCAGAGTGACACCTATTGATGCCTCTAGGTGTCAAATATTGCTTGTTCTTATTTGCATTAATAATTCCAAAACCATGCTATGTACATGGTTTTAAAATATTTCATCTTAAAGCATACATAATGGCAAACTCAACTGCATTAATATTTTATGATATTAATTTATACAGATATACTTTTCACTTTTTTCTAAACACCTTAACAACCACATCACAAAGACAGAGATGAATGAAATGCTCCTGCCAGTATGTGTGTAACTTAAGTGGTTGCCGAGATATTGTACATTGTTTACAAAATAATACGAATGTAATAGTTACTGTGTTTATTGTTACTTACAAAATTCAGTTTAAGACCTAGAACCTAAAGAATACTGCCACTATAAAAAATAGTTTGTGTTGTAGGGTTTGCCATTTATACTTCTTTCATAACCCCTAGGTTCCAGAGATATAAATATTTGTTTGAAATGTGGGGATGTACTTTGTCAATTTTCATTTTATCCTCAACTGATGGGACAGAGTCCCAAGCTATCAATAATGCCGGACAGACTCTAAGGAAGGATCCGCGGTGGTGGTGCTTTGATAGTGTTGTCGCCTCACAGTAAGGTGCTGTCCGGTTCGATTCTCAGCTAGAGCGTCTTCTGCGTGGAGACATGCGTGAATGGGTGTACCTTCGTTGAAGGTTGTGCGTCAGGGCTGGTAACTCGGCACGTAAAAATCAACTACCAATCATTAGCGGACCGGAGTTCCGCTGTGGCGACCCCTAACTGGGAAAAGCCGAAAAACACAACAAGACTCTAAGGAAGGATATTCCCGAGCGCAGTTGAACCAAATGATGCTCTATCCCTGGAGACCAGATCCAATTTGTAATGAGTAATAAAAGTACGGGGAATAGTCCAAGTTGCTGTTGCACATGTCACCTATGGTCGCATTGGATAGAAAACCTGAAGAGGTTGACATGGACCTAGCTGAATGAGCTTGCATCGGCTGTGCTAAGGTAATACGCAATTTGCTACAGATAAATGTCATACAATCAGTTAGGCATCTGGCTAAAGTTACTTTTGTGACTGATTTACCCAATTTCAATTATGCAAAGGCAATGAACAACTAATCTGTTTTTCTGATGTCTTTTGTTCTATGCAGGTAAAAACATAATTGCCTGTGAACATCCAATAAATGTAACATGAATTTGCCCTTGTTTACAAAATTAGGGAAGAATACTGCAAATTAATGGCTTGATTGATACTAAATCCTGACACCACCTTGGGAAGGAAGGAGGCATTAGTTTGTAATGTCACTCTATGCTTGTGAAAGATCAAGTACAGAGGTTTTGAAGACAAGGCTTGAATCTCTGAAATTCATCTAGCAGAGGTAATGTCTACTAAAAATCAGTTTTCTAAGGAAGACACTTAAGGTCACATTTAGCTTCTGGTTCAAAGGGGGAATGTATTACAGCCTAAAGTACCAGATTGAGATCCCATGAGGCAGAAGGGTCCTTAAACGGCAGTCTCGAGAATAGAGTGCTCTCAAGAAAACACTGCACAGTCTCTGACACAGGTCACTCAAGAACCTTTGAATCCAATGTGAAAATGTTATATTGTTGCTTACTGAGCTTTAATGATTGAAGAACTAACCACTTCTTTAAAAAGTAAAGCTAAATACATGAGTATGTTATGTATCGGAAGTGAAAATGGCTCAATATTTTGTTGTGCTCAGTAACTGAATCTTTTCCATTTACTTGTACAAAGTTTCGTGTCGAAGGCTTATGGGAAGATGAAAGAATATGTTGGATGGGGAAGACAGTATTGGTTGTCTGGCTATGGAGAAACCAGGTCATCAGCCTGAGATCTGAAATGTCAGCATGGATCCTGCCTGTCAAGTGAGACAGGAGGTCTGGAATCGGATTCAGAATCCAAAGTTGGTGAAGTAAGTGAGGCCAAAGGAAGGGAAACCAAATCTGTTGAGGCCAGTATGCTGCAATGAGGATGACTTTGCTCTTCAACCTGAAAGCTTTCTGTAGAAATTTTGGAATTAATGGGATTGGTGGGTAAGCATATAGTAGACTGGAGGGCCAACCATGAAGCAGAGCATCCCTAGGTGATTCCCCCTTTGGGGAGATTAGAGCAAAGCAGCTGCTGCATTTGTTGTTTAGGGGTGAAGCAAAAAGATAACAAGGCAGACCCCATCGATGAAAAATCATTTCCGCCACATTCTTGTAGAGACCACTCGTGAGGTAGAAGAATGGACCTGCTCAGTTTGCCTGCTATCGCACTGAACTTCCTTGGAATATGCATTGCTATGAGAAAGCGGTTGGATGAGACTACCCATTGCCACACACTGAGTGCTTCTCGACACAGGGGGTGTGATCTGGTCCCTCCTTGTTTGTTGATGTACCAAACTACTGACACATTGTTCATTTGAACTGCAATTGTCCCAAATGGAGAGCATTCTTGAAGGCCTGCAATGCTAAAAGCACTGATCTCCAGGACACTAATATGCAAGTTAGCCTCTTCGGGGGGCCAAGTGCCTTGGAATATTTTAGCCCAGAAAATGCCACCCCCACCCCAACTGGGAAGAGTCTGTGGTCACTATGGCCTTGGACTGAGGCGGATGAACAGACGGCCTTGTAGAACCTGATCTGATTGAATCCACCACCTGAGATCTCTTTTTCATGTCTACTGATCCATGCCAACCCAAATACGGATCCCTCAAAGTATTGACCACTGAGTTGCTAACATCCATTTGAGAATCCTCATATAAAATCTGGCTAAAGGTACTAGGGTTATCACTGCTGACATTGATCATAGAGCTTAAAGGACCAAGTGGGCTGAAATCCTGGTACTGCAGGTTATTTTTCTGACCTGTGATCTTACTGTTTTGTACTCGAGGGAGGTAGTAAAGCTATCATTGCTATTGTGTTGTAAACTGCTTCCATGAATTTCAAATTCTGAGTTGGTTCCAGTTGAGACTTGTTGTAGTTTATGGTTATTTCCAGATGAAAACAAGCATGGGGAACCTGATTTCTTGTCCTTATCAATTGATGCCTGGTCAGGGTGGTAATCAGCTAGTTGTCTAGATATGAAAACACTCGGAATAACTGCAGTCTCAAGTGAGCTGCTACTACTGCTATGCATTTGGTAAATACCCTTGGGTCTGTAGTGAGACCAAAGGACAAAACTCTGAACTGGTAGTGACTGGTTCCCACCCCGAAGCACAAGTACCTTCTGGATCATCTGTTCATCCTTATGTGATAGTATTCATACTGAAGGTCTATCAAGCACATCCAGTCATCCTTGCCCAGAAGAGAGAGAATGGACTGATCCATGACCATCCGAAACTTGGTACACCAAACTGACTTTCAAGTTGCTGAGATCCAACATTGGTCTCAAGTCCCTTGCTTTCTTTGGCACTAAAAAGAACTTTGAGTAAGTTCCAGATTCTTTCTGGTCTGGTGGGACCTCTTGGATGATTCTTTCTAGCAGCTTTTGTATTTGAATTGCTGCTTCTCCCCTCTGACTAGGTGGAACATTGGGGATTTTTCTTAAGATTGGAGGTGGAAGGGAAAAAGGTATTATATAGCCTCTGGAAAAAATCCTCTGCACCCAAGCATCTTTTATGTCTTGCTAGGATCTCTGGTGTAGGGATAATCAACTCCTGATTGAGGTGGGCAATCAGGCCTTCTTTCAGGAGCTCTGGTAGGGTCTGTCCAAGAAAGAATATCTGGATCCTTAGTTTTTCAGGCCTACTCTGCCGCGAAGGTGGTGTCAACCATTGGAGTTCTTCCCTCTTCCCTGGGGCAGTTCGTCCATGTGTGTCCTGGAAAGGACCTTGGGATTTCCTGAAAAACATCTTTCAACTACCTCGCTGATTCCTTGAAAATGATCTTTGAGGGATCAAAGAACATGTACCCACTGCAGACAGGGTCTTTCCATCCTTTTTAGACCTGGATAAAGTTTTGTTCACTGTGAAGCCGAACAAGGAAGTGCCGTCAAAGGGAGCATGGGCGAATGACAACTTGAAGGGCGCCACAAAAATCACATAAGTGCATCCAGGTATGTTTCCTGAAGGAAATGCCTGAACCCGCTGCCCTATAGGCTCCTTCAGCTACATGCAAAATAAGCCTCATGCATGAATTTGAAATAGATTGCAGGGCAGTCAACTGAGAAGTTATGGATGCTTGGACCTCTGCAGAAATGGATCCTAAGAGGGTATTTGAAAGTTCCTTGATCAAATCCCTCTATAATCAAGTAAAATGTGCCATATAATTCAGTGACCTTAATGAGAAGATAGCTGAATCATAGACATGCTTCCCAAACTTGTCCATTGCCCTAGACTCCCTGTTAGGAAGATGAACAGTGGAGCTCTGTTCTGCAATTTCCTTTTTGGAGGCTGATGCCATGACCATAACATCAATGGGCACCTATTTAGTTCAAAACTCTTTCTCCAAAGGTGGTGCCAGAATCTGGTCCAGTCTTCTGGGTATGGGTGCAGCTATGTCAGATTCCTTCCATGCCCACCAAGAGACCAACTCAATGAGCTCACCGGCAGGTGGACTAACCCAGGAGGTAGATGGGCCAGTACTGAAAGCCTCCAGGAATACTGACTCCTCAGATGAAGGGTTGCTGGGGATCCAACCACCTCTCTGTTTTAGGATCTCAAGGATGTCTCCAAATAAGACATCTTTTGGAGGTGATCATGGGGACCCTTCACCTTAATCAAAGTCCGTATCTTCCATAACCGACTCTTATGGACAGTCCAAGAATTTTCTCTTACACTTCTTCCTAGGGACCTTCTTGGTGGGGTGTTCCAAGGAGATATCGGAAGAAATTGTAATACCCTGCTGGGAAGCCTGGAGGTCTCAGACTGGCTGTCCCTCTGGTAAAGGATGATGAGGCTTTAAGCATAGAGGCATCAGGGTAGAAGGTTGAGGATCCGAAGGGATTACATCCATCTGCCCTGACAGAGAATATACTCTTCCCCACCTCAAAGGCAGATTGCACCCGAGAGAGGGAAGACCCTGGCGCTGAGAAGGCAAGTTTCTGGACCATTGTTCTCCCCTGCTCTGAAGGCAACCTCCCTGAAGTAGTAGTTTATTTATTGACATTTAGTCCAGCTGGGCTTTTGGCCCATTTTCAGTGGAGACCAGAGGAAAAAAGCAACAAGAAATACAGTAACAAAACAGATTCAGCTGCTGTGTTATGCATTGTTGGTTAAAAAAAAAAAAAAAAAAAAAAAAAAACATTTTAGTAACGAAACATTCAAGACATTGAGTTATACAGACATTATAATATTCAATGCATACATTGTAGCACACAATTATCTTATTTAATGGGGCTTAAGATAAAGGGGAGGAGATTAAAAAAATAACATGATAGAGTTATGTGCGTATTTACAGATAGTAAGGTTTGAGCCATTTTTAAGGTACCTAAAGTATAGAGGGGTATTAGCAGTAGAGGAATTTCTGATGTTCAGACATATATATATGTGAATACGGAAAAAAAGGTAGCTACACTATAAGGTATACTTAGATGTAATAGAGTGGAGGTTAGCAGTACGTATAGTAGAGATGTAATAAGCAATAATGATATGAGGTTCAAGGTAATTGAAGTGGGAGAGCTAAGATAAAAGAGGGAGGGGTTAAGTTGGGGTTGTACAGGAACAAATTTTGGAGCTAAGTAGATGGAGTTTGAGTTTTTCTTTAAAGTGGGATGGGTGAATAGTAGAGCAAATGTCTGTAGCAAGTCTGTTCCAAGCTTGGGCTATAGATCATTTATGTAAGAGTTTGCCAACAGTTTTCTTTGTTTGGAAAGACTGAAGTAGTTGTAGGTTGGTGGTACAGAGGGTATGAGCAGGTTTATAGGAAGAGATGAAAGTTGAGAGAGCAGGACAGGATGTAGGCTTGTAGTGAATAGAGTGAACCATTTGAAGTTGTGAAAACAACAGTAAGTGAGGGAATTCAAGCCAGTTAAGGGATGCAAGGGTGAATCTTGCAATCTTATGGTAGGTTTGCTGGAGTTTGTGTAAAGTTGTGGTTTGAATGTTAGTAAACAATGGGGCAGCATAGAGAAGTAGTGGGAGAAGAAAAGCTTGGGCTAGGGTGAGTCTAGCATTTGGAGTCAGAAATTTTTTTATTTCGATAGAGTAAGCCTAATTTCTGCCCTTGCCGAGCTATCCAATGCTGAAGCCCCAAGAGGCAGAGATGGGTCCAACAACTTCAGAGTCGACTTCAACACCTCAGATCTGACAGGGAAGCTTTGGCTCCAAGAGTCACCCGGATCCAAAGAAATCTGAACCACAGCACTCAGAGTACGCTTCGGATCCGAAGATAAAGTTATCTGTGGATCCAAGCCAGATGGACCTGGAAGGCTCAGATCCAGGGTGTCTGAAATCACCAGAGATTGGAGGAGGAGGTTGCAGTGGGGGTGTAGTTGAAGGATGGGTGTCCTGACCCGAGGAGGTAGGAGCCAGTAAGACACCCATCTGAATCTGCGCCAACATGAATTCTGTATCATTCTTTCTGTATCTTCTTCTGTCAGACTTCTGAATGAACTATTCGAGGGAAGAGACCTCGACAGGTGCCATTTCACAAAGGCTGAAGGCACCCTGGAAGGCATAGGGTCAACTGAAGATGAATACCTGGGTCCTGGGGAGAACTACAGGACTCAAGGCAGTGTGATCTGATTGTTTTCCGGTGGATAGTTAGCCTGTGGCTTTTTTCTTCCTCAGATCCAAGGGTGAAGAACTTCTGGGCCTTCAAATCCAATTTAGGTCTTTTCTTAGAAGGCTTTGAAGCTGAAGTGGATGAAGTAGAAGGTTTCGGAGAAGAGGGCTTCATTTCTTTAGCTTAAAATTTGGGGAATTGAGCCCCAGATATTGCTTCTCCAAAGGAAGACGGTAATAAGCCATTTAATATTAGCTTATTCTTCCTTTCAACTAGAGCTCTAGGATTATAATTATGACAGACTGAGCAATCTTCTTGTATATGCTGTGGTCCTAGGCAGTAAAGACAGTGTGTGGGCATCTGACAGCAATAGCTTGTGCCCACACTTGACATACTTCTTAAATACGGATGGGCCTTTTTTGCCATTATACAACAACGATAACTGTAAGATTAAGTAAGACAGTTTATTTTTGGTATATAGGTTCATGGGATGTTACTAGGCTATTGACCAGTGGGTCTTTAAAAGCCTAGCTGTTAAATCCCGAAATAATACTAGATGAGATATATCGCCTATGCCCAAGGTTTTTCTAGCATGGACTACCCACGTCCAGAAGGGAAGCCAGGGCAATCCCCAGCAGAAATTTACAGTTTCCTATCCAGTCATCCAGGTTGTGCTTAAACAGGGTCATGTAGGTGCTCTGTTTGACATGGAATGGAAGCCTGTTCCAGAGGAGTGACAAACTCTGAGAGATGCAGGATCTGTTTATGTTGCAAGCTAAACTGAGGTTCATAGAACGGGTGATCAGTCCCACTTGACTTACGGATGTGCAGCATTTGCATTAGATTTGGGTCAGAGACAGCCCTGCAAACTAGACATAAGTTGCCTCTAAGTAGTCTATACACTACTGAGTACAGTGACAGTAACTTCAGTCTGTCCGTATAAACATGTGCTGTAGACCCTGAATTTTCTCAGTTAGAAATCTCTGAGGTCTCTCAAGTTGCTGCAGGTATCTGGTACAGTACATACCAAAGGAAGGATTATATTCAATAATAGGCTGATGAGGGATGAGTACAGGGGAGTTATAACCCCTTTTGCTATTGAGGCAATGCCATTACTAATGGAGTAGCTAGCTCTTGTTTTAGAACATTAAGAATGCAGCCTGGAATGCCATCTGGTCCCATGAAGGCTGTGTGTTCTTAGTCTTGGAGAGAGCATTCATGACTTGCTCTTTGGAGATGCAGGGAGGAGGAGATGAAGACATGGCTTGGAGTATGCTTGAGGGGGGTAGCGAGGGTAAAATGCTTGCCAAACCTGTCTGCTACCAGGTTTGCAATTTCCTCAGCGTCAGTGTCTCTGTGATGCCATCCACAATTAGTTCAGTAGACATATACGAGTCCTACCTTTTAGGATGCGGACGTTGCTAAAGAAGGCCTTATGGTTATCTTTGGCTATGGTTGCTAAATTTTTCTCATTGTTGCTCTTTGAAGATTTTATGAGTGGTCTTGTTTGTTTAGGCTGAGGAAGGTGCTCTTTCAGTTCTAGAATCTCAGTTTTGTAATTTTAGATAGCTGCTTCTTTCACATTGTATAATTTATTAATGCTAGACGCCCACCAGGATGGGTTGTTTTTCTTGAGGATCTTGCTTAAATCCTATCCAGCACGGTTGTGTCTATACATTTGTGTAGATGTTTATACAGGGCATCAGTGCTTAGCCTAATGTTGCCATCAATGCCATCTGTGGAAACTGGAACTTGGAAGTTGATGATACCTTCACTCTGGAGGGTATACTTAGCTTTGGTGAAGTTTTTTGGCCTGTCTTCTCCTTAGGGGAGTTCTGGTGCTATGGCTACTTCAAAAATGGCTGCTTGACAGGATCAAAGGATCACAGGACGTTACTAGGCTATTGGCCCAGAGGGTCTTACTAGCCTAGCCAAGAATTTAGCCCATGCTCCATCATGTCAGCACTCTATGCCACTGTCCAGCAGGGACATAGGTGGAATCCCAGCAGTGTATTTTCAGTTCGCCATCCAGATATCCAGGCTGCACTTAAAAAGGGTTAATGAGGTACTCTGCTTGACATGGAGAGGGAGTTTATTCCACAAAAGGGGGAGCCTCTGGGACAAAAATCTGTCCTATCAACAAGTCCTAATGATGTCACAGACCAGGTTGAGGTCGCATTTTCTGTCATTAATTTAGAGGCTATGTTTCAGACAATCATATATTTGAGTGAGACCCTCTTGGAGGATGTCCACATCACTAGGGGAATTGATGACAGCACCAAGCTTGCATTCATCAGCAAATCTGGTCAGCCATAGCCCACTTATTTTGGCCTGCACCTCAGAAAAGTATATCCCAAACAGCAGAGGTCCCAAGATCGATCCCTGGGGTACACCACACGTTACAGGTCTACTGCTTGAGGTGGCTTCCCTTGTTTTGACTAGGTGGGTTCTATCAGTGAGCCAGTTTGCTACCCATCTGGTAAATCCATGAATTGATTCTTAGTTAAGAGAGTTTATCTATTATACCCGAGTGGGGATAGTACTGAAGGCTCTGGCCAGGTCAATGTAGGTGGTGAGCACTATGTTCCCTTCATCCATGGCTTTGGTGACAGTCTCAAAGAAGTCAAACAAATTTAACAGGCATGACCTCTCCTTGATGAAACCAAACTGTGTGGGATCGAGTGTTTGGAGGTTGCTAATGTCCTGGTTAATGAGGTCCATGATAATCTGCTCTATGGTCTTGCAGATCAGGCTAGTTAGGCTGATGGGTCTACAATTTCCTGGATTGGTGGACGCTCCACCTTTGTGCAAAGGGATGACAGTGGCTGCCCTCTACTCGGCTGGGACAAAGTTGGTACTCACGCTTTGGTTGAATAGTGTGCCTAATGGTGCTGCAAGTTCCTTCCTGAGTTCATGTAGGATACAGCCTGGGATGTTATTGGGTCCCATGGATGCTGTATTCTTTCCTTTGAGAGGGCAGTGATGACTTGCTCCCTAGAGATAATGGGAGGAGGCAGGTACTGGGGACATCCTGCTTTACTGATGGGGAGACAGAGTGGTGAAGTTTTCATTGAACCTGTCCACCAGCAGGTTGGCTATATCTACAGAGTTTGTGTATGTGGTGTACTTGACCACCAGTTCTGAGGAGATCTGGGTGCTTCCTTTGAGATTGCAAACATATGTGAAGAAGGCCTTATGATTGTCTTTAGTAGATTTGGCCAGTCTGGACTCAAAGTTTTCTTTGGAGGATTTTACTAGTGCTCTTATTTGCTTGTTCAGCCTAAGGAATGACGGCTTCCAATTAGGCACCTGCTCCTTCTTGGTCCTGGACAGCAATTTTTTTTTTTATTATAGAGTTTACTTATTGCAGATGTCCACCAGACAGGTTTACTGTCCTTTGAGGATGATTTTGTCCTGTTAGGTCCTCCTGATTCCATGTAGCTATATAAATGCTCATATAGTACTTTGGTGCAGGTTTGGACATATGTGGCCAGTGCCTTTGCAGGGAGAGGGGGCTGTGAAGCTGTTTATACCTTCACCCAGGAGATTGTAATCAGCTTTGGAGAAGTTTTTTTTGTTTGACACTAGCTGGGGGGGGGGGGGGTGTTCAGAGGGAGATGGTGACTTTGAAAGTGACCGCTTTGCAGTCAGATCTTACCAGGGATGATGACACTGTAAGGATAGTGCAGTGGTTATTCATGTTGGTTAATACAAAGTCCAAGATATTTTCACCTCTTGTGGGTGTGTCAACCAACTGGCCCAAGGCATTTGCATTGACAAAATCAAAGAATCTCTGGGCATTTCTGTTTCGGCATGAGTATTTCTTCCAATTTATGGTTGGATATTTAAAGTTGCCCAGAATCAGGGTAAAGGGTTGAACCTTGATAAATTCAAAGAGGTCCATATAGGTGGAGTAAATTAAACACCTGCCACATATTTCAAACCCAAGACCACTGTATTTATGGTCACATCTAACCAGTGCTGACCCTATACTTGACGCAATGCACGGGTCACTCATATTGGTGAGGACCAGGTCTAGAATACTTGAGCCCCTTGTGGGATGTTGCACTATTTCTCCCAGGGCATTTGAGATGAAGTCCAGGAACTTTTGTGCGAGTGTGTTTGGGCTTGTATAAGTTTACCAATTAATGGAAGGACAGTTGAAGTCACCCATGACTAGGGTGTTAGGTTGTACCTTAATTGTCCCAAGTAGGTCTAAAACTGTGTGGGCATCTTGGTTCATGGAAGGAGACATCCCCAAGGATGATGAGCTGAAGCAGGGTCTTACCCACAGTAATTTGGAATTGGTGTATTTCTACAGAGGTTTCTTGTTTAACCAGTCTAGAGGTGTAATTACCTTTAATGAAGATACATATTCCACCTTCTTTGGTTTTCACAACTTCAATTTGCAGCCTGAAAGTGTGAAATACATTGTAGTCTTGCAAGGTCAGGGTACTTTCTGCGGCCTTCAGCCAGATTTCTGTGACTGTACAGTCATCAACATCTTCCAGGGAGAGGAGTGCTTCCAGAAAGTGTAGTTTCTGATTCAAACTCCTAGCATTTAGCATCATGAATCTTATTTTCTTTGTGTTTGACATGTTCACATTGGGAATTTTGTTGTTATGATCTTGCCTAAAGAAGGCATTATGGGGAGGCAAGTGCCTTAGCCAGCAACCAAAAGCCTAGAGGTGCCAGGTAAAGACCATCTCTGGCAAAGCAGTGTGGTCTATCCACCATGTCGTCTCAGGCTTGAAGGAACTGGATTCCCTTAGAATGACACCAGAAACTCAGCCAATTATTTAAATCAATCATTTTCTATTTATATTGTGGTATCATCCTAGGCGAGGGTAAAATGCTGCTCAAAACTAGGGACATACCCACCTGAGGCACATTCACACAGCTCAATCATGTCTTTCCTCATACAGTTCAAAGAGATATGCTTCAAGTCAGTCACACCAACTATGATGGAGTAATAATGGTACTTGTTGTTGACAGTCTTGAGTACATGTGGGATCTGGTGGAATCAGTGCACCAGACAGGCAGCGGACTACACCCTTCATCTTGTTCTACCTGGTTAGAGGGGCGTCTGTATTTTCCACTACTGAATCAACTATAAGTAACACATTTGGAACAGTTGTGCATTGCCTTAAAGGCTTATTTGGTGATACACAGGTGCTAGCATTTTTGTGTGTATTGGGTGCTCTGAGTGTTGTGCTAGGTGTAGCATGTTTGTGTTTTGGAGGTCTCTGGTGTTTAGGTAGATTTCTGGAGAGCATCTCTGCATATGAAGGTTTATGTGTTGGGTGCATATTACAAACAGGAGTCGTGGTGTGTGAGCTGACAACCTGTTTACTGTTGCTGTTCTGGGCCCGAGGCAGCAGTGATTCCAGATTCTTAGAGTAGGAGCATCTCTTGCAAATTGTACTTGAGTGATTTAAGAGTAAGGTGTTGCCAGTGCACATGAGGCAGCTGCTACACCGCCTCAAAAAAAACTATGTCTACCAGGCTGGCAGGAGAAACAGAGGGAAACTGACATTCCATAATGCAAGGTTTGAACCTGGTGTCTCAGCAGATAAGGAGAAAAAGATGGGGTTATCAGGCAGGGAAGTATTTTAGGGTGACTAACCTATGGGGTGTACAGTAGGAGGTTTACAGGTCTACAGGATCTGATGTTGAAAGGTAAAAAGTAAAATCTCGGCTGGATGGTTCACTGAACAGCTGAGAGCTATTCAAGAACTACTCTGCTAGATATAGCAGCCGCTTCTAATGGAAAATACTTCTACTGGCACTTTTGTGTCTATAACTGCAAGAGTTACCCCCCCCCCCCTCTGCATGGTGGTGCACGATGGTGCACTACGTGCAAGCAAAAGCAAAACAGCCAATACAAAGAAACCAATGAAAAAGCTCAAAATGAGCCCTAAACCAATAGCCTTTAATTAGACAGACCTTCTGCACGCCCCTGTCATGAGGGTACAGGAGGGCTTTTCCAAAAAAAAGATGTCCTGATTTTTAGTGCTCATTCTACAAACAGAACTGAATTCAGCTGGTCTATGGCCAACAGACGTGCGATGGAACAGTAAAAAGCAGGATATATATATTTATACATATATATATATATATATATATATATATATTTTTTTTTTTTTTTAATTAAATAAGCAACATTGTAAAAAGCAGCACAGTTTTTTCTTGAATTAATAGCAGCAACAAAATAAGACAGCAGAAACAGATCTTTTCTTAAATTAAGTAAAAATAGCAGTTGGTGTGAAATACAAAGTGCAACAAATGCAGTAGTAAAAACAGTGCAAAACAGCAGCAAACAGTACAGTTTCATTAAACTGCTGAAGTACAGTCACAGTATACAAGAGAAGTGTAAAGAAAAACTACTTACAGCCCTTTTCTGGTTTCCCAGCTCAGAAAGACCATGTAAACGCATACAGCCACTAGATGAATAATCCTAGTCCTCCTAATGTTAAAGCACAGTAAGAGTGTCTGGAGTGAAGTGCTACCACAATATGGATACTGCACTGTACCTTAAACAGCTCATAAAAGTGTGATTATTCAATATAAGTACTTTATTTTGTATAAATGAGCCAAGAGCCACTCAACTGTACAGAATTTATAAAGGCACTAAAATCAAGTTAAGCTAATTAATAAGCTCTCCAATCAACAAAACTACATGCAGAAATCGCAAGTGTTTCCTCAATCTAGACCGAACAGGCTACCTCCCAGTGCACTAGAAGGCATATCTATATTTAAAGCAAAGAAAGGTAATATTTTACCAACAATGGTAGAAAAGTACTACATGAAAGTGTAGAAAGGTAAAGGACAGAATTATAATAATTACTGAAGACGGAAAAGGAAAGGAGAAAAAGGGGAATTACCAACTGTGGTAATCAGAGAACTACATACTCAGGGTAAGGGTTAAAAAAAAGTAAGAAAGAGCACTATAATATACGAAAGATATTAAGTTTCAGGAGATTTTAAAGAAAAACTGTCACTTATCTTTGAAAGCTCGAGCGGTAGGCTAACTAGGTCTTTTGTGAAAAGTGGTATACGAGATCTGAGGACGCTTAGGGTTGATGCATTATGGGTAAGGGAGGAACTTGAGAGCTTTTTGGTTACCATGAGCTTTTGTAATGGCTGATCCTCAAATCCAAACCCACAGTTGAGGATAGAATGAAAACTGACATCAGATCAAATGATTTAATCGGTCTTCCAATGAAAGGGAGGAATTATTTTCTCTAAGGAATAATACAGACTTGCACAAAGAGAAGGCTGACAAAGAGAATGGACTGGTCCTTATGGATGCAAATGTATATGAAAATAAAATACTATTCATACCCGATAATGAATATGCATATAAAAAGTGATTTTGGCAGACATTATAAAAATTTTTAAGTTAACTGATAATGATGTTCCAAAAGGTGTGTGGATGTTAGGATTAGTAAAGAAATGTTTAATTATTTGTTCCAGGAAACACCAAAACGAAGATCACCACGATGCAGTAGAAAATATGAAATCTTTATTATTGTCACAGATAACAAGCGCTTTCACATACAGACCAGTATGCTTCTTCAGGTTATAATTCAATACAGAAAATCAGATGGTTATATAGCAATGATAGCTACTTAATTTCCCGCTCTTTTTCTTAATTAATTAATAATTGAATCTTACTTGTCATCAATTAAATTCTCTTAAAAAGATAGTCTCTCTATTACCTTAACTACATAGACAAGCTTTAGTTTTACAAATGCAATCTACATCTAATATCTATTTAACCATTCTAGAGACATAGCATATTAGAAATATATTAAAAATATATATTTAAAAATATATATATTTAAAAACATATTCTCCTCATATTAGAGTAAAGGCATTAAACATAGAATATGTGATAAAAATCTGAATTGATAAGTGAAGGATAAATAAGTGAAGGATAAATAATGGTATATTCTAATGCTAAGCTAATATTTAATATTTAGTATCAGATATCAATAAAAATATAAGAATATAAATATAGATGAATGATTACGTCACATATAAAATATAAAAATAAAAATATATAAGTAATGGATGAATGAATACGTGCATCTTAACATATTATTATTGTTATTAATATAAATATCTTGTGCAAAAAATGTGTATGGATGTATAGATATATATATCTAATTGTTATGCATACAAAAACCTTAGGCATAAAATCTAACAATAGATAGAAGATTAGGAAGATGTTCATCAAAACAAGCATATGGACATGACATGATAATGTGTTTTATACTCCAAATAATCATGATTATATAAGCCCAGTTAGTAAATAGATGAAAAACTTCTCATTGATATAATCAATCAGCAAAGTTGTTATAACTGGAACCATCTTATTTCAAAACCAGCACCTGTGTGAAGTTTCTAAAAGATATATATATAAAAATATATATGCAAAAAATATATACAAAAAATACAAAAGATATACAAAGATAGACAGGCTACCTCGAAGCCAACACAGGTTTTAAACTGACTGTGCTGTTTAGCCCAGGAGGTATATGGGCTTTAAGCTTCAGGATCCATTCAAGCTCAACATTTTCAACAAATGTCATGTTATCTCCTCCTCTTTTTACCCGTCTGACCACATCGATGACACGAAAATAAAATCTATGGTCATGATACTCATTAATGTGCTTAGCTAGTGCATTAGTTAAAATCTGTTTCCTCATCTCATATATGTGGTTGTAGATACGATTCTTTAATTTTCTCGTGGTTAGACCTACGTAATATGCCCGACAGCCATTGCATGTAGCCAAATAGATGACATTAGTGGTCTTGCAGGTTGCTTGTACATTAAAATAATAGTCCTGGCCAAGACCTGGTATATAAAAATGGTTATCTGTTACGATGTGCTTGCACATATTACATTTATTGCAAGGTACAGTCCCTATATATATTGCTCTATTTCATTTCCTTTAGCTATTTTATCATTACACAAAAGTCTCTAAGTTTTTGCTATTTTTATAGCAAAATCTTGGTATCGCACCTACTATATTCTTGACATCTTGATTAACTGTCAGTATGTTCGTTTCTCTTAATAATATGGATAACATAATGATTGTCATTAGTGTACCTAGTTACAAATGGAACATATGATCCGAGTTCCTGGCAGCTTGATTTGTCTGACCCTGATTTATAATCATTATTGACCTTGGTTCTTTTTGTACCCGTTTTATATCTAGAGATGCGAACATTTTGATTATGTACAGCAGCAGTAGGTGGCAAAAAGTTGCTACTGATCTCTTCTAGTAAACTAATAGGATAACCTCTCATTATAAACAAGTTTCTTAAAACCAATAACTCCTGATTCCTTTCCATCTCATTATTGCAGAGTCTGTATATTCTCATATATTGATTTCTAACTATGTTGGCAAAAACATGTCTTGGATGCATACTACTGTATAGTAAAATGGCGTTCTTCCAGCATTTCTTCCTAAATATCCTAGTAGCAAGTGTATAATCAGGATTGATAGATATAGTAATATCCAAGTAATTAATTGTAGTGTTGGAGAATTCCACTGTGAACCTTAAAAAATCAGTAGTTGACTCCAGATATTTACAAAATTCCAATAGGGAGTTTGTGTTTCCTTTCCATAGAATGAGAATATCATCTACAAAGCGTCTATAGAGTATAATGTTTTGCTTGAATCTACTATTGAAGACATAATGATGTTCCCAGTTATGCATGACGAGATTTGCGTATAAATTGGCACAGGGGGTGCCCATCGCAACCCCCCATACCTGTTTGTATAACTTATTGTTGAAAGAAAAAACATTATTATTAAGTACAAGATCTAGTAGAGTGCCAATAAGTAATTGTGTGTCCTTGTCAATAGTAGCTTCTCTGCACATTACTTCTCTTATGGCCTCTATTCCATATTCATTTGGTATTACCGTAAACAAATTATTTACATCCATGGCAACTAGAATTAAGGGTGATGTTATAACTATCTCCTGTTCCATTAAAGTTAGGTCATTTAATAACTGTTGAGTATCTCTAAATATAGTCATTTGTTGGTGTATCGCTCCCCATACACCAGCGATACACCAACAAATGACTATGTCAGGGGATATATTAGTGGGTACATTCCCTTGTGGCCATTGTGGTTCATGTAAAGAAATTAATAAAAGCAAAGAATTTACAAGTCGCAATACCAGTAAAGTGTACCAATGCAGAATATTTGGCAACTGTAGCAGCAGTTGGGTGGTCTATCTGGCAACATGTCGGTGTCGAGCTTTTTATGTAGGCCAAACTTCTAGACCACTCAGAACACGCATCAACGAACATACATCAGACATTAAAACCAGGAAGGAAACTAATGCCTTATATAGGCACATTTTGAAACATCCTGAAGCACAGTTCTCTTTTGTCATTATAGATAGAATTCTGGGGGGACCGTAGTAATCCCCAGGGATGGCACAAAATACTTACTCATAAGGTACAACATTGGATCATTACATTGGGTGCTCTATTCCCTCCTGGACTAAATGACCATTTGTAAATATGAGGTTATAGGTTGGTACAGTTTATGTTTTATGTTTATACATAATGATTTATATATCTTATTTACATCATGAATAATTATGAATACTGGTTTATAGTAATCTGTTTGCCTCTATCTCTCATATTTTTTATAGTTTTTCTAATGTGTCATATAGGATCCGATGAAGGACAGCCAAAGGCATATAGACATACCTGCTTCAATCACAGCTGAAGGAACTATATTGGAACATTGGACTAAGCATGGATTTTCGAATTCGGCTACATCATCCATTGCTAACAACATGTTTTTTGTTGGAACATTCATCGCACTTTTTTCATGCTTTGGATGTGATGCTTTTTATGGTTATGACAGCATGTATGATGTATGTTCTCAGCATAACTACACTATAAGTTATTTTATACTATTTACATTTATGTTATATAATTCAATGTGTGGGGGTTAGCTCATAACATACTTTCTATTTTTTATTTTTAAATTTTCAATGATGTACCTATTTATATGTTATATTTGTTACATATTGTCAAGTCAAGATTGCACTTACTATCATGCATTACTGCAGTTTATATTTTGGGTTCTTTCTCTTTAAATATATACTGGTTGCATTTTCCATCTGTCTCTCAGGTGGGGTGTGTCTATAAAATGGATTGCATTTTTGGTGAACTGTTCATACATTGAAGAAGGCATTGGTTGCCGAATAAAGGGTTATTATTCAGCCATCTATATGTATCTGATTTAATTATTTTCTTTTTGTTACTTCTGGATCGCATATTGCTGGCCTTTTGTTGTTTACTTGATTGGTTTGGCTGCGCATCTACCTACCTGCATAGCATCATGTTGGGTTGTACTGCATTAGGACCCTTGGCTTCATCTGGTAACAAGTTTTAAGAGAAAGATTTCACGTTATTCCCAAAGATACAAAAACTGGACTAGGCTAGACAGAATTTACATTCCACAGGAACATGTACATTTAATTCAAGGTGTTGATATGCACCCAATAACTATTTCAGATTATGTGCCAGTAATAAATAAAAACATAGGGTAAAGAAATGACAATGAGACACTGATGCTTTCCCACCCTCCTGTTAAAATTTAAAGAATGGGTAGTAGGATTTATTCAGGCACTATTAGAGAAGATATACTTTTTTTTCTCTGAAAATACAGCTAGGGAGTGGGACTGAAGTGGAGTTTAAAACAGGGTGGAAAAGAGGGAGATGTGGTTAACAAGTACCAAGAAATAATTAAAGGGACTGACAAATGTTCAAGTATTGCAGAATAGGGGGAATCTCACAGAACAGAAGCTGCCATTAAAAAAGGAATAATTAATACAACACAAAAATGTTGCATGATAAGAATCAATCAGAGGAGGTTAGATAGGATTCGGAAGAGAGATTGGGTAAGAAATTCACAAAGAAATAATGGGAGATATATGTATGTCTACCAAATATGCAACAAAATCTAGATGATTTAGGATTTTGCTTTGAGGTGTTTACATAGATATTTGTGTACCCCAAGCAGACTCCAGAGAAGTTTTCCTCGGGTAGACAGCAAATGTTGGAGGTGTGACAGGGAAGAAACAGGTAACCGGGAACATATTTTCTGGGAGTGTAATGAGTTGGCAGACTTTAAAGATTCCCTGCAGACTTCTCTCTCACAGATCAATTTTGTAACCCAGCATCTAAGTAGGGAAATGATGTTTGTGAGCTATGATACAGAATCGGAATTCCCTAGATAGTAAAGTCTTGCGGAGTCTAATTTTGGTGGCTGCCAAAAAAGCAATTAGTAGAAAATGGAAATCAAAGTCTAAACTAACTGTACTAGAAGTAGTGAATATAGTAACATAGATAAAACAACTGGAATTGGGATTTTTAGAAAAAGGTAGGAGCAAATTACATAGGAAAAAATGGGAATTGTTGGAACAATACATACAGGTGGAGGAATGATGTTTAAAAAAAGGCAGGATTTGAATGAGCTATATATTTGACTGACCATGATTGGATAGATTAAAAGTGATGCACAATGTCTGCAACTAGAATTATGGTTTGTGATGTAAAATGCTTACAACTGGGGTTGTGTCAATATGGTTTGCTTTCATTTATATAATTGTATGATTGCCTATGTCATAAGTGATAGTTTAATACAGATGTTTATTGTTTTTTTTAAAAAAAAGAGGTAATACCCAATATATTACTCCAAGTTCTACAGCTGCACTGAAAAACAGATTTGTGTAGCTACCAAAACCTTTATATTTACAGCCACCACCTTTTTATCATTCAAACAGCAATGCTCAAGCATCTCTTTTATAACACAATTACCCTTACAAATATTTATTTATTTAAATGATCTGCTTCGATTCTATTACTGTAAACATCCTCATTCCATGCTTTAAAAAACTTCTGTGGGTTTTGTATTTATGCTAAAAACTTAGTGGCGGCTACTGCAGTAAACCAGTGTACAATGTATATGCTTGTCATACACGTGGGTATGTCAACATGCTGTACACTGCAGCTTGGAGATTTAATCCCTTGCCTCAATCAAAAGTACAGTTTTGTACCTACCATAAATGTAGATGTTCGAGGATCCACATTGCTGCAGTCCTAACCATTGGGTAGTCCGCTGTCCAGTCGGCCCGAATACCAAAGTATATGGCTGACGTCGGTCAAGGCGCATTAGACTGATGTCAGGACGTCAGGGTACTAATGCGCATGACCGACGTCATATCCTCAGTCTTTTCTTGCCCCAGATGTCAGAAGACCCTAAAAAGACAAAGCCCAAACCAAAAAACCAAAAAACCCTGCACCAAACATATATACAATATATATACAAATGTACAAGAGTATATCCTAACCCACACCACCACCCCTAGACACAGAGGGGAAGGAGGGAGGGTAAATTGGACTGCAGCAATGTGGATCCTCGAACATCTACATTTATGGTAGGTACAAAACTGTACTATGTTCTTCATTCCACATTGCTGCAGTCCTAACCATTGGGTAGAATCCCAAAGCAGAGGTAAGGGAGGCTGGCAAATCATAAGGAAGCAGGAGCTGTCAACATGCCTTGCAAAATAGCTGTGGCAAAACCAGCCCTAGATTTAGAGTAGAGAGGAAGGTGGTAATGCTTAGAGAAAGTATGCACTGAACTCCAAGTAGCTGCCTCCAAAATATCCTTAGTTGCCACCCCTTAGAAATGCTGTTGAAGTGGCAGTAGCCCTAGTGGAATGAGGCCTAATCCCAGCTGGAATCTCCTTGCCATGATGGGAATAACAAAATGAAATGCAAAACCCAATCCACTTAGAAATAGTTTGCTTAGACACAGGCTTGCCCTGAGAACTCAAAGCAAAAGAAACAAACAACTGCTGAGACTGCCTGAAATCCTTAGTCCTGCTTAAATAATAACGCAACTGCCTATGTACATCTAAAGTGTGCAAAATCTTTTCCCCTTATTTTGGGGATCTGCATAGAAAGTAGGCAAATGAATAGTTTGGTTTAAAGCCACACTAGAAACCACCTTAGGCATAAAGGAAGGATTAGTACGTAAAGATACCCTATCCTTATGGAAAATCAAAAAGGGCTCTACTGCCATAAGGGCCTGCAACTCAGAAACCCTTCTTGCAGAAGTAATAGCCAACAAAAAAGCAGTCTTCCATGACAAGTATTTCAATTCAGCAGTAGCCTTGAGGCTCAAAAGGTTGTAGAGTAAGTTTTTCCAACACAAAATTGAGATCCCAAGCAGGAGTAGGAGCTCTACGAGGGGGTCTTATATTCTTTGCCCCTCTAAGAAACTGCTTGAACAAAGGATGCGAAAACAATGGTGGGTCACAATCATAGTGAGCAGAAATTGCTGCAGCATGAATCTTAATGGAAGAGAAGGACAAACCTTTGTCCAATAACTCAGTAAGATATTGAAGAGCCACACTCAAATTAGGCTCAGAAATCTCCAAATTCTTTGCTGCACTCCAAAATAAAAATCTCTTCCATTTTTCTGCGTACACTTTCCTTGTACTAGGTCTTCTGGCTTCCATAATCACATTTAAAACTTGTTGAGGAAGTTGAGACCTGCTGTGTTTCAAAACAGAATATGCCAGGCTGTTAGATGAAGAGAGTGAAGCTTGACATTGAGCAGGTGACCGTCCTTCTGAGATAACAGATGTGGAATCAAAGGTAAAGGCCATGGAGGCTTCCTTACCAGATTCCTTAGTAGTGGGTACCAGTGTTGCCGAGGCCAATCTGGAGCTATTAAAATCATCCTTGGCTTGTCTTGTCTGACCTTTAGGAGCACCTTTGGAAGAAGAGGCAGAGGTGGAAAGGCATACACATGAAGATTTTTCCAACTGAAAGAAAGAGCATCCACCTTCCAAGCTGTGTGATGAAACCCCTTTGTGCAAAACTTTGGCAGCTGGTGGTTTAGCGGAGAAGCGAACAGATCTATGTCTGGAGTTCCCCATGACACTGTCAATTTCTGAAATACATGAAGATCCAGTTTCCACTCGTGGGGATCCATGATTTGTCTGCTTAACACATCTGCTAAGGAGTTCTGTGCTCCCGGCAGAAACCTTGCCTGAAGAGTTAGTTGCAAGCTGAGCGCAGTCTCCCATAAAATCATTGCTTGCCTGCATAACGGGTAAGAATGTGTTCCCCCTTGTTTGTTGATGTACCACATGACAGTTGTGTTGTCTGTTAGAATCAACACCTGCCCTGGAAGAAGTAACTTCTTGAAAGCCATTAATGCAAACTGGACTGCTAACATCTCCTTCATGTTGATATGTAGATGCTGTAGTCTGGCAGGCCACTTGTCTTGTATCCACTTTCCATTTAGATGAGCTCCCCAAGCAATGTCCGAGGCATCTGTCGTTAAAATCTGACTCGCCTCTGGCCGGGTCACAGAGAGTCCCTTGTTTAGGTGACATTCCTGAGCCCACCACAAAAATTCTTTTTGAATGCAAGGTATTATTTGAATGACAGTGTCCAAATCCTGGCAGTGCTGTGTCCACACATTTTTGAGATACCATTGCAGCTTCCTCATATGCAGTTTGGCATTGGGAAGCACCAGAATACAAGATGCCATGAACCCTAAGGCTTGAAGGACTGTCCTTGCAGTCAGCCCGGACTGAAGAGATAGTTGATGGAAGTAACTGGAAAGATTCTTTTGTTTGTCCGGGGTTAAAAGGCCATCTGGGCTGCTGTATTCAGTCTCACACCCAGAAAGCACATGTCTTGAGAGGGTACTAGACTGGACTTTATTTCGTTCACAGAATACCCTAGGCATCTTAGCACTGCTATGACATATTCCAAATGCTGTAGAAGGTCTTCCTTTTCTTGAGCCAGAATCAGGCAGTCGTCCAAATAAGGATAGATTTGAATTCCTTTTAGCCTGAAGTAAGCTATCACTGGAGCCAGAACCTTTGTGAATACTCTGGGCAGTAGATAAGCCAAAGGGCAATGCAGAGAACTGATAATGAGAATTTCCAGCTCGAAAACGCAGATACTTTCTGCAACTTAGTCTTATAGGCACATGAAGGTAAGCTTCCTTGAGATCTAAAGTTACCATCCAGTGATCTTTGCCCAGCAGAGGTAAAAGTTGTTGTAACGTCAACATTTTGAACTTGGGAATGTCCAGATAAGTGTTGAGGATAGATAAATCCAAAATTGGTCTCCATGTGTTCCCCTTCTTTGGTACTAGGAACAGGCGAGAATAAAATCCTAGGCCCCTTTCTGGTACAGGGACTGGCTGAATGGCCCCTATTTGGAGTAACAGAGAAATTTGCTTGTGAGCCTCTGTCCTTTGTGGAGGAGGAACGTCTGGCATGCCCTTGAAAGGGGGTAAGGTATGGAAATAAAACCTGTAACCGTGGTGAATGATATCCAAAACCCATCTGTCTTGAGTAATTAAATTCCAATTTTCTTTGAAAAGAGACAGTCTTCCTCCCAAAGGAGCTGCCAGACGAGAATGTACTGGCAGCTGAAAAGGCAGGTCATTGGGTCTGCTTACGAAAGGACTGACCCCTGCCCTCACCAGAAGTCTGAGCAGGAGAACTCCCTGTCCTAGGCCTAAAAGAACCTTGAGCTCTGCCCCTACCACGTCTAGACCTGCCCCTAGACTGGGAATCATAAGCAGGATATGTCCATCCCTTAGTAGGCTAATTTCTGCTAAACTTTGGAGGCTGCACCTGCAAAAAATCTTTAACAGTCTGCATAGATTTAGCCTTGTCCTCCATTTTCTTTAAAACTGCTTCCACAGGCGAACCAAACAACACATCAGACTGTAAAGGAGCATCCAAAATCCTTGTCTTAACATGCTCAGCTAAATTCTGATCCCTCAACCAAGCGTGCCTGCGAAGAACAGAGCCAGTGGCAGCCACCCTCGAGGAGGCCTGCACAGCATCAAAGCCACATTGCAAAGAATGCTTACCCACTTGTTCAGACACATGAACTAAATCCAGCAACTCTTTACACTCAATACCTTCCGCCAAAGCATCCACCTTAGATTTCAATTGTGAAAGGAGATAATTTTGATATTTTAACATGTGAAACTGACAATTCAACGCTCTCATGGCTAAAGTGGAAGAAGTATACACTTTCTTTCCCCATCTATCCAAAGCCCTTGCCTCTTTATCAGAGGGAACAGGATTTTTAACAACAGAGGCCTTAACACCTTTAGGCCCCTGAGAAACAATTTCTGGGTCTGCCCTAGGACTCTTAAAAAGATACTTATGAGCTTCAGGCACCCTATAGTACCTATCAGGTTTAACAGGGGCAGGAGGCAAAGAATCAGGGTTCAGGGAAGCCTCTGCAAAAACATCTTCCACCACATTCAACACAGGAGGTATAGCTAAGGGCCTATGCTGGGGTAAAAACAAGAATTCCCTAAGCCTCTTCCTGGAATCAGAGAAATCTTGGCCTTCCCATTTAAAATGCTCCCTCATGGAATGCAGAGTCTCTGAAAATGAAAAATCCTCAGGAGGAGAAGCTGAAGGAGTGGAATCATCCACATCAGAATCAGAATAATGAGGAAACTCCTGCAAGTCTTCAGCCGAAGACTCAGAAGCCTCTGAACACTGTTCAAAACTCTCAAACTCAGGCTCCACCCTAGGCCTCTTATCAGGAGGAGGCATAGAACCCCTAATCATAGTAATCAAATCCTCTGCCATTTTAAGCATATGTTTCTTAGGCACAGAACCTGAAGTGCTAGGAGAAGCCCCCACTGAAGCTAAACTTGGCCTACCTCTCAAGGAAGTCTTGGAAACAGAAGGAGAGGCTCTAACTACCTTAGGAAGAGAGGGATGAACAGCAACCTGAGAAGCCCCCTCAGCCTGGCCTACCTCCTGAGAGGGCACATCCTGTAACAGTAAAGTCTCTGCCTGAGACTCCACAGAAACTCCTGGCAAAACCTCTGGCTCCACTGAGCCTTCTAAAGAACCGACGTCCGGGACTGCCGGTTCTTCAACCCTAGACTTCGCCGCCTTGTCCTTGCGCTTTTTGGACGAAGCGGGCGTCGGAGCATCCGACGGCATTTTATAATTAAAACGCTTTCCAAACACTAACCTGGCACAGTCTAACCTTCTCTTAATAGTGCGTTTGTTAAATCTAGCACAAGAGCGGCATCCAACAACGTCGTGCTCAGGCCCTAAACAAGGTATACACAAAGTATGGTAATCCCTATGAGGTATCTGTTTCCCACAAGAAATACAGTTATTCACTTTTTCTGACATCCGGTTAAATACTGAGGCAAGAAAAACCAAAATGTTCCCAACGGGTACTTAGCCAACTTTGATTCGGTCTGAAACTCCGACTTCAGAAAATTTCAGAACGCCAACCTGCACTCGCAAAACTGCTTCTGCATCGGACCATGCGGCAAAAAAGACTGAGGATATGACGTCGGTCATGCGCATTAGTACCCTGACGTCCTGACATCAGTCTAATGCGCCTTGACCGACGTCAGCCATATACTTTGGTATTCGGGCCGACTGGACAGCGGACTACCCAATGGTTAGGACTGCAGCAATGTGGAATGAAGAACATCTTCCCATAGCTATACTTCAACCACCTTCTTAGATATGCAGATTTCCAAGGACACCAACAATAACAGAATCACCACTGATCTACAAAGAAAATCAATAAGGGTTAACTTATTACTCCACAGTAAAAGTCTGCGTCCTGCAAAAACTAAGAATAATGTGGTGAAGTCGCAGGGCTACAGATTAGCTAGAATTACCACAAAGGTTGAACCATTTTTGAGAAACCTGAACAACTCAGAAAATGATTTTCTAGTGAGAGGCTATGAAAGTCAGATGTTAAAAAAACATCCTGTAACCCATTATAGAACTGAAAAGGATTGAAGCACCTTCACTCGACCTCCGCAGTAGAAGAATGTTAACAAATTCCACAGAGAATATCAAATGCGAAAATAGCTGCATCCTGACATACACTTTGGATTATCACAGTATCAAAAATGTGATTCAAGAAAACTGGGCTTCTGTCACAGTAAACACTTTTCTGATTAACATCTTAGGTGAAGCCCCCATCCTTTGTTTACAGGATAGCCAGGAACATTAGAAGTTTTTGTTGAATTTAAACCTAGACTATATGAGAGAAACACTAAAAGATGTGAAGCTACTTGTACATTTTGTATATTTATACAGCAAGGTGGTAGTTTTTATTGCCCCTATTTAAAGAAAATGATTAAGACCAGTGCAAGCGTGACTGTAACACTACGAAAGTAATTTACAGGGCACAGTGCAATGAATGAGACATTTTATGTGGGCAAGACTGTAAATAAACTTAAGCGTAGGATTTCATGTCATCTGGCAGAAATCCATTCTGAATGTAAAAATAATGCACTAGCCAAACACTCTTCACAAATGACACACAGGTTTTAAGTTCCAGATACTGGATCGTATAGTCATGGGTGATCTTGAAGGAGACATCCCGAATATGCTGGAGAAACTTGAACTCATGTGGCAATTAAAGATGAACTCTTTTAGGAAGCCTAGACTAAACTAATACTGTTCACTTGAAAGTGTACTGGAACTTAGAAAATTGCCACATTGTTTACATGACTAATTTTATTTTACTCTTCCAGTTGGTTTTAAATACCATGTTAAATCAGTTTTTCTTTCCATCACACATTTTTCTTTTTCTTGTTCTTTTTTCCACTTTATTCAAAATTGTGTGTAATAACAATACTAATTATACAATAATATTTTGCAGATAGTTTTTAGCATTCTTGTACACAGACCTGAAGAAGTCTAGAAGAACGAAAGCGATCTTTGTTAACAATAGGTTATGGAAATAGAATACGATTTTTACAATTTTTTTTTGCATGCAAAGTATATATATACTGTATTTTTAGATTGACAAATAGTCTAAGGTTTATATATTTCCAGCCATGTAGTATATTGTCTTGGATAAAATCACAGACTTAATAATCTGGTTAAATAAGAGGTACCACATCATTATTAATTTTATTTAAAATACATAAGGGTTATATTATTATGACAGCTACTAAGTAGGGCAGGACCAGCTCGAAAGTCACACTGATGGGGAAAAGGTTGTGAAGTTAACATGTATACCAATAACACTGTTTTACAGCACAATGAACCACTCCCTTGCCTGATAAAATATATAGTTAGAAAGCTTGTGAGGGGACTGTTACTCTATTTTTGTTTTACTTGGATCACTTGTCTGTGTATTTAATAAAGGATTTTTGACTGGAAACAGACTGCCTACCCTGCTTGGATTACTTTCAAATACTTAGTAATTATGTACAATATTTCAAATTATATATTTTTTATTGTTTTTTTGAGACGAGTTTAAGTTCACTACTTCTACTATCTGATCTGTTTAATAGTTCATAGGTTCATAGGTAGGTACTAGGCTATCGGCCCTAGGGCCCATACAAGCCTAGCCAAAAAATGTACCCTGGCTTTCGCCACCCAAGAAAATTATTTTCCTGTGCCCCTGTCAAGCAGAGCCACAGAAGTGATCCCCGGGGTGAATTTTCCATTTCACATCCAATCATCAAGATTTTTTCTTGAAAAGTGCTAATGAGGAGCTCTGTTTGACATAGATAGGTAGTCTGTTCCAGAGTGATTACCTAGATATATATGGATTGAAAATCTTCCACACAAAGAAGTTTCTTACACTGTTTTGTTCATGCTGTACACTGCAAAATAATACCCATTTTTTCACATCAGTACTCAGAAATCGATAACTAATGGACTATAATGCATACAATAGTTACTTTTAAAAAGTAAGCTGCGACACACAAAAAATAGTATGATTGCATTATCACAACATACCAGATCTAGGCTTATTCATAATTTATGTCTAGTCCTCACACAATACATTAGCAAAGCACATCTGTTTACAGTTAAAAACAGCAAGGGCATTACCTGTATTTCAAGGGGAAAAAAACAAGTAGTCAAAGTAGTCAGATCACATCCTTCCCAAGTGGCTACAGACTTGATTGACTATACTCTCAGACAGTAATAGTAAGTGTACAACTATGTACACTAAATGCTGCAGTGTTCACGTTTTTTTCCTTGTATAAAAACTCATTAAGCTCAAGAGAAGTTGCAAGCTTCAGTTGTTCACTATGTTAATAGTACCTTCTGACGTTAGGAAATGGATGCTAATAGTAACTTCTGATGTTAGAAAACACTTTGCAATTTCTCTGCTAATGGCAGTTGCTAGCCTCAAGCAACAGAAGTTAAGGTTCACAGTGGTATTCATTAACATGAAATTAAAGGCACTTGTAAAATATTTTATACTTTTTCAGAAAATCTATCAGGTGCTTCTTTTGGAAAGTAGCATCCATCTAATTACTGTGTAGACATTACAAAACCAAGGCATACATTTTTTTAACACTATTTTTTTCCTTCACTCCTCACTAAGCCCACTGGATGGACAAAACTAGTTTGCTGTGATTTCCATGTCGTGCTGCCATTAAATTTGATGTTTACAAGCTGAGTGCTGGCTAGTCTTTTCTTTTTCATTGCTCGGCTGCTCAAATGGCTTTCCACAGGCAGTTTTTTTTTTTTTTAATAAACAAAAAGCATCTTTATTAAATTAGCACATATGATATAGGCAATCTTACAATTGTATAAATGAAAAACAAACCATATTAATACAACTTCAGTTGCAAACACTACATATCACAGACAGTGTTGAAACAACTGTAATTGCAAACATTATACATCATTTATAATATCCAGTCATTGTCATGTTACATAGCTCATTCAACATCTCTCTTCTTTTAAACCTCGTTCCTCTCTGCATGTATTGTTCCCATAATTCTCTTTTTCTATGTAGTTTGCTCTTTCCCTTTTCTAAAGATATCAATTCCAGTTGTTTTATCTACAGTCACTACTTCTAGTAAAGTTGGTTTAGACTTTGATTTCATAGGATGAAACTACGCTATTCGCCCAGAGACCCTTATAAGCCTAGCCAACAATTTTGCCCATGTTCCCTCAAATTTCCATTTTCTAGTGATTGCTTTTTTGCCAGCCACCATAATTAGACTCAGCAAGGCCTTACTATGTCTAGGCAATTCCAATTCTGTATCGTAGCTCAAAAAAATCATTTCCTTAGTTACACCAATATGCTAACCCAACATCCCCGAAAGAGCAGTCCACAGGGAATCCCTAAAGTCTGTCAACTCATTACACTAAAATATGTTCCCAGTTACCTCTTTCTTCTCCATCATACTTCCAACATCTGCTGTCTATCTCAGAAAAAAATTCTTTGGAGTCTACTTGGGGTATAAAAATAACTATGTAATCATATCCAAGCAAAGATCCTAAATCTTTTAAAATTTGTTGCATATTTGGGAGATACACATATATCCCCCCATTGTCTCTTTGTGAATTGCTTATTCAATCTCTCTTCCCAATCCTTTTTATGCTCCTCTGATTGATTCTTACAGTTGTCGCAATATTTTATATGGTCTACTAATTAATCCTTTTTCAAAGACCGCTTCTGTTCTAGATTCTATTAAAAAGCTACCAGTGCTGGTCTTTCATTTAGGACACCCCTATTTCTTTCCTTTTGCCTATACTCTGATATCAATCCTTGATGAGGAAGGCAGTCTCTAACCTGCAGTCTAAATAAATTCTTGGCATCTTTCCATTCTATTACTTTTCCCTTTCTAGTTATTTGTACCCAATACCTTGGATCCTTTGCCAGATTTCTCCAATAAATTCCAATCCCCTCTTGCCTATTGTCTGTATCCATAATTGCAGTCATACCTGTTGGTAGAAACTCTCTTCTCCATTCCTGTAGTGGCTTAGTTCTTTAAATATTTTATGCTACTTAGGTTCATAGGTAGGTCTAAGTAAGCCTAGCCAACAAGGTTCCCTGGCTTATGCCACCTGAGACAGTTACTTTCCTGTGCCCCTGTCCAGCAGAGCCAGAGAAGTGATCCCCGGGGTGTATTGCCCATTTTCCATCCACTCATCAAGATTTTTCTTGAAGAGTGCTAATGAAGAACTTTGCTTGACATAGATGGGTAGCTTGTTCCAGAGTATAGGACGTCTCTGGGATAGGAATCTATCCCTCCAGCATGTCCTGTTTATTGTGGTGACAAGGTTTAGGTCCCTAGAGCGTGTAGCTCGGAGGGATTGGCATTTCGTTAGGTGTAGCATGTCCAACAGCTCTGAGTTTAACATAGCTTTATATGTTAGGCAGAGATCTCCTCAGAGTAGATGATATGCTATGGAGCAAAGCTGGAGTTTTTTGAGATGGTCAGTGTAGGGCATCTGTTTGAGGCCAGTAATCTTCTTTGTGAGTTACTTCTGTGGCCTTTCCAGCTGCTGCAGCTGTCTTGTGAGGTACATTCCAAAAGGGGCTTTGTACTCTATAATGAGTCTGAGTGCTGAGTAGAGGGGAACAATTACTTCTTTTTTCCTGGATGAGAACCCTTTTGTGATGAGGTGTGCCACACAGAAGGATTTCCTGACTACTGTGGCGATGTGATTATCAAGAGAGAGACTACTGTCCACCTGGGTCCCAAGGTCTCTTATCACACATTTGGCATTAAGTAGACTGCTGTTTATGTGGTAGTTCATGGGTACAGAGTTTTTACCAAAGGGGATGACAATGCACTTTTTGGCATTGAGCTAAGGCCATGCCTCCGACACCAGGCATCTGTCTCAGTGAGGCCCTTCTGTAGGAAGTCCACATCATTTGGGGACTCCGCTATGGCTCCTAGTTTGCAGTCATCTGCGAACTTCGCTAGCCAGAGGCCTTCTGTGTTAGCCTGTACTTCAGAGAAGTAGATACCAAACATGAGATGTCCCAGGACTGAACCCTGTGGTACTCCACTTGTCACTGGTTTGAAGCCAGATTTGGAGTCTGCAACTTTTACAGTGTGGGTTCTGTCAGTGAGCCAGTTGGCAACCCATCTCGTGACATAGGGATTTATACCTAGTTTAGTGAGTTTAGCTATAATTCCAGATTGGGGGATGGTGTCAAAAGCCTTGGTGAGGTCAAGATAGGCTGTGTGAACCACCTTACCCTTGTCTACGGCTTTGGTGACTGCTTCAAAGAAGTTGATCGGGTTCAGAAGGCATGATCTGCCTTTCACAAACCCGAACTGGGTGGGGTCCAGAGTTTGGAGGTTACCAATGTCTTTGTTTATGAGTTCCATGATGATACGTTCCATGGCCTTGCAGACCAGGCTCGTCAGGCTAACAGGGCGATAGTTCCCAGGATCAGTGGTGGGTCCCCCTTTGTGGAGTGGGATTACTGTTGCTGTGGGCCATTCAGTGAGGACAAAGCCTGATGCGAGACTATGACTGAACATGGTGCTTCGGTGGGGAGCCAGTTCATTCTGAAGTTTGTGTAAAATGCAGCCTGGGGTGTTTGTCCAGTCCCATGGATGCTGTGTTTTTGTTTTAGAGAGTGCAGCTTTTACCTGCATAGATGTGATTACAGGGACTGTGCATTCTTCCTGCATAGATATGGGCCCTTTAGGGGGTGAGAGGGGGGTAAAGTTAGCAGTGAACCTATCTGCCAGGATGTTGGCAATATCAGTTGGTTCTGTAATTTTCGTGCTGTTGTGCTCTAACTCAGAGCAGATCTGGGTGTTGCCATTGAGATTCTTGACATACCTATAGAATTCTTTGTGAATGCCCTTAGAATCAGTGGCGATTTTGTTTTCATAGCTAGCGGAGGATCTTATATGGGATCTCAGCTTCTTACTGAGGCTGACCAGGGAGCTCCTCCACTCATGGGATTTTACTCTCTTTTGAAACAGTTTCTTCCTTCTGTTGTAGAGTTTGTTTATGGCAGGGGACCACCAGATTGGCTTCCTTTTTTTGGAGGATAGCATCTTGGTTCTGTTTGGGATAGCACAATCCATGCGCTCGTGTAAGTGCTTATAGAGTTAATTTGTGTAGGATTCAGCAGTTGTAACTGTATTGTCCATCTGCAAGGGTGTTATGAAGTTCGCCACTTCTGTCTCAAGAAGCATGAAGTTGGTTTTGGAGAATTTTTTACCGTGGTTTCCTTAATGGTGGGAGGGGACGGGATGCAGATATTTAGGGTGATTAGCTTACGGTCAGATCTGACCAATGAGGAGTTGACTTCAGCTGTGGAACACCGGTCACTCATGTTGGTAATGACTAGATCTAGGATATTGCTGCCCTGCTAGGGGTGTGGATAAGTTGATCCAGGGCACTGGAATTTATGAATTCCAGAAAACGTTGAGCGAAGGAGTTGGTACATGAGTAGCTTTCCCAGTTAATGGTGGGGTAGTTGAAATCACCCATTATTAGGGTGTTTGGTTGAACCCTAATATTTTCCAGTATATCAAGAAAAGAGGAGTGTGAATCCAGGGCCATGGTGGGGAGCAAGCTACAATTTGGATTGCAGTTTTGCCTAGAGTTAGTTGCACTTGGATAACCTCGGATGCATTATGCTGCGCAACTAGACTGGAGGTGTGGATATCCTTAATGAATATGGACACACCTCCACCTTTGGTGTTCTGGTCCAGGTTAGATGGCCGAAAAGTGTGGTATGAGTTATGGCCTGGTAATGCAGGGGTGCTCTCTAGAGCCTTGAACTAGGTCTCAGTCACTGCACAGATATCAATGTTCTCCATTTTAAGGAGTGCCTCGAGTGAGTGCATTTTGAGATTTAGACTTCTAGTATTGAGTAGCATTACCCCCAGTTTTTGCTTGCCTGTTCCTGTTATGGTGGTGAATTTGTCATTTGAACCTTGCCTAAAAAGGCACTACAGGGGCGGCAAGACCCTTAGCCACTATCAGGAATTCTACGGGTGACAGGTGCAGGCCATCTCTGGCAAAGCATCGTGGTCTGTCGACCATGTCGTCCCAGGCAGACAGATACTGGATCCCCTTAGAATGACACCTGAAGCTTAGCCAATTGTTGAAGTCAATCATTTTGTCCTTGTACTGAAGTATCATTCTGGATGATGGCAGGATGTTACTCAGGGCTACAGTCATACCTGCCTGGGCTACAAGATCGGAGAGCTCTTCCATGTCTCTTTTCATGTAGTCCAAGGAGGTACGTCTCAGGTCGTTCACACCAACATGGACAATGACAGAGTCATATTTGTACTTGTTGTGGAGTGACCTGAGTGCGTGGGTTATGTGGCAGATCCTGGCAGCCAACAGGCAGCTGACAGTAACCTTCTCCTTGTTTAGAGTCACCTATGACTAATGTGTTGGGAAAACTGTTTTGCCTTATGGGCTGTGGTTTATTGGCACAATGAGTCTGTGGGCTATGTGTCATTTGGGTTGGGTTGGGTTGGGGGGTGGCGGTTGCTTGCGTTTCTGCTTTGTAGGTCTCTGTTGCTTGAGCAGATTATTATTGAGAGCCTCTGTGAAAGTTTTTATGTTTCTGTGTGTGGATTTTGGTTGTGTAGGTTTAGTGGGACTATGTGATGAGTGTGGTGTGGTGCAAGTGTTTACCTTCTCCTCTTGACTGTCAAGTTCTGTCTTGGTTGGAGACAGCTTTACCTCCAGTTTGGCTAGATAAGTGCATCTTTCACAGGTTGTGATATTGGGTGGTAGGAGGAGCGGGTTGTCTGTGTACATGAGGCAATTGCTATATTGCCCCAAGATGCCCAGATTCATCAGATAGACAGGAGAGAACACTGGGAGCTGACCCTTGGAAATGCCTGAATAAAAAACTACTTTCCTCTAGACAAGTGAGAAAAGTGAGTATAAGAGCTGTTTTTCTCTAAGCAAGTGAGGAAAGTAAGTACAAAAACTGTTTTCCTCTAGGTAATGAGGAAGATTGAGTGCTGTAGTAATTTGTAGCTTATTTAGTGCTAACAAGTTCTGAACAAGTGCTGAGCATGAATAAGTAAATTCAAGTGCTAAAACTAAGAATCTGTACCTGGATCTTGTGGTAGATGGGCTACCTAGTGCTTACCACTCCCACTGATCAGCTAGAATGCTTCCCTCCAACACAGAAAGGCTTGGGGGGGGGGGGGCTCAGACGCTTACAAACAGTCCTGGATACAGCAAATCTGTAAAATCTGCAAAACTAAGAATCTGTACCTGGATCTTGTGGTAGATGGGCTACCTAGTGCTTACCACTCCCACTGATCAGCTAGAATGCTTCCCTCCAACACAGAAAGGCTTGGGGGGCTCAGAAGCTTACAAACAGTCCTGGATACAGCAAATCTGTATATGGACTAGACTAGTTATAGGAAAGGTGGGAAACGAGCACAAACACGGGCTTTTAAACCAGAAAGTTAAAAGAGATGGAAAAACTGCCCAAACGGCCAATAAACTACTATTTCTGGGCCAGAAACCACTCTTGTGGTAGATAAGCTACCAAATTTTAAAAACAGCTTCCTTATTAAGGCTATTCACACACAGCTTAGAGCTGCCATTTCTGGAACAAGGAAAGACCTGAAGCTAGCTTGGGTTGCATAGATAGACAAAGCCCTAACTACAGGCCAGATGACCCAAGATTGATCAGCAGTTCAGGCACCTGACAGACCTGGCAGAGAGTGGCAGATATGCTCATTCTGGGAGGGGAGCAGGACACATACACCCAGAATCCTTTGAAGGAGGAACAAGGTCAAAGTATGAATCCTGGAGGTATGATTTTGACTAATTAATCCACATCCTGCTGGCAGCCTTTATTAGCACTTATATACAAGTGTTCACTTAAGGGGCAGTCACTGTAGATCCCAGGGTGACAAGGATAACTTCTCTCCTCTCTTGCCCAGGGGATGGAGTTAGGTCACATACACACAGGATGCCAGTAAAGACACAAGCAACTCTCACAGCTACCTACATGATAGCCTCTCCAGACAGCATTCACACTTGTACTTCAATTGGATAATTCTTCAGTATAGGGGAATGAAAGGGCAGTCTAAATGAAGACGATTTTATGGTCAAGGAAACTCAGAGTTAAAAAGCACCCAGTAAAAAAAGGAAACCTCTGCCAGTAGTGTACCAGGGGGTTTGACTCTGAAATCACCCTACACCTCTTTCCCATTGTACAGATCCATCCCAATTGTTTAATCTCAGGATGCAATGAGAGTGAGGAAAAAAAACAGATACTACTGAAGTCCACAGTACAGAATGAGTACTTTATTAGCAATTTAAGACTTTATAGGTACTGCAAATGTGCTCTTTCAGACTGTTTAAAAAAGTCTACTTAAACAATCTCTACATGTACATTGAAAGATGCCCTCCTAACAGGAAAATATGACAGCCTGTGATACAGCACAAATTACTAAATTGATGCAACAAGAGTGACAGACACCTAGAGTTGTCAAACTCATTGGCAGACTCAATGTACTCATGTGGGTACGTACCACACAGAATGTATCCAGCGTGCCCTCCAGAGTGATGAATATCTCGTGTTATAGGAAACCACGTACAGGCTGGCAATTTAAATGCTTCATCATGTATACTGTGAAGTTCATTCCTATCCATCACCAATGTCATTTGGAGCACTGCCCTTTTCATTTAAAGTAAGGGAATTATTTTACAGGGAGCAATCTGAGAGGAAGAGAGAATGTATAGCTATTTATCTGGAATTTGACATCAGGTAAGTTAAGTTGTAACAAGCCAAAATTAATTTCAGATGCCTTCACAGAATGTAAAAAATTGATTTAAAATAAAAGCAATATTCATGCTTTCTAGGTAATGACAATCAATCAGCTATAACCAAGCACTTCATTCCCATATTTAGTCCATTAAGAATAATGCACAAGCTGATCTGGGAGAAGACCCTCTGTATTAGATGATGTTCTAGAATTCCTCTTGTGATACTCAACGTATGGGGTTTGATCCAAAGCTCGAGAATGTGACAACTTTTGCAGAACTGAGGGTAAGAATATCTTGAAACCATATATATATATATATATATATATATATATATATATATATATATATATATATATATATATATATATATATATATATACACACACACACACACACACAGGATTAAAATGTACTGAACTGACAGGCCAACCAAAGAGCAAAGGTGGGAGGGCAATAAGAATGCACTACAGAGAGCATTCTCCACAAACCAACTAACATGGCAAGTGCACATGTTGTCCAATTCTGAATATCATCTGCAATGGGTAACTGTTGAGAAGAATTCCAGGAACTACAAAACCTCCACGAAGTCAATGCTGAAGGCAGGCTAAAAACTGGCTAAGAAAGGCAGGTCCTGAAGCATAAAGGTGCTAAAGTTGGTCCAATGTCTGGACTTACTTTTTAAGCACTAATGCTTACTGAAGATATGGAATAAAAAATAACCTGCCATAACCTAAAAATCCACACTCTTGCTGGAGTTGCCCTCTTCAACACTGACATTTTCTAGTGGGCTGCTAGGTATTTGGCAGCAAAAGGCTAAGGTAAGCAACCCAATTTAATTACTGCAAACTACTCCTCACCTTGAATAAACTAAACAAGCTTTCAGGTCACATATAAGGTTGTCCAAAATCAGTGCATTCAAAAGCAACTGACTCAAATTGGCTCCATGCAGATTTTGTCATGTGTGCTGCAATAACCCACTAATGAAATAAAACAGGCATCAAAAATGCATGGATTTCGTGAAGTGTTGTTGGAATGGAAAGGGACAAGGTGCACACTAAGCTAGAGTACAAAGGATATGGGCCAGCTAACTGAGCAGACTGTGTTTGACAGCATGTGTTTGGTACAAATCTGGAACAAGGTTAAACTTCATTATTCAGCAACATATGGATAAGCTGGACTGTGCATGGTATGTGACACTACCACAAACTTGTATTTTGTGACTATGGGTGACAGAAGTCAAGTCCAACTACAAAGAATATTCTTCATGCTTGTAAATGATGAAAACAAGATACTCTCTTGACAAGGCATCCATATGTTCTGGCATGGGAGGTGTTCCACCCATTCCTAAAAGACAGCTATGTGAACTTTCAGCAGTCATTAAGAGGTCTGCATTATACTCATGAGCTGACCAGCAGCAGTCAAAACAGGTGCTTTTTGGCTGCTGTGGATGCAGAAAAATTTCTGAAATTCCAAACAAATGGTTATCTATCTGAACATGCACTCTCTTGAGGTAGAGCCTGAGCTAGAAAGGCAGGTCAAGGTTATGTAAGATGCTTGCTTTCCTTGAATTTTACCCATAAAAAGAAAACAAGCAGATGAATGAACCATTTAGAGCATGTTACTCTTAAGGCACACTAAGTTTTTGTTGAACAAAAGGCTATTAATTTGCAACATGAGTTCACATGTACTAAAAAAATGAAAAGAAATACCTCAGTGCTACTTTACATTATCATGTATATGCATTATACATATAATTAATATTGCAACTTTTTCTTTACTCTAATGCACTAGAACATAAAGACTTAACTATTCTTATTAGCCTACTTAGATCAGTCATCTCCTTGAGCACTATGTAGATAATGTTCCAAATGCACCATTTGGCTCCCCTACTGAAATGTCAACATTCGTAAAGCCAAGTGCTGACTGACACACAGAGGGGGAAAAAAAAAAAAAAGATAGAAAATCCGGATGAAGAGCAAATTTTGATCCTCACTCTTCTCCTTTAAACTTCTTTTTTGCAGGGGGGGGGGTCCCTTTGTACCCCTGCCCTGATGTGGGGCAAAAGCTGCAGGGGACAAGCATCCCACAGTCCCGAACTTCTATATACAAATTCAAAGATCATCGTACCTCAGAGAAAAAGGGAATATTCAGGGAAATGGTCAGCTTGGACTTGCAAATACCAAGTCTGTTTATACAGGTCTATGTTCGCACATCGAAAAAATTACAGCAAATGGCTAATAATCAAATGTCAAACAGCAAAAGTTTAACACACCGAAAAAGCTTAACAGCGAAAAATAATTCATCGAATGGCCATAGCTGACTAACATCACAAATGCAACCAACCAAGGTGGAGGGCTCGGCCCCTCCACACTGCCCCTAACTATATATGCCAACTTCAAGATTGTACCACAGTGGAGAATAGGGCAAATTAAAAAAAAAAAGGTTCCTTCGCTTACCTTATGCATTATGGTACTTCCTGGTTGGCCAACTATGGCCATTCTATGAATTATTTTTCTCTGTTAAGCATGTTCAGTATGTTAAGTTTTCGCTGTTTAATGGTCGATTAGACATTCACTGTCATTTTTTTGATGAGCGAATATAGACCCTGTTTTTATGGCCATTCAGTCTCCATGTTGTAGGACTTACTGTAGTGTGTCCTAACATTTCAAATGGTTACTGCATCATTTATTTTTGTAAAAATTTCTTCCAACATCTTTTAATGATCTAGTCTATTTACTTTCAGTATTCAGTGCATTGTTAAAGTTTAATCGTGGAGTTCAATTTTCATGCAATTGCTTTTTCACTGCTAGTCATATTGAACTTAATAAAGCCTTACTATATCTCCACAATTCTAAACCACAACACTAACTTAATAGCATTATCTCCTTAATACAATTTGTTTCCCCAACAATTATCTCAGTACATTCTGTAGATAGTCCTTAAACATGGTTAACAGCCAACATTCCCAAAAAATGTGTTCCCATTTCTTCTCTCATTCCCTTTACATCTCCAGCATCTGTTCTCTGTTTGAAGAAAAATCCTCTGAAGTCTACTTGGATTGTACAAGTACTTGTGTAAACATTTCTATGCAAAAATACTGAATCTTCCAGACTTTGTAATAAACCTAGAGTCCTTACAAATTTCCTCCCATTGTTCTTTTGTAAGCAATCAGTCATTCTAATATTCCTCCTCATTCTTTTCTAATCCCCAAATGATTGTTATAATTATCATGTAATACCAGTAACTTCCTTAACAGCATTTGCTGCTCTTGATTCCATTAAAATCTTACCTGAGCTGTTTTTCAATTCAATACTCACCCCACAACTCCTTGCCTATATTCCACCAGCAGTCCCTGATATAGAATGGAATCTCTCAAACTGCAGATCAAACTGCTCAACGACTTCTCACACTATCATGGTTCCCCTTCCAGCTTATTTGCTCCCAGTAATACAGTATCTTTGTTAGGTTCATACAGTTACTTCATGCTATCTCTTGCCATGAAACCTCATTTCTCCACTCCTTCACCGTATAATACTGTCTGCCGTGTTATCTTTATAATTATTTCTATTTTTTTTTTAACAAGAAATATCTTTATTAAATTATCACTTAAGACATAGGCAATCATACATTTATATAAATGAAAACAAACCATACTGACATATTTTCAATTGCAAACATTACACATCATTTATAATCTATCCAGTCATTGTCAGTCAAAGATTACATATCTCATTCAATTCCTGCCTTCCCTTAAACCTCACTCCTCCAAAATATTATCTGACATGTACTGTTCCCACAATTCACATTTTTCTACGTAATTTGCTCCTATCATTTCCTAAATGTCACACTTCCAGTTGTTTTATCTCACTACTTCTAGTACAGTTGGTTTAGGCTTTGATTTCCATTTTCTAGTAATTGCTTTTTTGACAGCCACCAGAATTAAACTCAGCAAGGCCTTACTATATCTAGGCAATTTCGAATCTGTATCATAGCTCGAAAACTCATTTCCTTAGTTACACCAATCTGCTCACCCAGTATTTCTGACAGAGTAGTCTGCAGGGAATTTTAAAGTCTGCCAACTCATCACGCTCCCCAAAATATGTTCCCAGTTACTACTTTCTTCTCCATCACATCTCTAACATTTGCAATATACCTGAGGAAAAATTCTTTGGAATCTGCTTTGGGTATAAAAATACCCATGCAAGCACTTCTAAGCAAAGATCCTAAATCTTCTAGACCTTGTTGCATATTTGGGAGACACACATACATCCTCCCACTGTTTCTTTGTGAATTACTTATACAGTCTCTCTTTCTAATCCTTTCTAACCTCCTCTGATCGATTCCTATAGTTATCATGTAATATTGTATATGCTGTACTAGCTATCCCTATTTTAACAGCAGTTTCTGTTCTAGATTCTGATAACACTCTACCAGTGCTGGTCTTTCACTTTCAATTCTCCTTATTTCTTTCTCTTTGCCAATACTCTGATGTCAATTCCTTGATACGGAAATTAATCTGCAGCATGCAGTACAAATGAATTCTTGGCCTCTTCCCAGTCTATTATCTTTCTTTCTTTAATTATTTGCTCCCAATACCTGGGTTCCACTGCCAATTTTCTCCAGTAAATTCCAGTCCCTTCTTGCATATTTCCCATATCCCTAATTAGTCATCCCTATCAGCAGAAACTCCTTTCTCCATACATAGGTCTTAAAATGCTTTCTGAATATAATATTCTGTATGGTTATTGTTATTCTCCTTAACAATCTGCATCCAAAATACCAGTCTATCCTTGCTTCTGGAGCCCCCCCTCAGTTTACCATCAATTACTTCCATTCCCCTTAAGAGTTTTCCTCCAAACCATAACCTCTCTGCATCTCTCATACTTCCATCATGTGGCTTTGTTCCTTTCCACATATCTTTAGCTGCTACAACAGAATGCTTTTTAATCCATTTCATTTTTCATGTCCCCATAAAAATGGGTACTTTTGAACCACCTCACATATTTACAGCTATATTATAAGATTTACCTTCATTTTGTATCCTGCACATACATGAGACTGTCTTAAAATATTCCAGAACACCAAAATGTCATTTTTATAGTTTGACAAAATATCTTTCACAAACAGAACCGCTTTTCCTTGACTACCACACCAATTATATCCCTGGATTTGTGCATCTTTTATCTTTTTAACTAAACACTGAAAGTTTACAGCACATATACGAGGGGAAGGAAGATGTCCCTGCCTGGTCTACCTATTTAAAATAAAGTTGTCAGAAAGGACTCTTCCCAGACTTTATTTTTGCATGGGAGCTCTCTTATATTATTTTTAATTAGATTATACTATTTGTGAATGCAAAAACTACTCTGCCCATGAATTCCCAGCAAACCCTATCAAACATGTTCTCTGCATCCAAATTAGAGACTTTTTCTTATATCCATTCCCGTTGAGCCTTTACTGTTTATTAATGTTCTCAGACTGATCCATGTCCATCAGCCTTGTTAACATTTTCGCCACTCTTCTATCTAGTATAGACATAACTACTTTGTAATCACGATTTAGAATCTATATTGGTCTACATGATGTAGGGTCCAAAGTATTCTTGCCCTCCTTTAGTAATATTACCATCAATCCCTTCTTCCACGATGCCGGCATTTTCCCCACTTTCAAAACATTGCCTTCCAAATTGAACAGCCTCCTCCTTTCTGCTTGGTTATATATATTACAGTTTTCACTTCTTTTTTATCCATAAGTACTAACTGCTTAGCTTCTACTTTGTCAAGCTTTGGAGCATCTAAAGGTCCCAAAAAATGCTTCCAATTGTGTCAATTCCTGATTTCTGCATTACTCTGTTTTATACAGTTTCTTAACACATCATCTCTTCATGATCCTTAGTTAACCTTCCTGTCACAGAGTCCTTAAGTTTTGCCACAGCTCTTCTACTTTCTGCTGACTTAGTCTTCACATTGAGAATTTCTGAGCTCTAGAATTACCACAAAAACCTATTGTTTAACAACTACTTTCATAACCTTGTACATACCTTCCTGGTATTTATTTATTTTGATCTGTAAGCTTCCACTTATTCTGCAATATTTTAATGTGTGTCAATGCTTCTAAATGACTATTTATCTCTCATATCTCTATCTTACCCTTCCCTTACTTTCACTATATTTTAGAAGTCAATCCTCATTTTACCCCATTAATTAGCTCACTCCTCAGGAACCATTTTAATGATAATGATAAATGTCAGGGCTTTCTTTTATATTAGTTACTTGTATATTTACCACAGCTTTTATAGGTGCAGTCAGACATCATTATCAGATGGGTCTTGATAATTTTAACAAAATAAGATTCTCATGTGAGATATAGTTTCTCTCCAAAGTCAAATTGCTGCATCTTAGGGAAAATACATAAACTCCCTCTGAACTGCTGCTATTGAAGTAACATTTTCTATACCAAATACCTTCTCTTGTTAGTTTCCATACAAGGGTCCCCAACACATCCTCACTGCTAAACACAATTCTAGTCACCATCTACAAATAAAATGGACTGCTGAAAAATGAAAAGTAACAATAGATCCGTATTGTCTCATTTGGATTCGGTTTAACTTTTGGGTTGTTGGATCCTATCTCTACACCTTCTCCTAAAGATGTGAATCCATGACTAACTCCTCCCCTACCCATAACCCCCACATCTCCACTGAAGCACCTCAGATCAAGTTTGCTGGCAAATCCCTAAATATTATGCTCATCCTATGACTGAAAGATCTCTAAGATTCAAGGTTAGAGAACATATTAATACCAACAGTAAGGTACAAAAAAGAAATTTTCACAGACAGGATCTCAGAAGAGCTTTGTCCAGTCACCAGAGGCTGTCACTGACAGTGTTGGAAGGGGGAAGGAAGAAGGGAGTGATGTTGAACAGGAAGAAAATGACACAACACACAAAGTTCGTATTCAATACTGTCTATTTTCATCTGATTTAACCTTTTGGGCAAATTCCTGAGCTGAAAAACACTCAGGCGGCATCAAGCAAAGACAGTCCTGAGAATGGTGGAACCAAAGGAAGAAAGTGGTCACACTCGGGCGGCATCAAGCAGAGAGAGTTTTGAGAATGGTGGAACCAAAGGAAGAAAGTGATCTGGACTGCATGTCCAAATTGTAATGAGATACAAAGGTATGGACTGTGAACCATGTTGCTTCTACACAAATGTCATCAATGGGAACTCTCTTCATGAAGGCTGTAGAAGTAGTCACTGCTCTTGTAGAATGAGCTTTTGTTTTTCGTGTATGGGTAAGCCAAGTTTATTGTAAAAAGAAATGCACTGCAACAATTATTCAGAAAGTCTGACTTTCTATACGTTTTTACCCAATTTTACTTTAGAAAAGGATACAAACATTTGATTTTACTCCTCGATACTCTTGGTTCCATGCAAATATAATCTGAGCTGTCTACGAACACCTAGCATGTTGAGAATATGGTAGAAAGACTGGCAAGTCAACTGAATGATTCAGATTTGATTTGGATGTCACCTCTGACAGAAAAGAAGAATTTGTTCACAGGGCTACTATGTCTTTATGGAAAACTAAATATGGTGGTTTGCAAGATGGTGCTTGTAATTCAGAAATTCATCTAGCGGATGTAATTGCAACAAGAAAATTGTTTTCTGTGAAAGAAACTTCAAATCTACTGAAGTTGCTGGTTTGAAGGGTACCTGGGTCAAGACTTAAAGCATAACAGTGACATCCCATGGGGTAATTGAGTCCCTGACTAGAGGTCTGAGTAAGAAAGTGCCCTTGATGAAGTCTTTTGAGAGGCTATGGAAGCATCATTGTGCCCTATGTGAAAAATTTATATGGCAGCCATCTGCACCCTAACAGTGGAGAAACTGTACCCTTTCTGAAAAAGATCTGACAAAAAAAAATCTAAGATCAACAGAAGAGTGCAGAGGAAGGATCTAACCCTTTCAGTGTGAGGCCCAAATAGAAACTTTCCAGCCTTGTTTGATACATCTTTAAGGTAGAATATTTCTGGGAGGCAGAATTAATGTGGACAACTGAAAAAGAAAGCCTGGTATCTCTATCTATTGTTACAACTGGAGGAACCATGCAAGTAGTTTCAGGGCTTTTAGATCTGGTGGAGGCAATTTGTATGGGTGACTCAGAAGATCTGGATTCAAATCGAACACTCATGGCAGATGTATCAAATGAGGCCAAAGGAAGGGAACCAAACCTGCTGGGGCCGAAATGGAACAATGATGATTACTTTGGGTTCTACCTTCTGTTTGCTTTCTAAATGAATTTTAATAGCATCAGGAGGAAGGCATAGAGGAGACCCAGGGGCCAAATGTGAACTAAAGCATCCCTTAATGACTCTCCCCATGGAGGGATCCAGGCAAAGTAACGGCTGCACTTGTTTAGGTATGACATGAACAGATCATAGCAAGATTGGTTCCAGCTACTGAAAATCTGCGTTGCCACTGTCCGAATGGGGGAACACTCATGCGGCAGTTGAACTGACCTGCTCAAGTTGTCCCCTAGGACATTTGACATCCCCAGGTTACACAGTGCTATCAGCAAACAATGGAAACACATTACCCATTGACATACACTTGTGGCCTCTCAGCACAGCGGATATGATCATGTTTTTCCTTGTTTGTTTATATATACCAGACTACTGCTATGTTGTTTGTCTGAATGGAAATCACACCATTGGGGAGGAATTCCTGAAATGCCTGCAGTGCTAGGAGGACTGCTGCTTTCATCTCAAAGATACTAACCAAGCACCTTAAACAGTCTTCTCCTTGAAATAACCTCCCACCCCAGAAAGAAAACATCCATGGCTACTGTGGTCCAGGGACTTGGTGAGCAAGAGACTCTTCCTTCAGTTATTGATGGAGAGGTTATTCAACAGTTTATATGATCTCTGCAAATTTGCGTTAGATGAATACTGGCATGGAGGGGGTGAAGATTTTGCAACCACTGAACTGAGAGGCCACTGTAGTCCTCTCATGAGGTATCTTGCCAGGGAAACTAAGATAATGGTGGAGGCCAATAAACCTACCACATGAAGAATCAACCTTGCTTGAGGAATGGGCGGCTGAATGACTTGTGAGGCCACTGGGCATAGGGATAGTATTCTGGTGTCCAGAAGTTTGGCAATTTGAAAGACTAGGTTGAGGTGATATCTAATAAACTCCATGTCCTGACTGGGAGACAGATACATTTTGGACTGTGATTGTAATTCAGCATTTGCTGTACAGGGTGAAGCAACAGGTTCTGGTGTCGAACCAACAGATCCCTGGAAACACTGGTAAGGGTTCAATTGTCTAGATGTAGGAATACCCGGATCCCTTGCAGTCAGAGATGAGCTGCAACTATTGTCATAACTTTTGTGAATACCTGAAGGGCTGTGGTGAGATGCAATGGCAGTGCTCTGAACTGAAAATTATTGACTCCCAGACAGAAAAGGAGAAAATTCCTAGATCGGCTTTCTATTTTTATGTGATCATAGGTGTTCAGGAGATTTCCAGAACACATCTAATCATTGTTTCTCAGGACAGACAATATGGACTGCGCAATGACCATCTAGAACTTTGTCTGTTTTATGAATTGATTGAAGTGGCTGAGGTCCAAATTTGACCCGTCTGTTTTTGGAACTAAAAAGAATCTGTATTAGACTCCATATCCTAATTGGTCTCAAGAGACTAGTTGGATTACCTTTTTTCCTAGCAACTTGAAAACCTCTGTGGCTGCAGATTGAAACTGACTAGGTGGAATGTCAGGAATCTCTCTCTTTCTCTTCGAAGGACAAGAAAAGGGAATGGAATAGCCCCTGGTAATTATCCTTAACACCAAGGAAACCATTGTAATATCTTGCCAGGCTTGTGGGTATAATAAAAAGTTAAGTACTCACCAAAATGTTCCACCTGTGTTATCAATTTGTATTCGTCCTCAACTAATGGGTTTGGATCCAAGACTCAGATCCGATTTGCCCACTTCTTCCAGAGCATAGGATCCTAGAACTCTAAAGCTCCTCCCTTTACCCACATTGCCCCACCAACCTAAAGTACCTCAGATCAAGTTTGCTGCCCTTAGATATAAAAGGACAGTAGTAGAACACAAAAAAAGGAAGCTGGAGCTCACATAAGGAAAGGAGGTTTCTATACACTCTTAGCTCTCTCCAGAAGTATATAAAGGGAGAGAGGGGGGTAAGTGGATGGGAGGTAGAGGAAAAATAAAAATGGACAAAACAGAACGTTATGATGAGTACATAACTTTCTTTTAATCTGATGTTGTCATTTTCATTCATTCCTCAATTGATGGTACACAGTCCCCAGCTACCACAAACCTGGGAGGACTTTATTGAAGGATATTCCAGAGCACTGCTGAGACAAAAGCTGCTCTGTTCCTAGAGACCAGATCCAACTTGTAACAGGCAATAAAGGTGTGCGAATTAGCCCAGGTTGCAGCTGTACAAACATCATCTAAGGATGCTCTATACCAAAAGGCTGAAGAAACCGCCATAGATCTCATGGAATGGGCCCCAGAAGGTTTTGATAAAGATAAACCTAATTTTGCATAGAATAAGACTATACAATCAGTCAACCATCTGGCTAATGTAACTTTATACAATAGAGTTTCTAATCTGGTAGGATCTATGAAGGTAGAAATGAAGTTGCCTATGAACATCAAAGAGATGTAACATGTACTCTCCTTTTTTCGAGAAACTTGGAAAAAAGACAGGAAGATTAATGACCTGGTTAATATTTGACTCAGAAGCTACCTCAGGCAAAAAAGACAGGTTAGTCCACAATAAAATACTGTCTTTGTGAAAAATTAGATAATGAGGCTTTGAAGACAGAGCCTGGAGTTCAGATACAAGCTGATGTAATAGCCACTATAAAATGGTTTTCCAGGATACACATTTGACATCAGCTTTGGCCGAAGGTTCAAAGGGTGAATGAGTTAAAGTCTGAAGCATTATATTTAAATCTCAAGGTGGAGTAGGATCTTTAAATGAAGGTCTGAGCAAAAAGGATCCTTTGAGAAAGGCCTTAAAAATTTTAGAAGAAGCTAAAGAGGAGTTATTTTCACCCAGGTGAATATTAGAAATGGCAGCAAACTGAACTTTTAGTTGTTGAGAAAACAGCCCCTACATTGAAAATCAAAGCTAAGAATTTAAGGATAGCTGGAATAGGTGCTAAAAAGGGTCAAAGTCTTTGCTAAGGGGCCAAAAGACAAATCTTTTCATTTACTCTTGTAGATCTTTCTAGTAGAAGCCTTATGGGAAGATAACAAAATGTGACAAACGGGAGAGAAAAGCCTGGGTTGTCTAGCAATCAGTGGAACTGGAGAAATCACGTGGTCACCTTGAGACCTGATATGTTTGGGTGAGTCATGTCTGTAGGGTGAGACAGGAGGTCTGGAGAGGGATCTAGAGTCCAAAGTGAATGCAGAGGAGGCCAAAAAGGTGCAAGGAGGATAACTGTGCTTCTCAACCAAACTGCTTTCTGAAGAAATTTGGGAATTAGAGGCATGGGTGGAAAGACATAAAGGAAACTGGAGGGCCAATCACGAACCAGAGCATCTCTCTATGACTCTCCCAGTGGAGGGATCAGGGAAAACAACCTGTTGCACTCATTAAGGGAAGAAGCAAAAAGACCGCATCATGGCTGGTGCTATTGACAGAAAATTTTGTCCACCACGTTGACATTGAGAGACCACTCACAAGACATCAGAATGGACTTGCTTAACTTATCAGCAATCACGATGGATTTCCCTGGGATGTGTGTTGCTATTAGAAAGCAATTGGAAGAGATCACCCATTACCACACTCTCATAGCTTCTTGACAAACAGGGTAAGATTTGGTTCCCCTGGTTTGTTGCTGTACCAGACTGACATGTTGTCCGTCTCTAGCACAATCATCCCAAATGGGAGAATGTCTTGAAATGCCTACGGCACTAGGAGGACAGCTCTTATCTCCAGGACACTGATATGCATCTGGGCCATTACGGGTGACCACTTACCTTGGACCACCCTTCCCAAGTACTGCCCCTCCACCCGAGCTGGAAGGCATCCATAGTTACAATGGCCTTGGGAAGGGGATGAAGAAAGGGATGGACTTCGCAGAGCTGGTTTGAATGAAACCACCATAAAAGGTATTTTTGCATGCTTGAGTTATCTTGACTGGCATGGATGGAAGATGCTGTAGAATAGACTACTGAGTCGATAGAGCCCATTGAAGAATTCTCATAAGGAACCTGGCCAGCAGAACAAGGGTGAACACTGCTGCCATGAAACCCAAAGCCTGAAGTATCAACCAGACTGTAAGGGATGAATTCTGAATCACTTTCTTGACTTGGGACTGAAGAGTGTTTATTTGAGTTGAGGAAAGAGAAGCTATCTTACTGACTGTATCCAAATGAGTATCTATGAACTCACACCATTGGGGTGATTGAGACTTCTTGTAATTGACTGTTATTCCTAGATGGGAGCACAGCTGGAGTATGTAGTCCCTTGCTTGTATCAGTTGATGCCTGGTTGAAGCAGTCAGGCCCCAGTCATCTAGATATGGAAACACCCAGAATCCCATTTAGTCTAAATTGAGCTACTACAACTATCATGTATTTGAAGAACACCCTGGGGGCTGTGGTGAGACCAAAGGGCAGTGCTCTGAATTGATAATGACTGGCTCCCAGCCAGAAGTGTAGGTATCTCCTGGAGCATCTGCTCATTCTGATGTAAGAGTATGCAAACTGAAGATCTATCAAGCACATCCAACAGTCATCCTGCAGAAGGGGCAGAATGGACTGAACTGTGATCATTAAACTTGGTATACTGCAAAAACTGGTTTAATTTGCTGAAATCCAGAATAGGTCTCAAGTCACCTGTCCTTTGGCCTCCTTTCAGAAGGGTTAATAGGACTTATCTGAGAAAGAATCTCTAGATCCCTGATGTTGCAGACCACCTCTGCCATGATGGCAACATCTTCCATTTGTTTCCCCCTCTGTCCCTGAGGGACCTATATTCATGCGACTTTTAGAAAGGACCCAGGGACTTTTTAAACCACATCTTTCTACCACCTCACTGGTTTCTAGAGAAGGGCCTTTGAGGGTAGAAAAATGTACACGCACAGCAGACAGGGTCTTTCTTTCCTGTTCACATCTGAATTGTGTCTCATTAATCTTGGAGCCAGAATAACACAATCTGTCAAAGGGTGCATTGATGAATGAAGACTTGAATGGTTCCGCAAAGACATACAAGCACATCCAGACAGGTCTTCTAATGGCTATGCCTGAACCTAGATAGATTAGTTGGTAGCCAGCTGTGAGGAAATTGTATTCTTATCCTCAGAAGACATGGATCCTGAAACAGATTTGGTAAACTCCTTGATGAAATCTCTTTGTAGTCTTGTAAAATGTACCAAATAATTCAGCAACCACAGTGCGAAGGTCAGTGAAGCATAGACACGCTTCCCAAATCTGTCCAGCACCCTGTACTCCCTATTACAGGGATGGACAGAGGAACTTGGCTCCATTAGTTCCTTTCTTGTAGCTGCAGCATCAACCATGGCATCAACATGGACTTCCTTAATCCAATGTGCATGGTCTTTAGGTGGGGCAAGAATCTTAGCTGGTCTCTTACAAAATGTCTAAACCATATGTGTCTCCTTCCACTCCCTCCAAAAGACAGTCTACAAGTTCATCAGCCAAGGAGATCACCCAGGAAGTAGAAGGGCCAGAACTGAAAGCATCTAAAAACACTGATTCATCTTGGGAGGGGGGTATTAGAAAACCAGCCACCTCTGTTTCAGGATCTCCGGGATGTCTCCAAAGGAAATTTCATCAAGTGCTGTTCTAGAAGACCTCCTCCTGTCCTAAAAATCAGTTTCCTCAGCACGAGATTCCAGAGGGGAATCCAAGATCCTCCTTTTTGCATGTTCTCTTACAAGGGACTTCTCTTTAGTGGTGTGTTCTGGGGAAGTATCGGAAAAGATAGTGCCCTGATGGATTGGCTGAAGGCTTGCTTGAGCTCACTGTTCCCGTGGAAGAGATGATCGAATCTTGACACAGAACAGAATGAGGAAGAGTTGTCTAATCTGATGGAGGCAGGGATATCTGATCATCAAGAATAGGGAAGACACACTTCACTCCCTCAGAAGCAGAATGCAACGAGACATAGAAGTCAACGGATCAGCAGTTGAATTCTCTCAGATTTTCAGCCCCTGCAGCCATATCAGCACTCCACCCCCAAAAGGCAATCGAACCCAAGGTATCTAATGCTAAATCTCCTAGGGGAAGAAATGGCTTTGAAAGTTCTGGAGTCGACTGCAAGGTCCCGGATCCAATGCCAGTGCTTCAGCTCTGAAAGTCTTCCAACTTCAAGATGCTCAGTGCTAGTCGGCTCAGAGGAATGACTAGAGAAGAAACAATATTCTTCGGATCTGAAGACGACTCCCAAGGATCTCAGATATGATGGCTCCAAAACAGAACAGACTGGAGAAGGAGAAATCAAAGGTAACTGGTCTGTGGAGAGCTCTCAGGCCAAGAAGGGGGTAGGAACCAAAAGAACCTTCATCTGTACCTGTGCTCTGAGGAACTTCCTCATCATCCTGTCTACCCCATCTGGTTCAGAAAAGCTTCTGCAGAACCAAAGAGAGGAGATAGTGAAAGGGGGGTCTAGAATGCCTTTGAGGTGACTCCATGAAATGGAGAGGGGAGCCTAGCTGGAAATAGGTTCCAATGGCAATGGAGGGAGTACAGATCTGGGGAGATCTTGCAGCATGAGAAGTCAGATCTGGTAATGACTGATCCAACTTTTTTAAGACCTTGGCAGGTGGCTCTGTGAAAGGAGGAGCCAAGGTCAAAGTTGAAGGACAGTCAGGAGATCTTTTTCGAGTCTCCCTGTCCTTGGATTGAGGCTCACCTTTAGGTTCATCAGACATTTTAGAGGTATGAGCCCTAGCTACCTAGGAAGACTTAGAGGGTAAAAGACCCTTTAGAATCAGTTTATTTTTGTGATCAATCAGGGCCCGAGAATTGAAACTGGCACAAATATCGAAGTCAATATCAAAGTAAGCCAGGCCCAAACAATAAATACATTCCCTACAAGTATCAGAATTTTGGATTTTATGCCCACAGGAAATACACTTCTTAAAACCCAAAGGTTTTTCTGACATACTGCTAAGCAGAAAACCAAACTACAAAAAACAGGTAACAAACCAACTAAGAAAACAAACATTTCTAAGGAAGAAAAAAAAAGAGAGAGAGGGAAGGGAAATAAGAACTACCACCAACAATGGTAGAAAAGGGTACTTGAGAAATACAAAGGAGTAATAACAAAGTTAAGCTGCAAATTACCTAAAAAAAAAAAAAGAAGTTATGTCTTAGCATAACGTTCCATCTGTGTTGTTGATCTTTGTTCTTTCATTACTGATGGGTTATTGGTTCCGTTCTCGGAACCGAGCTGGCCTTATATCAGACTCACATCAGTCAAAAACTCATGAGCCAAGATCCTACCCAGATTGCTCTGCTCCCTGTTACCTCAGACCGAGTTTGCAAGTTGATAGACAAAAGTAGAGGCTACCTCTGGTCATAACAGACCTACAATAAAGGAGTATATGAGATCAACCATGAACCTCCAGAGGGGGACGGAGGGTGGGGAGTAATGAATGAATGAATGAAGATCAACAACACAGATGGAACGTTATGACATAACTTCTATATCTGATGTTGTTCATCTTCATTCATTCCTTACTGATGGAACAGAGTCCCCAGCTACCTGTATCCCTGGGTGGCCCTCATGGAAGAAAATTCCTGAGCACCATGGAGCCAAAAGAAGCTCTACCTCTGGAGGCCAAATCCAATTTGTAATGAAGGATAAAAGTAGGAGGTTTGGCCCAAGTCGCAGCTGAGCAAATATCATTGAGGGAAGCCCTAGCAAGGAAAGCTGCTGAAGTTGTCACAGACCTTGTAGAATGTGCTTTCACTCTGAGGCAAGGTGATATTGTTCCTGTTGTAGATAAAGGTAATGCAATTTCTCAACCATGATGCCAATGTAACTTTTGAGACAGGATGACCTAGTCTTGGTCCAGAAAAGACCGTAAATAGTTGGTCTGACTTACGGGTAGATTTTGTTCTGTCCAGATAAAATCGTATTTACCTATGGACATCCCGAGAGTGCAGGCAATACTCTCTCTTGTTAGAATGATTAGGAAAAAATACTGGAAGGTCACTAGACTGGTCGACAGACCGCTCCAACACCACTTTCCGTAAAAAGGAAAAAGAAATTCTCAGTGATACTCTATCCTTATGGAAGATAAGGTAGGGGCGTTTGATGCATAAGGCTTGAAGTTCTGGCAAATGTCTGGCCAATGTGATTGCAACCAGAAACAAAGTTTTCCAAGAGAGGAACTTTAAATCACATGAAGACGCAGGTTCAAAAGGGGAGCTGTTAGGGCTTGTAGGACCAAGGCCAAATCCCAAGGTTGTACTGGTTCTCTAAAGGGAGGTTTTAAGTGAAGAACCCCCTTCAAGAAAGTTTTACAAAGTCTATGTGACATGAGTGAAGAATCCTGAAAACCAATGTGGAAATTTAAAATGGCAACTAAATGAACACTAATAGTAGAGGCAGACACCCAAGAGTGGAAAAGATGGGATAAATAATTGAGAACCACCGAAACTGGGGCTGACAAGGGGTCTAATTGTTTATTCGCTGCCTATAAAGAAAACCTTTTCCATTTACTGAGATAGATTTGTCTGGTGGACGATTTATGAGATGCGATAAGAATATTGTGTACCAGGGACAAGAGGGTATCTTGCCTGGCAATCACTGGAAGTGGAGAAACCAAGCTGTCAGCTTTGGGGTTGTTAGACTGGGGTGAGTCAGACCCAGCAGATGGGAGATCAATGTTGGTGATGGATTGAGGATCCATGGTTGATCTAGCAAGTGAGGCCAGAGGAAGGGGAAAGTACAGTTTTGTACCTACCATAAATGTAGATGTCCGAGAGGTATGCATCTGCAGTCCTTACAAATGGGTTGTCCTGGCCTCAGGCAGCCCTTCGGTCGGCCGGATTCCAAAGTCTGGGTCTGGCCTCGGCTGATGTCGCACTTCTCCCGACGTCATAGCTGCAGTTCAGCGGGTATAAAGGCATCAGCCGATGCCATTTTCCTCAGTGTTTCTTGCCCCAGATGCCAGGTGCCCTCTAGGAAGGCTAAATTTGGATAAATGCAAATGTTTCCAAACAACAGAGAGCAAATAGAAATAAACATGTATATACATATATACCAACAAATACACCATAATACATTCCCCCAGCTAGCTACAAGATGGGCAAATACCCTAGGAGTACCACAGAGGGGAAGGAGGGTGGGTAATCCTGACTGCAGATGCATACCTCTCGGACATCTACATTTATGGTAGGTACAAAACTGTACTATGTCCTTCAAGGATGCATCTGCAGTCCTTACAAATGGGTAGAATACCATAGCCAAACTGCGGGAGGAGGCACTAAGGAGGCACTAAGAGTTTATGGTGTAGTTAAGATCCCTTGCAAAACAGCAGTGGCAAAACCTGCTCGGGATCTGGAGTATAAAGGCAGATTATAATGCTTGGCAAATGTATGCACGGAGCTCCAAGTAGCAGCCTCTAAAATATCTTTGGTAGCCACTCCTCGTAAGAAAGCTGTAGTAGTGGCTGTAGCCCTTGTGGAATGAGGTCTGATGTTTTCTGGAGTTGCCTTTCCATGAAAAGAGTAACAAAATCTAATGCAATTTCCTATCCATTTTGAGATTGTTTGTTTTGAAATTGCTTTTCCTTCCATTCCTGTGGCATATGCTACCAGAAGCTGGTCAGGTTTTCTATAGTTCTTGGTTCTGTCCAGGTAGTAGCGCAATTGTCTGTGTACATCCAAGGTATGCAAGCAATCTTTCCCCCCTGTTCTGTGGATTGGGGAAGAATGTTGGTAGGTGTATTGCTTGATTTAAAGATACTCTGGAAACCACTTTTGGCATAAAGGTAGGATTAGTTCTCATGGACACTCTATCCTGATGGAAGATAAGGAAGGGCTGTACTGCCATTAATGCCTGTAATTCAGAAACCCTTCTAGCTGAAGTGATTGCAAGCAGGAATGCAGTCTTCCAAGATAAGTACTGTAATTCTGCTGTTGCTGCTGGTTCAAAAGGGGGGAGTGTTAACTTTTCTAACACAAAGTTCAAGTCCCATGTAGGCAATGGTGGTTTCCTTGGTGGTTTTACATTTTTAATTCCTCTGAGAAACTGTCTGAGTAGAGGTTGAGAAAAGACTGGAGGATCCATGTTGTATTCTGCTGAAATTGCTGACGCATGAATCTTAATGGAGGAGTAAGACAGACCATTGTGGAAAAGCTCTGCTAAATATTCCAGGATGTCAGGTATGTTTGCCAATGATGCATCTACTCCTTTTGTTGCACTCCAAAGGAGATATCTTTTCTATTTTGCTGAATAAGTTTTTCTTGTTGAGGGTCTGCGAGCCTCCAAGATAATGTCTTTAACCCTTTGAGATAAATCTGGGTTATTTTGCCTTATGCAATGTTCCAGGCAGCCAGCTGCAGTATTTTCAGGTTTGGATGCAGGGTTTTGAAGTTGTTCTGTGTTAACAGTAAGGGAACTAGGGGCAGAGGCCATATTTGTTCCCGAGACATGCTCCTCAGGAATGGGTACCAATGCTGCCTCGGCCAGTCTGGAGCTATCAGGATGATCCTTGGACGGTCTTCTTTGATCTTCAATAGCACCTTGTGCATCAAAGGAAGAGGTGGGAATGCATATGCTGTCAGGTTTTTCCAACTGAAAGATAGGGAGTCCACCTTCCAAGCAAGTGGGTGGTATGCCCTCGTGCAGAATTTTTTCAATTGGTGGTTGTGTGGGGATGCGAATAAGTCTATTTCTGGTAGTCCCCATTTCTCTGTAATGGATTTGAAGATGTCTGGATGTAACATCCATTCGTGGGCATCCGTGGTAGTTCTGCTTAGGATGTCTGCTAGTATATTTTCTTTTCCTGGTACAAATATTGCTTGTAACTGAATGTTGAAGCTCAGGGCCACATTCCAGAGGTCCATTGCCATCCGGCATAGAGGGTATGAATGTGTGCCTCCCTGTTTGTTGATGTACCACATAACTGTGGTGTTGTCCGTCATCAGCAATTGACCCTGTCGAAGAAATGGTCTGAATGTCTGAATTGCCAGTTTTACTGCCAGCATCTCCTTTTGATTTATGTGTAGGTTCAGCTGGTCTTGAGTCCATAAGCCTTGTATGCACTTGTCCAGCATGTGGGCCCCCCAACCGAGGTCTGAGGCGTCCGTTGTGATAATCTGGCTTGGTTGAGTGCTGTGGAAGGGCAGCCCTTTGTTCGATTGACAGGCCTGAGCCCACCATTGGAATTCTTGCTTCAGGCATGGAATTATTGGAATTTGGGTTTCTAGGCTGTGCTTGTGCTGAGACCATAAATTCCTTAGGTACCATTGTAACTTTCTCATATGTAGTCTGGCATGTGGAATCAATATTATGCAGGATGCCATGTAACCCAGGGCTTGCAGGACTTTCCTTGCTGTTACCTGGTTCTGCGTTGTTAATGCCATGAAATAGAGAGGAAGGTGCTTCTGTTTTTCTGCTGTGAGGAATGCCATTTGATTTGATGTGTCCAGCTCTGCACCCAAGAAAGTTATCCTTTGGGATGGTATCAGCCTTGACTTTTTTATATTGACTGTGTATCCCAGGGCTTGCAGTAGATGAATGAACTTTTTCAAATCTTTTTCTAATTTGTTTTTGTTGTCCGCTTGTAACAGGCAGTCGTCCAGGTAAGGGTAAATTTGAATTCCCTGAAGCCTGCAATGAGCAATTACTGATGCCAGGCATTTCGTGAATACTCTGGGCGCAGTAGATAAGCCAAAGGGCAATGCTGAGAATTGATAATGCTCTGATCCTGCAAGAAATCTGAGGTATCTTCTGCAATTTGGTCATATGGGGACGTGCAGGTATGCCTCCTTGAGATCTAGAGTTACCAGCCAAGACTCCTTGCCCAGCATGGGAAGAAGCTGCTGTAGGATCAGCATTTTGAATTTTGGAACAATGAGATATGTTTTTAGAGTGGACAGGTCGAGAATAGGTCTCCATTGGTTTTCTTTTCTTGGCACCAGGAAAAGTCTGGAGTAAAATCCTTGCCCTTGTTCCATAGACGGTACCCTTTCTATAGCTCTCATCCTTAGTAAGTGGTGTATTTGTTCTAGAGCTTTTGTCTTCTGATTTGGAGGTAGGTTTGGCATTCCTCTCTTCCTTGGTAGAGTATGGAAGTGAAACCTGTAACCTTGGTCTATTGTCTGTAAAATCCATTTGTCTCCTGTGATGTGATGCCAGTTTACTGAAAATAAGGCTAGTTTTCCGCCTAGGGGTGCTTCTAGTTGTACCCTGGTAGGCGGTCTCAGAGCCAAGTCACTGTGATTGTCCTGTGGAAGTGGTGGTGGCTGGATCTGTGGCAATACTTCGCTGGTTGTTAGGCTGCCACTGACGTCCCCTGTAGGCTCCTCTGGATTGACCCCTGCCTCTTGGGCGCCTATTCCTGCCTCTCTGAGCTCTGGAGGTGTCTGGAAAGGACCAATTCTTGGAAGGCCAGTTCCTACTAAAGCTTGGAGGCTGGACCTGTAAGAAATCCTTGACTGTCTGGACAGATTTCGCTTTCTCTTCCACCTTCTTCAGCACCTGCTGTGCAGGGGAGCCAAACAAATTGAGCTTATCCATGGGAGCATCTAGGAGCTTTGATTTAACATGGTCTCGTAAGGACTGCTCTTTTAACCATGCATGCCTTCTGATCACTGTACCAGTCATAGCTGATCTAAAGGAAGCCTCCAGTGCATCATAGCCGCATTTTAAAGAATGATTACTGACCTGCTGAATGTTATGTACCATTTCCTGAACAGATTTTTTGTCTAATGGTTCAGACGAGGACAGTTTTTTAGTTAACTGATCTAACATAAATTCCTGATACTGAATCATGTGGAATTGACAGTTTAAGGCCCTAGCCGAAAGAGTAGCAGAAATGTAAACTTTTTTACCCCATCTCTCTAAGGCCCTATATTCCCTTTCAGAGGCAAGGGGGTTTTTGGCAGAGGTAGCTGCTACAGCCTTGGGTCCCTGGGAGATAGTTGCAGGATCTGCAAAAGGAGACTTATACAAATGATAATGTGTGTCCGGAACCCTGTAGTACCTGTCGGGCTTAGCAGGGGCCGGAGGAAGAGAATCAGGAGCAGTACAAGCATCATTAAATGCATCATCCACAACAGAGAGTACTGGAGGAATGGCTAAAGGCCTATGCTGTGGCAAATGCAAAAAGGTCCTAAGCCTTTTCCTAGAGTCTGAAAAATCCTGGCCCTGCCATTGAAATTGTTCCCTCATAGCATGCAAGGTTTCCCCAAAAGAAAATTCCTCAGGCGGAGAGGCAGAAGGAATGGAGTCTTCTGCATCAGAGTCCTCATAAGGAGAATAAGGGCCCTCTGGAGGGTTTGTATTATCTGAATCATCAGAGGAGTAATCTGAAGAAACTGGCTCAGGGGGCTCTGCTCTAGGCCTCTTCTCTGGAGGTGGGTGAGAGGCCCTGTCAGGGTGAGGTTGGGATCCCCGGATCAAAGAAATGAGATCCTCTGCTAGACTAAGCATTTGAGAACTAGAGCTAGGCCTGTGAGAGGGGGTCTTAGCAGGCACAGTTTTGGTAGATTTTGCTGCTTTAGCCCTGGCAAAAGCCTTAATTGACATGGATGCAGGGGGCCTAGCAGCTCCACGTGCAGGAGTAGATATATCTAAAGGTATAGTATCAGATAAATCCTGTGAACCTGCAAGAGCAGGTGGGTTTTCGGTAGCAGATTCAGCCATGCTGGATGAGGCCTCGGTAGAAGGCAAGCTTTCGGCTGAAGGAAGAACCGTGGACTCGGTTTCAGCCGTAACCGAGACACTCGCGGTTGGCTTAACCGCGGTTTCGGCTGAAACCGCGGACCGCGAGTGTCGGTCCTTTTCCTTGCGCTTTTTTGTTAATTGTGAAGTCGGAGTTTCCGACGGCATATTGTAAGCAAAAGCAGAGCCGAAAAACTCCTCAGCAAATTCCGACCGACGTCTAAGCGTCCGTCGGTTGAAAGAAGCACAGGCTAGACAAGCTGCTACGTCGTGGTCTGGGCCTAAACAAGGTAGGCAGTAAGAGTGGAAATCTTTATGAGGTATTTGTTTCCCACAAGTTAAACAGTTATTCACTTTTTCTGACATCGGCTGAGGCAAGAAAGAGTCCCCAACGGGGTACTTAGCTTTTTAGAAGTCTTCGGTAGTAGTAATCTCTGGTTCTGACCGACCGGCACTTGCGAACAGCTTCTGCTTCGGGCGCCACGCGGCAAGAAAGACTGAGGAAAATGGCGTCGGCTGATGCCTTTATACCCGCTGAACTGCAGCTATGACGTCGGGAGAAGTGCGACATCAGCCGAGGCCAGACCCAGACTTTGGAATCCGGCCGACCGAAGGGCTGCCTGAGGCCAGGACAACCCATTTGTAAGGACTGCAGATGCATCCTTGAAGGACATCCAGACTTGTCGAGGCCAGTATGAAGCAATGAGGATCACTTTGCTTTTCAACTGTCGTGCTTTCTTCAGGAAATTGGGAGATGAGGAGGAGAAGCAAAAAGTAAACCCGAGGGCCAAGCGTGGACTACAGCATCTCACGGTGACTGTCCCCGAGGGGGGGATCAGGGCAAAATAGTTGCTGCACTTGTAGTTGGTTGGGGAGGCAAATAGATCACAGCAAGGCTGGCCCCAGCGGAAGAAAATTTTTGCTGCTATCACAGGGTTGAGGGACCACTCGTGAGGTTGTAGAATGCACCTGCTCAACTTGTCCACTATCATGTTGGAGATCCCGGGAATGTGCATTGCAACTAGAAAGCGGTTGGAAGCTATCACCCATTGCTATATTCTCATGGCCTCTCGGCATAATGGATAAGATCTGGTGCCCCCATGCTTCTTGATGTACCAGACCACTGACATGTCTGATTGGATCGCAATAGTCCCAGATGGAAGGATGGAATGGAATGCTTGCAATGCTAGTAGCTCCACCCTCAGTTCCAGGACACGGATATGCAAAAGGGCCTCTGCCTCCAACCAGGCCCTGATATAGCCCCCCACCACCACATCAGGGAGGTGTCTGTGGTCACAGTGGCTTTCGGTTGATGAGGGCTGAAGGGGAGAGACCATTGTTGGGAGTTTCGAGACATCCACCAGAGCAAATCTTGCTTGCATCTCTGAGTTACATCTATCTGAAAGACAAAGGGTGCTGAAGAGAGTACCACTGAGTGAGAAGCAACCACTGGAGAAGTCTCATGTGGAATCTGGCCAGAGGAACAATGGTGATCGATGCTGCCATTGACCCCAAGAGTTGGAGTATGGACCGAGCAGAAGATTTGTGGTGACAGAGCAGCGGCTGAACCTATTGTCTTATTTTTTGAAGTCTGTGATCCGGAAGAGATGCTGTGCAATTCCTTGTGTACAACAGTACCCCAATGAATTCTAAAGTCTGTGCTGGGGTTGTGTTGGACTTCTCCCAGTTTATAGTGATTCCCAGGCATTGTGCTGTGAGGAGATTGTAGTCTAGGGCTTCTTCCAGTAGATGCTTGGTGGGGGCAGTGAGGAGCCAGTCATCTAGATATTGAAACACCTGGAATCCTTGAAGTCGCAGGTGAGTGATGACCACTGCCATGCATTTGAACACTCTGGGAGCTGCAGAGAGAGCGAAGGGCAGTGCTTGAAATTGGAAGTGACTGGCTCCTATGCAGAAGTGGAGGTATCTTATTGAGCGCTTGTCCAGTTTTATATGGTAATATGCATCCTGAAGACCTACACAGCACATCCAATCGTCTTCTTCCAGAAGAGGAAGGATAGACTGAATCGTGACCATCCGGAATTTCTGTTTTTTCAAATTTGTTCAGTGTGTTGAGATCTAGAATTGGTCTCCAGTCCCCTGTATTTTTTTGGCACCAAAAAGAACCTTGAGTAAAAACTGGATCCTATCTGGTCTGGGGAGACCATTTGGATGACTCTTTTTTTTGTAGCAGCTTTCAGATTTCATGTGCTGCTGCTTCTCTTTCACTGGGTGGAACATCGGGTAAGTCTCTGGATGAGGCTGGACAGAGATGAAAGGGGATGAGTTAGCCTCTGGATATTATCCATTGTACCCAAGAGTCGGTGGTTATGTTTCGCCAGGCAGTGGGGTACAAGGAAAAATTACCCCTGACCACTTCCAGAGGTGGGCGGTCAGGCAACGCTTCAGGAGCGCTGATAGCGTTGGCCAGAGAAAGAATCTCTGGAACCCTGGTTTTGTGGACCTCCTCTGTCCTGAAAGGGGGGTCTTCCATTGGAGTTTCCCCCTCTGGCTCTAGGGGAGAACTCGGCACGTGCGTCACGGAAAGAGCACTGTGATTTTCTGTGCCACATCTTCCCGCTTCTCTGATTTCTGGAGTATAATCATTGACGAGTGGAGTGTCTGACACCAACGGCAGATAGGGTCTTGCCATCTTGTTCGCACCTTAACTTAAGGGCTAGACAAAGAAGCAGCCTCAATGGGGGCATTCATAAAGGAAGCCTTAAAGGAGTCCACAAAGGCGCATCCAGGCATGTCATCTCGTGACTATACCTGTGCCTGCCGCTCTAGCCACTCCTTCCGTTGCATGTAGGATAAGACATATGGAAGAATTGGATATGGATTCTAGGGTCGCCTATCTGAGAAGCTGTGTTGTCATGGACCTCATCAGAAACAGCTCCTGCCAATGTTTCAGAGAGTTGGTTGATAAGATCCCTCTAGAGCCTTGTAAAGTGTGCCAAATAGTTCAAAGATCTTATGGCGAAGGTCGATGAAGCAAACACATGCTTCCCAACTCTATCACCCTTGACTCCTTTGTTGGGCGGACAGACAGTCTGGCTCTCTTCTACCAAGTCTTTCTTGGTTGCAGCCTCCACCACCATGGCATCTACTGGAAGACATTTTGACCAATGTGGATGCTCAGCTGGGGGAGATAATATCTTGGCAGGCCTCCGTGGTATAGCTTCCAGGGTGTCATCAGCATTCCAAGCATGCTGGATGATGAGCTGGACAAGCTCATCGGCCGGCGGGGTAACCCAGGAGGTAGGGGGCCGGGCATGAAAGGCCTGCAGGAATATGGATTCCTCTGAGGAAGTACTGGAGGACTTCCAGTCACCCCTCTGTCTTAGGATCTCGAGGATGTCACCAAAGGGCACCTCATCAGAGGGTGACCGTGGGGACTCTTCCCTGTCATCAAAGTCCATATCTTCGGTCAAAGACTTCTCAGTGGAGTCCACGTGCTTTCTCTTGCATAAAACCTTGCAAGGTACTTCCTCAGTGGGGAGTTCTGGGGAAGACTGCAAAGAGGGGGTCTCCTGAGGGGGAGAAACCTGAGGCCCTTGTGCCTGGAGTCCAGTGGTTGTGCCTTGTGACAGTTGCAGCACAGAGAGGGGAGAGGACTCCGACATGGGGGTTTGCAAGCGGAGGCAAGCGACCTCGCCATGGCCTGGAAGGCCGGACCGCCCAAAAAGGGATGGGAGCCGGAACTGAGCACAACAACTTCGGAACTGGGGTCACACCCTGCTCCAAAGAGCCGACCCGAAGACCAGGAGTCTCAAGAAGGTTGTGGACCATGAGGGAGGATTCCTGGAGGGTGCCATAAAAAAATTTGATGTGGTACCAAGAATGCCCTCCCCCATGAAATGGCCACTCGCCTGAGAAGAGCCTGATGCCCAGTGCACCGAGGGCCACAAGGACGACTCTGGCTCCAAAGTGAGATCTACTACTGGGGTCGGAGGGAGGGAAGCTGCTGTCAGAGGAAGGGGCTTTGATGCTTGCGTGGAAGTCAAAGAAGGAGTGTACGTTGGAGTCTGAGGAGAAATATGTTCACCTGAAATAGGGAACATAGATTTAGATGGTTGAGAGAGACCCCTGGCCACAAGCAACTGGTCAACAAGCCGCAACACATCTTGTTCAGAGAGGCTCCTGGTCGATCTTATAGAGAAACCTGAAGGTGATTCTAGCCTATCTAGAAAAGGGCTATACTGGCTGCCAACAAACGGATCCAAAGGACGGCAGTACTTGGTCCTTGCTAGTTCAAGTGGTGCAGAGCCTGGAACCGAGGGTGTCTGCACCGAGGAGAATGGTGTTGAGGTAGTCTGTGCCAACGAAGGCAGCACCATAGTAGTCAAAGGTGTCTGCACCGATGAGTATGGTGCCATCGAGGAAGGTGTCTGTACCGGCAATAATGACGGTGCCGAAAAGTACTGCACAGAACAGCTTGTCTGCGCCGAATGTGTCTGCACCGTAGAGGACAGTATCATCAAACTCGGTGCCGAAGGAGACTGTACCTGCAGAGACGGTGCCAGTAAAGGCTGTGATGAAACTGTCTGAGCTGTAAGTGTCTGCACTGGAAACTCCAGGGACGGTGGTGATAAAGAGAACACAGCTGGAGCAAGAATCAACTCGGGCTGTGCCGAGCCTGCAGCCGAAAGGGTCACAGGTGGCAGCGCCGCTCTAGAAATTTTTACCTTCTTATGAGTCTACTCCCTGCAATCTCCAGAGGGAGATGTAGTGAGCGACCGATGAGGAAGAAGAACGCCTTTTATGGGGTTTAGCATGAGGGGGCGAGCCCTCCGACTCAGATATAGCCTCACAGAAAGGAGTTTTGAGGAGACCTTTCAGGATTAACTTGTTCTTTCTTTCACTGAGAGTCTTGGTTGAAAATTTTCTACAAATCCCACATGGGGGAATCCACTGTAAGGTGGGAGACATTCAAGCAATAGACACATAAATCACGGCCATCAGAAAGTGGTAACTTACAGCCACAATCACTGTTTGAAACCAACACTACTTTTCTTGTCCGACATAATGATGTGGAGAAGAACGACAGTACCAAAGAGTTAAAAAGGCTACCCAGAAGGGTAAGAAGAGAGAAAGGAAGTATTACCAACAATGGTAATGAAGAAACTATAGGGACAGAATCTTAGAGATATGATAGGGTAGGAGTATAGTAACAGAAACTGATTGAAAACTTTTAAGGTACTAACAATATAGAAACTTTCAAAAATGATTCACTTAGCTGAGAGAGAGTGGCTTGACAAAGCTGTACAGCAATGCGTCAAACGAGATCTGAGGTAACAGGGAGCAGAGCATTCTGGGTAGGATCTTGGCTCAAGAGTTTTTGCCTGATACAAGCTTGATACAAGGCTGGTTCGGTTCCGAGGATGGAACCAATATTCCATCAGTAAAGAATGAACAAAGATTATCAACATCAGATCAATAATTAGGAGCAGAAATCAGCATATTATAGGAGGAGACTCACATAAAAGCTAACAAGAAAAAAATTTGAGAACTACAGCACAACACTTGAGAGTTTGCAATCCACTTCTGAACCTAATGGGTACAAACAAGATCTGCGATACATTAGATTGGTAGGGCATTGTGGGTAAAGGGAGGAGCCTGAGAGTTCTAGGGATCCTATGCTCTGGAACAAGTGCCTGAGTTGGATCAGTGTCTCAGATCTGAACCCATTAGTTGAGGAATTAATGAAAATGACATCAGATCGATCAACACCCATCAGCTTCCTTCAGAGTGTTATAGTTGAGTAAATCCTCAAGAGTGCTCCTACACTCTCAGTAAAGAGGTCAAGAAAAAAAGAAGTTATGTACTCACCATAATGTTCCATGTTTGTAGTCCATCTCGGTCTTCATTGTTACATATGGGTTCGGAGCCGATCCTCAGCTCTGACTCTGCCAATTACAAAGCTCAATGTCTCTCAGTTGGCTCGTGGCAAGGTAGGTATCCCATAGTGCATTAGTAAGAATCCCTAGATTTCATTTGCTGCTGTCTAAAAAAGTGATAGAAGGTATTTCCACAAGGAACAACATATTATTTATCTTCTGTAGGGTGGAGACCTTTCATCTATCTTGTTTCCAGATCCTCCAAGGATACATGGATGGGGGTAGGTTGGTGGGTTCGTATGAATGAAGGGCGAGATGGACTACAAACATGGAACGTTATGGTGAGTACATAACTTCTTTATGTTCTGTAGTCCTATCTCACCTTCATTCTTACATATGGGAAAGCATCCCTAGCACCTTTTTCTCGGGTGGCAACCAAAGGAGGCTCTACCCCTTGAAGACAAATCCAATTTGTAATGAGTAATAAAGGTATGAGTGGTAGCCCAAGTTGCTGCTGCACATATACTGTCAATTGGGACCCTGGCTTGAAAAGCAGCAGATGTGGATACGGATCTGGTAGAATGAGCTTTAAATTTAAATGGAAGTTCCTTGCCATTAGAAAAGTAAATAAACAAAACACAATTTGAAATCCAATTTGTTAATGTTATCTTAGAGACTGGCATACCTTTTCTTGCTCAGAAAAAGATACGAACAATTGGTCTGATCTTCTAAACTGTTTGGTTGTATGTAGATAGAACCTTAACTGTCAACATCAAGTTGATGAAACTTATATTCTGCACTGTGAATGGTTAGGAAAAAAGACTGGCAAGTTTGATTCAAATTAGACAGAGCAAACCTTGGGGGATGAAGGATGGATTTGTACGAAGGGAGGTTTGACTGACGGTGCTTGTAACTCTGACACTCTTCTGGCGGATGTAATAGCTACTAGAAAAATGGTCTCCCATGAAAGAAACTTCAATTCACAAGTATGTGTGGGTTCAAAAGGTGGGCAAGTAAGTTTGGACAGAATGAAATTTAGATCCCAAGGAGATACAGGTTCCTGAAAAGGAGGTCTCAGCAAGGTAGTGCCTTTTAGGAAAGATTTACACAATCTGTGAGCCATAAGATTAGGCTCATGTCCCAAATGAAAAGTGGAGATCACTGCCAAATTGAATTTTGATTGTAGCAGCAGCTGATCCCTGATGAAAAAGTTCAGTTAGGAATTTTAACACCAAGGGAATGGAGGCTGTGTAAGGATCTGTTTTTTTCTTTTGCCCAGATAGAAAATCTTTTCCATTTGCTACCGTATAATTTTCTCGTAGGATATGAGTAACTGCCGGTGAGAAATCATGAAGCCTGACTAAGGATGGAAGTGGAGTAGCCACACTGTCAAGTTGAGGGTGTAGAGGCAGGGGTGGAATGTGCCTGACGTGTGTCAGAAGGTCTGGCACTGGGTCCAGAGTCCATGGATCGTCCAGAAGGTGAGGCCCAAGAAAGGGGAACCAAATCTGACAAGGCCAGTAAGGAGTGATAAGAATCATTCTGCTTCCCAAGTTCTTTGCTTTCCGGATCATTTTTGATATCAGCAGAAAGGGAGAGAATGCATAAAGAAGTCCCGGGGGCCAATTGTGAATAAGTGAGTCTCTCTGCATCTCCCCCGGTTGGGGGGGGGGATAAGGGAGAAGTAGCTGCTACATTTGGCACTGACTGGACTGGCAAACAGATCACAGCAAGGCTGTCCCCATTTGCGGAAACTCTATTCCGCGACTTTCTGATTCAGAGACCATTCGTGAGGCATCAAGATTGCCCTGCTGAGCTTGTTGGCTATCACATTGGTTGTCCCTGGGATATGCATTGCAACTAAAAAGCGTTGTGAAGATACTGCCCACTGCCAAACATGAAGAGCCTCTCGACATAGGGGGTATGATCCGGTTCCTCCTTATTTGTTTAAATACCATACCAATGGCATATTGTCTGAGTGGATTGCTATCATCCCTAGAGGAAGAAAGTCGTAAAGTGCTTGCAACGCTAGTAGCACTGCACTTATCTCTAGGACACTGATATGCAAGTGAACCTCGAGATCTTGCCATGTGCCTTGGACAGTCCTGCCTAGATAATGCCCCACCTCACCCTATCTGGAAGGCATCCGTGGTCACAGTAGCAAAGGGTTGGCGAGGAATGAAAGGTGTTCCTATCGTTAGTTGATCGGGCTGAATCCACCAACAAAGGGCCTTTTTGCAAGATTCCATTATCAAAATAGGATGAGACAGAGGCAGTTGTTGATGAGACCACTGGGAAGAGAGTAGCCATTGAAGGATTCTCATATGTAGTCTGGCTAGTGGAACTAGAGATATATTAGAGGTCATGGTTCCTAAAAGTTTCAGCACTGTCTTGGCTTTGACTCAGTGTTGGGAAAGCAGACTGTATATATTTGTTGTCCTAGATTTTGTATTCTGTCTGCAGGAAGACAAGCCATCATGGCGACTGTGTCTATTTCTGCACCTATAAAAGTCACATATTGAGAAAGGGACAAGACAGACTTTTTCCAGTTTATTGTAATCCCTAGATGAGTGCAGAGTTGGATGGTTGAATCCCTGGCTTGAAGAAGTAGGTGCCTGGTGGTGGCAGTCAGGAGCCAGTCGTCCAGGTACGGAAACACTTGGAATCCAAGACGTATCAAGTGAGCTGTCACTACTGCCATGCATTTGGTGAGCACCCTAGGGGCTGTGGTGAGACCAAAGGGCAGAGCATGAAATTGGTAATGACTGGCTCCCAGCCGGAAATGTAAATGACTCCTCGATGCTCTGTCCATTTTTATGTGGTAGTACGCATCTTGGAGGTCTACGGAGCACTTCCAATTGTCTTTCCCTAACATAGGGAGTATAAACTGCAGTGTTACCATTCGGAACTTGGACTTCTTCACTGATTCGTTTAATTTGCTGAGATCCAAAACGGGCCTCCAGTCCCTTGTTTGTTTTGGCACTAAAAAGAATCTGGAGTAAGTTACGAATCCTATCTGGTCTGCGGGAACGGCTTGGGTGACTCTTTTGGAGCAACATTTGAACTTCTACAGTTGCTTGATCTCTGTGACTGGGTGGAACATCTGGGATTTTCTTGGTGGTATGAGGTGGGAGACAAGGGTATGGAGTATCATCTGGAAATTATTCTTTGTACCCACTTGTCTTGGGTGATGTCATGCCAGGCTTCTGGATACAAAGATAAATGACCCCCGACTGGCTCCAGAGAAGCGCAGTCGAGCCCAACTTCAGGAGTGCTGATAGGGACGTCCACAAAAAAAATCACGGCCGCCCTGGTTTTGCAGCCCCCCCCCCCGCCTCTAAGGTGACGTCTACCATTGCTTCCTCCTCCTCTGCCTCTGGAGGAGGAATCACCCTGTGTGTCTGGGAAAAATCTCTGAGATTTCTTGAACCACATTTTCCCACCTCTCTGACCCTTAGAGGATGGTCTAGAAGGGACAGAAAAATGTACTCCCACAGCAGGGAGAGTTTTCCCTTACTGATCGCATCTGGTGAGTGTATCTTTTACCTTTGGTCCAAACAGAGGAGAACCGTCAAAGGGGACATTGGTAAAAGTAGATTTGAAGGGCTCCGCAAAGTTACATAAACGCATCCAGGAGCGTCTCCTAAGAGAAACTCCTGAACCCGCTGCCCTACTCGCTCCATCTGCTTCCTAAGATATCAGCCTCATGGAGGAGTTAACAATGGAGTTTAAGGTGTACAACTGAGCAATAACCTTCTCAGGGACTCCTTCAGCTAATGTACCTTGGAGAGTATCACCTAGCTCTTTTAGGAGATCTCTTTGAAGCCTAGTAAAATGGCTGAGGTAATTCAGCGATCTGAGAGTAAACGCCGCTGGAGAGAAGATACGTTTCCCATACCTATCCATCGTTCCAGACTCCTTGTTCGGTGGATGAACAGATGAAGTCTCCGCTCATTCCTTCTTTGTGGCTGCGGCCACCACCATAGCATCTACAGGCACACCTTTAGTAGAAAACTCTTTCGCTTTGGGAGCTGAAAGAAATTTGTCGGGCCTTCTGGGGACTGGTTCCACGGCATCAGTAGTTTCCCACACCTTTCGATTAACTAGGTCCAAGAGCTCATTGAAAGGTGGAGACAGCAAAGAGGCTAAATGTTGAGACCCGAAAGACTTCAGGTACACTGACTCCTCATCAGAAGGGGTGACAGTGGGCCTGCCACCTCTCTGTTTCAGGATCTTTAGGATATCTACAAAGGAGATATCATCAGAGGACGACCTAGGGGACCCTACTGACTCCTCGAGGTTAGTGTCAAAGATGAAGGACTCATTAGGAGAGTCTACATGCTTCCTCTTGCAAATTCTCTTCTGAGGAGGCTCCTCAGAAGGATATTCTGGGGAGGTCTCAGAAGACTGGGGGCCACCCAATGGGGGCTCCTGAGGCTGTGGGTCTCTGCTGCTAAGAGAGAGAGAGATGGTGCTGAGACAGAGAGTGGAGCTTGACAGGGAAGAGCATCGGTACCCTTGTGCGGAGCTGAAGACCTAGACAGCACACCCTCATCATCTCAAAGGCAGAACTCTCTGGCTCCGAGGACACTCCTGGTTCCGAGGAAGCAGAAGTAGCCCTCGGCTCCAAAGTGATCGGCTCAGAGACAGATGTAGGATCTGAGCTCAGCCTAGCTAACCCACCGAGAGGTAGGCTCAGTACCAAAGAAGTCCGGATCCAAGTGTCCCTGTCGGGGCCGACTGGTGTGCTTCGGCTCCTAGACACCAAGGACAGCGTTGAAGGTGTCAGAGTGGAACTCGGCTCTGAGACAGACACGAGAGGTGCTGGAACCGAAGGTTCCACAACAAGTGGCACCATTAGCTCTGGCTTCGAAGGACCAACATGGCTCGGAGGAGGAACAGAAATAGGGAGTATGGCCTTAGACTGCTCCGGAACCAATTGGGTCGGAGCCGGCAACAAATTAGCTAGCACCAACTACTCTCTCTACATCCTCTTCAGAAAGACTCTTGCAGGATCTGGAAAATACGGCAGGTGACCTAGATCTCTGCAAAATGGGAGATCTGGGAGTTGGGGAGACTGGTAATAATTCTCTAGACCAGCTCCGAGGTAAATGTTCAGTAGTCGACTCCGAAAAACTTGGGGCCGACACTGGAGTGTCGATATCAATAACCTCAACCGACTCTGAGGACAGTGGAGCTGAAGAGGTAAAAGGTTTGTCCAATTTTGAGATTTTCTGAGGAGGTCCGGATAAAATAGTCCATGTGGGAAAATGTCTCTTGGCCTTCTTGACCTTCTCTTTTTTAGAAGAAGGAGACCTAGAACGTGAAGATGAAGATCTGGCTAAATCCTCCTCAAAGGAAGGCTTAAGGAGACCTTTCAGGATCAATTTGTTCTTCTTTCTGGAGAACTGAAGGAATGACAGAACGAACATGTTTCCTGAGGATGTATGGCACCGAGACAGTAAACACAATTACTATTGTCTGTCAGTTATTGACATTTTTTGAGAACATTTGAGACCCTTCTTAAAACCCGAAGGTTTATGATCCTTAGACTCAGACATGTTTTCACTAACATAAACATGAGGAAAAAGCAGGAAGAGAGGACAAGGCCCTCTAACTTAAACGGGCCTAGCCCTGCTGTGGAAATACCACCAGAGAAGTTTAATAGAGGACTAGGTCTTCTAACTTAAACAGACCTAGCCGTAAACAGATAAGAAGCTACATAAAGAATTTACCGCAAAATTGCAAAATTCAACAATACGTTAACTACTAGCTAATAAGAATTAGTAAAAGACACTGCACACAACTATCAATAATAGTACTATTCTAGTGAAAAATACAAAATTAGAAAAGGTCCTAACCCAAACACAGACCTGCGCTAAGATATGTAAATAGCAAAAAAAACTAGCACACCAAGAAAGGGATACCACTCAGGGAACAAAAGGGGCCTGCAGAAGCAACGGCCAACAAGTTTTCAATAACTTTGCAAATTTTGAAACACACACTACTGTTTCTATCTATAACAATGACGACTGAGCTATATAAACTAAGCTAGTACTATTATGAAAAAATATCACTATGAACAATAATAATGAAGAAAAATCCAACTTAGCCACAGTCAAGAAAGAGAGCACTTCTGAACTCGTAGCCACGGCAAACGAGATCTAGGGATTCTTACTAGTGCACTATGGGATACCGACCTTGCCACTAGCCAACTGAGAGACTTCGAGCTTTGTAATTGGCTGAGTCGGAGCCGTGGATCGGCTTCAAACTCATATGTAATAATGAAGGCGAGATAGGACTACAGAACATCCCTGGTTATGTGATCTGCTTCTGCCACCAGGATGGCATCCATTTGACTTGCCTCCCTTTCTGTCCCGGGGGGGGGGGGGGGCTGTCTCCAGGAATGTGTTGGTGATAACTCTATGATTTTCTGAACCACATCTTCTTACCACCCCTTTGGTTCCGAGAAAAAGTGTTTTGAGGGGTGCAGAAGTGGATTTTAACTTCAGATAAAGTTTTGCTGTCTTGTTCACACCTAGTAAGAGCCTCTAAAATTTGATCCAAAAAGTGTAGAACCATGAAAAGGGGCATTAATGAAGAACATCTTAAAGCCTTATGCAAAATCACACAGATGCATCCAAGCATGCTGACACATAGTAATGCAGATGCCTGCCACCCTTGCTGTACCATCAGCTGTGTTAGAAAGAAGATGCATGGATGCATTAGACATAGACTGTAGGGTAGGCAATTGGGAGTTCATTGTTTTTTGAACATCCACTAGTAAAATACCCATGAGGGACAGGTTCTATGTTATAACAGCGAACGATCTAAAGATCGAACGCTGTTATATCGAACTCAAAACAGCGAAAACGTAAATGAGCGAACTACCAGAACAACAATTTTTTTCCCAGGGAAAAAAAATTGCTGCCCCCCCCCCCACCAAAAAAGAAAACACTAAACACTATTTTAAGTGGGGGGGGGCTGTGCCCCCTACTTAAATATACCAACTCAGAGATCGCAAAGTGACGTGAGCGGCCAATCGACTTCTTTCCCAGGGAAAAAATTTGCTTAAAAGCCGCTTCATCATTTTGCATTTTCGACATTTGAAGTTCAACCAAGATGCATTCGAACCGAGCTACTGAGACCTGAAGCCCAGACAAGCAGAGATGACTCCAAAAACTTCAAAGTAGAATCCACCACTGGCTCCCTTTCTTAGGCAATGGACCTGAAGGATCTGTCGGATCCAGAGACCTTTTTTTAGGCTTCTCTACTCTCTTCCTCAGATCTTTCTTGTTCTTTTGACTTTTCTTTAGACTCCTCCTTCTCCTTGTTCATTGTCTTACTCAGGGGAAGCTGAAAATGATCTAGAAGTATTAGATATTGAAGGTTGAAATGATGACCCTGTCTGAGGGGGAAACAAACCTTTTAAGATCAAATTTTCTTTGTGGCTCTGTATCGGCCTAGTCCCAAAAGAAGCACAACTATCAATTTGCCTCGAGGTGTGAAAGTCCAAATAATAAACACAATTAAGAGTGTGGGCCTTGAGGTGGAATTTTATGTCCATAAGCCATGCACTTTTTAAAGCCTTGGGTTTTGTCTGATGTCAGTGTAAAACCAGTAACACCAACAATAACATTTGTGCAAAAAATTTTAATGTCTTCTTAAAGAAATGTAAATGTATTTCACTATAAGAAAAAAATTACTTGTCTATTTAACTACCTAATCATGAAAAAATTCACACACAGCGCACTTTGCAAACCTAATATTAATAATAATATATGAACTATTCCCTAATAACTACTCTAATATTACAAATCTAGAAAGGGTTAGGGAAGGAGAAATTTCTATATTTAGAACAGAAATAACTATCACTTATTGTGAAAACTCAAAGTCCTTGGAAAACATGTCTGAATGATCAGGTGCCAAATGAGATCTGAAGTACTTCAGTGGAGGAGCGAGTTATGGGTAGGGGAGGAGTTAGGGCCTCTTATCCATGGCTTTAGGTAAAGGCACAGAAATCAGATCTGATTTGATCAGACAACCCAAAGGTTGAATCAGATGAAAATGGACATCAGATTATGTGATTTCTCCAAAAATTTCTTACACACTTGATAACTGCAGTTTTACAGGGAAAGTAGATGCATGTCAAAGTAAATCTATTTCCAGGTCAGTAACTCTTCACTTCCACAAACATCCCATTACTTTTTTTCCCTTATGCCACAACTGAAGTACCTTTTCTATTAATATAGTAGCATTCCTTTATTCTTTGTCCATTATATTTTACCAAATATCCAAACTGAAATCCTCTACTACACTCATTGTTATTGCCATGTTACAAGAGACACATTGGAATAGATTATATTAAGAAGTGTGTGGTAAAATTATTTAATACTCTTAGCACTTTGTCTGAATTTGTAAGCCCATTTACATTCCATATTAAAAACTGACAATGCAGTCACTCATTTTAAAGTTACAATCATGTATGATGCACGTCATCTCTGTTGTATAAATTTCTCTTACTGGTACTTTATGCACAACTTGTAGTACCTGACAACTAAGGCTTCTATATACCTGCATTTCCACACCTCTGCTGGAATTCGTGTCAAACAGTTCAAATCACTGTACCTCCCTTTTCCCCTTTAACATACATAATATAAAAGAGCTATATACATTTGAAAGAAAGAGAATGCTACCCTTCCAAACAGAAGCTTCACTAGTGACTACATGCACTAGTATTATCTGCCCCAGAAAGTACAGTTGTGTACACCTACCATAAATGTAGATGTTAGAGTGTCTTCACTGTTGCAATCATGACTGTAGGGTTCTCCCCTGCCGGCAGGCAGCCCTCGGTCGGCCAGAATCCCAAAGTCTGGGTCCGGCGTCGGCTGTTCAGCCATGCTCCCTGACATCAGAGCGCCAGGAGTACAAAGCTGACAGCCGACGCCATCTTCTCCAGTTTTTCTTGCCCCCAGATGTCAGGAGTCCCAAAATGAAAAAGGTCCCAAACCTTTGCAAATACACCTCAGAAGAATGGTGAAAGGTAAAAATAAGAGGGGACAGGAGGGAGGGAAACCCAGACTGCAACAGTGAGACAGTCGAACATCTACATTTATGGTAGGTGTACACAACTGTACTATGTTCATCGTGTTTCACTGTTGCAGTCATGACTGTAAGGTAGAATCCCAAAGCTGAAAGAAAGGGAGGTGGTCATAAAGAAGAAGGGGTGGCTAAAAGGCCCTGCAAGACTGCAGAGGCAAAGCCTGCCCTAGACTCAGAGTAGAGAGGTAGATTGTAGTGCTTAGAAAAAGCATGCACTGAACTCCAAGTTGCAGCTTCCAAAATGTCTTTGGTAGGAACTCCCCTGAGGAAGGCCGCAGAAGTGGCAGCAGCTCTGGTGGAATGAGTCCGTATACTCCCTGGGATTTGCTTTCCATGGTGTGAATAACAAAATCTGATTCCATGAGCAATCCATTTAGAAATGGTCTGTTTTGAAATGGCTTTACCTTGGGAACTTGAAGCATAAGAAACAAACAATTGCTCTGATTTTCTGATGTCCTTGGTTCTGTCCAGGTAAAAACGTAGCTGTCTGTGTACATCCAAGGAATGTAAGATCCTTTCCCCTTTATTTTGAGGAGTGGGGAAAAAGGTTGGCAAGTGGATAGTTTGATTTAAAGCTACTTTGGAAACCACCTTAGGCATGAAGGTAGGATTAGTCCTCAAAGATACCCTGTCTTGATGAAAAATAATATAAGGTTCCACAGCCATAAGAGCTTGTAACTCTGAAACTCTCCTGGCAGAGGTTAGGGCTAACAAGATTGCTGTTTTCCAAGATAAAAACTTGATGTCAGAAGAGGCAACAGGCTCAAAAGGAGGCAAGGTTAGTTTTTAAAGAACATAGTTGAGATCCCAAGCAGGAATGGGAGGAGATCTAGGAGGTCTTAAGTTCTTAGCTCCTCCGAGAAACTGTCTCATGAGCTGGTGGGAAAAGATGGGAGGGTCTGTATTATAATGAGTAGAAATAGCAGAGGCATGTATCTTAATGGAAGAGAAAGACAGACCCTTATGTAAGAGATCTGTCAAGTAAAGTAAAATTAAGGTAATGTTAGGAAGAAGAGGATCAGAATCCTGAGCCTGCATCCAGGAACAAAATCTTTTCCATTTTCCTGCATAAGATTTTCTAGTGCTAGGACGTCTGGCTTCTAAAATGACATCCATAACCTGCTTGGGTAGGAAAGAAGAAATCAAAGGCCCTGGATTAAAGTACAGTTTTGTACCTACCATAAATGTAGATGTTCGAGGATTCCATTGCTGCAGTCCTGACTATTGGGTATAGTCCGCGTCCCAGTCGGCCCGAATACCAGAGTATAAGGCTGGCGTCATGCATACTTAGGACTGACGCCAGTACGTCAGGGGTACTATGCGCATGACCGACGCCATTTCCTCAGTCTTTTCTTGCCCCAGATGTCAGAAGACCCAAAAAGACAAGTCCCAAAAAACCTGCACCAAAAAACATGTACAATATATACAACAATATATACAAAAAATATAAGCATGTAAACTCACCTACACAACCACCCCTAAACACAGAGGGAAGGAGGGAGGAATTGGACTGCAGCAATGGAATCCTCGAACATCTACATTTATGGTAGGTACAAAACTGTACTATGTTCTTCGTCTTCCATTGCTGCAGTCCTGCCTATTCCGGAGAATCCCAAAGCAGAGGAAAGGGAGGCTGGCAAATTATAAGAAAGTAGGAGCTGATAACATGCCTTGCAAAACAGCAGTGGCAAAACCAGCCCTAGACTTAGAGTAGATAGGAAGATGATAATGCTTAGAGAAAGTATGCACTGAACTCCAAGTAGCTGCTTCCAAAATATCCTTAGTTGCCACCCCCCTTAGAAATGCTGTTGAAGTGGCAGTAGCCCTAGTGGAATGAGGCCTAATCCCAGCTGGAATCTCCTTGCCATGATAGGAATAACAAAATGCAATGCAAAAGCCAATCCACCGGGAAATAGTTTGCTTTGACACAGGCTTGCCCTGTGAACTCAAGGCAAAAGAAACAAACAACTGCTGAGACTGCCTAAAATCCTTAGTCCTGCTTAAATAATATCTCAATTGCCTGTGTACATCTAAAGTGTGCAAAATCTTTTCCCCTTTATTTTGGGGATCTGCATAAAAAGTAGGCAAATGAATAGTTTGGTTTAAAGCCACACTAGAAACCACCTTAGGCATAAAGGAAGGATTAGTACGTAATGATACCCTATCCTTATGGAAAATCAAAAAAGGCTCTACTGCCATAAGGGCCTGCAACTCAGACACCCTTCTTGCAGAAGTAATGGCCAACAGAAAAGCAGTCTTCCATGACAAGTATTTCAACTCAGCAGTAGCCGCAGGCTCAAAGGGTTGTAGAGTAAGTTTTTCCAACACAAAATTGAGATCCCAAGCCGGAGTAGGAGCTCTACGTGGGGGTCTTATATTCTTTGCCCCTCTAAGAAACTGCTTGAACAAAGGATGCGAAAACAAAGGTGGGTCACAGTCATAATGAGCTGAAATTGCTGCAGCATGAATCTTAATGGAAGAGAAGGACAAACCTTTGTCCAATAACTCAGTAAGATATTGAAGAGCCACACTCAAATTAGGCTCAGAAATCTCCAAATTCTTTGCTGAACTCCAAAATAAAAATCTCTTCCATTTGTCTGCGTACACCTTCCTTGTACTAGGTCTTCTAGCTTCCATAATCACATTTAAAACTTGCTGAGGAAGTTGAGACCTGCTGTGCTTCAAGAGAGAATATGCCAGGCTGTTAGATGAAGAGAGTGAAGCTTGACATTGAGCAGATGACCATCTTGCTGAGATAACAGATGAGGAATCAGAGGTAAAGGCCATGGAGGCTTCCTTACCAGACTCCGTAGTAGTGGATACCAGTGTTGCGAGGCCAATCTGGAGCTATCAAAATCATCCTTGGCCTGTCTTGTCTGACCTTTAATAATACCTTTGGAAGAAGAGGCAGAGGTGGAAAGGCATAGACATGAAGGTTTTTCCAACTGAAAGACAGAGCATCCACTTTCCAAGCTGTGTGATGAAACCCCTTTGTGCAATACTTTGGCAGCTGGTGGTTTAGTGGAGAAGCGAACAGATCTATGTCTGGAGTTCCCCATGACACTGTCAATTTCTGAAATACATGAAGATCCAGTTTCCACTCGTGGGGATCCATGATTTGTCTGCTTAACACATCTGCTAGGGAGTTCTGTGCTCCTGGCAGAAACCTTGCCTGAAGAGTTAGTTGCAGGCTTAACGCAGTCTCCCATAAAATCATTGCTTGCCTGCATAGAGGATAAGAATGTGTTCCCCCTTGCTTGTTGATGTACCACATGACAGTTGTGTTGTCTGTTAGAATCAACACCTGCCCTGGAAGAAATAACTCCTTGAAAGCCATCAATGCAAACTGGACTGCTAACATCTCCTTCATGTTGATATGTAGATGCTGAAGTCTGGCAGGCCACTTGTCTTGTATCCACTTTCCATTTAGATGCGCTCCCAAGCAGTGTCCGAGGCATCTGTCGTTAAAATCTGACTCGCCTCTGGCCGGGTCACAGAGAGTCCCTTGTTTAGGTGACATTCCTGAGCCCACCACAAGAATTCCTTTTGAAGGCAAGGTATTATTTGAATGACAGTGTCCAAATCCTGGCAGTGCTGTGTCCATACATTTTGAGATACCATTGCAGCTTCCTCATATGCAGTTTGGCATTGGGAAGCACCAGAATACAAGATGCCATGAACCCTAATGCTTGAAGGACTGTCCTTGCAGTCAGCACGGACTGATGAGATAGTTGATGGAAGTAAAGTGACAGACTCTTTTGTTTGTCCGGGGTTAAAAGGCCATCTGGGCTGCTGTATTCAGTCTCACACCCAGAAAGCACATATCTTGAGAGGGTACTAGACTGGACTTTATTTCGTTCACAGAATACCCCAGGCATCTTAGCACTGCTATGACATATTCCAGATGCTGTAGAAGGTCTTCCTTTTCTTGAGCCAGAATCAGGCAGTCGTCCAAGTAAGGATAGATTTGAATGCCTTGAAGCCTGAAGTAAGCTATCACTGGAGCCAGAACCTTTGTGAATACTCTGGGCGCAGTAGATAAGCCAAAGGGCAATGCAGAGAACTGATAATGAAAATCTCCAGTTCGAAACCGCAGATACTTTCTGCAACCTAGCCTTATAGGCACATGAAGGTAAGCTTCCTTGAGATCTAAAGTTACCATCCAGTGATCTTTGCCCAGCAGAGGTAACAGTTGTTGTAACGTCAACATCTTGAACTTGGGAATGTCCAGATAAGTGTTGAGGATAGATAAATCCAAAATTGGTCTCCACGTGTTCCCCTTCTTTGGTACTAGGAACAGGCGAGAATAAAATCGAAGCCCCTTTCTGATACAGGGACTGGCTGAATGGCCCCTATCTGAAGTAACTGAGAAACTTGCTTGTGAGCCTCTTTTCTTTGAGGAGGAACATCTGGCATGCCTTTGAAAGGGGCATTGTGTGGAAATAAAATCTGTAACCGTGATGAATGATATCCAGCACCCATCTGTCTTGAGTGATTAAATCCCAATTTTCTTTGAAAAGAGACAGTCTTCCTCCCAAAGGAGCTGCCAGACGAGAATCCACTGGCAGCTGAAAAGGCAGGTCATTGGGTCTGCTTACGAAAGGACTGACCCCTGCCCTCACCAGAAGTCTGAGCAGGTGAACTCTCTGATCTAGGCCTAAACAGACCTTGAGCCCTGCCCTACCACGTCTAGACCTACCCCTAGACTGGGAACCATAAGCAGGATATGTCCACCCCTTAGCAGGCCAATTTCTACTAAACTTGGAGGCTGCACCTGCAAAAATCTTTAACAGTCTGCATAGACTTAGCTTTGTCCTCCATTTTCTTTAAAACTGCTTCCACAGGCGGTCCAAACAACACATCAGACTGTAAAGGAGCATCCAAAATCCTGGTCTTAACATGCTCAGCTAAATTCTGATCCTTCAACCAGGCATGTCTGCGAAGAACAGAACTAGTAGCAGCCACCCTCGAGGAGGCCTGAACAGCATCAAAACCACACTGCAAAGAATGCTTACCCACTTGTTCAGACACATGAACCAAATCCAGCAATTCTTTACACTCAATACCTTCCGCCAAAGCATCCACCTTAGATTTCAATTGTGAAAGGAGATAATTCTGACATTTTAGCATATGAAACTGACAATTCAACGCCCTCATGGCTAGAGTGGAAGAAGTATATACTTTCTTACCCCACCTATCCAAAGCCCTTGCCTCTTTATCAGAGGGTACAGGATTTTTAACCACAGAAGTTTTAACACCTTTAGGCCCCTGAGAAACAGTTTCTGGGTCCGCCCTAGGACTCTTAAACAAATACTTATGAGCTTGGGCACCCTATAATACCTATCAGGCTTAACAGGAGCAGGAGGCAAGGAGTCAGGGTTCAGGAAGCCTCTGCAAAAACAACCTCCACCACATTCAACACAGGAGGAATAGCTAAGGGCCTATGCTGGGGTAAAGACAAGAATTCCCTAAGCCTTTTCCTGGAATCAGAGTAATCCTGGCCTTCCCATTTAAAGTGCTCCCTCATGGAGTGAAGAGTCTCTGAAAATGAAAAATCCTCAGGAGGAGAAGCTGTAGGAGTGGAATCATCCACATCAGAATCAGAATAAGTAGGAAACTCTTGTAAGTCTTCCACAGAAGACTCTGAAGCCTGTGAACACTGTTCAAAACCATCAAACTCCTGTTCCACCCTAGGCCTCTTATCAGGCGGGGCATAGAACCTCTAATCAGAGTAATCAAATCTTCTGCCATTTTAAGCATATGTTTCTTAGGCACAGAGCCGAAATGCTAGGAGAAGCCCCACAGAAGCTGAACTTGGCCTACCTCTAATAGAAGTTGTGCCAACAGAAGGGGAGGCCCTAACTACCTTGGGAAGAGAGGGAAGAACAGTTACCTGAGAAGCCCCCTCAGCCTGGCCTACCTCCTGAGAGGGCACATCCTGTAACAGTAAAGTATCTGCCTGAGACTCCATAGAGACTCCTGGCAAAACCTCTGGCTCCCTGAGCCTTCTAAAGAACCGACGTCCGGGACTGCCGGTTCCTCACCCCTAGGCTTCACTGTTTTGTCCTTGCGCTTCTTGGTTGAAGCGGGCGTCGGAACATCCGACGGCATATTATAATTGCAACGCTTCCCAAACACTAACCTAGCACAATCTAGCCTCCTCTTAATAGTGCGCTTGTTAAATCTAGCACAAGAGCGGCAACCAACAACGTCGTGCTCAGGCCCTAAACAAGGTATACACAGTGTATGATAATCCCTATGCGGTATCTGCTTCCCACAAGAAATACAGTTATTCACTTTTTCTGACATCCGGTTAAATACTGAGGCAAGAAAAAACCAAAATGTTCCCCAACGGGGTTACTTAGCCAACTCTGTTTCGGTCTGAAACTCCGGTTTCGGAAAATCTCAGAACGCCAACCTGCACTCGCAAAATTGCTTCTGCATCGGACCATGCGGCAAAAAAGACTGAGGAAATGGCGTCGGTCATGCGCATTAGTACCCTGTCGTACTGACGTCAGTCTAAGGCGCCATGACCGACGTCAGCCTTATACTCTGGTATTCGGGCCGACTGGGACGCGGACTATACCCAATAGTCAGGACTGCAGCAATGGAAGACGAAGAACATCCAGGCCACCAGGCTGAGAGTTCTGACATGGGAGTGTAGAACCTGACCCTGATGTTGGGACAGAAGGTTCGGAGATTGAGGTAAAACCCAAGGAGGCTCCAGACATAGGTTTTTTAGAGTAGGATACCAAAACTGCCGAGGCCAATTTGGAGCCAGCAAGATAATCATCTTGGGCTTGTCCTGTTTTATCTTCAATAAGACCCGTGGAAGAAGAGGAAGAGGCAGAAAGGCATATCCCGAGAGGTTCCTCCAACTGAATGACAGGGCATCCACTTTCCAAGCTTCTCTGTGGAAAGTCCTGGTGCAAAACTTCTGTAGTTGATGATTGAGATGGGATGCAAAGAGGTCTATGTGAGGACATCCCCAGACTGCTGTTATCATCCTGAATATTTTGGTGTCCAGCATCCACTCATGTGGATCCGAAAGGTTTCTGCTTAGACTGTCTGCCAGAAAGTTTTGTTTCCCAGGTAGAAACTGAGCTTGAAGATCCAGATTGCAAGCAAGAGCTGTGTTCCATAGATCCATGGCTAGTCTGCAAAGGGGGTAGGAATGAGATCCCCCTTGCTTGTTTATGTACCACATAACTGTGGTGTTGTCTGTCCGTATTAGTAGTTGTCCTAGTTGTAAAAGATTCCTGAAGGCCAATAGAGCTTTCTGAACGGCTAACATTTCCTTCAAATTGATATGCAGGTGCTTCTGATCCTTTGTCCAAAGGCCCTGCAGACAGTTGCCCTGAAAATGGGCTCCCCAAGCATAATCCGAGGCATCCGTGGTTAGAATCTGAGTGGCAGGAGGCAGACGGAAGGGTTTCCCTTTGTTTAGAGCACATGCCCTGGACCACCAAAGAAATTCCTTTTGAAGGCAAGGAAGGACGATGATCAGTATATGTCTAAACTGTGGCAATGCTGAGACCATACACTTTTTAGGTACCACTGTATTTTCCTCATGTGTAGTCTTGCATATGGTACGAGAAGGATGCAGGAGGCCATGTAACCCAAAGCCTGCAGGAATTTCCTTGCAGATAGCAGAGTTAAAGTTGCCAAGGTTTTGAAAGTTGAAGCCAGCTGTAATTGTTTTCGGATGTCAGAAATGCCATCTGGGTTGTGGTGTTTAGAAGAGCACCCAGAAAAGTTATCTGTTGTGATGGTGTCAAATTGGACTTTTTTATGTTTACAGAGAATCCCTGGAACTTGAGGAGGTTCTGTACAAATTCTAGATGCTGGAGTAAGACATCCTTGCTGTCTGCCTGAATTAGACAATCGTCCAGATAAGGGTAAATTTGAATTCCCTTGAGTCTGCAGTAAGCTACTACTGGAGCCAGGCATTTGGTGAAGACCCTGGGCGCAGTAGATAATCCAAAGGGCAGCGCAGAGAATTGAAAGTGCCTCGATCCGGCTATGAACCTGAGGTATTTTCTGCGATCCTGCCTGATGGGAATGTGTAAATATGCCTCCTTTAAATCCAAAGTTACCATCCATGCATTTCTGGACAGTATTGGAAGTAGCTGCTGTAGAGTAAGCATCTTGAATTTTGGAATCTCTAGAAAGGTGTTCAAGACCGACAGATCCAGAATGGGTCTCCATGAGTTTTGCTTCCTTGGGATTAGAAAGAGCCTTGAATAAAACCCTTTTCCCCCCTCTGAAAGAGGAACCAGTTCTATGGCATTCATAGCCAAAAGAGCTTCCACCTGGTTTAAGGCCTCCGTCCATTGATGTTTTGGAAGGTCTGGCCATCCGCTTGGCCTTGGCAAGGTATGAAAATGGAATTTGTAACCTCTTAAAACCACATCCAAAACCCATTTGTCTTGGGTTATTTGAGTCCAATTTTGATAAAAAAGAGAGAGTTTTCCTCCGAGGGGGGCTTCCAGGGAAGAAATCCCTGTAGCCCCACAGAGGGAGTCATTGAGTTTGTTTCCTTTGAGATTGTGACCTGTCCTCTCCTCCCCTAGGGGTGGAAGCAGTCCACTGTCTTGGTCTATAAGCAGCTTGTGATTGAGGCCTCCCTCTGGAACGTCTATATCTACCCCTCTAAGGCCTGTCTGAAGTGGGAAAGGACCAATTTTTCGAAGGCCAATTCCTGCTAAATCTAGGAGGCTGTACTTGTAAGAAATCTTTAACTGTTTGCATTGATTTCGCCTTATCCTCCATCTTTTTAATCACCTCTTCGGCTTTTGATCTAAACAAAACATTAGGCTGAACAGGAGCATCCAATAATTTTGCCTTTACCTGTTCAGGTAAATTTTGTTCCTTTAGCCATGCATGCCTCCTAATGACTGTGCCAGAGGCCGCAGCCTTACAAGAAGCCTCCAAGGCATCAAATCCACAGTGTAAACCATGCTTCCCAACCTGTTCAGTGGCATGCAATAAATCATGTAATTCCTTATCCTCTGCACAGGCAGAAATGGAAGTAAGCTTTTGTTTTAAGACAGACAATAGAAATTGCTGGTATTTAAACATATGAAACTGACAGTTTAAAGCCCTAATGGACAAAGTAGCAGAAGTGTACACTTTTTTGCCCCATCTTTCTAAGGATCGAGAATCCTTTTCAGTAGGAGTAGGATTTTTGGCAGAAGCAGCCTTAGCTCCCTTAGGACCCTGGGAAATGGTTTCAGGGTCAGCAGAAGGGTTCTTGTATAAAAACTGATGGGAATCAGGAACCCTGTAATACCTATCAGGTTTCACAGGAGCAGGAGGAAAAGTGTCAGGGGTTAAGTTAGCCTCTGAAAAGGCATCATCCACAATATCCAAAACAGGAGGGATAGCCAGGGGTCTATGTTGGGGAAGAAGAAGAAATTCCCTCAGCCTTTTCTTGGATTCCGAATACTCCTGTCCTTCCCAGTGGAAATGTTCCCTCATTTCATGCAAAGTTTCCCCAAAAGAGAAATCCTCAGGGGGAGAAGCTGAAGGAATGGATTCTTCAGCATCAGAATCCTCATAAGGAGGGAAAGAATATTCCTGATCAGAAGAAGAAACTGAGGAAACAGAAGCCTGATCAGAGGAATCATAAGAAATATCCTGCCTTGGCCTTTTGTCTGGAGGGGGATGAGAACCCCTAATCATAGTAATCAAATCCTCCGCCATCTTGAGTAACTGTTTTTGTGACTTGGGAGCCGGTTCAGAAGAAGCCTGTGTAGAAGTCTTTGATTTTGAAGGAGTCTTTGCCTTTATTAGTAGCTGAGTAGGTCTGAAAACCCCTTCGGAAGCCGGTACCTGCACAGCGGCTCCGGGCCCATCCGAAGGAGCGTTGTCCGAAGGTCCTGCAACAGAAATATTTAAAGGCCTGGTTGGCTCCTCATGAGAGTCCGTTTCGGCCATCGGTTCTGAAATGGCCGACGACAGGGGCTGCAAAAGCGCCTCACTGACGACGGCCGAACCTGAAGCTGGCTCTGCTTGTGCGTTATCAGATTTGGACCTCGGAGGCCTGTTTTAATCCTTGCGACGTTTATGAACTCCGGTAGTTGGGACCGTATCCGACGACATTTTGTAGTTAAAGCGCCTACCGAAGTAATGAAAAGCAAAATCGTACCTTCGCTTAATTGTACGTTGATTGAATCTAGCACAAAACCGACAACTAGCTATGTCGTGTTCAGGGCCCAAGCAAGGAATACAGTAAGAATGAAAATCCTTATGAGGTATTTGCTTCCCACATGAAATACAATTATTAACTTTTTCTGACATTGGAGTGGAGCAAGAAAAAAGTTTCCCCAACGGGGTACTTAGCTTTGAGTGGAGAAGAAAGTCTTTGGAAGAATATCAGTAAAATTCGTCAGGAGTCCGCCGACCGGCAAATGCGAACTGCTATCACCGCACGGCAAGAAAGACTGGAGAAGATGGCGTCGGTTGTCAGCTTTGTACTCCTGGCGCTCTGACGTCAGGGAGCATGGCTGAACAGCCGACGCCGGACCCAGACTTTGGGATTCTGGCCGACCGAGGGCTGCCTGCCGGCAGGGGAGAACCCTGCAGTCATGACTGCAACAGTGAAACACGATGAACATCTAGGGATATTTATGTTGAAGTGCATACTGTCAGCACTGAGTTTGCAATTTATTGATTGATGGGAGTAGTTTGGAATTTAGCGCTATTTGGTGGAATTCGCTTGAAGTATCACTACGGGTGTCACTATTGGATTCGCAAGTTACACTTTCAATATATTAAGCTTCAGCGATGTGCATCTTCGATGTAGTGTGCTTTCGATTTACTGTGCTTGCTGAAATGTGATTCAATGTAATTTCGATATAAAGACATAGACCCATATATATATATATATATATATATATATATATATATATATATATATATATATATTATTTCTCAAGTATTTTTGTCCATTTATTGTTTCAATCTCTTCCTCATTTTAATTCCCAACTTATTCAAACTTAACTCACCAGTTTGGTTATTTCATACTTCTATTTTTCTAACCATTTTTCATTTATTCTCATACATTCTTCCAAAATCCCACTTACTTTAAACACTTCTGAAGTTATCTCTACTTTTTTCTTCTGGTTTACTGGAAGCCATCTCCTTACACAGATGTTGCAAATAAATCTGCTTCATGCTTAACAACCATTAAATTATTCTCATCCACAACTTCTTTACTCCTTTTATAGTTAACTCTTATTTTTCCCAAGAATTTTCTTTACTAACTTAAAAGTAATGTGTCTGCTAGCAGGTAACTGAATTTCCCCAAAATGTACAACTTTTATTGACTTTTTAAACAATGTATTAGTTTTCATCTCAGAAAAGCTCTGGCTACTGTACTGCTCATCCATTCACCAAATTCAGCTAAAGAGGCACCCAGTCTTTGAGGGAATGTAAAATGCGTTGCCTATAGATAATAACTTGCAGCTTAGAGATCCTATGGGCACAGCCTTGATGGCCGCCAAGAAAAGCATCTTCCCACAGATGTTCTTCAGACCCAAAAAACCAATGACTCAAACAGAAACAAAAAATCAAGTACATTTTAATGATAGAATGATAAGGATCATATTCAGTAACCTTTATGACTGATGCCACATGCATTAGGATTTTTCTGCAGATTAAACATTTCAGGATGTGTAACAGCATCTGCCTTCCCATCACATGCCACACCTGTAAGCTCCAGTTTTGTAGATGGCAGTAAAAAAGCTTAGGAATGAAGACAAGGGCAGAGGAGAAAAGAAAGTAGCAGCCAAAAGAAAAAGAAAGTGGGGATGGAATAAAGTTATGTTATGAAAAAAATGAATCCTTCTTATACATCCATCATTATGGCAACTATATATCTCATATCTGATAAAAGGAGGTCCGTCTCTGGTAGTCGTTCTCCAAGGTCAATTTAATGAAACTAGGAAATGGCCTGATAAGTTTTAAGTGCTTACCACCCATGAGGAATCCATGTTTAAAGCTGCAGTTTAAACCACTGATTTCTGCACCCACTTAAATTTCTGTAGAGACATGTCTGTTCCCATCTGTGACAAATGAAATATTGTTAAAACACAAGTCCCTACGATGGTTGCCTAATATTAACAAATTCTACAACAGTATAAAACTGTTGGTCATTAAAAAGAAACTTGGATCACCCAGTATTGAAAGTAACCACCAAAGGCTAAATACAAAACAAAGGAGGATCAAAACCAGCACGGCAAAATATGCTGTAAATATTGCTATAACATCCAAGAAAATCACAAAGTTATCCTTTAGCGACATCAAACATATCTTAATAAATACTCTTAACTGTATTAAACTTGTATACAATGGTGCCTCCCACGCAGACCTTGAAGAAATCACAAAAATGCACTAGCAGACAAGTTTATCTTAAGCTTCACCCCCTTCCCCCCAGTTTCCACCCTTCATCCATCCTAACAGCATCACCTCCTGTGACTACCCTTTAGCTGGTCTTTGAAGTCCATTCCAAAACTAAGAATACTTGCTTTACAGGTCTGGACAACATACCATATTGTTTCCTTGTTAGTATGAAATAATGCCTCACCAGACCCTTTACAAACCTATTCAAACTTAACATATACACAGGGTATGTAACACAGGCCTGGAGCACCACTACTACTACTGCTGTAGTATTCCCTCATAAAGGTGTTCCATGGCTGACTCCAGAAACTAAAGAAAAATAGCATTATTAGTTTCACTTACAAAATAATAGAATGAATAATCATGGAATTTTAAATGTGGACATATTAGCGGCTTACAATCTCTGGATCCAAACTAGTCTGTTTTTGTGTGGGGAAGATCCTGGCTAATTAACTTGATACATTTTTTTGAGAAATTTATAGAAGTACTGAACCAGGGCAAATCTGTGCACGCTACCTACCTGGATCTAAACAAGGTCTTTAATACTATTTTTCATTCTTGTAATTACAGAAAAACTGCTGCAGTTGTACATAATCACCTATTAACTCATTTGACAGAGAATTGTGCCATATTACTGTGGTTCTCTCAGTATACTTTCTGCTACAACTACTTTGAACTTATATGCATACACTTTTTACCTTCACTCTACTCTCATATTTCCTCTGCATTCTCTTGCTCTGACTTACTGTGTTCCTTCCTCCATCCTTTGTTTTGTATATCAACTTTATTGCCTCAGTATAATTTTTCAGCTTAGTACAGTTTAATTTATCTTTCATTTCACAGCCTGTGGTCACTACAGCTGACCTCGATAATGCTGGAGCTCTGTCAAACCCTACACCTACAAGTTTCTGAAACTTTTCTCATTGTTTCATGCAAGCATATTTAACATGAAGAACCTTTCTGTGTATTAACTTTAATCAGTTAAATGCATGCCTGTTCTGATTCTGTCTCCAGTTGTTTAGCCAGTAGACTATACTGCATATGCCAGGTATTTAGTCTCAGGAAAGGACAAAACCTGTTTTATATCCATCTTTAATCGCTTTGTTCTGGCTAGAAAGGGACTGCTCTCAGTTACAAATTGACCTATAAACTGACCTGAGGGTGGGAAGCCTGCTATGCTCGGCTTCACTTCACTCCCCTACCCCCAATTCCCACTCACTCCTATTCCAATATTATACTTCCTACATCCGTATTTCACTTGTGCCTCTAATTCCAAAGCCTTCCCCAAATGACCTTACTACTACTATACATACACTTCTTTTCGTTTTCTATTTCCTTATCTCTTTTTAATTTTTAGCCCCATTTCCAGCTATCGTTCTCCTTCCCAGAATGCTTTGCACTATATTCATTTATAAGCACACCCTCCCTAATAGTACCTATGTACTTCACACTGTATCCTTTTCTTTTCCCAAACAACCCTTCATTTTTTTATTTTGATTACACTATACTCTAACATTTAATACCCTTCTATTCCTTGCATTCTAGAAAAGATACTAGGGCAACCTTCCTGTCTTCTTTTATAGAAAATACTAGTCTCCATACACATCCTCTTCTATCCTTCATAATCCACCATCACTGAATCTCCTACTGTCCTACAGCTTCTTGTTTCCTTCCTCATTGCTACTTCCCCAATGCCTGACATCTATAAAATAAATATTCCTGTAATTAAATTATGCTACTCTTCAGCTAATCCTCTCTTCTTTTCCTCCTAGTGTGCCATCTGTCATCCTACCATGACTCAATAATATATCGAAATATCTCTCCAACTCTGTCCCAACCACCTATCCATACTTCCTTTTTACACTCTCCACACATTGTATCAAACCTATTTAATACTGCACTTCACCTTTACTCTAAATATAGACTAATTAATTGCACTTCAACTCAAACCAAAACAAAATGAAGTGCAAGAATCCTCTCCAAAAAAACAAGTATGCATGATTCCCCAATATGCTAAAATCCTTCTAGAAGAAGATATCCACCTTAATCCTGGCCCTACCTATCACAATGAACACAAAGATAATTCTACTCTACATACTTCTGTAACCCAAAACAGCCAATCACCAACCCTGGGGTTCTAAGTTTTTCTGCAATAAATGTTGGAAGTATAAGAAATAAAACTGCTGAACTATATGCCTGGATTACCCAACATAAGCCTAATGTTCTTGCTGCAACTAAAGCTTGGCTTAAACACAGCATAAATGACTCCAAAGCTATATTTTCTGTCTATCATCTGTAATGACCATATAAAGAGGGAGGGTTGTGGTATTGCTTTAATATTTCCCAATACCTACCACATTTCCCTTAGAGCAGGCATGTCCAAGGGTCAGCTTCCATTGATTTCTCCTGTCCACCTGGTGAATCTGGGCATACTGGGGCAATGCAGCAATTGCCTCATGTACACAGACAACCCTCTCCTCCTACCTCCCAACACTACAACCTGTGAGAGATGCACTTACATAGTCAAACTATAAGTAAAGCTCTCCCCACCCAAGATTGTGCTAGACAGTCAAGCCTTAGAGCAAACCAATGCCAAAATTCAATTCAGCAGAGCTTCTTATTGCTTTCCTCAAACTAAACAATTATAAACAAATATGCATTACTGTCCTTTATATCCCTCCAAGCAACAATACAGCTATACTGAAATATATCCTACGTTGGATAAACTTAACATTTCCACAAGAAAACATATTACTAGGTGACGTGAGTGTCAGCTGGTTGGACAAACTCTAACTCCCCTACATCTAGCACGAACATATATGGTTTCACACAACTAATTAATATCCCCACACATTATAGCAAGACATCAAATTCTCTGTTAGACTGGGATCCTAGTAACAGACCCTATCAAATACTCCACCACAGGTACAATGTCAGACTCTTTCAGTGATCATCTCCCAGTCTGTATGACTAGACATCTCACACATCCAGTTAAACAGCATATTTATAAAGCACGTAACCTTTCCAAGTTTAACCCAGAAATGTTTATTACCACACTATCATCTATTAACTGGAGCTTCCTAAAATCCTCCACTTAAATGATGCTGTAATTGAATTCAAAACAACTTTTCTAAATATCTTTAACAGCTTTGCACATCCTCGAAGGAAGAGACTGAAAAGAAATAATGCAATTTGGCTATCCAAAAATGCTAATGCAGGAGGGAGAAAAAGCATGAAAAGTATGTAAAAATATAAAACACTTAATATCTTGAAAACTTCAGAATGTTTTGCAGCCATACTAAAAAGCAAATAATTGAAGACAAAAATATTATAACAACTTTCAAAATAATACTAAACACAACCCTAAAAAATTTAGGGCATCCATTAAAGAACTCTTACATCCTGACCAAAAATTCAATCTAACACCCCTCTCCAGATAACTCACTACTCGAAAATGCAAAGCAGTTTAACTCTTGTTTTATAGATAGTACAGCATCTCTAACCAAGGATTCCTCATCTCAACCATGTCCAGCAGCCACTTATCACCACATCCACTTTCACCTTCAAACGTAAACACATCCTATATAAAACTACGCTTAAACAAACTTAAACCATGGTCTTCTTCAGCTGATGACCTTCTAAGTGAGTACCTAAAAATAACAGCCGACAGCATTGCTTAGCTTGTCTCAGAAATAGGTCAGTCCAGGAATCCCACGTTCCCTCTCTCTGGAAAAAGTAACACATTATCCCTCTGCACAAAGGAGAAAATTCAACAGACATGAATAACTTTAGACCTATAGCAATCTTATCTCCCCTTGGCCCTCACCAAAATACTTGAAAAATGTATTCAAAAACAACTGCTAGACTATCTCCTGCAGGAAGAACTCCTGTCTCCTACACAACATGGCTTCCATCCTTCCCATAGTGCTAGCGCTGCCCTTCTAACCTATGTATATATTGTCAATAAAGCTAGAGATAATGGCAAACAAGTCACTTATTTCTAGACTTGTCTAAAGCCTTCAACACAGTTTGTCACAGCAAACTTCTTCAGCCCACCCTTCTATGGTTCAAAAGCTACCTGTCCAATAGGTATCTGTCTGTAAAATGGAACTCTCTGCTCTCTGCCAATCTCCAAGTCACCACCGGTGTACCACAAGGCTCTATCCTTGGTCCCCTCCTCTAATATTTTCACCAACACTCTCCATACTTCCACACATCAGGCTACCCTAATACAATACGCAGATGACTCCACTCTCACTTGCACATCTGACAATGTAGTACACCTCCAAAAATTACGCAGGAAGCTTTAGCAGCCACTGTAATATGGCTTTGCAACATGCATCTCATGCTCAACCCAAAAAAGTCCAACCTACTACTTTTTCCCCAAATCCCTCTCTCGTGAAAAAAATAAATTTAAAGTCCTCTCTCTTGATAATACAACCACTGAAATCACTTCTCATAGCAAACTATTAGGGATGATATTTGATGATAATCTTACATTCAAACCTGCATATATAAAATTGCATAAGAAAACCTCAAAGACTAGGGATGCTTTACAGAGCCAAAAACCTTCTCAGTGACGCAACTAAAACTACATTTTCCACTACTTATCTCCTCCTGATGATTCTTTATGGTGCTCCCATCCTTACTAATCTACAGGCTTCATAAAAAATAAAAATTGAACAATGCTATAACAAATCTACTAAATTTGCAGCACACAGCACATACCCCTTTCAGAACCCACCACTGTATAGCACTAAAAGGCCTAAATTGGTTAGAACTGCCACATCAACTAACATATACACAACTTATCACCTATAAAATTATCCAGCATCCATCTGCCTGCCCAGAATTAAAAAAACATTCAACATAACTACATTGACAGTCGGTCATTGCGATCCAGTTACCAAAAACTCTTCATAAAACTAGCAAATCTGCTGGGTATTGATTGTACTCGTACAAGGTTGCTAAGGCCCGCAACTCCCTACCAGTATCTGTCAGATCTATACCCACCCTCCCATCTTTCAAAACCTCTCCGAAAGATTTTTTTTTAGCTAAAATCTGGCTCTGTTCCTTTTCAAAATCAGCATAATCTGTATCCCTAAATGTGAACAATGCCTCTTCATTCCTAATACCTCCTTTCTCTCCCTTCTTCACTAACTTCTTACTGCTAATTCTCTTCTCTGATTTTCTCTCTAAATATATCAGAAGCCTGTTTTTCCTTCACTTCATATTGCAATTTCTATTTGTATTACACTAACTTACCTTTAATTTCTCTACAAACTGTCTAAAATTACTCTAAATATTAAATGATTGTCATATACCTTGTATTGATTCTTAATCAATGTTTTATATTATGTCCAATTTGTTATAATTACTTACACTGCATATGTTTTTGTTTGATTTTTGAAGATTGTAAAATTGTTAAAATGTTTTGTAATAATTTGGAGCTTTCTCCCTGGGCCTCTGCTGAAAATGGGCTTCTACCCAGTCGGACTTTCCTGGTAATCAAATGTCAATAAATAAATAAATAAATAAAGCAAATTATCAATGTCGGTGACAAACTTTCATATAAAATACTTGTCAGCTGTGGTGCTCCCCAGAATTCCACGCTAAGGTCACTAGTCTGACAGTTACTTCACTTCCAACTGTTGTCAGCTCACTTGAAGACACCCATGTCCTCAAAAAAGATTAACCAGGACCAAGAAAATAAAGTTAAACGCAAACAAATGTAGCACTACATTCTTTGTGAAACAGGTGCAGCCCTCCACTTACCACAAACACCACATCCTTAATCTAGAAACTGTCATTAGAAATCTCGGTAAATACACAGACAATGAATTCTTCCTTAATAACTATATCTCAACTTTCATTACAAAAGCATAGCCAATTACTAAAGGCACTTCCTCCATAATGAAAGAAGTCAATGTCTCTCTCTACTCCTCCCTCATTAGGTACTTACACAATGTTCCATTCAGCATGTACCTATCCAGAGACATCCTTCAACAAAAAAAACTGCAACATTATCTTACAAAGAAAATCTCAGGTATGAGCTCTCCAAGATACATGATATGACTAGAATCCTTACCTTGATACTCTAACAGACTTCAGTGTAGTGACCTCTTTCTGGCCTACAAGACAGCAAATGGCCCTATCCCATACCTATTCATAAAACTTGCAGTACCACAAATACCTGTTCTAGGAACCCAAACATAAAACAAATCAAACAATCTGTTGGTGAGATCAGAATATTTCCCAGAGAATCTGACTGAATAGGCATCCAAAGAAAGCAGCTCCATAACTCTCTCAAACAGCCTCAATGAAAGGAGAAGGATGAAAAAGTTCACCCCTGGTCTTGCCTCTCATCCTTTACAGACATGGGACTAAGCTTTCACTGGGTCCTCATTGCCACCTGCCTAGATCCAACTATAAACTTAAACTAAACAGATTGCTTTAAGTTTGACTTAATGAAACGTGCAATCACAAATAGGTCTGTGCTAAAGCATCACTCTTTCCTGGTGAAAAACACAGAAAATTTGTAAACAAGAATTTCTGTAAGGTAACATAATGGCTAAGAAGAAGATGGTCTTTGTGATAACAGTTCAGATCAGGAGTCCACATGTTAAGTATGAAGTAAATATTTCAAATGAGAGTGACTGTTGCTTGCAAGGAGGCCTGCGGTAGAAAACACCTCACAAAAGACCATACAAACAAACCATGAAGGAAGCAAGGGAAACCCAATGCAAACTAGTGGAAAAGTTAAAAATATCCTCCCACTGAAATCTTATGGAGGATTATACAATTCTTCCTCAAAAACATGCACGCTGATTGGCCAGCCCAACCAGCGTGCCCGTTGTAAATCTCTCAATATACTAACGGAAAAAGTTCCGGTCGCCCGGACTTTTTCCGTTAGCATAAAACACTGTCTCGCTATGTTAAAAGAGTTTAACATAGCGACACAGGTTTAAAAAAAGCAACGCAGATCTCCATTGCTTTTTTTAAAGCTGTCTCACTATGTTAAACTCCTTTAACATAGCGAACCAGTGTGTAAAAAGCAACGGAGATCTTGCATTCTCCGTTGCTTTTGCCCACAGTTCTGATGTACTGTGTAGGCATGCGCAGTACATCAGAACTGCCGCGGAATACCAGACAGCTGTGGAAGGGCAGCAAAGAGGCATTATACAATGCCATTATTTAGGAAAAGTAATTATTTCTTTTCTTAAATAATGTCATTGTATAATAGCAATAACCCACTTCTGGGTGTGGGTAATGCGGGATTTAACCACGGTTGTCTTTGTTTGGTCTCGAGGGCGAACCACGCCAACCGTGGTTAAATCCCGCATTACCCACACCCAGGTGTGGGTTATTGCTATAGTAATACAGCCCACAGTCAAAAATCTCAGAAGGGATAATAAGAACCAAGGAAAATAAATCAGTACCACTACTTTCCTTGTTGCCAACAGAAAAAAATAAGCCCATTTCTTTATCAGATTTTTCAGCAGATGGTCAGTGAGAGGAAGTAATGATGAAATCCACTCTCTCTCTAAGAAAAGTCTGACCTCTCTAGCTATCTTGAACTAGGTGACCCTTCAACATCTGCAAATTAATTTCTGGGTGCAGTTTGCATGAATGGTGAAACAGCAGCATCTGAAAAGTGCACAGTGGTACGAGTTTATGAAGAAATGAATACAGAAGAGACACCCCAGTCTGCCTGAGACAAAAGTGGTTACAGGAATGCTCCTGAGTTTGAGAAACTTGGTGTTCTAAATTAAGCACATCATCAGAGAAAATTGATAAAAAGTATAAAGCTATCCATTTGGTTACTGGTAGCTAGAACATCACAGGCCTGACCTCCCAGAGGAAGAATCAGCAGAAAGCAGTTCTGGTAATTACTGCTGGTCAGAGAGGCAGACACCACATACTAGAGTACCCCAGAGATTCTATCTTCAAAAGAAACTTAGATACCAACTGTGAATTACCAGAAGGCAATGGCACAGCCTGTCAACTAAAGAGGTGACCTCCCGAGGAACATGCACCACCACTAAGAATCAGTGAAACTTAAAGTCCTGCTTCTACTGCCTCAGTGATGCTTTTCAAAGGGGCTATAGGTGCAATTCCACAACACGAAATGACCAGGTATTACATCATAACCAAACAGCCTAACTTGATGGACAGGACCTTATTTCAGAGACCATCCTTAAAGACCAGGAAAGGCAGAAGTCTGCTCTTATTTCCAAAACACAGATATAAACAAAAGGTGTCCAGATCCACTGGTTAGTCTTCTCACTGAAATGCCACTCCTCCTCCTGAGTACAGACATTTTTGTGGCGACTGTAGCTAGAACCGGTCTTCCATTTAAAGGCTGATTATATCTAATCACCAGGTAAGAACAGATTGTCGAGCTTTTCATACAAAATCTAGGCAAGCAAGAATGTTGTAATGCTGGGACTGGTGACCAGAGACTGCCCAGTGGAGGATCCTTTAGTGTTATCTGGCATGAAGAATTGTGAAAAGTTAGAAATAGCTATGCTAAGGCCTACAGCCTTGATAAAGATCACAAGAAGAACATATGGCAGCAACCAGAAGTTGAAGGGACAGAATACTTTTTGCGGCAGGAATGCTTGATACATATTATTGTCCAAAATACAACCAATAAATGCCAGTGCTTGAATGGCCACATCTGAGACTTCGTGAAGCTGTCACTCCAAGGTGGGGAAAAATCTGAGAAGAGAGTCTGCTTTGTAAGCTGCACTCTACACTGCTTTGAGATGGGGTAGCAAGAAGCCAGCTGACTATATAAAGAAAAGTGCATGTTTCCTACAAAATCTGATAGTCCAAAGTTAGTGATATGTACTTAATGAACACCCTGGGGGCCTAAGATGAGACGAAAAAAAGAGAGCCTAGTATTCTCAACGATTATCTCTGACTCAAATGTATAGAAATCATCCTGAATCTTTAACTATTGTGAAATGGAGGTAGTCATCTTGTAGGTCCAAACAGTTAATCCAGTCTACTTCTGATAAGCATGGAAGGATGGACAACACTGTGGCAATTTAAAAAAGTTTTTTTATGGATATGTTCATTCAAGCCACTTAGGTTTACAATTGGACCGAGATCCTTTATTTTCTTTGGCACCACAAAGAATACAGAATAACATCTTAAGCATTTCTACTTTGGTGAGACTTGCTAAATAGCTTTTTTGCTTAAGTAGCTTTTCCTTACCAGATGCTTCTGAAAGGGTGGAAAATCTGGGCAAGGGCAGTGACAGGATTTAAAGAAAGAAGAGATGCACTTCCAAAATGGCTACACACTGATTTCAGCTCTCCCAGCATGAAAACAGACAATAAGAAAAGGGCCTCTGAAACTGTCACTTTGAGCAAAATTACACCACTCGCTAGTACTCACACTGCCTGGATGCCAGCAAAGAAGAAAATTGGAAACATGACAGAAAGCAAAAAAAAAATAAAAATAAGAGAAAACTTTGGCTGGGAAGAATCCTGCAATTCTTCAGCAAAAAGGATGTCAGGTTTTAGCTATGGTACAACAGACAGCTTCCAGTAATTTAGAGGAAAAAATAAACCAAATCCACTCAGTGTTGTTTAAAAATAAATGAAACACTGAAGGAATATATCAACTCAAAAAACAAAATGCTGGAAAAATTAGAAGCTTTGACTAGCTATTCAGATAAACTGATTTAAGTGCAAAATTCAGAAGATGAAATGAAGAAAATGCTGTCCGAGTCTGACGCTTCTCAAGAACAGCAGTTTCAAAAAATAATACAATAAGAAAACAGAACTGGAAACAACAGAGCCTTTGTGGAAATTTTACACTGTTCACCAGGGTATAACAGTAAGTTTGTCCAAGCAGTCAGGGAATATCAAGAGGCAGTCTGCGATTCAAACTGTTACATCCATCTATTTCAGAATATTTTTCCTAGAGCATCAGACATTTTTGATGCAGAACAGGTTGGGGAGGTAAAGTTTATCTAGCAAAGCTTAAGTCAGTGAGCAGAAGGGTGACTGTTTCTCATTTGTCTGACAACAAAGCCCATAGACTTTGCCAGTGAAACGTTTTCCATTATTCCAAAGGAAAATGCTTCAGACACAGAAAAAAGCATGGGAGTTGACTAGAAGAATCAGGAATACCTCAGACTTGAACCCGCAGACTGGTATTGGGAGACCAAGATGATCAGAAGACCAGCCACAGTGAAATTAGTGAATAAAAGGGAGATTATAAAGCATCAACTCCAATGATACCAGAGCAGACATGTGAAACATGGGTTTGAAGAAAAATTGCTTGAGAAGGAAAGGCATTTTGTTAACTCTGTTAAAATTGTGGGTGAACTGAAAAACATATAGCCCTCTTAATGTCATTAATATTTAGAAGGAAACAGAAGGGAATGAAGTAGTAACTGTAATTAAAACAGTTTTTTTCTTATTTATATGTATACAAACATCAATGATGTAAATTGCAGGTTATATTGCAAAGTTGTTTTGCATGCTGTGCAGTCAGGGGTATTTTAAATGTGAGGTGGGGGGAGACATCATTGACTTATGTATATGTTAAAGATGTTAAAGCAAGTACTTTTTTAATTTTATGATATACAGGCTTTGTACTCCAACAAGATAAAGTCTGGTGAGGAGCAAATTAAAGTTAATATAATGTGATCTTGGACAGCTGGGGTGGGGGGCGAGCTGTAAAAGTGTACTGAAATAGTATCCTTTCCTGTTTTTACAAGGATGATTGTCTACAATAATGCCCTTGGTTTAAGCTGTAGACATTTTTCAAACATATTTTCTTTAAAAAAAATTAACACAAAGATGAATAGCATAGAAAATTGTAGGTTTCTTGAATCTGCAGAGTTATTAGTTTTTTTTATTTTCATTAGCAAATGCTCTCAGTAGGAGAGGGGATGTCTGCTAGCAGGCAGGCAGTAGGCCATTGGAAGTCTTATACTGTGTTTTGACTGAAACTTGCAAATATTCCTTCATGCATCTACAAAGTTGTTACATTTTTTTCTTAATACTGTTTTACTTGGAGATAAGCTTTCTGTAGATGGAAACAATACAATCTTCAGAGTTCTGAGCATGTTTTGCCAAAAGAAATCTAACATTTAAAGGTACAGAGGCAAGTAGTAAAGTGAAAATTTAAAGTCTAAAACTGTTTGAATAAGTAGTAGCTCCCCCCAGAAGTCTTAATCCTTAAATGCATTTAATATATATAGTTGAATTACTGAAAGCATGCACATTGTTTTTACATCTTGGGGAAAAAGAGGTAACAAAAGAACAAACAGCAATCATGTAATTTAGCATAAGTAACCTTCATGTTAGATTAATTATGCCTATAGGTACATCCATCAATTTGGGGAATCTGCTCCTATAGAAAGGTAAACTCCATGTGCATTTGTTATAAGTTAAAATGGGATTTTTTTTTGAAAAAAAATTGAGTGTTTTCACTGAAGTATAAATTATTGAGAAATGTGACATAGGTTCATTAGGATTCATAGACTCATAGGTAGGTACTAGGCTATCAGCCCTACAGCCTATACAAGCCTAGCCATAACTATTCCCTGGCTATTGCTTCCCACAAATATTTACTTTCCTGGACCCCTGTCTAGCAGGGCTACTGATGTGATCCCTGGAGTGAATTTCCTATAGAGATTCATAGGTAGGTACTAGGCTATCGGCCCTAGGAGATGAAAAAACAGCAACTGCATAAAAGATCAGCCGGACAAACGGCATGTGCATGTAACACAAAAGTTATAACACATTCAAAACAAATATCATGTATAACAGGTGGGAATAACAGTTTTCTATCATAGTGGCTACTCTGGGCACATTATCGTGGAATGCCAATGGCCTTACAGATATAGACAATAAAAGTACTGAATTATATTAAGAAATTTAAGATCCAAATAGCAATGCTGCATGAGACATACTTGGATAAAAAAGAGCAAGGGAATTTAACAAAGGATTTCAATATGAATATTCAACAGAATATCAGGGCAAAGGAAAATAAAAATAATAATGACTACTAGAGGGGCTCCAACAGAGAGAGAAGGAAAAAAAAAAGACAATAGTAGATTTGTGATTGTAAGGGGCTATTTGACATGTACCTGTATTCCACCAAAAACTGCTCTTAAGGAGCTTAAAAAAATTGGAGAAATAATCTACTTTCAGCAAGGAATATTATTTATTTGTGGGGACTAGAACTTGATCTGCAATTGTGAGGATGCATTGAGTGACCTAGAAGAAGTATATGTGAAATATAATAAAAGAGGGTAAAATTCTAAAGAAATATGAGAATACTTAGTATGGACTATGTAAATTCAGCAGTAAGAAAGCCAACATAATTTACAAATTATTCCCCAAGGTACAATAAATGGGCTTATATGGATAGAAACTTTTTTACAGGAGCATTTGCATTTAACTGAAAGCTTTGGCACACATCCAATAAGTATTTTAGAAGGTGCACTAACAAAAATCAAGATAAATATGCATGGAAATTTTGTTTCCGGAGTAAGGGAAAAGGGAAAGTAATAACCTCTGGATATTATGCTTAGCACCCAAGCATTGTTTGTAAGATTTGCCCAGGCATCTAGGTGCAGGGACAGATGACCCCCAACTGAATTCAAAGATGGACAGTTGGGCAGTACTCCAGGAGCACTGATAGGGCCCCATCATAGAAAGGATCTCTGAAGCACTGGCTCTGCGGACCCCCACTGCCTCTAGGGTGACACCTAACCATTAAAATCTCACCCTCTTTCCTTCCAGCTTGTTACAGTTAACATTTCTTTCAATGATGGACCAAACAAGGAAGAGCCATCAAAGGTGGCATTCACAAAGGACACCTTGAAAGGTTCTACAAAATTGCAAAGCCTCACCCAGGCATGTCTCCTAATGGTTATGCCTGAATCGGCTGCTCATGAGGTACCATCTGCTGCATGGGAGATAAACCTCATCGAGGAACTGGCATTGGTCTCAGCAAGAGAATTTGAGAACTACTTGATCAAATCTCGTTGCAAGTGGGAAAAGTATACCAAGTACTTTAACAACCTCAGTATGAAGGTAGCTGAGGTGTAAATGTGCTTTCCAAATCTGTCCATCACTCTGGACTCTTTGTTCAGTGGATGGACAGTGGAGCTTTGTTCGGCCAGCTCCTTTTTCGTAGCTGCTGCCACAGCAATATCATCAACCATGACCCTCTTACTCCAGTGGGGTCTGAAGGATTACTATGGAATTTGTCTGGATGCTTAGGGAAAGGCTCAACAGAGTCTGGCTCCTACCAAGCCTGTCCGGAAACTAGATCAAGGAGTTCCATCTGCTGGGGGGGGGGGGTCACCCAAGACACAGATGGGCCCACCTCAAAAGCCTCAAGGAACACCAACTCTTCAGCAGTAGGAGGGAAGACCAGCCATCTTTCTGCTTAAGGAGTTCCAGGATGTCTCTGAAGGAGATGTCATCAGGTGGTGATCGAGGGGATCCTTCTTTTTTCTTATCAAATTCAGTGACTCCATCAGGGAGTCTATGTACCTCCTCCTGCACATTTTCTTCCAGAGGACCTCTTCTGTATGATGTTCTGGAGACGTGTTGGAAGAAAGGGGAATTTCCTCAGAGGGAACAATATGGCGGCTCCTCAAGGTTAGCTGACCAAGGGTAGGAATGATGGGCTCAGTGCTTGAACCTGATGAAGGACGCAAAGGATCCAAGATGTGAGAGGACAGATCTCTGCAAACAGAGAAGGCCCTTTCTGCAACCTGGAAAGCAGGCAGGACTGGAGAAACTTTGTCCCTCTCCCTTGGAGCTGACGGAGGAGAGAACAGGACCTCTTCTGGACCAAAAGCCTCAACACACAATCGGACCCAAGCTGTCGAGAGGCAATGCTCCAAGAGGAAGAGAGATCCAACAAAGTCGGAGCCAAATGCATCCCCTGGACCCAGCGCCAACCTCTCAGATCTGATGAGATCGGAAAAGGGCTGGTCAGGGAAATATTTGGAGTCGAGGAAAGATGCATCCTCGGATCAGATGTCGACTCTTTCAGGTGACCAGGATCCTTAGGCTCCGAAGCCATGGGTCAGATCGGAGGAGGAGTCTGTAAGGAGTAGGTAGGTGCACTCACAGATCCAAGATGGGACAGAGATGGCAAGACCCCATCTGGATCTGAGCCCTGAGGAACTTCCTCATCATCCTGTCCATATTGACCTCTGTCAAGCTCTTGGAAGACCTAGAAGAAGCTGATGAGGTAGGTCTGGATGGCATCAAAAGTGTCTACAGTATTGTAAGAGGAGGAGCCAGGGAAACGGGCTTTATGACCAGCTCTGGGGTATGGGACCCACTGGTCGGATCCAAAGTTCTAGGATCCAACACAGAGGAAGACTGCAATGGAGAGGTTCATACAACAATAGCCCTCATCTGACCTGAAGAGACTTGTGGATCCTATCGAGGAGCAGTCTTTCTCGGATCCAAAGAGGTTGGATGCGATAGTTTTTGCCGCTTTTCAGGCAGCTCCAACGAGGCCCTGGGGGATGCGCACAGTGCTTGTCCTTTAGATTTTTTTGGAGTCTGAAGGTTTGGGTGGGGGTTTGAGCCACAGTAAAAGAGGGTGATGAAGCTGGTAAGAGGCCCTTTAAAACTAGTTTATTTTGATGATTTGAAAGAGCTCGTGGAGTGAATGAGGTGCATACCTCACAAGAAACACTGAGGTGCCCTGTCCCTAAGAGTAGACACACTTTTTGTGGACATCTGAATTACGGATTTTATGCACACAAGTGGATCTTTTGAATCCTGTAGGTTTTTCTGACATATTTCCCTGCAAAAAAAAACAATTTAGCAGTAAACCCAGTGCCCACACATACACACACACACACACAAGAGGAAGAAAGGAACTTACTTCCTTTCTGCAAATCACACAAATGACCAAGTTTTTTTTGTTTTTTTTTTGGTATAAAATTAAAATTTTAACTAATTATCTAGAATGACTGCAGTAATTCTGGCAGATGATAGCTCCTCAGTCACGATATTATTTTCTGATTACTGGGAAAGTCTAACTGGACTAATACTTTTTTTCAGCAGAGGCCCAGGAGGAAAGCTCCAGAGTACAAAAATAAATACTTTGTGTGTACATATATAGCATGACACAATATATGACATGAAATTTTACAAAAAAAATCAAACAGAAATATAGGATGCAACAGGTTAATTAAATGACACTAAAATTGTTAATCTAGGATGTCCAACAGTAAAAAGCCTTGCTTATCCTGTATGCTTTTTAAGTTTATTTATTTATTTTATTATTTATTTATTGGCATTTGATTACCAGGAAAGTCCACTGGGCCAGTGAAAGTGCATTTTCCGTGGAGGCCCGGGGAAAAAAGCTCCAGGTTATAATATGATAGACTAACATTTTTCAAAAATAACATCTTTCAAAAATTACAGAATAAAACTGCATGCAAATTATACACTATAGATACAGCTGATAGGACACTATATTATCAACAGTGTTAATATTGGTGTTCAAGTACCAGCCATCAGACTATTTAGCAAATACAAGCTACACTACTGGGTAAAATATTGCGCAGATCATAAGCTGCAAAGTAAGCATGCAGTCCAAGAAGTTACTTGTAGTGAAGAATTAAGGTATAAATATATGTAGAAGTAGAACGCAAGCTAAAAAGAAGGAAAAGGTGCTTAGGTGATTACAGTGAGACAAGAGGTGATATTAAGTAGTTAGTGTTCTAAAGGATTTAACAAGAAAACGAAATATATTAGCAGGGGCTAGAAATGGACAGATTAGGTTCAGTAGATATATTAAGTAATGGTAGAGGAAGGAGTTGAGCAGTTGCATATCCAGTTGGAGAGGAGATGATTTTGCAGAGCAGTTTTAAAGTTGCAGGGGTTATGTTGTAAGTGGATGAATGTAGGCAGAATATTCTATTTCTGGCCATGGTCCATGAGTATAATAACTATCCTGCAGGTAATTTAGCTTTATGGACTTGAAGAAGCTGTTGTTCAGATCGCAGAGCCCTAATGGGGTTATAAAGGGTGAATAGAAAGTTAAGTACAGGGCAGTCTTATGGTTTACAAATAAGTTTATGAGTAATTGTGAGCTGGAGGAGTAATAGGTAGTGGGGGAGTTTGAGCCATTGTAACTTTTTAGGGTAAAATATAGTGATGAGTAGAATGGTGACTAGCAAATGTAGCTATCTTATTATAATGTTTCTAATTTTGATTGCAAAGAAGACAGCAAATTGTTTAATAAATGTGCACCATAGGTTAGAGAGGGTAAAAGGTACTTGTTTAGTAGGAAGGGAGATGAACTTATTGTGTCTATAGAGCAGCCCGAGCATTTTATGGGTCTTCATAGGTTCATAGGTTGATACTAGGCTATCTGCCCTAGGGCATTTATAAGCCTAGCAAGAGTGTGTTTGGCTTTCGCCACCCTTTTAAATTAGTTGACTGTGCCTCTGTATAGTAGGTCACAGAATATAGCCCTTTTAAGGTTAGTTTACTGTGCCTCTGTCTAGTAGGGACACAGAAGAGATCCCAGGGGTAAACCTACGATCTCCCATCCACTCGTCAAGATTCCTCTTGAAGAGGGTCATTGAGGGGCTCTGCTTAACATGGATTGGGATTTTGTTCCAGAGTGAGGGGAGCCTCTGGGATATAATCTGTCCCTCCAGCATATCCTATTTATTTCTGTGCTGAGGTTTAAGTCACTGGAGCATGTAGCTCTAAGGGATTTGGATTTCCTGAGATGGAGCATGTCCATTAATTCTGGTTTGGACATGGTTTTATACGTCAGGCACAGATCGCCTCTGAGTAGGCGGTAAGTAACTGAGTAGAGCTGGAGTTTCTTTAGCCTAACTGCATAGGGCATCTGTTTGAGTCCTTTGATCCTCTTGGTGAGGTACTTTTGGGGTCTTTCCAGTTGCTGCAGGTGTCGGGTAAGGTACATCTCAAATGGGGCATTGTATTCAATTATGGGCCTGATGAGTAGAGGGGCACAATGACCGCTCTTGATCTAAATGTGAACCCTTTCGTGATAAGGTGGGCTATATAGAAGGTCTTTCTAACCACTTTCGCAACGTGATTGTCAAAGGAGAGATTGCTATCTACTTAGGTCCCCAAATCCCTAATTACTTCTTTCGTACTTAATGGATTACCACCTATGTGGTAATTTGTGGGCACTTTGTTTTTCCCAAAAGGGACGACTATGCACTTTTTGGCATTTAGCTTTAGGCCATGGCTCTGGCACCAGTAATCTGTCTCTGTAAGACCCTTTTGAAGGATGCTTGTGTCAGTCGGTGAGTCGATTATGGCACCCAGTTTGCAGTCATCTGCGAACTTGGTCAGCCATAGTCCTCCCGTGTTAGCCTGTACCTCAGAGAAATATATACTGAACAAGAGAGGTCCCAGTACTGAGCCTTGTGGGATGCCACTTGTAACTGGTTTAGAGTCTGACATGGCAACTGCAATTCTGACCATGTGGGTTCTATCCCTGAGCCAGTTTGCAACCCATCTTGTGACATAGGGGTTGATATTTAAGCTGGTGAGCTTATTTATGATGCCCGAGTGGGGTATTGTGTCGAAGGCTTTTGCGAGGTCCAGGTAGGCTGTGTGGACTACCTTCCCTTCATCTATGGCCTTGGTGACTGTTTCGAAGAAGTTGACCAGGTTCAAGAGGCAGGATCTGCCCTTAACAAAGCCGAATTGGGTAGGATCCAGTGTTTGGAGGTTCCCAATGTCTGTGTTTATGAGTTCCATGATGATACGCTCCATAGTTTTGCAGACCAGGCTAGTCAGGCTTATAGGGCGATAGTTTCTGGGGTCCGTTGTGGCACCAACTTTGTGGAGTGGGACCACTGTTGCTGTACGCCATTCCTTGGGTACATATCCTGTAGTAAGGTTGAGATTGAACAGTGACTTTATGTGAGGGTTCAGTTCTTCTTGGAGCCCATGTAAGACGCAGCCTGGGACACCGTCCGGTCCCATTGATGCTGTGTTTTTTGCTTTGTAGAGGGCAGCTCTCACCTGTGCATCTGTGATGTCAGGGAGGCTACACTCTGTTGGGATAGACATTTGCTCTTTGGGGGGGGGGGGGAGACGTTTGCACTGAACCTGCCTGCCAGGATGTTGGCAATGTCTGTGGGTTCAGTGTATTTTTTTGTCATTTTGCACTAACTCAGAGCATATCTGGGAGTTGCCACCCAGGTTCCTGACATAACTAAAGAAGGGCTTGTGATTATCTTTAGCGTCTTGTGCAATTTTTCTTTCGAAGCTGGCCTTAGATAATTTTATGAGGGATCATAGTTTCTTGCTAGTACTGATCAGAGATGCCTTCCCTTTTTTGGATTTTGCTCTATCTTGTAGTAGCTTCCTCCTTCTCTTGTATAGCTTATTTATGGCTGGGGTCCACCAGACAGGTCTCCTGCCTTTGGAGAAGTGAGTCTTGGCTTTATTTCGGATGGCACGATCCATGCATTCCTGTAGGTGTCCACAGAAAGCGTTTGTAAAGGATTATGCGGTTTGGGCCGTATTTTCCACTGGCCCAAGGGCTTTGAAGGATTCCACCTCTGTTTTGAGAAGTGTGAAGTTTGCTTTTGAGAAGTTCTTCACTGTGGTTTCCTTGGCTGGTGGTGGGGACGGGATATGGATGTCCAGTGAGATTAATTTATGGTCAATCTTACCAATGAGGGGTATACCTCTGGTATGGAACATAGAGTCCCCATGTTGGTGATGATCATGTCCAACATGTTTCCCCTCTTGTGGGAGTGGTGACCAGTTGTTCCATAGCATTTGAGTTTATAAATTCTAGGAAGCGTTAGGCGAGGGTGTTGGGGCTTGAGTAGTGCTCCCAGTTTATGTTTGGGTAGTTGAAGTCACCCAATATGATGGTGTTTGGAGAGACCTTCATATTCTCCATTGTTCTCAGGAAAGCTGAGTGGGGTTCCTGAGTTTGGGAGGGTGGTCTGTAGCAGGCTACAAACTGAAAAGCAGTTTTGCCCACTGTTAGTTGCACATGGATGGTTTCCGATGCTTCGTGCAGTGCCACTAACCTGGAGGTGTGGGTATGTGGGTATCTTTGATGAATATGGATACTCCCCCCTCCTTTTGTGGTTCGGTCCGAGTTTTGGGGCCGAAAAGCATGGTATGAGGTATAACCTGGTAGTTCTGTTACTGCACAGATATTGATATTCTCCATACTGAGGAGAGCCTCGAGTGCGTGCATCTTGAGGTTTAGACTTCTGGCGTTGAGCAGCATTACCTTAGTTTCTTTTTCCTTGTGTTGTCTATGGAGGTGGATTTGTCTTTTGAGCCTTGCCTAAAAAAGGCACTATGGGGGTGGCAAGAGTCTTAGCCAATATTCAAAAGCCCAGGGGTGACAGGTGCAAGCCGTCCCTAGCGAAGCAACGTGGCTTGTCAAGCATGTCATCCCAGGCTGACAGACACTGGATCCCCTTTGAATGACACCAATACTTTAGCCAATTGTTTTGAATATGCAAATCATATTTGAAGTTTTCATCGATTATTCCTAGTAATTTAGTGTGGGTTACTAGCTCAATTTTTGTAGAGTTTGAGAGTATATGTTGAGGTCAGCTTTATTTATATGGGATAGTCTCTTGGGTGTGAAAATCACAAGTTTAGTTTTTTGGGGGATTTAGAGAAAGGTGTTTACAGTGAAGCCATTTCTCCACAGAGAAAAATGCTGCCAGAGTACTTTGCTGCAGTATTTTTGTATTGGGTGTAGAGCAGACTATGGTGGAGCCATCTGCATACTGGACTAAGGAGTCCTGCAGGACAGATAGGTGGAGATTATTAATAAAAATATTAAATAGAAGAGGGTCTAAGACTGAACCTTGGGTGATGCCTGTCGGGTTGTGAAGGTAGGGGGAAATGGAATTGTGCCATTTAGCAGCATGCTCTCTGTTGGAGAGATAGCTTTTGAGAATGGCCTAATGGTTAAGGTGTTTACCTTACAGACACAAGGTGCAGGGTTTGATTCTCACATGGGGTAACTGGCTAGGCTTAAAATGGCCTGAAAGGGCAGGTAGCCTAGTACTAACTATGAACCTATGAACCTATGAACCAATTAAGTGACTGGGGAGATAGCCTATGTTTGAGAGCTGAGATAGGAGGACAGAATGAAAGATGGTGTCAAATGCTTTTGATAGATCTAAGAAAAGGGCGGACACAATGTGTCCTGAATATCCCTGGCTTTATTAACTGCGTGTAGGATGGAAATTAATCCAGTGGATGAGCTGTGACCTGGGCGGAACCCATGCTGTGTTGGGGAAGAGGAATTTATTTATTTATTTTTTTGGAAATGGTCTAAAAGTTCATTTTTCAAGGATTTTGGAGATAGAGAAAGTACAGCAATGGGTCGAAAGTTGGAGACATTAGTTGATGGGACAGCTTTATGTAGAGGAAGGATGATTGCTTTTTTTTCCAAAGACAAGGGACATGGGATTCTAGGACTGATCTGTTAATCAGAATGCTAATGGGGTAGGCCACAGCATCAGCAGCAATTTTAAAAAACTTGGCTGGGATTTTATCGGCCAAATTTGAGCAGGGTTTTAATTTTAAAAGGAGTTTTTTGATGAACGTGGTGGAGATGGGAGAGAGGTTGAACTCTGGGTGGAAAGACTGCTGTGAGCAGTTAGGTGGTAGGGTATTAATGCCTGGAGTTGCACGATCCAAGGTTTGTAGGTTTTATGAAAGTTCTGATGACAGGAATGTTGTAGGGGAGAATGCAAAGAGGTGGTTGTGGGAACTAAATTATTTGGGAGAGGTAAAGAAAAAGTGGCAGTAATGTTGCTAATGGTGTCTATAACGTAAGTGTTAAAGATGCTGGCTGTTTGTTCAGGAGGCATGGCAGGGATTGGGTTTGGTACCAGGGTTTAAGAGATTATCGATAGAAGACCAGAACATTTTGGGGTTGTTTTTTGCTTGTTAGCTGATTGTAGAAGTACTATTGTTTGTCTTTAGAGATGAATTTTTTAGCTTAAGTTGTTTTTTCAGAAAATGCTCTGGAATGTAAAGATGTATACAGACTGTAAAATAGGTGCAACATTCAACACCACACAGGTGTTAATGAGGTAATTATGCCTTGCTCATAAGTATTCCAATGTTGAGAGAAAGCCTTTTAAGTGGTAGCAGGCTTCTGATTCATGAGTAGTTTAACAAAAAGTCAGGCGGTATGTTGCCAGGGAATCTTTCGGGCTAGGATTGTAAAGGCTCCAGGGCCATTAACCTAGTACACTCCTATGAACCTATCTTCTTCTTCTTATGAACCTATGAAAACACATTTTCTCACACCATTAAAAGAAGATACAATCTTCTATCTTACTGGGTTTTTGTAAGACAGACATATATGTATGTTGCCATTAGACATTACAGCAGCCCCCTCAAAAATATATTATGCCCTGGTTACTCTAACTCAGACTTTAAGTTTATGTCATTCATTAACTATTCTAAACACAATCTAAAAAGCAAAAATCTTTGAAAAGCCCAGAAACCTAGAACTGAGTATAAGAATTTACAAGTTCATCAGGAGCCAGTCCTGGCTTGTGAAAAGACTAATTTTTAAAAGTTAAAAAAATATATCTTCTTTGAAAGCTTTGTATTATGGTATCACTTGGGAGCAAGATATAAACTATAGGTCTGCAGTTGAAAAATAAATGACGCTGTAATATATATATATATATATAATTTAGTCAAGTTAATAAAATGCTATTACAAAAAGCCATGTTTATTGTAGCAATTTAATTTTAGCATCATAATTTCTTGTGTGTGGATTGAAACTAAAAACAGAGACAGGCTGCATTTTAATAACATCGACAGAAGATGACTACAGCTTGAAAACAACAGGAATACATTTTTGAATAGTTTTAAGTGTCTTCCCTGTGCTCACATGGATTTCCCCTGGGTGCTCCAGTTTCCTCCCACATTCCAAAGACATGCAGTAGATAGTTTGGACACTCTAAACTGGCCGTACGTGTGTGTGTACGAGTGTATGGTGTGGAAGAACAACCGCATTCCTGGCGGTGTGAACTTTGGCTCAAGATGGTTGTCAATGTTGAAGTGAAACCATGAATCCATGAGCAAAAATGGGAAAAGGGGGGTGTGGGTGAATGGATTAAGTAGTATACTCAGAAATCACACTGTGAAACATCTGTAATAATAATACTGCATTAGATAACTGACTATTATTAGCAAGTATCTTTTTAGTTTAATATGATATACTACATTACTAACCTGCCCTTATTTCACTTTTATCTTGTATTGTACAGCCTCCAAGTAGTCACAATCTTATCACTGGATTTCCCACCAAAAATAAATAGATACATCATCTGCACTATGCACCATCATAGCCAGTGGCAATCAGCTCAGAGCAAAACCAAAGATTGTACACTACAATAATGTAAAATGAAGAGTGGAATATTACTGTTTCTCCCTCTGTTTTTGTACCATGGTAGTCTCAGACTACCATCAGACTAATAAACTGTAACTTTCCTATAAGTTCCCCAAATGTGTAGCCTCAACCTGCAAAATTCAGACGTCCTACAACTTGCTCTAAAACCATGGGGGTTATGTAACAGGTTCACACCTTCTACAGTTGACACTGTTGATGTACTTGTGTGTTAAACAAACATTGCTCCAGATCCTGTCTTAGTCCTAAGCAATGGACCAAGGTGAAGGACTTGCTGTGGCAACATCCTGCTTACTGTAGTGCAAACGTGTTATGGATGACATTTTCTAGTAATTGTGTGTTAGCACAATGACATAACCGACTGATGACATGTCACACCAACCTGTTCAGTGGGACATCATCCTTAATTTCTGGGAATAAGAACAAAAAATGCAATGTACACAGCTACTATCTTGAATATATATTGAATATAGATGCGGCCAACCACAGACAAACTACTTTGCTCTCAAAGTCAATGCCTCAGAATAAGGAATGAGCCGGAGTCATCCAGTACTCACTACAGCAATGGATAAACTGTTCCCAAATCTGTTTCCCTACTGTAGGGTAGGGAGCAGTACTTCCCTACTAGCATTACCTGTGCAACTGTAACAGTACTGCAATTGAGAGCACCATGGTGAGAAGATATTCAGGCTGAATATGGTAGAACTGCAAGCATTCTTGTCTACAATGCATGTCTATATTCTAGTAATAGGAGACCAACAAAGCAGGTAAGTCCTGCTTACAGACAATTAATGAGCCTCTACTGCTCTCACATCAGGCACTCAACATATACCAAAATGCAATGTGCTGCATGTTAAAGTCTTCCATTATTTAGGAATGCAGAGTTCTCATTTTACAATGCTCACTGAAGATATACAGGATCCCAGTTTTTTTAAACACCTTTATTGAATCATCACTTGTAACAGGCACATTTACATTTATACAAAACTAATCAAATTGTAATAAATTAACATTATACTTCACATATATTGCTACACATCACATAACCTAAGCAGTATTACATAAATAATTCCTGCCCTTTTTTTTTAAAACATGAAATATCTTTATTAAACAATCACTTATGACATAAGCAATCATACACTTATATAAATGAAAACAAATTCACACGAACACAATTCTACTTGCACCATACTAACACACTCCCAGCTGCAAATATTATACATCACTTATATTCCACCCAATCATTTTTAGTCAAACATTACACAACTCATTCAACTCCTGCCTTCTTTTAAACCTAATTCCTCCCCTGTATGTACTGTTCCCACAATTCCCATCTTTTTCCTATGCAGTTTGCTCCTACCTTTTTCTAAAGATCCAGTTCCAGTTGTTTTATCTCTGTTGCTATATTCACTACTTCTAAAATAGTTGGTGTAGATTTTTATTTCCATTTTCTACTAATTGCTTTCTTGGCAGCCACCATAATTAGACACAACAAGCCCTTACCATGTCTAGGCAATTCTGATTCTGTATCATAGCTCAGAAAAATCAACTCCTTCGTCACACCATTCTGCCCACCCAGCATCTCCAACAGTGCATCCTGCAGGGAAGTCCACCAACTCACTGCACTCCCAGAAAATATGTTCCCAAGTACCTCTTTCTTCCCTGTCACACCTCCAACATTTGCTGCCTACCTGAGGAAAAATTCTCTGGAGTCTACTTGGCGTATAAAAATATCTGTGTAAAATATCTGTGTAAATATTTCCAAACAAAAATCCCAAATCATCTAAATTTTGTTGCATATTTGGGAGACATACATATATCATCCTATTGTTTCTTTATGAATTGTTTATCCTGTCTCTCTTCTAATCCTTTGTAACCTCCTCAGATGGATTCTTATAGTCATCATGCAATATTTTATATGCTCTACTAATTATTCCTTTTTTAATGGCAGCTTCTGTTCTAGATTCTACTAAAAACTCTACCAGTGCTGCTCTTTTGTTTACGACACCCCTATTCCTTTCTCTTTGCCTATATTCTGATATCAATCCTTGATAGGGAAGGCAATCTCTAACCTGTAGTCCAAATAAATTATTGGCCTCTTTCCATTCTATTGCCTTTCCCTCTCTAGTTATTTTCTCCGAATACCTTGGATCCTTCGCCAGTTTTCTCCAACAAATTCCTGCCCCCTCTTGCCTATTGTCCATATCCCCAATTGCTGTCATCCCTATCAGCAGAATCTCCTTTCTCCATTCCCATGTTGGCTTAGTTCTTAGAATACTTTCTGCTACTTTATGGATATAATATTCTGGACGATTAGTGCTATTCTCCTTAAAGGCCTGCATCCAAAATCCGAGTCTCTCCTTGTTTCTTGAGCTTTCCCCCCATTTCATTATCATCCCTTTCCACTGTGACTTCTAATTTTCTGCTTGTGCTATGTGTAGGAGCCTTGACTTTGTAGCTTTGAAATACCCCTTCAAATTGAGTAATCCCAGTCCGCCCTGTTTTACTGGAAGAATCAGTTTATCCCACTTGACTCTTGCCATCTTCCCCTCCCAGATAAAGTCCTTCAGCCCCTTATTAACTGCGATCTACAACTTCTCCTCGGGTTGACAAAAATATGCCTGACCTGTGTATGAGACTAAAGGGAGTAAAAACGTTCTGACTGCTTGTATCTTACTATCCATATCCCTATAACAAAGCTTCCATTTTCTCAGTTTTTGTACTATCTTTTTAGTCTCTTCCCACATATCCTTAGATGCCACACCAGAATCATTTTTAATCCATACTCCCAAATATTTCATTTTATCATGTCCTCAATAATACACATATTGCTGAACCAATTTGCGTGTGTACATCATTTACAGCTATTGCCTTTGTTTTGGTGCCATTGATTTTGTATCCCGAAAATTTTTAAGCGGTCTCAAAATGTTCCACAACACTGTAATTTCTCTCTCTGATTTTGTCAGGTATGAAATATCATCTGCAAATAGCGCCAGCTTTTCTTGACTACCATATCAATTATATCCTTGAATTTCTGAGTCCCTCACTTTCTTTGCCAGTAGTTGTAATTATAATGCAAATAACAAAGGGGAACGAGGACATCACTGCCTGGTTCATCTGCTCAAGCAGAAATTATCAGAGAGGACCCCATCCACTTTAAGTTTAGTCTCTGATCCCTCATATATCCTCCTAATCAATATTAGAATTTTTTTCAGGAAATGCACATATATGGGATCCCAGTTTGAGAAAAAAAAGTGTTTTTACTTTTTAGATACATGGGAGTCATGTTATCAGAATAAGAAAATCATCAGTTAAATTGTTTGTGATCCTATAATGTATTTATTCTATTGTGTACAATATGAGAATCAAATGTTTCACGTATTTTAAGACGCAGTGCTCTGTGACAGGGCACAAACACAATAAAAACACTGCTCTCCAGACTGGTGCAACAAAGAAATACAACAGTAGCAAAACAGCAACATTTACTATTTATTTATTGACATCTGATTACTAGGAAAGTCTGACTGGGTAGAAGGCCATTTTCAGGGGAGGCCCAGTGAGAAAATCTCCAAATTATTATAAAACATTTTAAGAACAATAATTTTACCATCTTCAAAATTAAAACAACATCTGCAGTTTAATTATAGCAAATTAGAAAAAAATATAAAAATATTGGTTAAGAACTGATGCAAGTTATATGACAATTTAATATTTAGAGAAATTTTAGACAGTTTGTAGAAAAATTAAAGCGTAACTTAGTCTAATACAAACAGGAATTGCAATATGAAGCAAGGGAAAAACAGGTTTTATAATATATTTAGAGAGAAAGTCAGGCATGATAATTTCATAAACGTAAGAAAGTAAGTAAAGGAGAATAAGGACGTATAAAGAATGAAAAGATACTTGTTCACATTTAGGGATACAGCAACAAAGAATAGTTAAGAAAACTGCAGAAACCAGGCACTCTGCAGAAATCAACTCCAGAGCAAATTGGAAAAATGATTTGTGGATAGTGGAACACTGCACCCAAAAAATAACTCAAGGTTGGGGAAACAAGTCCAGTAAAGAAGGTGTAACAACACAAGAATGAACCATTATAGAGAAAGTCAGAGTGCAAAGCATTATAAGGGAAAGACATTGGAGCCTGGGAAAGTTTCAGATGGCAACCTGCTGAAGTCCTTTAAGCCACTGCCCTACTGGTTGAAAATGTTAGACGATTTCAGATCTAGAATTGCAGGTGGTTGAAGGAATTCTTAAGCTTAACATAAGACTTCTTAGGACAAAAAATTTGGACAGAGCCAAAAATAATAGTAGGATCAAAGGCCCAAAAATAGGAACAGATTTTAATTATTGCTCTTATAAATTTAGAAAACTGATAGAGTAATAGGTTTTGCATTAAGTTGCATTTTTTGAAGGATATTAAGACTGAAACTTAAATGTTTAACAATTAGTGACTTGAATCCTCAAAGACTGAGCTATGCTGATGATAGCTCATTACAATAGTGAACTACATCCTTTCCCGTTCTGGGAAATATTCTGTCCTCAGTTTATCCTAGAAAAGTCAAGACCTCTGCTAGAAGTAGCTTTCATGATTCAGGATTACCCCAACAGAAAGAAAATCTAAGCAGATACCCTCTTTGCTGGATAAGTCAGTCTCTTGAGACAGCAGCAACAAGGATCCAAAAAGTACAGTTGTGTACACTTGCCATAAATGTAGATGTTGAGTGAATTCACTGTTGCAGTTATTACATTTGGGTAATCCTGCTGGCAGGTTGCCCTCAGGCGGCCTGATTAACAAAGTCTTGGGTCCTGCGTCGGTTGCTGTCCCTTCTTCCATGATGTCAGGTCGTCTGGGGTATAAAACATGCAACCAACGCCATTACATCAGTTTTTCTTGCCCCAGATGTCAGGTGCCCCCCAAATGGGGAGAAAAAAAAAAATATATATATATATATATATATATATATATATATATATATATATATATACACATACACACACATATATATATATATATATATATATATATATATATACACATACACATACATACATATAAGTATATAATGCAAAACACAAAAAATATACCTTCAAACAAAAGCAAATACACCCAAAAAGGCTTTTAAGCATAGTAAAAGAAAGGAGAGGTATAGTAAGAGAAAAACAGGGGGCTGGAGGGTGGGTAAGCAGGACTGCAACAGTGAATACACTCGAACATCTACATTTATGGTACGTGTACACAACTGTACTATGTTCTTCATGTTTCACTGTTGCAGTCATTACATTTGGGTGAAATCTCAAAGCTATGGTTGGGAGGATGGCTTTATGCAGCATTGGGAGCAGCTATAAGGCCCTGCAGGACAGCAGTGGCAAAGCAGCTCTGGATTTAGAGAAGATAGGTAAATGATAATGTTTGGTGAACGTATGAACTGAGCTCCAGGTAGCAGCTTCTAGAATGTCTCTGGTAAGGACCCCTCTGAGAAAGGCTGCTGAAGTAGATGCAGCCCTGGTGGAATGAGACCTGATTTCGTTGGGGATAGGTTTACCATGGTACATATAGCAGAAACGAATACAATGGCTTATCCATTTGGAAATAGTCTGCTTTGAAATAGCCTTTCCCTTTGCCCCTGCAGCAAATGCCACCAATAGTTGTTCAGATTTTCTTAGAGATTTCGTCCTGTTTAAGTAGAATCTAAGTTGTCTGTGTGCATCCAATGAATGCAGAATCTGCTCACCCTTGTTCTGTGGATTAGGGAAGAAAGTTGGCAGATGAATGGTCTGATTAAGAGCCACACTGTGTACCACCTTAGGCATGAAAGATGGACTGGTCCTGACAGCCACCCTGTCCAGATGAAAAATAATGAAAGACTCCACTGCCATAAGAGCCTGTAATTCTGAAATCCTTCTAGCTGATGTGCTTGCTAAAAGGAAAGCTGTTTTCCAGGAGAGAAATTTTAGGACTGCAGTAGCAGCTAGTTCAAAAGGAGGGAGAGTGAGTTTTTCAAAACAAAATTGAGGTCCCATGCAGGAGTTGGTGCTCTCCTGGGAGGTCTTAAATTTTTGGACCCTCTGAGATACTGCTTTAGCAGAGGATGAGAGAAGAGGGGAGGTTCTGTGTTGTAATGAGCTGAAATGGAAGAGGCATGAATTTTTATGGAAGAAAATGATAGGCCCTTGTAAAGCATCTCAGTAAAGTATTGCAGAATCTGAGGAATATTGGGCATTGCTGTGCTTATTCCTTGTGATTGGTTCCAGGCACAGAATATTTTCCATTTATCAGCATAAGATTTTCTAGTATTAGGTCTTCTAGCCTCCAAAATGACATCCATCACTGGTTTGCTGAGGGATGCCAAGGGTGAAATTAGTTGATTAGCCATGCTGCAAAATTCAAAGTTTGGAGCAGAGTGTGCAGAATTTGGTAGTTCTGCTGAGACAGTAGGTAAGGTGTCTGAGGCAGGTGCCATGGAGGATGGTATGACACACTGCGCAGGAGTGGGTACCAGTGCTGGCGAGGCCAGTCTGGAGCAATCAGAATCATTTTTGGTTTGTCCTGTTTGACTTTTAGTAGAACTCTGGAGAGCAGAGGCAGAGGGGGAAAAGCATAGACTGATAGGTTTTTCCAGCTGAATGATAGAGCATCCACTTTCCAAGCTTTCTTGTGATTAATTCTTGTGCAGAATTTGTCCAACTGATAGTTCTGGGGTGAGGCAAAAATATCTGTCCGGGTTCCCCCATTTGCATGTCAACATGCTGAAAACTTGTGGTTCCAGTTTCCATTCGTGTGGGTCCATACGATTTCTACTTAGTTCGTCTGCCTGAGAATTTAGCTTTCCTGGCAGGAATTGAGCTTGTACTTGTATCTGATCGGTCAAGGCCATGCTCCACAACGCCATGGCTAGTCTGCAAAGGGGGTATGAATGTGTACCCCCCTGCTTGTTATGTACCACATAACTGTGGTGTTGTCAGTCTTTATCAGTAGTCGTCCTGGATGAAGGTAGTCCTTGAAGGCTGTCAGAGCATTCCGTACAGCTAGCATCTCTTTCTGATTGATATGTAGGTGCATTTGATGTGGGCTCCATTTGCCCTGAATGCACTTCCCTGCCAGATGAGCCCCCCAAGCATAGTCTGATGCTTCTGTTGTTAGGGTTTGGGCAGCAGGGGGTGGAGTGAATGGCAGTCCCTTGTTTTGGTGGCAGGCCTCTGCCCACCATAGGAACTCTAGTTGCAGGCAAGGAATAATAGGAATCATTGTTTCCAGGCTGTGACAATGTTGGCACCATAAACTTTTTAAGTACCACTGAAGTTTCCTCATATGCAGTCTTGCATATGGAATTAGAAGAATGCAGGAGGCCATGTACCCCCAAGGCCTGCAGAATTTGTCTTGCAGATAGCAGGGTTTTTGTGGCCACCTATTTGAAGTAAGTCATCAATTGAATTTGCTTTTCTGGCGTAAGGTAAGCCATCTGGGCAGTTGTATTCAAGCTTGCACCCAGGAATTTAATTTCTTGAGAGGGTACCAGTTGTGACTTCTTTTCATTTATGGTGTACCCTAGACTAGTTAGAACCCTTTTTCCAAACACCAGATGCTTTAGAAGAATGATCTTGTTTTCTGCCTGAATTAGACAATCGTCCAGGTATGGATATATTTGAATATTTCTTTGCCTGCAAAATGCAGTTACTGGTGCCAGGCACTTTGTGAAGACCCTGGGCACAGTAGATAACCCAAAGGGCAGTGCAGAGAACCAGTAATGTAAGTAGCCTGCTTTGAAGCGGAGGTATCTTCTGCAATATTCCCTGATTGGGATATGCAGGTAAGCCTCTTTTAAGTCTACAGTTACCAACCAGGCATCTTTGCCTAGCATAGGTAGCAACTGTTGAAGAGTCAGCATCTTGAATTTTGCTATGTCCAGAAATGTGTTTAGAGTGGATAAGTCCAGAATTGGACACCGTGATTGGTCTTTTCTGGGTATCAGGAAAAGTCTGGAATACAAACCTTGTCCCTTTTCCTCTTCTGGTACTGGTTGAATAGCCCCCACGTTCATGAGGGACAGAACTTGTTCCTGGGCCTCTGCCCACTGATTTGGGGGCAGATCTGGCCATCCGTTTGGGACTGGCAACATGTGGAAGTGAAATCTGTATCCCTGGGATATTATATTTAAAACACATTTGTCCTGGGTAATAAGTTGCCAGTTTTGTGCATAAAGCGCTAGTTTTCCCCCCAAAGGGGTGGCTAAGAGGTAAGTGCTTGGTGATCGTAGAGGGAAGTCATTGAGACTGTTTACCACAGGGAGGTGCCTTGTTGTTTGCAGATTTGCAGGTGGAGGCACCCCATTGTTTTGTTCTAAAAGTTCCTTGTGACTGAAACCTGGAGCCTTTGGAATGTCTTGATTTGACTTGAGCGGCTCTCGAGGGGACTGCAAAGGACCAGTTCTTAGTAGGCCAGTGCTTACTAAATCTTGGCGGTTGCACTTGCAAGAAATCTTTCACAGTTTGCATAGATTTAGCTTTATCTTCCATCTTTAACACTTCTTCAGCCTTATTACCAAAGAGACAGTCCTGTTGTAAAGGAGCATCCAACAGTTTTGCTTAAACATGGCCAGGCAGTTTGCTCTTTGAGCCAAGCATGCCTTCTAAGCACAGATCCAGTTACAGCAGCCCTGCAAGAGGCCTCCAAGGAATCAAAACCACATTGCAACGTATGTTTTCCAACTTGTTCAGCTGAATGCAATAAATCCTGCAATTCTTTATTTTCCACAGTCAGAGATTAACATAATTTTCTGTTTAAGTAGTCCCATGATATGCTGTTGATATTTAAGCATATGAAATTGACAGTTGAAAGCCCTGATTGCCAAGGTTGCAGACGTGTAAACCTTCTTACCCCATCTATCCAGCGCCCTGGAATCTCTATCAGAAGGAGTAGGATGTTTGGCAGAAGCAGCCGTAATGTCCTTGGGATCCTGAGAAATGGTTTCAGGATCAGCAACAGGATTTTTGAAAAGGAATTTATAGGAGTCAGGAACCCTGTAGTATCTCTGTCTGGCTTACAAGGAGCTGGAGACAGAGAATCAGGAGTCATTCTATATTCTGAAAAAACATCAAAAACAATGTCTAGAACAGGAGGTATAGCCAAAGGCCTATGCTGAGGAAGTAAAAGAAAACCCCTAAGTCTCTTTTTAGATTCAGAGAAATCCTGACTTTCCCAGTGGAAATGTTCCCTTAAGGCATGTAAAGTTTCCCCAAAAGAAAAATTGTCAGGGGGAGAGGCAGAAGGAATGGAATCCTCTGCATCAGAGTCCTCATAAGTAGGAATAGACAAATCCTGTTCATTAGAAGAGTCAGACGAAATAGAATCCTGTTCAGAAGATTCATAATCAATGTCTTGCCTAGGCCTCTTAGAAGGAGGGGGTTGGCTACCCCTGATGAGTAATTAAATCTTCAGCCATTTTGATCATTTGTTTTTTTAGGCATAGGGGCCTGCACATGTGGCCCAGGCATCGGTTTTTTAGACACAGATTTAGATTTTGGCCTTAGTTTTGAAGATGGCATTGGTCTAATATACAAATCTGAAGGCCTGAAAACACCTTCAGAAGCCGGTGCTTGCACAGCAGCTTCAGAGCCATCTAAGGTAGAGACACATCCATGGGTTCCATAATTGAAGCATCTCGCAGCATACCTGACTCCGAATGGGTCTCAGTAGAGGCCTGCGAATCAGAAATAGCGGGTATCAGGGGCTGCAAAAGCACCTCATTGAGCACCAGCAACTGGCTTAGGAGAAGCGTCGTCATCGGTTTTGGACCTCGACGGTCTGTCTCTCTTTTTCTTTGCATTTTTAGGTATTCCGGTAGTCGGATTGCTAACCGACGACATTTCTGGATAGTTAAATCCTGAGCCAAAATATTTAGAAGCAAAAATATACCAATGTTTAATCGTGCATTGACTAAATTTAGCAAAAAAAATGACAGCAAGTCACATTGTGGTCAGGGCCTAGGCAAGGAATACAGTACAAATGAAAATCCTTATGAAGTATTGGATTCCCACAAGCAATGCAATTATTAACTGTTACTGACATTGGTAAGGAGCAAGAAGAAGTTTCCCCAATGGTGTACTTGGCTTTTAGTTGAAGACTTCGGTTCTAAAACTCGAAAATGAAAATTTCAGGAGTCGGCCAACCGGCACTTGTGAACTGCTTCTGCTTCAGGCACCGCACGGCAAGAAAGACTGATGTAATGGCGTCGGCTGCATGTTTTATACCCCTGACGACCTGATATCATGGGAGAAGGGACAGCAACCGACGCAGGACCCAAGACTTTGTTAATCAGGCCGACTGAGGGCAACCTTCCAACAGATTACAAAAATGTAATGACTGCAACAGTGAAACACGAAGAACATCACGTCTGATTCCTTTGCAGTATGAAAGGTGCTGTCATTGTAGCCATCATTTTGTTAACAACCTGGAGGCAGTGGCGATTCTGAAGAATAGTAACCCAAAATTGGTAATAATTGGGTCCCAAGAATACCTAGCAATTTTGATATGAATGTTGGTGTCTTGGAACTAAACAGCATATCCAGTCTCCTAATCCTAAGCATTGAAGGAGTGAATGAAGCATGGTAGCAGAGGTCCACTGATGTCCAGTACAGACCTGGAGTCATTTTCTTTGGCACCAAAATTAATTAATTTCTTACTGTTCAAAAGAGATCTCTTGGGCATCTCTCATATGAAGAGCCTGAACACTCCTTACTTGCTAGGTGTTACTGATGGAGAAAATCCCTGGTACGATTAGTGATGGGTGGTTCAGTCAGGCAGGGTGGGCAATGGAATAATATAACACCTGGACACTACCTCCTGAAAAAGAAGTTATGTACTCACCATAACGTTCCATGTTTGTAGTCCATCTCACCCTTCATTCTTACACATGGGATCGGAGCCGATCCTCGGCTCCGACTCGGCCTATTTACAAGCTGGACGTCTTCTAGTTGGCTTGTGGCTAGGTAGCTATCCCATGGTGCACCAGTACAATCCCCAGATCTGGTTTGCTGCTAACTAGGAGAGATAATAACAAAAATACCAATGAAGCCAATACTAAAAGGTATCCATAAAAAAAGGATAACAATGATTTTTCTGTCTCCAGGTACTTCCAGGCTGGGGGTAGGAGGGTGGGTTCATAAGAATGAAGGGTGAGATGGACTACAAACATGGAACATTATGGTAAGTACATAACTTCTTTATGTTCTCTAGTCCTATCTCACCTTCATTCTTACATACGGGACAGCGTCCCTAGCGCCTTATTCTTCGGTGGCCCAAGGAAAAATACTCCTAAGTACCGTGGAGCCAAATGATGCTCTACCCCTGGAGGTTAAATCCAATTTGTAATGAGTAATAAAAGTGTGAGGGGTAGCCCACATAGCTGCTGCACAAATATTATCAAGTGGGATCTTGGCTTGAAAGGCTGCAGAGGTAGACTGAGATCTGGTAGAATAAGCCTTGATTTTAAAGGGTAAAGGTCTACCCTCAGAAATGCAAACATGAGCTATACAGCTAGAAATCCAATTAGAGAGAGTTATTTTGGAAACTGTTAAGCCTGGACCTGGAGAAGGAAATGAATAATTGATCTGATTTCCTTAGTCTGGTGCAAATAAAAACATAATTGTCTATGGACATCCAGCTGGTGGAACCTGTATTCAGCGGCGTTGGAATGATTTGGAAAGAACACCAGAAGTTCTATGGATTGATTCAAGGTGGCATGGGAACAGACCTTGGGGACAAAAGAGGGATTAGTATGAAGGGACACCCTGTCTTTGTGAAAAATCAGATAAGGGGGTTTTACAGACAATGCTTGCAACGCTGACACCCATCTGGCCGATGTGATAGCCACCAGAAACAACATTTTCCAAGACAGGAATTTCAAAGGGATGAATGAGAAGGCTCAAAGGGTGGAGAAGTTAATTTGAATAACACAAAATCTAAATCCCATTAGGCAACAGGTTCTTGAAAGGGGTGTCTTAAAGTGGCACATTTAAGGAAAGTTTTGCATAGCTTATGTGACATCAGATTAGAATCTGGAAAACCTAGATGAAAATTTGAAATCGCTGCCAACTGAACAGTGGCAGCGTAGATCCCTGGTGAAAAAGCTCAGACAGGAATTCCAAAACCATTGGAATGGAAGCAGTGTAAGGGTCAACATTCATTTTCTCCCCCCTGACAGAGAATCTTCTCCATTTACTGGAATATAGTGTCCTAGTAGAAGGTTTATGAGAAGACGTAAGGATACGAGTCACAGAGGGTGAAAAGTCGTGAAGCCTGACTTGGGATGGAACTGGAGCAGCCACACTGTCAAACTGAGGGTATGTAAGGAGGGATGAAGCAAACCTGACATGTGAGTCAACAGGTCTGGAGCTGGGTCCAGAATCCAAGGATCGTCTAGGAGAAGAGGCCCGAGAAAGGGGAACCAAACCTGACGAGGCCACTAAGGAGCAATGAGGATAAGTTTGCTTCCCAGCCATTTTGCTTTCTGAATAACCTTGGGAATGAGAGGAAAGGGAGGAAATGCATACAAGAGACCCAGGAGCCAATCGTGAAGTGCGTCTCTCGGAGACCCCCCCCCCCGGAGGGGGGATGAGGGAGGAGTAGCTGCAGCATTTGGCATTGATTGGACTGAAAAAGAAGTCGCAGGAAGGCTGGCCCCATCTGCGGAAAATTTGTTCCGCTGTTTCCTGTTTCAGAGACCACTTGTGAGGCATCAGGATTGCCCTGCTGAGCTTGTCAGCTATCACGTTGGTTGTCCCTGGAATGTGCGCTGCCACCAGAAAATATTGGGAAGATATCACTCATTTCCAAACTTGCATGGCCTCTCGATAAAGTGGGTAGGATTTGGTTCCGCCCTGTTTGTTGATATACCATACTACCGACATGTTGTCTGATTGTATTGCAGTAGTCCCCAGCGGCAGAAGTTCATGAAGTGCTTGCAATGCCAGAAGCACCGCCCTCATCTCTAGAACGTTGATATGCAGGTGAGCCTCATGATCTTGCCATGTGCGTTGGACAGTCCTGCCGAGATAATGCCCTCCCCCACCCTACCTGTGAGGCATCCGTGGTCACGGTGGCAATGGGTTGGTGAGGAACAAATGAAGTGCCTGTGGTTAGTGTCCACTAAAAGAGGTCCTTTTTTGCAAGATTCTGTCAGCAGAATGTGATGAGATAATGGTAGGTGCTGAAAAGACCAATGGGACGACAGGAACCACTGAAGAATTCTCATCTGTAGCCTGGCTAGTGGCACTAGTAATATGGTGGTAGCCATGGTCCCTAGAAGCTGCAGAATAATCTTGGCTTTGACCTTCATAAGGGGAGAAGTCGCCAAATTTGAAGAACAGATTCTGTGCCCTTTCAGCAGGAAGACGAGCCAACATGTCTACTGTGTCCATCTCTGCGCCTATAAAAATGACAGATTGAGAGGACAATAAGGCAGATTTTTCCCAATTTATAGACATTTCCAGCTGGGCACAAAGCTGAATAGTAGCGTCCCTGGTCTGAAGAAGTAGATGTCTGGTGGGGGCAGTCAAGAGCCAGTCATCCAGATACAGAAACACCTGGAATCCTCAACGTCTCAGGTGAGCTGTCACTACTGCCATACATTTGGTGAACACCCTGGGGGCTGTGGTGAAAACAAAGGGCACAGCACGAAACTGGTAGTGACTGGCTCCCAGCCAGAAGCATAGACTCCTCGACGCCCTGTCCATTTTTATGTGGTAGTAGGCATCTTGGAGATCTATTGAGCACATCCAATTGTCTTTCCCTAACAATGGGAGAATAGATTGCAGTGTCACCATCTGGAACTTGTCCTTCTTTATTGATTCATTCAATCTGCTGAGGTCCAGAATGGACCTCCAGTCCCCTGTACGTTTTGGCACTAAAAAGAATATGGAGTAAGTTCTGGATTCTATTTGGTCTGCTGGGATGGTTTGGTTGACTCTTTTTGACAGCAACTTGTTGACCTCCACAGTTGCCTGATCCCTGTGATTGGGTGGAACATCCGGGATCTTCTTGGGAACAAAAGGTGGAAGAGAAAAAGGGTATGACATAACCTCTGGTAATAATTCTTCATACCCACTTGTCTCGAGTGATACCCAGCCAGGCTTGTGGATACAAAGAAATGCAACCCCCGACCGGCCCCAGAGAAGCACAGTCAGGCCCCACATCAGGAGCACTGGTAAGGCCGGCCCAGAAAGGTATCGCAACCTCCCTGGTTTTGCGGACCGCCTCCGCCTCTAGGGCGACGTCTACCATTTCCTCCTCCTCCTCCTTTGCCTCTGAAGGAGTCGTCACCCTGTGCATCCTGGAAAAACTTCTGGGACTTCTGGAAACACATCTTACCGCCCCTCTGAACCTTGGGATATGGTCTAGAGGGAACAGTAAAACATACTCCCACGGCAGAGTGTTTTTCCTTCTTGCTCGCACCGGGTGAGAGTGTCCTTTACCTTGGGTCCAAACAATGAGGAACCGTCGAAGGGGGCGTTGGTAAAGGTAGACTTGAATGGTTCTGCAAAGTTACACAAACGCATCCAGGAATGACGCCTTAGAGAAATTCATGAATACCCGCTCCATCGGCTGCATATGAAATAAACCGCATGGAAGAGTTGATGATAGAGTTCAAGGAGGACAACTGGGCAGAAACCTTGTCAGGGACTCCCTCAGTACATGTACCTTGTAGAGAATCTCCTAAATCTTTAAGGAGATCTCTATGAAGTCTCATGAAATGAGTAAGGTAGTTCAGTGATCTAAGGGTAAATGCCGCTAAAGAAAAGATATGCTTCCCGTAAATGTCCATCATTCGAGACTCCTTATTCAGCGGATGAACAGAAGTCATCTCAGCTAGCGCCTTCTTAGTGGCCGCTGCCTCCACCATGGCATCTACGGGAACATCTTTAGACAAAAAATCTTTTTCTGGAAGGGCAGAAAGAAACTTATTCGGTCTCCTGGGGACTGGCTCCATGGTATCAGGAGTATCCCACACCTTTCTACTAACTAGCTCCATCAGTTTGTCGAAGGATGGAGACACCCAAGAGGCTGAAGGGTGACCCAAAAGCCTTCAGGTACACCGACTTCTCCTCAGAAAAGGTGACAGTGGGCCAGCCGCACCTCTGCTTAAGGATTTCCAGGATGACTACAAAGGACACATCATCAGAGGACAACTTGGGGGACCCTTCTGACTCCTCGAGGTCAGTGTCAGAGGTAAGAGACTCATCCTGGGAGTCTACATGCTTCCTCTTACATGTTCTCTTCAGTGGGGGCTCCTCAGAAGGGCATTCTGGGAGGTCTCGGAAGAGTGGAGGCCACCAGCCGGTAGCTCGTGAGGGTGTCTGCTGTCCACGGAGGGAGTAGGAGCTGAGACAGAAGTAGGTGCTTTATGGGGAAGAGTGTCGGTACCTCTGATAGGAGCTGATGATCGGGACAGCACACTCCTCATCATCTCGAATGCCAACCTCTCCGGTTCCGAAGAACTCACCAGCTCCGAGGAGACCGAGGATGCAGTCGGCTCCTGAGCCATCAGCTCCGAGATAGACATAGGGTCCGAACTCACCCTAGCCAATGTGCCGAGAGGAAGACTCAGAACCTAATAAGTTTGGTTCCAAGCATCCCTGTCAGGGCTGACTGGGGGAGCTTCAGCCCCTAGACACTATGGGCAGCGCCGAGAGTGTTGGAGCAAAACTCCACTCTGAAACAGCCAAAGCGGGAACTAAAATCGAAGGTTCCACCAGTGGTACCAAACACTCCGGCTCCAAAAGATCAGCATGGCTCGGAGAAGGAATGATCGCAGAGGGATGAATGGACTCAAGTGGCTCTGGAACTGACTGGGTCAGAGCCAACAGCAATTTAGGCAAAGCAGATGACTTCAACAGTCTCAGCACTACCCTCCCCACATCTTCTTCCTCTAAACTCCTGAAAGACCTGGATGACAGAGTAGGAGAGCGTGATCTCTGAAGTATCAGAGATTTCAATATAGAAGAGGATCCATAGACCGGCTCCATGAAAAGGTCACAGTGGTCAGCTCTGAAATACTTGGAACCGACCCTGTAATCACCGTACTGCTCTCAGTCAGCACTGAACTCTGTGGAGCCAATGAGACAGTGGACTTGTCTGATTTGGTGATTTTAAGAGGTGGCTCCGAGACACCAGCTGGTGCCGGGGAGGGCCTCTTAGAGGATTTAGACTTTCCCTCTTGGAATAGGAGGAAGAGCTAGACAGATCTTCCTCAAAGGAAGGTTTCAGAAGACCTTTTAGGATGAGCTTGTTTTTCCTCTCTTGTAACACCCTAGGACTGAAATTGTGGCAAAATAAACCTGTCTCCTGCAAATGGATGCCCCTAAACAGTAAACGCAATTACTGTGGCCATCCGTTACGGACATTTTCTGTGAGCATTTAATACATTTCTTAAAGCCAGATGGCTTATGATTCTTAATCTCTTTAGACATCATCACAGAGATTGAGCACACACACACACACACACACACACACACACACACACACACACACACACACACACACACAGAGAAGAAAGAGGAGTAGGACTAGGTCCTCTAATTTAAACGGGCCTAACCCTGCAGGAAAGAAAAAGACACCAAGAGGACTAGGTCCTCTAACTTAAATGGGCCTAGCCCGGGCAGGAAGGGAAACTGAGAAACTAGGTCTTCTAACTAAAACAGACCTAGAAAGTTACAGTAAGTAGAGAATTTCACACACTCTAACAGTAATAGTAAGAAGTAAACAGAACCTAGTTCTGTTAACAACAATAATCAACGAAACAAGCGGGGACCTGAAAAAAACTCAGACTTATGACTAAGAATAAAAGAATGTAGTTCTGTTAGCGATAACATTGATAATTTAAAAAGTGGGAAACTGCCAAAACTTGACTAGCCTACTAACACACAGTCTAATAGAGCGCAAAAGGCGCCTACAATACTAAGTCTGTTAAGACACGAAAACCAGCACACAGGATACCATTACTAAGTCAAAAAGGCCAAAGATTGCATAAAATGGCGCAAATATAAAGCTAAGTATACTAATAGCAACCACGCTAACTAATAATAATACAGTAACAATTTTTCTATTTTAAACTAAACAGTCCCAAACATTTTTGAAAAAAAGTTTAAGCAAATGTAACACTTAGCCAGAGCCAAAGAGAAGCACAACCGAACTCGTTGACGTGGCAAACGAGATCTGGGGATTGCACTGATGCACCATTGGATACCTACCTAGCCACGAGCCAACTAGAAGACTTCCAGCTTGTAAATAGGCCAGGTCAGAGCCAAGGATCTGCTCCGATCCCATATGTAAGAATGAAGGTGAGATAGGACTACAGAACATCTAAAGTGTCTCATATTATCTGCTTTCAAGCTGCTAAGAAGAGGGAGATCTTGTCCTCAAACTGCCTCTGGAGGCAGTTAGTCAGGGACATGGAGTTACCCTGGGATGGGTTTCAGAATTTCTATCTCAGTATGTTTCCCCTGTATAATGTATTTTCCTTGCACATTTCCTAACGTCCCAAGCTTGAAACAAACTAGAATCTGGTGACTCAAATGAACATGTCACTCAAATGAACATGTCAGTAAAATAAGACCTTCCACCGGTGCAGACAGTAAATTGAATCTCACAGAAGTGATTGAGGCTGTGCTCTGCAGCATGACAATTGCTGAGTCTGTACTAGACAGACAGGTTACCAAATGGGAGCAAAGTACTCAGACAAAGCACTGCTCAGTATGGAGAACGTCAACATCTGTGCAGTAACTGAAACCTGGTGCAAAGCTCCAGAGAGCACCCCAGCACTACTGGGCTACAACTCATACCACAAACTTCGGCCACAGAACACAGACTGAAACACAAAAGGAGGGGGGTGTATCCATATTCATCAAGGATACCTACACCTCCAGGAAAGTGGTGCAGCATGATATCTCTGAGATCATCCATGTGCAACTAACATCGGGCAAGTCTGCAATGCAAATTGTGGCCTGCTACAGATCACCCTCCATGACCTAGAACCACTACTCCACCTTTCTAGAGACACTGGAAAACATGAAGGTCCTACCGAACAGCCTGATATTGGGCGATTTCACGTACCCTACCACTCACTAGGAAAACTACTCTAGTACAAATTCCCTGCCCCAGCACTTCATGGAATTCATCAACTCAAATGCCCTGGATCACTTGGTAAACTCCCCTACCAGAGGTGAAAACATACTGGACCTGGTCATCACCAACATGGGCGACAGGTGTTCCACACCAGAGGTCAACCCGTCACTTGTTAGATCAGACCATAAGCTAATCACTCTGGATGTCCACACCCCACCACCACCCCCAACTAAGGAAACCACAGTAAAAAGCTTTTCTAAAGCAAACTTCACCTTACTTAAGACAGAGGTGGCAAGTTTCACAGCCCCCACGCTAAAGGATAATGCTGCCTAAGATGCAGAAACTTCTACAAATGGATCGTGGCATCTCTAGCAAAACCAAGGCTCACTCCTCTAAGAGAAGGAAACCAGTTTGGTGGACCCCTGCAATAAACAGGCTATACAATAGGAGGAGGAAACTAGTTCAGAAAAAAAGCAAATCCCGAGAAGGAAAGGCATCTCTGATCAGTATCAGTAAGAAACTAAGGTCCCTCATGAAATCATCTAAGGCTAACTTTGAAAGAAAAAATAGCCAAGAATTCAAAAGATAACCACAAAACCTTCTTTAGCTATGTTAAGAATCTAAGTGGTAACTCACAGATATGCACTGAACTAGTGCAAAATAGCACAAAATATACTGAACCTACTGATATTGCCAACATCCTGGCAAATAGATTCAGTGCAAACTTCACCCCTCCCTCTTCACCTCCAAAAGGGTCCACAACAATACTGGAAAAGTGTAGTGTCTCAAAAATCACAGACGCACAGGTGAAAACAGCCCTTTCAAAAGCCAAAAACACAGCGTCAATGGGACCAGATGGTGTCCCAGGCTGCGTCTTGCACAAACTACAGAGCGAACTAACCCCCCACCTAAACACGCTGCTCAACCTCAGCCTCTCCACACGCTACATGCCCATAGAATGGTGCACAGCAACAGTTATTCCTCTCCACAAAGGAGGGGCCACAACTGACCCTGGTAACTATTGCCCCATAAGCCTGATTAGCCTGGTCTGCAAGGCTATGGAGCACATCATCATGGAACTCATTGACTAAGACGTTGGGAACCTCCAAACACTTGACCGACCCAGTTCGGCTTTGTTAAGGGCAGATCATGCCTACTAAACCCGGTTGACTTCTTTGAGACAGTCACCAAGGCCACAGACGAGGGAAAGGTGGTTCACACAGCCTACCTTGACCTTGCCAAGGCTTTTGACACCATTCCCCACTCGGGTATTACAGAAAAATTCACCAGCTTGAACATAAACCCCTACTTTACGAGATGGGTTGCCAACAGGCTTACAGACAGAACTCACACGGTAAGAATAGTGGGCTCCAGGTCCGACTCTAAACCAGTCACAAGTGGTGTCCTGCAAGGCTCAGTCCTGAGATCCCTACTGTTCGGCACATACGTCTCATAAGTACAGGCAAACACAGGAGGACTATGGCTAACCAAGTTCACCGATGACTGCAAACTGGGAGCCATAACTGACTCTCCGGCTGACACGAACATCCTCCAAAAGGGCCTTACTGAGATGGACACCTGGTGTCAAAGTCATGGCCTCAAGCTAAATGCCAAAAAATGCATAGTCATCCCATTTGGGAAAAACAAAACACCCACGAATTACCACATAGGTGGCAGCCCCCTTAATACAGAAGAGGTAATAAGAGATCTGGGGACCAAGGTAAATAGTAATCTCTCCTTTGACAATCATATTGCCAAAGTAGTTAGGAAATCTAATTACTAAAGGGTTCGCATCTATAAATAAAGAGGTTATAGTGCCCCTCTACTCGTCACTCAATTAGACCCATCATAGAGTACAATGCCCCATTTGGGATGTACCTCACAAGACACTTCCAACAGCTGGAAAGACTACAAAAGTACCTCACCAAGAGGATTGCTGGCCTCAAACATATGTCCCATGCAGCCTGACTGAAAAAACTCCAGCTGTACTCAGTGGCATATCGCTTACTCAAAGGTGATCTCTGCCTGACTTACAAAGCCATGTCCAACTCAGAATTGATGGAGATGCTCCACCTAAAGATATCCAAGTCACTGCGAGCCACGCACTCTAGTGATCTAAACCTCACCACAACAATACATAGAACATGCTGGAGGGATAGATTCCTGTCACAGAGACTCCCCATGCTTTGGAACAAAATTCCAAATTACATCAGGCAGAGCCCCTCACTAACACTCTTCAAGAGAAACCTTGACGAGTGGATGGGTAACAGAAAATACACCCCTGGGATCACTTCATTGGCTCTGCTTGACAGAGGATCTGTTAATTAATCAATGGGGCGGCGAAAGCAGACACACTCTGGCTAGGCTTATAAATGCCTAAGGGCAGATAGCCTAGTACCTACCTATGAACATACAAAAGGAAGGTTATCTTCAGAACAGACTGTAAATGTAACTGGGCAATGGATGTTGACAGCACAAACATGAGTATAACAGACATTGTGTGTACTGATGTCATTATTGGCAATATGTACCCTGACAAAAGATACAATGGTAAAAGATGAAGTTGAAATGACTGCTTTCAGCTGAAATGACACTAGACAAACCGACATCAGAGTGACTATCACCTGTTGAACTGGTGTTAGCCTACAACTGAAAGACCTATGTCTATGCTTTCCCTGGAGGTACTAAAATTCTGTGACACCGACATCACAATCACAGGCTTAAGTGGAAATTGTGTGTTAGTACTGAAGAACCATTATGACCCCTGGAATTCAACACCATGGGGCAGGGTCTAAACTTTGGCTAGTGTTCTAGCATACAACTGTGTAACAAGGCTTCATTGTTAGTTGGTTGGCTCACGTTTAACTTATCTTCTTTTGGTTATCTTTTAGGAACCCAGGATATTAAAAATGAAATATGAAAATGGGTTGGAGGGAGGCTGTGTATCCCTCTCACTGCACTCCTCAGCAGCAGAAATACCTTAACCATTATGCCGATCCCCCCAATGCACTTCTTCAATTGCCTTAGAAATTTTCAAGGACAAGCAGAGACCTTGATGAGATTTGAACTAATGACCAATGGTTTATTACACCAGTGCTCTAACCTCTGAGTTACAAGGCCCCACAGTAAACACAGAATGGGACTACTTGGCAAATAAATAAAAAAGAATTAGCTTCAAAGATGTTTATTAATAAAAATACTTAAGTGATACTAAATAAAGTAATGGAACACTGCAATGACCCATTAGTACAATAGCAAAATTAATAATACTAAAATATTTAGGATAACATATATGCACGTCTAAGCAAATACAGATAAATCAGACTAAACACAGAATTCTCACTTCTGCTATAATTACAGAAAATGTGTTTAATGTACTAATTCTGCATCTATGCCAGACAAGGTATCTTAGCAACGGGATAGTTGCTATGGAACATAAACTGCAACATGAAGAATTGCTAGCTATGAAAACTGTCAGCCAGACAGAATTTTATGGTTCAACTCATACGTTCTAAATGAGAATGCAAAGGACCTGCAAGTCTCCTTTACAAAGGCAACTTTAAATGGATTTCAAATCATTCACTCTCACCTAAAGTAATTTATTCTGTTCATTTCTTGTAAGACACAGGATATAAAAATACATTTCATGTCACAATTAAAAGTGATTTGAAATACAAACGCAACTGCACTGAAGCTAAACTTATTTAGAGGAATGACAGATACAATTATTTAAAGTATAATATTATCTTAAATGAATTAAAATCCAAGCTGGATCTACTCTATTTCTCTATATACATTGAATAACATCAGTAGCAACAGACTATTATGAAGGGTCAACTATGTCAGACACAGTCTTCCTGCCTCAAAACTCTGTAAAAACCCAGGACAAAAAGTCAGCAATCAAGTGGAAAATGCCACAAGTCATTTCAGCATCTTAGATAATGACATTTCTAATTTTTGCCACAATCCTTTAATCTGTTTTGTTTTTTTTTTGTTTGTTTTTTTTTATTCCCTGGACTCACTCACAGTAGGGTCCAGCTGTTCTCTTCTGTCTGCTCCCTTTCTTCTTGATCATAACTTAACTCCCAGCCAGATATGTGTGTGTGTGCATGTGTGTCAGGGTAGGGGTGCAGTCTGCAGATAGAGAATACACAAATTGTTATATTTTGGGTTCCAGTTTAAACCAACCCTTCCTCCAACACAAGCACGACCATACAGAGATGCCAGCCTGCACATCCCAATTCCTTGGGATGTTGGTTAAATTTAATATTTTACATTTGCTTAAGCTGAAATACAACTGTACAAAGTCCATTCCTACACCAGAGAGAGAGAGAGGAATGCTTCACTCAGATGCACTGACTCACCAGAGTCTGGAATATAGCTGACACAGACATCCCAAGACCATGCCAACAGGCTGAATATTAAAAAAAATAATGAACGCAGCTCGCCTGATGAAGTAATACTTACATTACAGTCTACATACTTGTGCCATACAAGGTCTGCTAGGATCAGAATTTCCTTTAGTGGTGCCAAAACAGGAGTACAAAAGAGTTCAGCAACCATCATAGATTCCAACTGTATACAAACAGGGATTGTCGGGTTCAAATCCCGGGTCTCTCTAACTTAACAACAGACATTTTGACCAATGGAATAATCTGTCTCCCATGCAGTTTCCAGTAATACTGCAGATTTTGAAAAAGTCAGGCTTCTCTGGCATGCAGTCACACCCATAAGCTTAGATATCCTAAAATCTGTTTTAAGGTATGTAGTGTGTTTTTCTTTTACAGTACAGAAGAATGTAAAGATTTCAGACTTCCTTATGAAGGCAAGTCACATTTGTCATAACCCATGCCACAGATTAAAAACTGCAAATAACTAATACCATGGAGTCAATGCCTCCATTCCAGTTTGTCTTTTTTTTTTTAACTACAAGGTGGCTCTAAGAGTAGATTCTTTTGTGCAAATTCTGACCAACAGCCCCTCTTCATTGTATAGCACACCCAAAGATCATATTCTTGCATTTGCTCAAAGGCTTAGACAACCTTGTCAACCACTCTAAAATCCTGGCAGATGATGCTGGGCTCTCTGGCACAGGCAGATCAGGGCTGGTGCAGCACAGGAAAATTTCAGCCCATGCACAAAAGCATATACTTGGAGTCTCATATTATTTAACAATCAAAAAAGAGAAGAACATAAAAATGACAATGTGACTATGGCACCAGCAAGTCTAGTCAGGCCAAACAGATAATGGTGAAAGAGCTAAAAAGGCAAGCTAATGAATTGTACACATTTCTTGTCTGCATCAAAAAGCAATGGAGTTCAATGAATGGATCAGAGATAAGAGAATACTAAAACTACTACCTTTAAATTTCCCAACTTCATAGTCCACTCATCTACTTCCCTACACTGCTTGCATCCCTTTCTCCCATTTCCTCCTTACATCACCAGTTCTTCTTTGCCAATCAAAATGCAGCAAGAAAGATCTGAAGTGGTGCCAGACGACATCCCCTTACACCACCAACATCCTGAAGTCTCAGAGGGAGAGTGTTTGTCAAGCCAAACATCACAGTTGTATCCCACTCTCTTCTATAGCCTAAGCACAAGCTAGCTCTGAAAGCTCTACTAACAAGTCTGCCTTTAACCAAGCCTATTTTATATTCATAATCCTTGATTTAAAAAGCAGTCTTCACAAAACCAAAGACTTATAGCTAGTACAACACAAACAGATGTTGGTACAATTAAGACTCATCTGCAGAAGCCCACAGCACTTAACCTGCTCTTTCAGTACTGCCCCAAACCCTTCATCAGTTTTACTTTGTTCCTGCCTGTACATTGCGAGTCTAATGTTTATCTAAAGAGAAGTCTCTAAAATAGCATGCAGTGTTCCTTCTGAAAATGCAGAAATGCCATGAACAATGAATTTTCATAGCTGGTAAGAATCAAAGTTCTTTGCTTATCTTGTCCTCATAATCTGCATATTCTTCATCACAGACACTATCTCAGTCTAAAAGACATTTCGTATCAGCTGATTTATGAGAAAAATACCCTTTATGGATCCTGTGCCAGGTTTCTTCCTTTCCACTAGTGGAATGTGGTAATTTTTACAAATGTTTACTCTCCCGGATGCTGTCATTTAGTGCTAGCATGTAATGGATGAATAGCTAGCACCAGTGGTGTAGAGGGTTAAAACCCTGAATAGGCTCAGGCAACATCAGGGGAAAGCTTGACGGTACTGGCACAAAAGGGCAGGTGTGTCCATCCTGGAAGGGAGCAAGGACACAAAACTACTACAATCCGTCAAAAAAAGTGGTGATGCAAACAGCACCCTAGCAGTGGGCTTTACACTCACAGCTTGGGGTTAACTGTCAACAGCAAGTATGCAGGAGTTTACATTCACAAGGGGGGATGGCACAGAGTGCCCCCCCCCCCCAAGTGATAAGTGTAGCTCATTCTCTCACTCATGGGGATGATATCATTACTACAGGAAAAATACCCCCAGTTGTCAGGATGCTGGTGAGGCACAAAAGCAACCCACATGACTGCCTCTATGACAATTTCCTTGGACAGTTCCTGATCTGTCAGACTAGGTCATATTCCCTCATAAGGAAAAACAAATGGACTAAATGACTGTGGATGGCGTGATGGTCAGCATGCATGGGGGAAAAATAACCTGAAAAACTCAAGAGAATTTACATGTCATTCCTTTAGATACCATAACAGGTATAAAACAAATTACATTTCACTGGAAAATGAGCATTTAAAATGAAAGTTTGCCACACATCCAATAACTATTAAAGATCACGCAAGAATAACAACGAAGATAAAAATGCAGTATAATGAAGTAAAAATGAGACCACTGGGACTTCCCCACCTGCCTGTTAAAAAGAGAGGAATTTAAGGAATGGGTAGTGGAAATTATTCAAGCGTTATTAAAGAAGATAGAATTTCTTTAGAAGTAGTAGTGAGTGGGATAAAATGAAAGTGGCATTTAAAAACTGGGCAGAATAAAAGAAAAAATATGGTCAAGATGTAACAAGAACTATTTAGAGGGGCTGACAAAGGTTTTGTAGAATAGGGGGAATCTTGCAGAACAATGGGTGGCACAAATGAGAGTGCTGAAGCAAAATAAGGGCATAACTGGTTATTATGCTGGATTTTAGAAACACTGCTGTTAAGCAACTGTTTTTTGGTAACTCCAGAGCACTTAAACTTTTAGCACAACAACTTAGGCAACAGAAAGTAGAAAAGGTTGCGGCCAAACTTAGGGAGCCTATAAAAAGAAAAATAACCAGAGATCCTGTGGATGTATTAGAGATATTTAGGACATTTTATGAAAGTCTGTAAAAAGAAGAGGAATGTAAAAAATCAAGAAAAAGCACAAACTGAAATATTTATGGAAGACATAAGTATGCCAAGATTAAAGGTAGATTAGGTTCATAGGTTTAGGTTTATACTAGGCTATCTGCCCTAAGGCATTTATAAGCCTAGCCCAAATTTTTGTGGCTTACGCCACCCCTTATATGAAAAAATACTGTGCCCATTAGTTTGTTGTGCCTGTGTCCAGCAGTGACACAGAGATGATTCCCGGGGTAAACCTACGATCTCCCATCCACAGGTCTAGATTTCTCTTGAACAGAGTCAGCGAGGTGCTCTGCCTCACATGGACCGGGATTTTATTCCACAGCATAGGGAGTCTCTGAGTGATAAATCTATCCCTCCAGCACGTCCTATTTATATCCATGCTAAGGTTTAAGTCGCTTGCTCTAGTGGTTTTGGTGGATTTGGATTTTGAGGTGGAGCATGTCCATTAATTCCGGGTTGGACATGGCCTTGTATGTCAGGCACATGTCACCTCTGAGCAGACGGTATGCACTGAATAGAGCTGGAGTTTATTCAATCTGGCAGCATATGACAGATTTTGGAGTCCCTTTATCCTTTTGGTGAGGAACTCTTGGGGTCTCTCCAATTGCTGCAGATGTCTGGTGAGATACATCCCTAATGGGGCATTGTACTCGATCATTGGTCTGATAAGTGAAGAGTACAGGGAACAATGACCTCACTAGATCTGGATGTGAATCCCTTCATGATCAGGTGGGCAATGTAGAAGGTCTTTCTAACCACTTTAGCAATGTGAGTGTCAAAAGAAAGGCCACTGTCAACCTGGGTCCCCAGGTCCCTGATAACCTCTTCTGTGCTTAGTGGATTGCCACCTATATGGTAGCTTGGGGTTACCTTGTTTTTCCCGGGGTATGACTATACATTTTTGGCTTAACTTCAGGCCATGGCTCTGGCACCAGCTATCTGTTTCCGTGAGTCCCTTCTGAAGGATATCCGTGTCCGATGCACTTTCCACTATGGCGCCCAGTTTGCAGTCGCCTGCAAACTTTGTCAGCCAAAGTCCTCCCATGCTGGCCTGTACTTCTGAGAAGTAGATGCCAAACAATAGGGGCCAAGGACCGAGCCCTGTGGGACACCACTTGTAACTGGCTTGGAGTCTGACACAGCGCCAGCAACTCTAACCCTGTGGGTTCTGTCCTTAAGCCAGTTTGCAACCCATCTTGTGACATATGGGTTTACATTTAAGCTGGTAGTTTTTCTACAATACCCGAGTGGGGTATTGTGTAGAAAGCCTTGCAAGGTCAAGGTAGGCTGTATGGACTGCCTTTCCTCATCAATGGCCTTGGTGACTGTTTCAAGAAGACGACCAAGTTCAAAAGGCATGATCTTCCCTTGACAAAGCTAAACTGGGTCGGGTCCAATGTCTGCAAGTCCCCTATATCTTTGTTTATGAGCTCCATTATGATCCTCTCCATAGCTTTGCAGACTAGACTTGTTAAGCTTATGGGGCGGTAATTACCAGGGTCCGTAGAGGCGCCGCCTTTGTGGAGTGGGACCACAGTTGCCGTACGCCACTCCTTGGGCACGATCCTGTGGTAAGGCTGAGATTAAACAGCTGCCTTATGTGCGGGGTTAATTCCTCATTTAGCTCGTGTAGCACACAGCCGGGGACACCATCCGGTCCCATTGATGCTGTGTTTTTAGCTTTAGAGAGAGCAGCTTTCACCTGCGCATGAGGCTCAAGAAAAAATGGTGACACAATCCATCTGCAAGGAAGTCTCCAGGAAGAGATGGTTGTCCACTGGAAGTTAGGAAGCTACAAGGTAAGAAAGCAATAACGATCTGGAAGGTTTTAACTGTATTTTAAAGGAGGGGATGCACCAACATCCTGGAAGAGAACTGTGGTGGCTATAATACTTAGACAATAAAGACCCATCAAAACCCAGCTCTATACAGGCCCATTTTAATTTTAAACCAGGATAAGGTGTTGTTGTCTATAATTGCTAAAAGAATGGTAAAGATATTGCTAAAACTGATAGATATGGATCAATGTGGTTTTGTGTAGGGGAGGCAAACATTTGGCAATATTAACAGAACAATTATAATCCAGAGGGAAACAGCATATAAGAAATACCAGTGTTGGTGAGTTTTGATGCACAATAAGCATTCGACAAAGTAAGATGAGATTTAAAGAGTACTGCAATAGAAGCATGTGCATTCTCTGATACAATAATAAGGTTAATTGGGAGGATATACAAGGGATCGGTGGCAAAATTAAAGTGGGAAGGTTCCTCTCTGACAAGTTATGCTTGAAAAGAGGAACCAGGCAGAGGTTACTTCTTTCCCCTTTCTTATTTGCATTATATTTAGAGCCACTGACAAAGAGAATAAGGGAGTCAAAAATTCAAGGTTATAACTGGTATGGTAATCAAGAAATGTTGGCTTAATTTGTAGTCAATATTATTTTGTACCTGATAAAACTGAAAAGGATATCTCAGTGTTGTGGAACATTTTGAGTCTTTTTGGAATATAAAATTAATGGAAACAAAGGCTATAGCTATAAACTATGATCTCACACATGAACTGGTTCAGCAATACCCATATTTATGGGGACATGATAAAATAAAGTATTTAGGAGTATGGGTTTAAAAGGATTATGTTATGGCAGCTAAGGATGTATGGGAAGAGACTAAAAAGATAATACAAAAAAATGAGAAACTGGAAGCTTTTGTTTATGGATAGCCAGATACAATGTTTTTAGTCACTTTAGTTTTATATACAGATGAGGGATATTTTTTATCAACCAGAAAGGTTATAGACAGTAATTAATAAAGAACTTAATGATTTAATCTAGGAGGGGAAGAGGGCAATGGTCAAATGGGATAAGATGATCCTTCCAACAAAACTAGAGGGTTTAGGATTATCTGATGTAAAGGGATATTTTAGAGCTACACAGTTAAAGGTCATATACATACCACAAGCTGAAAGCTATAATAAACAACGGAAAGGGATGATTATGAAGCAGGAGTAAAATTCAAGAAATAAGGAGAGTTGGATTCTGGATTCAGATCCTTAAGCAAAATAACAGCCATACAGATTATTATTGGGGGTCCGAATGGAGACAGCAAGCAAAGGAGTGTAGTATTGCTGAAAGTGAATTCATCCTCATGTCTTAGGGGGATTGTTTTTTCACAAAATCTCACCACAATGACACTGACATATATATAGACTGTATTTTATATAGCCTATATCATGGACAGAAGTAGGTCAAAAATTAAAAAAGATAGCTGGGTGCACAAGACCTAGGATAAAAAAAAGCGCCCAATTCTGATAGGCGCACTGATGCCAGGGGCAGGGAAAAATGACAGTGTAGAATCCTCAAAACATGGAAACATTCTAACAATGGGGCCAGGCCAGGCCCAAGGGCAGGATTGCTGCCCTGTTGTAGAAGGAAGTAGCATTCCACAAAAATTGATGGGCCAAAGAAGAGCCATAAAGATGATAGAGTGGAGTTATTGAGGATAAGAAAGAAATTATATATTGTTACTATTATGCAAAAAGCCCAGAATTTCCAGACACAAGGTATACAAAAAGATTAAGAGAGAAATTAGAGGAAAGAAAAATACTACCACAAGATAAAATGTCAGAAGCTTCAGATAAAAAATTGTGTTCATTAATATAACAGATTTGTGAAAAACATTATAAAGACCAAGACACTTTGATCTGCTTGGAAAAAGAAGCATGTGCGGAAGTGCGAAAAAATAAACAAAACAGATTTCTGAAAAGCATAAAAAAGAAATATGGACATGGGAAAGAGAGATTTGATATGGGTAAATATTTATGCAAAAGTCGAAAGCAAAATTAATCAATACAAAAAAGGCAGTCCCAAAAATATTCAAATAGAAATACAGGCAAAAGCAACCATATATGGAAAATTTCACAATAAAAATAATATCACAAAGAGGGAATGTAGAAAAGATTAGTAAAGTAGAAGTTAAAAAAAATAGAAGTTGAAGTTATGGAATGCCTGTGAAGTGATGAATTTGGTGAAGGTCTAACACAGGTTACAGCACAGCATGATGGAATGAGTCCCCAAAGTAAGGAGAAACAGGAAGATCAGAAGACATTTGAAGAATGGACATGGGAAAGAAAAATGATATTTAATATGGTGTAATATTTATGGAGAGGAGAGAGTAAAACTAATCAATACAAAAGGAGTAGCACCAAAGATATTCAAAGGGAAATAAAGTCAAAGGAATCCAACATGGAAAACTTTACAAGAAAAAAATAAGACGACAAAAAGGAAAAGTAGAAAATGAGGTTAGATGATATTAGTAATGGAGAAGTTAAAGAAATAGAAACTGAGGTTATGTAGTACCTGCAAAGTGAAAGATTCAGTGTAGAAATTCTAACTCAAAGCGCCACAGCAGGATAGAGCAATGGACATCCAAATTAAGGAGAAACCAGTTAAACAGGAAGTAAGGTCACTTGCCACATGAAGACATTTTGGAGCCTTCCACAGGAAACCAGTATAAATGTTCACTTGAAGCTGGACATCAAGGGAAGGAACAGAAAATTGTGGCAACTCAACGCAGTTAATGTTGAGAAGTGAAAAGCCCGTGAGTTTCTATATGACAGAGCAACGGATGACAGAGGATGAAATTCAAGAGAATGTACCACAGGAAGATTTATACCACTTTCTATAGAATATCCACAGGAAATGGAGAACAAAAAATGTGCCCTCAGTTTAGAAGAAAATGAGCTAAGGGAAGAATTGCTTTATTTAAGAGAGAGATAGACATATTAAGATCAATGAAAAAAAACAGACTCCAGAAGGTCAATAAAACCCAAAAAGTCAGAAGTTTGATAAAACAAATGAACACAGTAATTAGGAATGCCCATAGAGATCCATGCGATGTAACAGAAGTAAACAGTGCATATTACTGTGCAGCTAAATTAATAACAAATAAAGTTCTACCACAAGAACACAGGGTAGTGAGGGAAAGGAAGGGGAGAAATCAAATACCATCATGGAAGTATCGAATAGAGAACACTATAAAGCAATTAAGGCAAGAAGTGGCCATTGTTAGAAGAGTACAGAAGAGGGAACAGATCAACAAAAATACTCAAAGACAGATGTGCTAAAAACAAAGCACAGTATTAGAACAGATCAGGATCTATCAAGCACCATCACAAATGAACTAAAATTCTCAGCACAGGCAGAAACACTTAGAAGGTATGCAGATAAATATAAAGGAAAGGTACAAAATAAGCTATTTATTGATAGCCCAAAAAATCTGTCCCCCCCTCCCAAATATCTTTATTAAATTTACACATATGACACAGGCAATCTTATATTTATATAAATGAAAAACATATAGAATGATATCACTTTAATTACAAACAGTTTACATCACAGAAACCACTGAAACAACTATAGTTGTAAACATTATACATCCCTTATAAAGCATCTAGTCATTGCCAGTTAAGCATTCTATGTACATCTTTCAAAACCTGGCTCTTAAAACCTCATTCCTGCTCTGCATATGTTGTTCCCACAATTCCCATTTTTTTCTATGTAGTTTGCTCCTTCCCTTTTCTAAAGATCCCAATTCCAATTATCTCTGTTACTATATTCACTACTTCTAGTAAAGTTGGTCTAGACTTTGATTTCCACTTTCTATTAATTGCTTTTTTGGCAGCCACCATAATTAGACTGTCAAAGCAATTTCAATTCTGTAGCATAACTCAAAAAAATCATCTCCCCAGTCAGTCCAATCTGCTCACCCAGTATATCCAATAGAGTGGTCTGCAGGGAATCCCAAAGGTCTGCCAGCTCATCACACTTCAAAAAATATGTTCCCAGCTACCTCTTTCTTGCCTGTCACTCGCACATCCAACATTTGCTATCCACTGTGGAGAAATTCTTTGGAGTCTACTGGGGGTATAAAAATACCTATGTAAACACTTCCAGGCAAAGATCCTAAATCTTCTAGACTTTGTTGTATACTTGGGAGATATACATATGTCCTCCCATTGTCTCTTTGTGAATTGCTTACCCAGTCTCTCTTTCTATGCCTATCTAAGCTCCTCTGATTGATTGTTATAATTATCAGGTAATATTTTATATGCTTTACAAGTTATTCCTTTAATGGCAGCTTCTGTTATAGATTCTATTAAAAAGTCTGCCAGTGTTGGTCTTTCGTTTAGGAACCCCCCTATTTCCTTTTCTCTGCTTATACTCGGATATCAATATTTGATAGGGAAGGCAATCTCTAACCTGCAATCCAAATAAATTCTTAGCCTCTTCTCATTCTAATACTTTTCCCTTTATTATTTGCTCCCAATACCTTGCTTCCTTTGCCAGTTTTCTCCAATAAATTCCAGCCCCCTCTTGCCTATTTTCCATATCTCTGACTACAGTCAACCCTATCGGTAAAATCTCTTTTCTCCATTCTCAAGCTGGTTTGGTTCTTAGAATATTCTTTGCAATTTTATGAATATAACAATCTGTATGATTTTGGTTGTTCTCCTTAAGAGACTGCATCCAAAATCCCAATCTCTCTTTATTTCTTGAGCTTCCTCCCTGTGTCAGCATCATTTATTTTCACTTTGAATTATTGCTTTCTGCTCCTGCTATGTATAAGAGCCTTAACTGTGTTGCTCTGAAACTGCCTCAAATCAGGTAATCCTAATCCATCTTGGTCTACTGGTAGAATCAGCTTATCCCAATTGCCCTTGCTGTCTTCCCTTCCCAGATAAAATCCTTCAACTCTTTTTTAATTGCTATCCACAACACGAACTCCAGTTGATAATAGTATGCCTGACCTGTGTATAAGACTAAAAACATTTTAATGGCTTGTATCTTAGTATCCATATCCACAAAACAAAACTTCCTGTTTCTCATTTTTGCATGATCTTCTGTATAGTCTTTTCCCATATACCCTTAGCTGCCATCACAGAGTCACTTCTAATCCATACTCCTAAATATTTCATTTTATTGTGTCCCCATAAATATGGATAGACCCAAAAAAAGTTTGAGAGAGAATTGGGAAACAAGGCAAAAGGCAATGAAAGACCACCAAAAAAAGAAGAAATAGATACATTTTGGAGAAGTATCTAAGAAGATCCTGTGGAATTTAAAGATGCTAAATGGACAGACGTAAAAGACAGAATAAGACGTTCAAAGTTATAGGATATGAAATGGGATGAAGCAACAGCCAGAGAGATTAAAACAAAGTTAAGAAAAGCCTCTAACTGGAAAACCCCAGGCCCAGATGCAGAACCTAACATAACGACAAATAAACTATACACTGGAATTGATGCCAAGAGAGTTTATAGTCATCTAGAAGAAAACTCAATTATGGCAACAGAACAAAAAGACAATATAAGAAGGCTATATGGAACAAAGGATCATGTGTTGCTAAATAAAGTCATAGTGGAAAACTGTAAAAAGGGGAAGAATCTAAGTATGCATGGAATGACTACAAAAAAGCATTTGACAATACCCCACATTCATGGATAAAGAGTGCTTAAAAATGTATAAGATACACCCTACACTGATGGAGTATATTACAGTGAGCATGAAATAATGGCAGAGCAGACCACTTTGCAATTAAGCAATGATAAAGGACAAATTATTATTCCAGGGATAAAAATCCAAAGGGGGATATTCCAGGGCGACTCTGTCACCGCTGCTATTCTGCCTTGCCCTTAACCCATTAAGCTGTCTACTTAACAGAATAGGCCACTTTGCAATTAAGCAATGATAAAGGACAAATTATTATTCCAGGGATAAAAATCCAAAGGGGGATATTCCAGGGCGACTGTCACCGCTGCTATTTTGTCTTGCCCTTAACCCATTAAGCTGTCTACTTAACAGAATAGGCCATGGCTATAATTTGGCTCCTAGAAAACAATGAAGCGTAAAGCCTTATCTTCTCTTTGTTGAAGATTTAAAACTGTACAGCTCATCAGATGAGGAATTGAAAGCACAGCTGCAAGTAGTCAAAACTTTTTCAGATGATATAAGAATGTCTACTGGTCTTTATAAATGTGCAGAAGTACCCTTTAAAGCAGGAGTGCTGCAGCATCAAGAAAACATCAGTTTGGGAAAAGAATGTGATATAAAAGAACTTGAGCAAGAGGGAGTGTATAAATATTTGGGAACTGATGAAGGATCAACAATAAAACATGAACAAATGCAAATAAAACTCAGCAAGGAATATTTTAGAAGACTTAAATTAATCCTGAACACAGCATTGACAACTGGAACAAAATTCAAGCTATAAACCAGTTTGCACTTCCTGTCCTAACATACAGTTTTGGTGTTACTGATTGACCCCAAAAAGTGTTGGATAAATTAGCTAGGAAAACAAGAAGGATGCTTCATGCTCATAAAATGATTTATAAAAATCAATGCATACCAAGATTATATATTCCCCATTCTGAAGGAGGTATGGGCCTCCTTGAAATTGACTACATGTATAGATCTGCAATTTTGAGATTGCACACATATCTGTTGACCTCACAAGACCCAAACATAGTGAAAATTTTGAAACATGAGAATAAATCTAAGATGACTTCCCTGCTTAGTCTAGCAGAATGGAAATCAAATCAGAAGTAGATGAAAATCAGGCAGCAATTGAATGTGGCAAAAAACAAAAGAAATAATACAAGGTGTAGGATCAGATAAAAAGGCAAGAAATGCAGAAAATGCATAAATATAATTGCAAGTATAGAAAACTCCTGGAACAACCCCATGTTGCTCAGGATCGAACACAGGAATAGTTATGGAGAGGCGAATTCAAACCAAAAAATGAAAGGTTTATAATGGTGGCCCAAGATAGTGGGCTATGTATACTTTGGTTTACAAAGTCCATTGAACATGTGGGAGAAACAGACAAATGCAGGTTTTGTAAAACAGAATAGCAAATATTTGCACATCTCACTGTTGGTTGTGGCATACTAATGGCTGAAAGATTATATAATGAAAGGCATAATAACGTGGCAAGACTGTTGTACTGGGGATTGTGCAAACATTATAATATTGAAGTAGCTGAAAAACACTGAAAGTATGAGCCACAAAGAATCATAGAAAATGATACTTCACATGAGATCACCCATTACCAACAGTTCAAAAGACAGATGCAAGAAAACCAGATTATAGTGGTCCATGAAAAGAAGACAAAAGTAGCACTGATCAGTGAAATTGCTACGCCCAGTGACTACAGCGTCTTGTGTACAGAGAGACAAAGTCAAAAAATATCAGGACATGCAGGCAAAAACAAGAGCAATGTGGAAGAAAGATACCCAGACAGTTCCACTAGTGGCAGGAACAACGAGTCTTATAAAAAAGAATCTACAATTGTATTTAGATGTGTTACCAATACATGTAACTCCATACGGACTGCAGGAGGAGTCATTACTGGGCACACTGCAGGTGCTGGGAAGAGCACTTCTGGCTGACAAAGATTGAAACAATACTAATTTTATGAATTTTAATCGTACTTTGACTGAGGAAAGGGGTCCGCATTCTTGTCAAGGTATTAGAAACCCAAAAGACTTGGAGAAATTAAAAACAGGAAAAACGATATTATAATCAGGAAGCAAAAGAAAACATTACCGATAGGGATGACTACAATTAGGGGTACAGATTAGGCAAGAGGGGGGCTGGAATTTACTGGAGAAAACTGGCAAAGGAAACAAGGTACTGGGAGCAAATAACTAGAAAAGGAAGGGTAACAGAATGAGAAGAGGCCAAGAAGACATTTGAACTGTGGGCTAGAGACTGCCTTGCCTATCAAAGATTGGCACCAGTATAGGCAAATAAAAGAAATAGGGGAATCCTGAATTAAAGACCTGCTCTGGTAGAGTTTTTGCTTGAATCTAGAACAAAAGCTGCTGCTAAAAAGAGATTATTAGTATGTCATATACAATATTCTATGACAGCCATAGGAATCAAGCGGAGGAGGTTAGAAACAATTGGGAAAAGAAATAGGATAAGCAATTCACAAGGAAACAATGGAAGGACATATGTATGGTTCCCAAATATGCAACAAAGTCTAGAAGATTTAACAATGTTATACCCCAAACAGACTCCAAAGACTTTTTCCTCCAGTAGACAGCAAATGTTGTAGGTATAATGGAAAGAAAGAGAACTGGGAACATATGTTTTGAAAGTGTAAGGAGCTGAGAGACTAAAAATTCCATACAGAGTACTCTGTTTGAAATATTGGGTGAGCAAATAGGTGTAACTAAGGAAATTATTTTTTCAGCTGGAATACAAGATTTGAGTTGCCTATAAACAGTAACGCCTTAAGTTTAATTATGATGACTGTCAAAAAGCAATTGCTAGAAAATGGAAATCAAAATCCAAACCAACAGCATTTGAAGTAGTGAATATTGTAACACAAACAATGGAACTGGAAGTGGGATCTTTAGAAAAGGGTAGGAGCAAATTACACAGAAAAAAATGGAAATATTGAAAAAATATATGCAGAATAACATTTTGAAGGAGGCGTAAGGTTTAAGGGAAGGCAGAAATTCAGCAATTTATGTAATATTGAATTGTTAATTGTATACAAGAAAAGGTTCATAGGTTTGTACTAGGCTATCAGCGCTAGGGCCTATACAAGCCTAGCCATAACAATTCCCTGGCTATTTCTTCCCACACTATTTACTTCCCTGGACCCCTGTCTAGCAAGGCGACTGATGTGATCCCCGGGGTGAATTTCATTTCTCCCATCCAATCATCAAGGTTCCTTTTGAAGAGGGCCAAAGAGGCACTCTGCTTGACATGTACGGGCAATCTACTCCAAAGTCTGGGGAGTCTCTGGGTCAGGAACCTATCCCTACAGCATGTTTTGTTTATTGTGATAACAAGGTTTAGATCCCTGGAGCGTGTGGCTCTGAGGGATTAGGATTTCTTTAAGTGTAGCATGTCCAACAGCTCTGGGTTTGACATGGCCTTGTATATTAAGCAGAAATTGCCTCTGAGTAGACAACATGCGACAGAGTATAGCTGGAGTTTTTTAAGGCGGTCAGCGTAGGGCATCTGCTTTAGGCCTGTGATTCTTTTAGTGAGGTATTTCTGCGGCCTTTCCAGTTGTTGCAGATGTCTTGAGAGGTACATACCAAACGGGGTGTTGTATTCTATAATGGGTCTAATGAGGGATGAGTACAGTGGGACAATTACCTCCTTTTTTCTGGATGAAAAGCCCTTAGTGATGAGGTGTGCCACATAGAAGGATTTCCTGACTGTTGTGGTGATGTGGTTATCAAAGGTGAGACCACTGTCCACCAGTGTCCCTAAGTCTCTTATCACACTTTCGGTGTTTAGTGCACTGCCACCTATGAACCTATGAAAAGAGTTAAAATTCCTCTCTTGGAAACAGCCTTGCTTCTAGCCATCACTTCAGCTAGAAGAGTGTCTGAGCTACAAGCACTCATGGCTGTGGAACCCTTCATTATTTTCCATGCTGACAGGGTTTTTCTCAGGACTAACCCTTCCTTTATGACCAAAATGGTGTCCAGTGTGGCTGTCAATCAATCCATCCATTTGCCTTCTTTCCTAACTCTCAAAATTAAGGGGAAATGATCCTGCACTCCTTGGACGTACACAGACAGCTCAGATTCTACCTTGATAGGACTAAGCCCTTCAGAAAATCTGACCAGTTACTAGTCAGCGTTACAACAGGGGCAGAAGCCAAGGCCATTTCAAAACAAACCATTTCCAAATGTATAGCACACTGCATCCATTTCTGCTACAAGCACCATGGGAAGCCAACCCCCTCAGGGGGTCAGAACACATTCCACTAGGGCAACATCTACCTCTCCAGCATTTCTCAGGGGAGTCCCTACCAGGGATATTCTGAAGGCTGCTACCTGGAGTTCCGTGCACACCTTCACCAAGCATTGCCACCTGCCTATCTTTTCCAAATCCAGGGCAGGATTTTTTACAGCAGTCCTGCAAGGCATACTAGCCAGCCCTAACTCTTCTTGACTGCCTCAACCCTTCTTCAGCTTTGGGAATCTACCCAAGTGTGATGACTGCAATAGTAAAAAACAAAGAACATAGTACAGTTGGGTACACTTACCATAAATGTACATGTTCGAGTGTATTCACTGCTGCAGTTCTGGTTTCCCTCCCTCCAGCCCCCTGGTTTCTCTCTCTCTCCCTCTTTCCTATCTTTGGCTATTACTAACCCCTTCTGGGGTATTGGTATTTACTTTTCACTGGTGGTGTGTTCCCCATCATAACCTAGCTCCCTATTTGGGGGGCTCCTGACATTTGGGGCAAGAAAAACTGATGTAGTGGTGTTGGCTGCCTGTTTTTATACCCCTGATGACCTGACGTCAGCCCTGGAGCGACAGCATCCGATGCAGAAATACTAAGTCTCTGGTATTCGGGCCGACTGAGGGGTACCTGCAGGCAGATAACCCAAGTGTGATGCCTGCAACAGTGAATATACTCGAACATCTACATTTATTGTAAGTGTACACAACTGTACTTTCTCCATCTCATACAATATTTATGGTTCCTTGTGTGTGTGTATATATATATATATATATATATATATATATATATATATATATATATACACACATATATATGTATATATATATATATATATATATATATATATATATATATATATATATATAGATACATATAGATATATTATTGTACAGTGATGGTTTACACTTACTGTCTTTGGTACATTTGTAACTCAACAATTATATACTGTTTTTCTGCCCTTTTGGGTCAGGGTCATGGCTGAAAAGGGTCTTCTGCCCAGTCTATCTAACTGGCTAATAAATAATAAAATAAAATCAAAAAAATATTATCAGACTTCTTTTTATAGGCCCTGGATTGCTAGAACATTCTCAGCAGTCTTTTGATGGGTATTCCTTTCGTACAACAAAACCCAGGATGACGATCTCGTATCTCTGGAATTATGTGGGGTACAAAGGGCACTGTTCTTTGGAGATATTGCTCCATATCAGTCAGGTGGAGCTATGAGCAGTCTTACTGGAAGTGAAGTCCTTGGAGACAAAATGTCTTCTGGACCCTCTGCTCATTTGATCAAGCAATACAGTCCACTATATGAAATCTCAACAGCATAGGGCCACAAGTTGTAAAGCATTTGATGGAAAATGATGCTCATCTAGCAATAAGTCCTAAACATGAGTGGCTCACAGTAGTTTACTTTAAAGGGAAGTAAATAGTTTGACATCTGTTTATCTCCTGGAGCTTCAGTTTGGAGGCAGTGCCTGTTCTGTATCTTGCAGAATTGGAACATTCCAGAGACTGGCCTAGCTGCCACCCAGGAGCAAATCAAAGAAAAGTGCAGTGGTGGATGTGTTCTGTATCCCATGGCTCGAGTTATTTCTACATACTTTCCAACCATTCTTGCCGATTCATTTCCTAAGAGCAGAGGTCATGGAATAAAGGCCGTCACATAATCTTGTCTTCCTTTGGTGACTGACAATGGTTTGGTTTCAGGCACTAAAGTCCCTAATTTTTCAGAAAACTCCATGTCCTAGCATGGATGCGCAGTAGCTAAAGTGACTGACTGCACTGTTTCAGGACCTGACTGCTGGTGCATACTGAGCAATCCCAGCTGATATTCCAGGTTGGGTCTCAAAACCTGTTTACGCTACAAGGAAGTCCTCCACTTAACCAGTATATGCTTTAGATGGTAGCGCTTCTCAATTTGGACAGGGCAGTATTTTGCATCTGTGGGTGATCACCTTGAAGGCAGTCTTCACTTGTCTTAAAAAAACAATATGGTTTGGGCCTACGTTATTCCACAGTTGAGGTGAACACATCAACTATTTTGCCCGTTATAACTTTATAGTATAGGATTGTGACCCAGGACCAGCAAGTCAAGCAGTTCCTTATAGGAGTAGTACATCTCCATGCTCCAGTGAAGAAACACGATTCTCTGTAGGACCTGAACTATACTTGATATAAAGGCTTGTGCATTTGTCAGTTAAGCCTGTGGGCTTGGTAACATTAAATGTCATTTCTTGGAAATGGCTCTTTTGCATGTCATCACCTCTGTTTGAAAGATCTTGGAGCTTCAGGCCCTATATCCTTGTCTGATCCTTCACAAAGATCAGATGTCCTTTAGGATTATCCCACATTTCCTTCCAAAAGTGGATCTGGAACTGTTTGAGTCAGCCCATTTATATCGTTAGTTGGGGGGGGGGCTTCACATCCTTGATATGCATCACCAGCTCAGGTTTTACCTGAAGAGGATGCTTGAATTTAGGAAGACATGAGTATTTGTATCCTTCATTGCACAGAGGGAAGTAGTGACATGTGCCAAGTTGAAACATTCCAGGTGGATTTCCAGCTGCATTGTCTTTTGCCAACATGTGGTGAACCAAAGTACAGTTTTGTACCTACCATAAATGTAGATGTTCGAAGATCCACATTGCTGCAGTCATAACCTGTGGGTAGTCCGCTGTCCTCGGTCGGCCCGAATACCAAAGTGTTAGGCTGGCGTCGGTCATGGTCGCTCAGATTTGACGTCAGTACGCCGTGGTACTAAAGCGCATGACCGACGCCATATCCTCAGTCTTTCTTGCCCCAGATGTCAGAAGGCCTTAAAAAGAAAGGCCATAGCCAAAAATAGAAAAATACCCAATCACCAAAATAGCAACAATAGATACACCACAAACCACACAGCCACCCCAAACTACAGAGGGGAAGGAGGGAGGAAATGACTGCAGCAATGTGGATCTTGAACATCTACATTTATGGTAGGTACAAAACTGTACTATGTTCTTCATCTCACATTGCTGCAGTCATAACCTGTGGGTAGAATCCCAAAGCAAAGGTAAAGGGAGGTTGGTAAAATCAGATAGCATTAGGAGCTGCTAACATGCCCTGTAAAACTGCAGTGGCAAACCCAGCCCTAGATTTGGAATAAAGAGGAAGATGGTAATGTTTAGAAAAAGTGTGCACTGAACTCCAGGTAGCTGCCTCCAAAATATCCTTAGTAGCTACCCCCCTTAAAAAGCAGTAGAAGTGGCAGTAGCCCTAGTGGAATGAGGTCTGATTCCAGCCAGAACCTCCTTACCATGATGAGAATAACAGAAAGCAATGCAATGCCCAATCCACTTAGAAATAGTTTGTTTTGAAACAGGTTTTCCTTGAGATCCCAAGGCAAAAGAAATGAATAACTGTTGGGACTGCCTGAACCCTTTAGTTCTGCTCAAATAATAACGTAACTGCCTGTGAATGTCCAAAGAATGCAAAATTTTCTCCCCCTTATTTTGGGGATCAGCATAAAATGTAGGCAGATGAATAGATTGGTTTAAGGCCACATTAGAAACAACTTTAAGCATAAAAGTAGGATTAGTACGTAGTGAGACCCTATCCTTATGAAATATCAGGAAGGGTTCAACTGCCATTAGAGCCTGTAATTCAGATACCCTTCTAGCAGACGTAATGGCCAACAAAAAAGCAGTCTTCCAAGACAAAAACTTCAACTCTGAAGTAGCTGCAGGTTCAAAAGGAGGTAAAGTAAGCTTTTCCAACACAAAATTGAGATCCCAGGAAGGAGTAGGAGCTCTACGTGGGGGTCTTATGTTCTTTGCCCCTCTAAGAAATTGCTTGAACAAAGGGTGAGAGAATAATGGCGGGTCACAGTCATAGTGAGCAGAAATGGCTGCAGCATGAACTTTAACAGAGGAGAAAGACAAACCCTTGTCTAATAATTCTGTAAGATACTGAAGTGAAACACTCAAATTAGGCACTGAAACATCAAAACTCTTTGTTTTGCTCCAAAGAAAAAATCTCCTCCATTTATCAGCATAAACTTTCCTTGTACTAGGCCGTCTGGCCTCCAAAATGACATTCAAAACTTGTTGTGGAAGCTGCGACCCCCCAGGGTCTAAAACAGAATATGCCAGGCTGTCAGATGCAGGGACTGAATCCTGACATTGTGGAAATGATTGCTTGCCTGGGACAAAAGGTGTGGAATTAATGGCAAAGGCCAAGGAGGCTCCCGTACTAAAGTCCTCAGCAGAGGGTACCAGTGCTGCCGTGGCCAATCTGGAGCTATCAGAATCATGCAAGGCTTGTCCTGCCTGACCTTCAGGAGCACCTTGGGAAGGAGAGGCAGAGGGGAAAGGCATAACGTGAAGGTTGTTCCAACTGAATGATAGAGCATCCACTTTCCAAGCTTTTGGGTGAAACAGCTTTGTGCAAAACTTTGGCAGTTGGTAATTCAGTGGAGAAGCGAACAGATCTATGTCTGGAGTCCCCCATGCCACCGTCAACTGTTGAAAGACATGAGGATCCAATTTCCACTCGTGGGGATCCACCATCTGTCTGCTCAAAACATCTGCTAAGGAGTTCTGTGCTCCTGGCAGAAACCTTGCCTGAAGGGTGAGGTGCAAATTGAGAGCAGTCTCCCACAAAATCATAGCTTGTCTGCAAAGAGGGTACGAATGGGTACCCCCCTGTTTGTTGATGTATCACATGACTGTTGTGTTGTCTGTCTGAATCAACACTTGTCCTGGGTGAAGTAAATCCTTGAAAGCCATCAATGCAAATTGGACTGCTAACATCTCCTTCATGTTGATATGCAAATGTTGTAGTCTGGCAGGCCACGTGTCTTGAACCCATTTTCCATTGAAGTGTGCTCCCCAGGCCATGTCTGAGGCATCTGTCGTTAAGATCTGACTCGCCTCTGGTCGGGTCACAGAGAGTCCCTTGTTTAGGTGACATTCCTGAGCCCACCACAAAAATTCCCTTTGGATGCAAGGTATCATCTGAATGACAGTGTCCAAATCGTGGCAGTGTTGAGTCCATACGCTTTTGAGATATCATTGTAGCTTCCTCATATGCAGTTTGGCATTGGGAAGCACCAGAATACAAGATGCCATGAACCCTAAGGCTTGAAGGACTGTCCTTGCAGTCAGCCTGGACCGTAGAGACAATTGTTGGAAGTAAAGGGTAAGATTTCTTTGTTTGTCTGGGGTCAAAAATGCCATCTGAGAAGCTGTATTCAGTCTTACACCCAGAAAGCACATGTCCTGAGAGGGTACTAGACTGGACTTTGTTTCGTTCACAGAATACCCTAGGCACCTTAACACTGCCATAACATACTGTAGATGGTGAAGTAACTCGACTTTGTCTTGAGCCAGAATCAGGCAATCGTCCAAATAAGGATAGATTTGTATTCCCCTTAACCTTAAGAAGGCTATCACCGGTGCCAGGACCTTTGTGAACACCCTGGGCGCAGTAGATAAGCCAAAGGGCAATGCAGAGAACTGATAATGTAAAGTCCCAGCCCGAAAGCAGGAACCTCCTGCAGCTGGGCCTGATAGGAATGTGAAGATAAGCCTCTTTGAGATCCAGAGTTACCATCCAGTGATCTTTGCCTAATAGAGGCAGAAGTTGTTGCAAAGTTAACATCTTGAATTTTGGAATGTCCAGGTATGTGTTGAGAATAGACAAATCCAGAATTGGCCTCCAAGTGTTTCCTTTCTTTGGTACAAGAAACAGGCGAGAATAAAATCCTAGGCCTACTTCTGACGGAGGGACCCCCTGGATAGCCCCATTTTGAGAAGTAAAGAAATCTGTTTGTGAGCCTCCACCTTTTGCTGAGAAGGAACGTCTGGCATGCCTTTGAAAGGAGGCAAGGTGTGAAAATAAAATTTGTAGCCTCGATCTATAATGTCCAACACCCATTTGTCCTGAGTGACTAAAAGCCAATTTTTTCTGAAATGTGCCAACTTTCCTCCCAGAGGAGCTGCCAGACAGGAGGGATCTGGCAGCTGGAGATACAGGTCATTGGGTCTGTTTACAAAAAGGCTGACCCCTGCCCTCACCTGAAGATTGTGCAGGGGAACTCCACGTCCTAGGCCAGAAAGAACCTTGAGCATGAGCTCTGCCCCTACCACGTCTAGATCTGCCCCTAGACTGTAAATCAGAAGAAGGATAAGCCCATCCCTTAGTAGGCCAATTTCTGCTAAACTTAGGGGGCTGCACCTGTAAAAAATCCTTAACTGTTTGCATAGATTTGGCTTTGTCTTCCATTTTCTTCAAAACTGACTCCACAGGAGAACCAAACAGGACTTCAGACTGAAGGGGAGCATCCAAAATTCGAGCTTTAACATGCTCTGACAAATTCTGATCCTTAAGCCAGGCGTGCCTACGAATAACTGATCCAGTGGCAGCCACCCTGGAAGAGGCCTGAAGAGCATCAAAACCACACTGCAAAGAATGCTTACCCACCTGATCAGAGGCATGAACTAAATCCTGCAATTCCTTACACTCAATGCCCTCTGCCAAAGCATCTACCTTAGATTTCAACTGACTCAGGAGAAAGTTCTGGTACTTCAGCATATGAAACTGGCAATTCAAAGCCCTCATTGCTAGAGTGGAAGTAGTATACACTTTTTTACCCCACCTATCCAAAGCTCTAGAATCTTTATCCATAGGAACTGGATTCTTTACAACAGAAGCCCTGACACCCTTAGGTCCCTGGCTAATAGTTTCTGGGTCAGCTCTCGGGCTTTTATACAAATATTTATGAGCCTCAGGCACTCTGTAATACCTGTCTGGCTTGACCGGGGCAGGAGGCAAAGAATCAGGATTAAGGGAAGCTTCAGAGAAATCATCCTGAACAACATCCAAAACAGGGGGTATAGCCAAGGGCCTATGCTGTGGTAAAAACAAAAATTCCCTAAGTCTCTTTCTAGAATCTGAGAAATCCTGACCTTCCCACTTAAAATGCTCTCATGGAATGCAGGGTTTCAGAAAAGAAAAATCCTCTGGGGGGGAAGCAGAAGGACTAGAATCCTCTGCATCTGAATCAGAATAAGGAGGAAAATCCTGAATGTCTTCAGCCGAAGACTCCGAGTAATCTGAAGAATGCTCCAATCCTTCCACCTCTGGCTCTACCCTAGGCCTCTTATCTGGAGGGGGCAAATAACCCCTGATTAAGGTAATTAAATCTTCTGCCATTTTCAGCATATGCTTTTTAGGTACAGAACCTGCAGAACTAGGGCTGATGCCAGAGGAAGACAAACCAGGCCTGACCTTGGAAGGTACCTTAGAGACAGAAGTAGAAGGCCTAACCACCTTATGCAAAGGAGGGAATACAGAAACCTGGGAGGCCCCCTCAGCCTGACCAGACTCCTGAGAGGCCACATCCTGCAAAACTAAAGGCTCCCCCTGAGACTCAGCTGAAACCTCGGCTGGATCCACAGATTCCACCGTAGTTTCTAAAGAACCGGCGTCCGTAACGGACGACTCATCCTGCTTGGACTTTAACGATTTTTCCTTACGCTTCTTAGCGGTAGCGGGCGCCGGAGGATCCGATGGCATATTGTAATTACACCGCTTACCGAAGACAAGCCTAGCACAATCTAACCTGCGTTTAATGGTGCGCTTATTAAATCTAGCACAAAAGCGACACCCGACTACGTCGTGCTCAGGCCCCAAGCAAGGAATACAAAGAGAGTGGTAATCCCTATGAGGTATCTGTTTCCCACAAGAAATACAATTATTCACTTTTTCTGACATCCGGATTTAACTGAGGCAAGAAAAGACAAAAATATTCCCCAACGGGGTACTTAGCCCAACTTGGTCTTCGGTCTGAAACTCAGAATACGAAAATTTCAGGATGCCGAACGGCACTTGCAAACGCTGCTTCTGCTTCGGACCATGCGGCAAGAAAGACTGAGGATATGGCGTCGGTCATGCGCTTTAGTACCACGGCGTACTGACGTCAGATCTGAGCGACCATGACCGACGCCAGCCTAACACTTTGGTATTCGGGCCGACCGAGGACAGCGGACTACCCACAGGTTATGACTGCAGCAATGTGAGATGAAGAACATCTATTGTTGGTCACTGATGTAGTCAAAGCTGACACTACAGTAAGAGTGGCTGCCTGCACTCTTTCCTTCTGAAATGTTTTCATTGCTGATATCAGAGCTGTGGCCACTTACTCATTGCACATTTTCATCAGTCATTATTGTTTCAACAGTAAAGCCAAAAGACAAAGATTCTGCCTTTTGAACATTGATCCTTGCACTGTAGTTACATTCCGCTGTGGTGGTAAATAATTCAGATTCATTTCTACCATAAGATTCATAGGTTGTTACTAGGCTAACAACCACAAGGCTCCTTACAAATCCAACCGTGTACACCTAACCATTTGGGTCCCAAGTATCATATCGGAGGGGAGGGGGGCATGTTAGTAGGCAGGTAGCTAAGAATTTGTAAGAAGGGGTTTAATTAAGGTAATACTTTTCTTATTGATGTCCTCTGTCAGTAAGGGACATGGGGGCCAGACCGGAGGTAAATATATGATTTCCCATCCAGTTGCCAAGTTTTGTTTGATTAGGGTCAGGGATATGAACTTTGTTTTACATGGATGAAGAGCCTATTCCTTAGTGTAGGGATCCTTTGAGATACACATGTCTTTCCAGCATGTTCTGTTTGTCACAAGTGAAGTTCAAATCCCTGTATCTAGTGTTTCTGATGCTGATTGTTTTGCATATGTGCAACAGATCCATCAAGACTGGGTCTGAGGAAGTCCTGTAAGCCAGGCAAAGATCCCCTGTCAGCAGGCTGTAGGAGACAGAGCCCTTAAGCAATCAGTGTAGGACAAGGGTATTCATGCCCTGAATTCTACTGGTGAGAAACCTTTGCAGGTGTTCCAACTGTTGCAAGTATCAGGTTAGATACAGCCAAAGTTGGCACTGTATTCAGTGGTAGGTCTGATAAGAGCTGAGCAGACTGGTGCTATAAAGTCCTTGGACCTGGAAGCCCTGCCCTTTCCTATAAGTAGGCAAGATGGAATGACGTTCTTGTCATCTTAGTTACATGTTTTTCAAAGGCAAGATTGCTGTCTACATATGTTCCCAGATCCCTTAATACTGGGTTGACTCTTAGGAGGTGTTTTATCGAAGGAGTAATCAATTTGAGTTGACAGTTTCCCAAAGGGCATTGTAATGTGTTTTTTGGCATTGAGTTTTATGTCATGGCTTTGGCACCAGTCACTTATCTGTGTTAAAACAACTTTGCAAGATGCTTGTGTCTTGGAGGCATCTATAATGGCTCCCAATTTATAGTAATCTGCGAACTTGGTGAACCAGAGCCCTTTATTATTAGTTTGACTTCTGACAAGTAGATGCCAAACAGGAGCAGGCCCAGCATAAAGTCCCGGGGTACTCCACTGTTGAGTTTTCTTTAACTATATATCTTGTTTAAGTGAGTATTCCATCAATGAGGTTTGTTTTGGGTTTACTTCTGGTAGGTACAGCAGGCTATCTGCAGCCATTTGCATGTTTGTATAGTGAGATTGAATAATTCTGCATAGGTAGCTTTGGTCTCGGGGGTGGGGGTGGAGTCTTGAATTTTGACAAACTGTCGCTTAATAGGATGTAGTTGGCCTTTGAATAGCTTTTAACTGTCACTGGTTTAGCTGGATTCTCTGGGTTGATTTTTGCTTCAAGTGAGGCAGCTTTGAGATCCGACCTCACTAGTGAGGACGTGACATGGTGTGGACTTCAACTCTTTCCCATGTTGGCAAGTACTAGATCTGATATGTTTACTGCTGTGGTTGGTGTGTGGGCTCTGTTCTACGGTGTTTGTGTTAATAAAACAAAATAGGGTCGGGGTTGGCATAATGGTTAAGGTGTTTACCTTGCAAACACAAGGTGCAGGGTTTGATTCTTATGTGGGGTAACTGGCTAGGCTTAAAATGGCCCACAAGGTCAGTTAGCTTAGTACTAATCTATGAACCATAAAGTCCAGAAAGTGCTGTGCCTGTGAATTTGAGACAGTATACATTTCCCAGTTCATAGAGGGGTAGTTAGTCACCCGTAAATTGGGTGTTTGGTTGGATGGTAAGCACCTCCAGTAGGTTTAGATAAGAGTCATAAGACTGTAGGGAATCTACTTGCATAGATGATGACCTGTAGCTAGACATAATATGGTAAGGCTCCTTACCTACGGTGACTTGCATGTGGATGAGCTCTGTGTTATCCTGTTTCTTCTCCAACACACCTCCAATATTTGCAGTCTGTTCATCAAGGATAGTCTTTGATGTTAGGAATAACAGATTTTTGCCATGTGACAACCTACAAGAAGACCTTTTATGAAAGGTTGGGAGTACCCCTTCTCAAACATCTGTGAGTGGGTAGCTCCATTTGTTGCATCTTTGCAGTTGGAGTTCATTGCGAATTGGGCAAATATATACCTGCACATGTTGGCAGTGTAGGTCACAAACCTTTATTTCTTGATTTGCAGGAAAGTTCTTACTGGGGATGAAGTGGCAGTGTTTTGGGAATTATAAGGTAAATGTAGCAAATGTGTTCTTTTTTTCCCCTAGGTCATTTTTAACACCTTTAGTGAATTAACACTAAAGACATAGGAAAACATACATTTATATAAAATAAAACAAGCCATCTTAGCCTGTTCACAGTTACAAACATTATACATCATATATATTACCATACAGGTGGCAGACACTCATAGCTGAAGTGATGGCTAGAAGCAAGGCTGTTTCCGAGAGAGGAATTTTAACTCTGTTGATGTAGCAGGTTCAAAGAGGGGAAGCGTGAGCTTTTCCAGTACAAGTTAAGGACCCAAGCAGGGGTGGGTGCTCTCCTTGGTGGCCTTAAGTTGTTTGCCCCTCTCAGGAACTGTTTGATAAGAGTGTGTGAGAAGAGAGGTGGGTCAGTGTTGTAATGAACAGAAATGGCTGAGGCATGTATCTTAATGGATTAGAAGGACAGGCCATTGTGGAGTAGATTTGCTACGTAATCCAGGATAAGAGGCAGAGAGGGCAGTGTCCTCTCCTTTAGACTGAAACTGTGAGCAGAACCGTTTTCACTTATTAGCAAAGGATTTTCTTCTACTGGGTCTTCTGGCTTCAAGAATGATGTCCAGCACCTGTTTGCTTAAAGTTGCTGGGGGAGAATTCAAGGAATAAGCCAGGCAGTAAGATTTAGGGTTTGCAGTTGTGGATGCAGAATCTGTCCCTCCTGCTGTGACAGGAGGGTTGGATTCTGGTGTAGGTGCCAGGGTGGCACCAATGTCAGGCTGCACAGGAGTGGGTACCAGTGCTGGCGGGGCCAGTCCGGGGCAATCAGAATAGTCCTTGGTCTGTCCTGCTTTATCTTGAGTAATACTGTTGAAAGCAGGGGCAGACGGGGAAAGGCATAGATTGAGAGATTTACCCACTAAAAAGATAGGGCATCCACTTTACAGGCCATGCTGTGAGGATTCCTGGTGCAGAATTTGCTGAGCTGGTAGTTGTAGGGGAGGCAGAGAGATCCACCTCTGGGGTCCCCCATTTCTGAATAAGAAGGCTGAAGGTGCTGTGCTCCAATTGCCACTCGTGTGGGTCTCGGAGATTTCTGCTTAAGTCGTCTGCCAGTACGTTTTGTTTACCTGGCAGGATTTGAGCTTGCAGATGGACTTTAATGTCCAAGGTCATGTTCCACAGGGCCATGGCTAGCCTGCAGAGTGGGTAGGAATGCCCCCCCCCCCCCGCTTGTTGATGTATCACATAACTGTGGTGGTGTCTGTTTTTATTAGCACCTGTCCTGGAAAGATTAGGGATCTGAAAACTGTCTGGGCATTCTGTACAGCTAGAATCTCTTTTTGGTTGATGTGCAGATGAATTTGACTTGGGCTCCAGTGGCCCTCAACACATTTTCCGTCCATGTGTACCCCCCAGGCATAGTCTGATGCATTTGTGGTTAGGATCTGGGTGGCTTGGGGTTGAGTAAATGGCAGCCCCTTGTTGTGGTTGCATGCTTCTGCCCACCAGAGGAACTCTGTCCTTGACAGGGTATGATAGGAATGACTGTTTCCAGGTCCTGAGAATGTTGGCACCAAAGACTTTTTAAGAACCATTGGAGTTTCCTTATATGCAGTCTTGTATATGGAATCAGCAGTATACATGAGGCCATGAACCCTAGGGCTTGCAGTATTTTTCTTGCAGATAGCTGGGTTCTGGTGGCCATTTGTTTGAAGTAGTCTGTCAGATAGACTTGTTTTTCTGAGGTGAGGAATGCCATCTGGGAAGTTGTGTCCAAGCTTGCTCCCAGAAATACAATCTTTTGACGGGGTACCAGTTTTGACTTCTTTTCGTTGATGGTTTACCCCAAGGAGGTGAGAAGGTTTTTCACAAATGTCAGGTGCTGCAGCAGCAGTTCCTGACTGTCTGCCTGAATCAGGCAGTCGTCCAAGTATGGGTAAATTTGGATATGTATCTGCCTGCAGTATGCAATGGCTGGAGCAAGGCATTTTGTGAATACTCTGGGCAGAGTAGATAAGCCAAAAGGAAGTACAAAGAACTGATAATGCATAGACCCTGCCCTGAAACATAGATATTTCCTGCATGATTCCCTTATGGGGATATGCAGATAGGCTTCCTTTGAGTCTAGGGTGACTAACCAGGCATCCTTGGCTAGCATAGGAAGCTGTTGCAGGGTAAGCATTTTGAATTTTGGTACCATCAGGAAGGTGCTGAGAATGGAAAGATCCAGGATTGGGCACCAAGAGCCTTCTTTCCTGGGCACCTGGAAGAGTCTGGAGTAGAATCCTTGACCCCGATGTTCTACTGGAACTGGCTGAATAGCTCTGATATTGAGTAGGGAAAGTACTTGGTTTTGAGCTTTTGCCCACTTGTTTGGAGGAAGGTCTGGAAATCCACTTGGGGTTGGCAATGAACGGAAATAAAATTTGTACTCCTGGGATACAATGTTGAGGACCTACTGGTCCTGAGTGATGGACATCCAGTGCAAGTTTTCCTCCTAGGGGCACAAGCAATTGGGCAGGACTGGGGAGTGGAGTAAAGAAGTCATTGTGAGCTTTTTCCATAAGGAGGTGGCTTACCACTCCCTGCTTTATGGGTGGAGGGACTCCATTGCTTAGATCTCTACATACCCTGAGAGTGTAGTTTGGGTGGTCTGTTTCCTCTGGGTTTGATTTGAGGAGGCCTGGAGGGGGAAGGAAGGGACCAGTGTTTGGAAGGGCAATGCCTACTGAATCTAGGGGGTTGCACTTGTAAGAATTCTTTAACAGTCTGCATAGACCTAGCTTTTTCTTCCATCTTAAGAACATCTTCTGCTTTGGTGCCAAACAAACAGTCCTTATTCAAAGGAGCGTCTAGTAACTTTAATTTGACATGGTCTGGCAACGTTTGCTCCTTCAGCCAAGCATGTCTTCTCAGTACAGAGCCAGTGACAGCTGCCCAGCAATATGCTTCTAGGGCATCAAAGCCACACTGCAAAGTATGCCTGCTGACTTGGTTGCAGAGGGCATAAGCTCCTGCAATTCTTTATTTTCTGCACAGTCTGAAAATGTTGCCACTTTTTGTTTAATAAGTTCCATAATATGTTGCTGGTACTTCAGCATGTGACACTGACAATTCAATGCCCTAATAGCAAGAGTTGCAGAGGTATATACCTTCTTACCCCATCTGTCCAAAGCTCTGGAATCCCTGTCCGAAGGGGTGGGATTTTTGGCTGTAGTAGCCTTGATACCTTTAGGCCCCTGGGAAATGATCTCTGGGTCAGTAGTGGGATTCTTGAAAAGAAATGTGTGAGCATCAGGTACTCTGTAGTATCTGTCTGGTTTCCTAGGGGCAGGAGGTAAAGTGTCAGGACTGGATTCCACAAAAACATCATCCACAATATCCAGGACAGGGGGTATTGCTAAGGGACTGTGTTGAGGCAACTCTAGAAATTCTCTGAGTCTCTTTTTGGATGGAGGATAGTCTTGGCATTCCCAGTGGAAATGCTATCGTAAGGTATGCAAGGTTTCATGAAAAGAAAAATCCTCTGGAGGGGAGGCAGAGGGAATGGATTCCTCTGCATATGAATCCTCATAAGCAGATAAGGGCACGTCCTCATAATCAGAAATTTCTGAGTCATTGGACTCCTGGTCTGTAAAAGCTGAAGGGGACTGGACTTGGTCTCTTAGCAGGGGAAGGCTGACTTCCCCTATTCAGCGTAATAAGGTCTTCAGTCATTGTAAGCACTTGTTTTTGTGGCATGAGAGCAGGTGCATGCGCTTTGGTCATCTGTTTTCTAGGTGTAGTGTGTACTCTGGGCCTAAGAAACTCGGTAGTTTTGGTTAAAAAAGTCATCGGTTTGAGTCAAACATCGGTTGAGCGAATAACTGCCTCAGAAGCCGGTGCCTGCTCAGCCCCCGGACCCATCCAAGGAAGAGACATCCACAGTTTCCATAGTCGAAGAGTCTTGCGGCATACTGGACTCCAAATGGGTCTCAGTAGAGACCTGTGAATACATTGAAGTGGGCATCAGGGGCTGCAAAAGCGCCTCACTGAGTACCGGTGGACTAGCTTAATAGATGCGTCGGCGGCAGTTCTGGACCTATCTATCTTTACATTTTTTTGGAATATCAGTAGTCGGATGGCTTGCCGATGCCATTTCAGAATACGGAGATAGAGAACGAAAGAATTTAGTGACAAAGAGAGCCCGACAACAAATGGTTCAGGTGTTAAATAAGGCATAAAACCGACAGCGAGGGAGAATGTGGTGTGGGCCTAAACAAGTGACATAGTAAAAATGAAAATCTCTGAGGTATTTGCTTTCCACAGGCAAGACAATTGTTAACTTTTTTTGGCATCGGTTAGAGCAAGAAAAAAGGTTCCCCAAAGGTGTACTTAGCTTTAGAAGACTTCAGGATTATTAAATTCGTAAACGAAAATTCAGGTAGCGGCCAATCAGTACTTGCGAACTGCTTCGGGCTCCTCGGCAAGAAAGACTGATGTAATGGAGTTGGCTGCCTGTTTTTATACCTCTGACGACCTGAAGTCAGCCCTGGAGTGACAGCATCCGACGCAGAAATACTAAGTCTCTGGTATTCAGGTCGACTGAGGGCTACCTGCAGGCAGATAACCCAAGTGTGATGACTGCAACAGTGAAACACGAAGAACAGCATCACACACAAGCTACTCAAGGTGCAGTCTGGTCCAGAAAGCAAACAGGAGTGAATGGCAGAAATGTTAGCCATTGACTATGAAACATTCACAATCTGTGCCCTTATTTAAACTTTCTTTGCCTCTTAGGTCAGAAGGGAGATTGTTCCAAATAGCAGAACCAAGCCTTGTAAATGCTCTCATACCAAATACTGCTATAAAAGGAGGTCTATTAAGGGAAATATGATCAGGCTGCAAACTTCTAAGGGAGTAGTTAGGTTTTCTAGCAGAGTGGGTAGGAGCCTTTTTAATGGGGGAGGGCAACATCCTTTTTATCAAAACTGTATACATTAGTGAATTAAATGAACAGGTGGAGTTTTCAATTATTGGGAGCCAATTTACCTTTTGCAGAAGTAGACAGGGATGAGTGGTAATGGCTGCCAAAAGGACAAATTTACAGATTTTGTTTACTATGGTCTAAAGTCACTTAGAATTGTGGGAAGAATGAAAGGTCAGAGGAAGACAGTACTGAAGTTTGGAGAGTAGAACAACAGCAGAAGATCAATCAAGAATTGGTGATTCTGAAGCCACGAACATATAGTCCGCTGAAACATGCACAACTCAGGTATACAAATGTCAGTCAGAAGTTAATGACAGGCAACAGAACCAGAAGGTATGGAACACTTTGAGCCTGAGCAATTAGGCACATCTTTACCTAATCTGCTATGGGTTCGACCTCCTAGGTCCTTTCTCAGGAGAGGAACCACCACCATTGTGAAGTATCAGACACAATGTCTATGACTGTTTTCCTATGCAATACAGAAGATTTCTCTCAAGTAATGGTTGCAGCCATGACAGAAACAGTTCCAGGAAGTCTTTGAATAGAGCTACAAAAATTTTAGTAAATACCTAAAGCAGTAAAGGCAGTCCAAATGGTAAAATTTTGTTGTGGAAATTATGCCCAACCAAAGTGAATCAAACAAAATCTCCTGTTGGGGCCACCGCCAAATGCTGACACACTAAAAGCAGCCCACAAGCTCCAGCAAAATCATTTGGGCATCCTACAGCAAAGGCATGAGGCTCTGAAGGGATACCACCTGGAACTGGATGTACCAGAAGTGATGGCCAAAGTCTCCAAAGTCCAGAATGGGAAAGACACCAACTGTCTCCTTCAGAACAAATAAAAGGCAGAAGTAAAACCACTGCCTTTGCTCCAAAGATAAGATTAACGCTATGGATCCTTTCAGTATTATGGTTTAGGCCTGTTTCAAGAATTCTGCAGAGATGGACTAGCTCACAAGTTAAACTAATTCTAGGAAGCGTCAGTGAGCTGTAGATGTGGTGGAAAGTGATCATGTCCAGCCATCTTCAGTGGCATAGAGGGATAAAAAGCCCTGTCTATGGCCCAAGGAGCAATCCCTCAAAAGAAAGGTATGACAGACAGATGCAGTCCCTAGGGTGGGTGTAAGGCCACCAAGCCTCTTACTGCAAGTGCACCTACAACAAGGAGGGCATTGTGGTCTCTGATGTTATACAGGTCATGAATAAATGCTATCACACTTTTGCACTGCCTGCAGATATGTGCTTACAGGTTAAATTACAATTTAATGTCTGAAACTAGCCTGTGGTCTCCTCTGGGTTATCCACCACAGTGGAAACGTTCCCATAACATCTTTACATGGGCAGAAAGTGGGTCACTGGCCAGTCATCTAACATATTTCATTGGTCAAGTCCTCTGCCCCAGATCATCTATTCAGTCAATGTAAAATTCTGCCCAGAGTACTACTTAAAGAGGAATGTCTCAAAAGACTGCTTAAGCGTAGTGTAGCAAAATAAATAAATAAAACAAAAATCTTGAACAACTTTACTTTGAGCTGTAATCTAGTGACCACCACTTAAATCAGAAAATAATACATTCTTTACAGAAAGAACTGGATTAGCATCATGAAGCAAATGTAATATATGTGCAATTTTCCTTGTCTGTTGGTGCTACTGTTTCAATACTCGGTACTTTAATTTCTAAAGTAAACTGCATTCAAATGTTAAACAGTAGTAAAACCTGCCAAATACCACCAATGCTATGTACACTGACCTTCCTACCTGCTTTACAGCTTACAGTGAATGTTATTCATAGAGGGTCACCTTTGTTTGCCTGAAGAGATTCTTTGTTCCTGTCATTTATCAGGCAGAAAAGGGTAAAAAATGAATATTATCTCAGGGTCACATTTGCTCAAAACTGAAAACAAACTGCTGACTTAATCTGATTAGACTAGGACTTTTTTTCTTGCAAACAATGGATGAAAAAAAATTCTGACCTCTAGGAATCTATACATACTTGAACAAACTACTGCACAGCACCACGGTTACCTTCCCCAAGGTGACCCTAAAGCAAAATTCACTGAGCTTGTAAATCAGTCCCAAGTGGGGAAAAAAAACATATTACATACAGCTTGTAATTCCATTTTAGTCTCTCTCTATACCAACTGGTGTGTGTGTGTGTGTGTGTGTGTGTGTGTGTGTGTGTGTGTGTGTGTGTGTGTGTGTGTGTGTGTGAGTATAGTAACTCATTTTACAATTTATGTGGTATACCTATGCTTCTATTTTTGCCATATAAATAACGCAGGAAAGGAAACATCTATATTGCACAGCTCATTAACTGCCACACATTGTCAGTAGCTAAGAAATACTACATAATTAGAAATAAAGAAAAGAAACTGTAATTATCCCTTAAAACAACTCATGCCAGAGAAATGCAAACAGATTCATCTCAAGTGTTACCATACTTAAGTTTTGTTTTTAGAACAGTATTTTGTAGCAACGGCAATAAGATTGCTGTGAGAGCCTTCAAAAACAATGACAATGAACCAGGGACATATTTTGCAGATGCAGCTTCACAGAATTTATAATAATTTAACTGAATGACATTATGCAAAACAAGTGAATCCAAAATTTAAGGAACATTTGGCAAATACTCAACACCCAACAGCAGAAAGGCAGTACTGACATATATAAATGAATATGAAACAAACCAGGTTGAGTACAAGAATTACTAAAAGGAACAAATTATCCTTAATGAGAAAAAAAAAAATAAAGGACTGAATAAAAAGAAATATTTTGTCAAATGTTTTACTCATTATATTTTTCTGTTTGTAGACTGTTTAAAATTTTAATAACTCCAAAGCCTCCAATAAAGCATAAATCTGCATATTTCTGTTTTACTAAATTCTTGAAGAGTTAAGATTTATGCTAAGAGGAAGGGGTTATGAACATTAGAGACACACATACCTAAATCTGCTGCTATCTATTGTGAATACAGATGTACAAAAAGATACATATAGATATGGTTAAATTTGGTCCATTTCTTTCTTTTTTTTTTTTCTGAAAAACTGAAATATTAAGCTGCATCAATTCACTTTTGCATCAAAACATGTTTACCCTTCCCCCCCTGCTGTGATGCAGTCCCATTATTAGCATATTTACAAATGCAGGAGAGAGGGTGCATGAGGAGGCTTATCCCCTTGCAAAAACATTGTTTTATGTTTGTGTTTAGTTTTTGTTTAAATCAAGTGTAGTGAGATCTCACAGACATATGACTGTTGGACACTACAATCATTTTGTTTCACTGGAATGGGACGAGTGTGGATACAGATACCTCACTCTCCATGTATATATATACACACACACACACACGTATATATATATATATATATATATATATATATATATATATATAGATATATATATATATATATATATATATATATATATATATGGGTTATCTACACAATCTAAATGAAAGTTATGTACTTACCATGACGATAGATTTGTATTGCTTCATTTTCGTTCAGAATGTGTTGCTGGATCCAATCTCAGCTCCTTTTCCTAAATATGTGGATCTGTGACTCAACTCTTCCCCTACCATAATTCCCACCTCTCCAATGAAGTACTTCAGATTGAGTTTGCTGGCATATCCCTAAATATTATGCCCATTCCAAGACTGAAAGACCTCTACATGTCAAGATTAGGGAATGCAACAGTAAAGTACAAAAAAAGAAATTTTCACAGACAGGGTGGGTCTCAGATGAGGTTTGTACTGTCATCAGAAGCTGTCAGTGAAAATACTGGAAGGGGGAAAGGAGGGAAGGATATTCAACCAGAAGATCTATTGTTCTTCTAAGTACATAACTTTTGTAGCCAATGTTGTCTATTTTCGATTCAATCTTTAAAACAGACTCCCAAGATGAAAAACACCCAGGTGGCATCAAGGAAGGATATTCCTAAGAATAGTGAAACCAAAAGAAGAACATGATCTGGATTGCACGTCCAATGTGTAATGACATATAAAGGTATGGACCGTGGACCATGTTGCTGCACATATGTCAAAGAGAACTCTCTTCTTGAAAGCTGTACAAGTAGCCAGGGCTCTTGTAGAATTAACATTTTGCTTTGCATGTAAGGGTAAGCCTACTTTATTATAAACAAAGGAAATGTATTCCAACAGCCATTTAGAAAGTGTGACTTTTGATATGCTATTACCCACTTTTGCTTTAGAAAAGGATATGAATAGCTGATCTAACTCCCGGATATCTCTTGGTTTGATGCAAACAGAATCTGAACCGTCTATGAACATCAAAGCATGTGCAGCACATATTCTCTTTTGTCTGAGGAATTTAGAAAAAAAGTCTGGCATGCAACTGACTGATTCAGATTTGTTTTGGATGTCATCTCTGGCAAAAGAAAATTTGTTCTCAAGGCCACTCTGCATTTATGGAAAACCAAATATGGTTTGCAAGATAGGGCTTGTAATTCAGAAATTTGTCTAGCAGAAGTAATTGCAGCAAGAAAAATATTTTTTCCATTTAAGAAACTTTAAGTCTTCAGAAGCTGCTGGTTCGAAGGGTGTTTGGGTCAAAGCTTGAAGCATAATACTGATTATCCCACTGGGGAACTGGGTCTCTGACTGCGGGTCTGAGTAAAAGATCCCTTGAGGAAGATTTTTAAGACTTTAAGAGAAACTATGGAAGTGTCATTGTGCTCTATGTGAAAAATATAGCGGCCAACTGCACCTTGGTACGGAGGAAACTGGACCCTTTCTGAAAAAGCTCTGACAAAAAAAAAAAAAAAAATCTAAGATTGACAAAAGAGGCACAGAGAAAGGATCTAACCCTTCGATGAAGCCCAAATATATATTTTTCCCTTTGCTTTGATATATCTTTTTGGTAGACTGTTTCTAGGAGGTAGAAATAATTTGGACAACTGAAGACGGCAGCCTGGCATATCTGGCTATTGTTAGAATTGGCAGAACCATGTGGTCAACTTCAGAGCTTTTAGATCAAATAGAAGGAATCCAGACAGGTGACCCAGATCATCTGAATTCAAACCTAACACCCAATGAGGATGTATCAAATAAGGCCAGAAACAGAGGAACCAATCCTGCTGGGGCCAAAACAGAGCAATGAGGATCACTCTGAACTTGCACCTTCTGGCTTTCTGAATTAATTTTATTATTAGTGGTATTGGAAGGGAAGGTGTAAAGGAGACCAGGGGACCATTTGTAAACTACAGCGTCCCTCAGTGACTATCCTTGTGGGGGGAGCAAGGTAAAATAAACACTGCACTTGTTGCTTAGGTATGAGGCAAACAAATAACAGCAAGGTTGGGCCCAGAGGGTGAAAATCTGTGTTGCCACTGTCTGACTGAGGAAACACTTTTGGGGCAGGTGAAGTCACCTGCTCAACTTCTTCACTGGTATATTTGACATTCCTGGGATGTGCACTGCTATCAGAAAATGATGGGAAGATATCACCCATTGCCACACTCTCATGGTCTCTCGGAAAAATATATATCATAGTGTCCCCCCTTGTTTGTTGATATACCAGACTACTGACATGTTGTCTGAATGGAAATCATAGCCATAACGAGGGAGTCCTGGAATGCCTGCAATGCTAGGAGGGCTGGTCTCATCTCCAAGACATTGATGTGAAGGTTGTCCTCTAGGGATGACCAAGTACTTTGAATAGTCTTCCTCTCGAGATGTTCACACACCCTACCCTAGAAAGTAAGTGTCTGTGGTTACTGCGGCCCAGGGACTTGCTGGGCAAAAGGTTTTTCCTTCCATTATTGACGGAGAGGTTATCCACCATTTGAAATTATCTCTGCAAACTTATGTCAGACAAATCTTGGTATGGAGGGGATGATGACTTTATGACCATTGAAATGACAGGGTCCACTGTAGTACTCTTACTTAGTAGCTTGTCAGGGGAATAACGTAATGGTAGAGGCCATCAAACCTAGCAGACAAAGAATCAACCTTACTTGAAGAAAGGACTGTTGAATGACTTATGAGGCCACTAGGTAGAGGCCATCAAACCTAGCAGACAAAGAATCAACCTTACTTGAGGAAAGGACTGTTGAATGACATGTGAGGCCTCTAGGTGTAGGGACAGATGGTGTCTGGAAGTTTGGCAATATGAAGGACCATGTTGAGCTGATATTCAGTACACTTCATGTGCTAAGTGGGTGACAGCAGATGTTTGGACTGCTTGACTGCAATCCTCAGTTGATGTACAAGGTGGAGCAAATGGTTCCAGTACTGAACGAGTAGATCCCTGAAAGCAGCAGTAAGGAGACAACTGTCTAGATACAGGAACACCTGGAGCCCTGCAGTCAAAGGTGAGCTAGCTACTACTACTATAACTTTTGTAAACACTCGGAGTTGTGGTGAGACCGAATGGAAGTGCTTTAAATGGAAAATGATCGTTTCCCAACCCAAAATGGCAAAATCTCCTGGCTTGCCTTTCTATTTATGTGACAGCAGGCATCCTGGAGATCCAATCATCCTTCCTCAGGAGAGGCAATATTTCCATGTTACTATCCAGTATTCTATCGAGCTTACAAACTGAATGAGATGCCTGAAGTCCAAAATAGACCAAAGGTCCCCTGTCTTTTTTGAAACTAAAAAGAACCTAGAATAGAGTCCAGATCCTAATGGTTCTCGACAGACCAGTTGAATAACTTTTTCCTTACTACTTGAAAATCTCTGCTGCTACAGATTCCAACTGAATGTGTGGAACACCTGGAATCTTTCTTTTCTTCTCTGGGGTATAATAAAAGGGAGTGGAATAGCCTCTGCTAATTATCCTCAACATCCAGGAATTGGCTATATTATCGTGCCAGGCTTGTGGGTGTAAGGATAAGCTCCCTTGACTGCCTCCTGTCTGGCAGTTGGGTAACTCCTCAGGATTGCTGGCAGGGTATCTTGATAAAGAGACCATGAAAACTCTGATTATGTGGCCTGCCGCTGCCCTAGGAAAACATCCATTTGAGATACCTCCCCCTCTGCCCCCCCGGGGGGGGGGTCTGTCTCCAAGAGTGTCTTGGTGATAACCTTGTGATTTTCTGAACCACATTCTCTTACCACCCATTTGGTGCCTAGAAAAAATCCTTCCAGGCTGGAGAAGTGGATTATTATGGCAGACAGTATTTTGCTGTCTTGTTCACTCCTAGTAAGTGTCTTTAGGTTTTGGTCTGAAAAGTGTGGAACCATCGAACCAGGCATTAATGAAGGTCTTAAAGCCTTCTGCAAAAACACACTGGCACATCCAAGCATACCAATGTGTAGTAATACAGGTGCCTGCTGCCCTGGCTGTGTCATCAACCATGTTAGAAAGCAAATGCACGGACACATTAGACATAGATTGCTGAGAAGACAATTGGGAGACCTCTGTTTCTTTGAGCATCAGCTGGTAGGTTACCCGTGAGGGATATGGTAAGCTATTTGGTCAGGTCCCTCCGAAAATGCATCATACAGACAAGATAGTACAGTGCTCTAAGTGTTAAAGTAACTGAAGCATATGTTTGTTTCCCAAACTTGCCCAACATTCTTGACTTTCTGTTAGGGGTTGGAAAGAAGAACTCTTCTTGGACAGTTTCTTTTTTGTGGCTGCCCACTACTACTATGGCATCTACTGGTGGACCCTTGCTTCAGTGTTTCCTGATGTTTGGGGTTATCAAAATTCTATTTTGTTGGGATAGGTTCCACTACATCAGGGTCCTTCCATGTCTGCTAAGCCACCAGCCCTGTAAGGACATTAGCAGGTGGTACCACCCAGGACACAGATGAGCCAGTACCAGAGGCCTTGAAAAATCACAGGTACATTTTGTGAAGGAGTTTCAGTGGACCAACCCCCCACTGTTCAATGCTTCATCAATTCTAGGATGTCACCAAAGTTGATGTCTTCTAGAGGGGATCTTAGGGAACCCTCACCTTCATCCAGAGCTGTGTTTTCTGTGACAGACTCTGTTTTTCTTTGCAACTCTATCTTCTAGGACCTTGGTTTTAGTACAATCTCATGAGACAGGTATGAATCAGACAGGGAACGCAACTGGTGAGTATCCTGTAGGCTTAAAGGCATTTACTGTCCCCAAAGTGAATAAGCAGAGCAAGTTACAGGATCCAATAAAAGTTGGGATGGATCTGAGCTTGAAGGGAGCACCTGACTTCTTGTCTTACCAAAACCCATTCAAAGGTCTCGAAAGCAGACATCTTGATCTGAGCCAAGGGAATGTCCCTCCTATCCAAAGATGAAGAAACACCAGCCCCCAACTGGCATCAGCTCAGAGGCTAACCTTGGAACCAAGCTATTGAGAGCCGAAGCTCTGACAGACACAGATGGCTCCAAAAACATCAGAGTTGACTCCACTGCCAGGGCCCTAGTACTGATGCTTCAGCTCTGAGACTCATCACGATCTGAAAGAATCAAAGTCGAGACAGTAAGGGATGTTAACAAGGATAAAGTTCCTCCAGTTGTCAGCTCCAACTGAGGTGCACTGAGGGGGTTTGTTTCAATAGGGACTGGATCAAAGGAATGCACCAGAACTTGAGAAAAATAGACCTGTACCCAGCATGCCCAAGGGGAATGATTTGAGGAAAATACCTTGTATGATTTATGTCCTCAGGAATCACTGCATCATTCAAAGTCCATCTCAGTAAGGCTTCTGTTGGAACAATCAGACCTCAAAGACAATGCCACCAATGGAGACCTGGAGAAATCTCTCTTGCAGAATGGGAGAGTAGAATCTAGGGCTCACCAGCTTCATGGAAAATCTTGGGTGACGTGAGGGAGATCAGATCCAAGTGGCTGGTGGGGTTTACTATCAAAATTCAGAAACACACTTGGTTGATTCATCATGTTGTCAAAAAACAATGGTGAAAATTAAAACGTTTTGCCATCCCAATCTTGAACCACATTTAAAGCAGACTGTTCGGTATTCGCGGCTTTGAAAATGTGCCTGTTGAACCGCAATTGCTATCCTGAAATCGATACTCAAGCTTCAATATGGTAGGTTTCAATTTTACAAAACTTTGAAACTATACTTTCGATGTTACGCTATTCGACTGAATGCGTTTCCGAATTATGATAGTAAACCAGCTGGTGGATCCAACTTCCTTAGAGTCTCAGGTATCAGTCTCAAAGAATCTGTTAGATCTGGGGAACTTTTTCTAGGCTAATCTACTATATTTTTCTTGTACCTTTCTTGTACTTTTAACTTTTCTTTAGACTTCTCTGACTCCTCTTCCTAGTCCATTTTCTTACCTGGTAAAGCTGAAGCTGGTCTAGAAGTACTAGATGTTGAAGGTTGAAAAGAAGAAGACCCTATCTGAGGGGGAAGCAAACCTTTTAAAATTACACACATTCTGCGGGCCTGAATGGAATTTCAAAAGAAGCACAAATAAGAGGAACTTGCCTCAAGGTGGGCAAAGCCCAAGAAATAAACTGACTAATGTTATTGTGGTGGAATCTTATGTCCACAAGCCATGAACTTCTTAAAGCCTTGAGTTTTGTCCAACATCAGTGCAAAACCGATAACACCAGCAATGATACTTGTGCAAAAATTTTAAACTTCTAAAGAAATCTACAAGCATTTCACTCTAAGAAGTATAAAAAATACTAATCTAGCTATTTAACTACTTAATAAAGAAAATACTCCCACGCAGCACACTTTGAAAGCCAAATATTATTAATACTAACACTAGTAATATGAACTATTTCCTAATAAAGTGCAGTCATGTAAAATCTTACCATAACAGTAGATGTCCTTTTCCTCACTGCTGTAGTATTCTTTACAAAAGGGATCCTCTGCTAAGGGTAGCCCCAATGTCCGGCCAGTATACTAAACCCTTTGATTTTACAGATGTCATACATCACACGTATGCTCCTCGCTCAAGGTGTAGGGCAGAAAGGTGATGTAGGAACATACATACCTCAGAACTGAAAAGCCCCAGGAGGAACAATTACTCCTAAGAACTAGGAGAATCATGTGCTTCCAAGAAGGAGAAAAAGGAAAGAATTCCAGGCCAGGAAGACAGAATGAATAGGGTAGAGCAGAAGGTACAAAAGAGACTGCTGGTTGAAATGAAAGTCCTGGGTTGAGAGAATGCTGATTAACCCACCACTGTAGCTTGAGTTTGAGACATGGAAGGAGAGTAACTATAAATCCAGAGGATGACAGTGCTGAAGCCACACTGACAAGAAACCACTATAGTTTTCTCATATGAAGTCTGGCTAGAGGTAGGCACAGGAATGGTGGAGACCATGAATGCTAGAACCCAGAAAATCCCCATTCGTGACTGAAGCCAGAGGAAAAAGGAATTGAAAAAAGGTGATTAGAGAGAGAGCCTTGGGTGGAGGCAGGGATACCAGCATGGGAATGATTTGGACCCTGCAACTGAGAAAAACATGATCCTGAGAAGGAATCAGGACTGACTTCTGAAAGAATCATAAAATGGAGGTGCTGAAGCAAGACCCGAGGGAGTGAAGCCTGAATGAGCAAGTCCTCCATATAAGGAAAGATTTGAACGCTCATCTTGCAAAAGGCAATGGCAGGAGTGATTCATTTGGTAAATATACTTGGGGCAGTAGAGAGGCCAAAACGCAAAGCAGAGAATTGAAAATGCAAGGAAGAAACGGACACACACAAAAACCTTCCTGGAAACGGGATGAATAGGGGTGGGACGATAGACATCAATGAGAACAAGGAATACTAAGAAAGCTTGGTAAAGAAGAGGGAACAGGGTTTGAAGTGACATCTGAAAGGAAGGGACCTTTAGAAAAGTGTTGAGCAGAAAAAGGTCCAGAAATGATCTCCAGGTGTCTTCCTTCCTGTGAACCAGAACTATCCTGGAAGAAAACCCTTTCCCTTCCTATGCTGAGGGCATGACTTGACTGGTGCCCCGAGACAAAAGGCCCTGAAGCAGGTCTGGAAATAATGTAAACTGTTTCGGTGGAGGTTGAGAGGATGCCCAGAAAAGGAGGAGGGGATTTCCACATGATAAAGTATCCGTGGTAAATGATGGTCAAAAGCCAAGAGTCTTGAGTGACCCCTAACCAACTGGGAGGGGGACAGGGAAAGATGAAGGGAGCTGACCAAAGAAAAGAAGAAGCAAACTATCAGACAGAACCTGGTTTGTCTTTAAAAGAAGGTTTCTGAGAAGTAGGAGTCTGAGTAGACTTAGCAGGAGATACACAACTAAAACTCTTTTTACCTTTAGAAGAATGGCAGGGTTGTCTACGTACAAAAGTAGATTTGGATGGAGGATTCCTCTGAAACTTACAGAAAGGAGAAACAAAAATATGTTTCAATTCCTGCAAGGCAGAGCCTTTATCCTGGAGGGAATTAAAAAGCTCAGGAGCAGCAGAACCAAAGAGGTTCTTATTTTCAAAAGGAGTATCCAACTATTTAGCCTTAACATCATCAGGCAAGTGCTGGAAACAAAGCCAAGAGTAATTGCTCAAAAGAGAACCAAAGGCAGCAGCCCTAGAAGAAGCATCAGCTGCATTATAACTACATTTAATAGAGTGGCATGCCACTTGAGAGGTAGAACCCAATAGAGAAAGGACCAAGACCTTCCCCCCTTCTGAATCAGGGAGGTCCGAGACTGCTTAAGAAGCTTGAGACAGAAGGGCTATAACATACCTCGTCATACGAGTCTAGTAATTAATAGCCCAAAAAAATGAGGGTGGCAGAAGTATATACCTTTTTGCCTTAACGTTTCATAGCCCTACTGTCCTTATCTGAAGGAGGTAATTCAGAAGACAGCAAAAGTGTAGAAGGTTTGTCAGAAGAGACAGAAAGATCATCAAAAGGGCATTTTTACAAAAACGTACAATCAGGCACCTTGCAAGATTCAAAAGGTTTCTTAGGGGCTGGAGGTTGACAGTCAGGGGTCACAGAGGCTGCTGAAAAAGTATCTAGAAAGGCAGCCAAGACAGGTGGTACAGCAGAGGGCTTAGGTGGCTCCATCTGGAGGAGTTTACAATACCTATTTTGAATATCACAAGCCTGAGAGTAATCCCATTTGAAATCTTCCATCATATGAGAAATAGTGTCCCCCAAAGGACAGCTCCTCTAAGTTGGAGTCTGGAAGTAAAATCTTCCTCCTCAGAGCCATAATCCAAAGGAGAAAGGTTTGAGAGGAGTATGCCAAAGACCATTCCCCAGAATGCACACCATGTTCAGATTATTCCTGTTCTATGGGCCTCTTAAGGGGAGTAGAAGACCAGGGTGGATTAGGCACAGGAAGTCCTTGGGGAGGCTTTAAGGTCATTAAGGTATTAAACACCCTTTGAGTAAAATCCTGCCATTCATGATGGGGATCTTTAGCAGCCGAGAAGATACATTCAGTTCAGTTTTTTTTTTCTTCTTGGGAACACCCACCATAAAAACCCTACGTGGTTCAGATCTTTGCCTAAACTCCATCAACGTTCATAGGAGGTTACTAGGCAAATAGCCCTAGAGCCATTATAAGCCTAGACATATTTATCTCAAGTTGCCCCAACTGTTATTGGTTAGGTCAATGAAGTCCACAGAGGTAAGGGTCTATGGTAGTTAATACCAACTTTCTCAGTCCAGGACGGATATGGGCACCACCTGAGGAGTGGATCTGCAGTCAACCATCCATTGATCTAGGTTGCAATTGAAGAGGATCAAGGTGGGGCTCTGCTTAACGTAAATTGGAAGCTTGTTCCAGGGAAATGGCAGTCTCTGGGAGAGGTTTCTATCTCTCCAGCATGTCAGGTTCATGTCAGAGGCTAGGTTAAGATCCCTGGAGTAAGCATTTGATTTATGCATGGGTAGCTTGCCGGGTCAGGGACTGCCATGTAAGCCAGGCACAGGTCACCCCTTAGTAACCTGAAGGAGACAGAATACAGTGACAGGGCTTTCAGTCTTTTCATGCAACACTTATTTTGTGCACCCTATAATTTCTTGGTAAGAAACCTCTGTGGTTGGTCTAGTTGTTGATGGTGCCTGGTGAGATGCATGCAAAAGGGAGCATTGTACTCAATTATTTGTCTAATGAGGACATAATATAATGGAATTATAGCATCCTTAGATCTAGATGCAATGCCTTTACTTATAAGATGTGTTGCATAGCAGGATTCCTTTCCTAATATGGATACGTGGTAGTTAATGTTCAGTTTACTATCAACGTGAGTACCCAGATCATGTACTAATGGATCTACACTTAGGGAGGTGCTGTCTCTATTATGTAATTGGCAGGAATGTCAGCTTTCCCAAAGGGAATAATAATGCATATTTTTTGCATTAAGCTTTAATCCATGGCTTTGGCACCAGTCATTTGTTTGTGTTAACCCTGTCTGCAGTATATTAACATCGTTGGGGGACTCAGTTACTTCCAATTTGCAAACGTCAGTGAACTTGGTCAGCCACAGGCGATCTACATTTGCCTGGACGTCTGAGAAATAAATTCTGAACAGTAAGGGGCCCAGCTCAGAACCCTGTGGTATGCCACTGGTGACTGGTCTCTTGCTAGAGGTGAAGTCACCAACTTTGAGTATGTGTGTGTGTGTGTGTGTGTGTGTGTGTGTGTGTGTGTGTGTGTGTGTGTGTGTGTGTGTGAGCCAGTTGGCTATTCATCTGGTAATGGTAAGGGTTAATTCATAATTGGGAGAGTTTCTCTATAATACCCAAGTGGCGGTCTGAGTCAAAAGCCTTGGCTAGGTCAAGATAGGCAGTATGCAATGTCTTTCCCTCATCCAGGGCCGCGGTGACTTTCTCAAAGAACTCAACCATGTTCAACAGGCATGATCTACCTTTAAATGAATCAGACCTGGGTTGGGTCCAGAGTTTGAAGATTACCTATGTCCTAGTTAATAAGGTCCATAATGATCCTTTCCATGGCCTTGCAAATGAGGCTAGGCAAGCTTAAGGGCCTATAATTCCTTGGGTCAGTTGATGGTGCCCCTTTGTGCTGAAGGATTACTGTTGCTGTCTGAATAAGGATTTGCAGTATCCCCACTTGGTTCCTCAGAAATAATCAGCTGAGATCCCCCAAAGCATCCAGATGAGACAATAGCAGAGCTTGTGAGGATGTGTGAGAAGTTGGGTCCATGCTGACCTCTGACAGGGGTCGCGGCAGAAGAATCCAATGAAACAGCCGGGTGATCCTCTGGGCTTTCACCAGCCTCAAGACAGATGTGTGGGGGAGGCGAGACAGCAGTCAAATCATACCAGAGTTTTTTAGCCTTTTTCTTGGCAGACATTTGACCTTCGGTATGGAAAGATTCTACCATAGCACCCTGCTCCAACTATTTAAGATACTGGCTCCACAGGTAAATTGATAAGTAGGAGAGATGACTACATACGGTCTTAGGGACAAACACCTGGCATATTTCTACAGTGAGAACCACCCGAACAGAAGAAGCACTGCCCATGATTATCTTTATGGATAATCTACCTCCCCACACTCACATTTTCCCTTTCTGGATGACATGTAAACCCACAAAAAATAAAAGTAAAAATAGATAAGAAACCCCAAACAGGAACTTATCTGAAACACGGCTTCATAACCAGCACAGAAGGAGCATTCAGACTGACATTTATTTGGACTGGCAGCATGCAGATTCTGAGGTATGTACATCTGTACATCACCTTTTTGCCCTACGCCTTAGAGCAGAAAGCTTGTGTGTGATGTACAATGTCTATGAAATCTCAGGGTTTGGTATACTGGCTGGACAGTGAGGCTACCCTTGATGGGGATCCCATCTGCAAAGAATACTGCAACAATGATAATGGAAGGCCATCTACACTAATGCAACAAAGCAAGAAATGGTTAAGGATGAAGAAATTTTTACAATTATAACAGAAATAACTATCACTTATGAAAAATCAGAGCCCTCAGAAAACACATCGGAATGATCAGGCAGCAAAGAAGATCGGAGGTACTTCAGTGGAGAGGAGAGGAATTATGGGTAAGGTAAGGAAGGAGTTAGAGACTCAAATCAACAGCTTCAAAAAAAGGCTCAGAGTTCAGATCTTCTCAGAACAACCCAAAGGTTGAATTGCATGAAAATAGACATCAGATCCCTAATTTAATCAACAGTCAAAAGACTAACTGCATAATAGCTAAACTAGACCAAAACGTCTAAACTATACCAACACATGAAATACTGACAAGATGGAAGTGATACTAGCAAAGGGTTTGTGCCCTTTCCTCACTGTTGTGAAATCTTGGAGTTAGTATCTATAATTAGCAGAGGGTGTGGGAGGATGTAGGGGGGCTTGTCCCCCTGCATAAACATTGATAAATGTGATAAAATGTAACCACATAGAAAACAATTGCAAAATCTGATAAAATTGAACAATGTTTTGAAATGATTTTGCAGGGGGGCAAGCACCTCCATACCCTCTAATTATATATACCAACTTCAAGGTTGCACAGCAGTGTGAAAAGGGCATACCTTCTTTAGTACAGCTTCCATTTTGGCTAAAAATATTAACATCAGTGATGACCGTGCACTGGCCCAGCAATCAAGGAGCCTCAATCTTCACCACTAACACCAGTGAGGGGCGTCCATATAGGGAAAGTATAATAAACACACACACAGTAAAGTACAATTTCCCTTAAAAGCACACAGAGATCACAGTCAGTCTGGGGCTGGTTTCTCCCTTTCTCTCCAGGTCCCCAATAAGACTTCTCAATGGCACAGCTATAGGGTCCAGATCTCAGCCTAGTGGACAAGCTAAAACCTCCAGCACCCTCTCTGCCCAACCAGTGCTGTGTATCCCTGCCAAAGTAGCTGACATACACACACTTTGAGATAAGCATTATAGACAACCACACAGACACTCCTGGGGAGGGCTGACAGGTTCTCCAGCTGTACCCCTTTTCT